>NC_141689.1:274445885-275045885 GCF_964263255.1 Lissotriton vulgaris | reverse complement strand
GGCGATGTGGGTCGGGGTAGTGACGGTCTATCTCAGTCCGAGGGTGGGGAAATTGTCGATCAGGGTGGAGGAGTTGCTGTCGTTGTTGTTTTCTATCTGGTAGTTCAGGTGGCCGAGCAGGATGTATTTGGTGGAGGTCAGGGCGTGCGTGCTGATGAAATCGGCAATGGAGTTGCAGAATTGGGGACAAGGGCCTGGTGGTCTGTAGATGAGGGTGCCTCTGAGGGTGGTCTTGGGGTCGGTGTGGATCTTGAAGTGCATGTGTTCGGCGGTGGCGAGGGTGTCGTCGGTGTTTGTGGTGTTCTTGTGGATTATGGCGATGCCTCCCCCGGCTCCATTGGTGGGGTCTCTGCGCGAGATCTTGTATCCTTCATGGATGGCCACTGCGATGTCTGGGGTGGAGACATCGTTCATCCAGGTCTCGGTCAAGAAGGCGACGTCTGGTGGAGTGGTGGTGAGCAGGTCCCAGAGCTTGACGGCGTGCTTGCGTGCGGAGCGGTTGTTGAGTAGGATGCAGCGTAGTTGGTTGTGTTCCATTCCTGTGGTGGTCTCGGCGTTGTTGTAGCAGGAGAAGTTGCAGTTCTGGCAGGTGAAAGGGCCGTGTGTGTGCTTGGGGGTGGCCTTGTAGCAGTTGGGGGTGCGTCCATGGTTGAGTGCGATGAGGGTGCTGGCATCGTAGCGGTGGCGTGCGTTGCAGGTGGTGTGAGGGCCAGGGGTTCTGGAGCTGTGCGCGGTCTAGGCGCGGACGGGTGCGACGGTCGCGCAGCAGATGCCATTTAAGGGTAGGTGGGAGGGAGGACCAGCTAGGAGGCGGGAGGCGGGAAAGAGGGCAGCAAATGGGCAGGGGGAGTGGGCCGCAAGGGAGGCAGCGGCGGGAAAAGAAAACGGGAAAAGCAGAGCAAGAGTCTGTAGTGTCACATGAGTCAGGAAATGAGCTAAGTGTCTTAAAGTGTGCTTGTTGCCGGTGCTGACGGACCTGCCTTTGTCATGGAGGTTGTGCAACAGTGGCACAGACAAGCTGTGGCATGCTTTAAGAATGGATGGATGGAGGAGTATCTTGTAGGCATGTGTGGTGCAGGATCTGGCCACTCGGTGCTGCGTTGTGGCTGGGGATGCAGCAGCAGGAATGAGTGAACACATGACGGCAGAAGGGGTGAGACAACATGCTAAACAAGCACACAAAACCAAGGAGTCTAGCAGGGCACAAAGTGACATGTGTATGTGAAGGCTTGAGTGTCTGGTTACCCATGGGTCACTGCAAGCAAAATGCGTGAACAGTCGCCAGAGATCATGGGCACAAGATTAGGCAGCCTAAGGCCAAGCTTGGCACAGGACACACAGCGTCCGCAGATGTAGCCTGCACGTCGTGTGTAGCAAGCTAAACAACACATACACAACCATGTACTCAGGCACAATATGGTACATTTGCCATTACCAACAGCATGCATGTTATCACTGTACACGTAAACACATATGAACAATCCTCGTAAACAATGACATATTGAACGCATGCAGACTGGCAAGAGATGTGCGTTGACAGCAGTGAGGCACAATGTACTGTGGTAAATATACTTACTACACAATAGGATAAAGTTGTGTGGGAGGCCATGCTGCATTAGCCAATGTACATGCCCAGTGGCATTGCTCTGAAGACAATAACAGTCATGCAATGATGTTACCTGTAATGCTGCTGTAAGATTCTCCACACGACTGCCAGGGACTGTCCATACCTTTGATCATCAGAGTGGTGCAATACTGAAAGGATTCCATCTCCAAGTAGCCCCTTGGTCTGAGTACAAATGGCAGACACAAAAGGGAGATCAGGCGAGGGAGGAAAGAGAGGATGGGAACTGCATGGAGGGAGATCTGAAACAAAGGAAAACAAGCATAAGGATTCAATACTTTTGTCACAGAATCACAGAATACCTTGGAACCTACACTGTACCAGTCACACCTGTGAAGTGTAACCACTGCCACTGAACCCTATGTGTGATCACAGATTGAGCAATGAGACTAGATCAGTTCCTTGAACACCGACACATGAATAGGGTACAGTTTTTCACCTAAACAAAGCAAGTGTAACGCTCACAAGGCTGCCACTATGCAATTAGATTCATGCGGCCATCACATCTTTCACAGTGTATAAATGAGGGTCCTAATCTCAGAAAATGTAATGTATAGCAGTGCTACTGACACAAAGCCAACAATCCTTATTTAGCCCTGTGAATCCGTAAGGGCCATGACGGGAAAGTAGACATCACCCGCAAGAGCCGTTAGCAGCTCCTCCAATGAGGAAGGGAATTACCTAAACACAAGACCCGCAGGAGCCAGTCATTGGCTCTTGCAACTGTTCCCCACTATCCTAAACATGACAAGTAGGTGGGACCAAACTCAACAGTGAGTAATGAGGAACAAAGCCACAAAACTAAGCCTACCGTGACCATGAGATGCTACACGGCACAAGATAATCCTGTGAATAACCTCACTTGACTGGTGCCCCCGAGATTTAACATTTGCTATAGCCTAACGTTGTGATGACATCAGCACAACATACCTGGCATCATGGGAATGGAAAGTTAACATCAACTCACAGAGAAGGCTAGCGAAGCAGGGTTCTCCACCGGCACTGAGGTAGCGGCATGACAGTGACATGACATACTGGCACAAGGGGCAATGCATCCATGCAAACAGACTCACAGGGCAGTTGAATAAACATGTGGGACATACACTGGCCCACACCTACACACCATGTTTTTTGGTAAATCAAACTGTACTGGACCACAAGGTTGAGTGGATTATCCAGACACATCCTGCTGCACACAGTGAGGCTGTAATTCCCCACAGAGGCCGTGGTTGTGATGTCTAACACAATGTCAAGCAGTGGTATTTGCAAAGTGTCAGGGTCAAGGATTATAAACTTTGATGCATTCACCAGAGTCCAAACTCAACTACAGATGAATGTCAAGAAGGGTGACTGTCCTGTCATGGGAGCGGGGCAACATGAAATTAGAGACATGGTAATGTTACATGTATGTATTGTCTGACAACATGCGCTTGAACATTTACCACACATTTGAAAAAATACCAACACAAAACAGTCTGTTTGTAATCCTTACCCAAACTGACATTTCAACAAGTCTGTGCATGTACCGCTGATTCAGCTGATGTTGCTATCTTCATGAGGAATAGCAGGAGGACTAAGATGACACCAACGGACAACAGGCAGGGCGACCTGGGAATGACAGTAACACAAGGGGTCTCGTTCAGAATAATTCCATTCAGACATGGTCATTTATTGTACACTAAGAATGTAGTACACTTGTACATTCCATGTTCACACATTGCACGTATGTGTGGGGCATCACATCAGCACTTGTGTGACACTGCACAACAAACAACAAAGTAACATTGCATACAGTCAGCTGGACACACAGTATGCTACACATGCCACTCTATGGTACAAGCTTGCACAATTTTTTACTAGGACTCACCATCATGAGAAGAAATTGCGTATGAGTTGACTCCGGATATCATCCTCCTCCTCCTCATCGCTTGCATCTGGCCAAGGCCCTCATCCTCAACAGGTGGATGTTCCAGCTCATCAGGATCCAGGATGAGTGGCACGGCCTTCTCAACTGCCATGTTGTTCAGCATGCAGCACACAATGAAGATGTTACACACCTTGAGCGGGGCATATGGGAGGGATCCACCAGTCTTGTCGAGGCACCTGAACCGGCTCTTCAGGAGTCCAAACATTCTCTCTATGACTCGTCTGGTCTGCCCGTGTGCATTGTTGTACCGCTGGTCTGCAGCTGTTCTGGGGTTGCGGAGCGGAGTCATGAGCCACGGCATGTAGGGATATCATGCGTCTCCTACAAATTGACATAATGGCAATGAGTGTGTAATGTGATGCCGTCAGAGAAATTCCTAAAATTGAGACATACATGAGAAACAGAGTTTACCCACCAACAAGACATGCCCGATGGTTGCGCAGCTGCAGCATCATCTGTGGTACCCTGCTACGCCTCATGATGAATGCATCGTGGCACGATCCTGGAAAACATACACAAACATGTGAAATCAGCATGTTAGCAAGACACACCACCAGGGCATTCATGGAGTGGTAATGTTTCCTGTTGCGGTAGACCTGCTCCTGAGCCCAAATACATGTGGCACCCCACCCAGGGCATAGAAATCACCCTTGACACCTGTCAACTCTTCTGGAGTAGGGAATTTGATAAATTCATCAATGTGACTCAACATAGCAGCTAACATATCACGTAGTACAAGGCTGAACATGGTCTGTGACATCCCTCCCACATCAGCTATGGTAAATTGGAACTTACCTGTGGCAAAGAAATGTAGGGCTGCCATCACCTTTACCTTGGGTGTCAGCACAGTTGGATACCTGTGTCGTGGTAGGAGATGTGGTTCCAGCCTGTCCGTCAAGTCCTGAATCAACTGTTGAGTGAATCAGTATCAGCGGATGCGATCACGTTCCCTCATGGCATCCAAGTCTGGCAACAGCCTTGGCAGAGGGGGTGCCCTGCACAACATGTTTGTGGAAAAAGGTGTACAACTGTCAGCCAACAACTATTACAATGTACATAGCACAAGCAACAATGCTTCAACCCATCAAATCACCATTGAGTCTGGCATGGGCTGTACATCAAGGACACATATGCCAGCTGGCTGGCACACCTCCATTAGAACTTATACACCTGTTGTCTGTGAAATGGACATGACATGCACACTAATAATCTGCTGCGCTGGTCTGCATGAGCAGGACGGTGTAGCACGTCCGTGACACACGTCACGTGACCTGCATGCGAAGGTTGTCAACACATCCAGACAGCTGACTGCAAGACACACACTCACGTCACATTTGCTATCAATTGCACAAATCTGTAATATTGTGAATGAGGTGTGCATTTGACTAAACTACACCACATCCATTATCAGAATGCAGACCTGTATGTTTGTGGACAAAATTTCTATGATACCATCACGCACATGAGCAGTTGAAATGGCCCTGTGGCATGGTGTGCGTACATGGGAAACCCTTGCAATCACGGCAAAGACCCATCATAGATGCACCTACAGCAGATTAAGTATACGGGATACATACAGCATGACTAATCTTTCACATGGCACACACATTACATTGTCACACAGGGTCATGCTGGGCATCAATTTTACAAGTGAGATAGGGCCCCTGTCCATGGCATCATGTGACAGATGCCCGTACTAAATAGTGTGCTATCCCAGTGTTGATGTGCAACACAACATGTTTTTTAGGTTACTTATGTGACAAGTGTAAAGGTCATGTGACCCACATAGTGCCCCATTACAAATGACATGTCTCAACAGCTCATCACACCTCAATTGTGCCACATGATCACATGCCCTGTGCTATATCACTGTCTGCCACACCTAGGGCCTGCTGACGTGAGGATGCCATGCCAATATATACATCGACATCCTCATTCTGACCTTACACGTACATCCCGCCATGTGTTTTCCTGGTATCACTATTGCAATGATGCCATGCGTGAGCTCGCAAAACTCACTGTACACATGAATTCACTAGAGCGTGTCAAACGCCCAGTACCACAATAGTACGTGCGGGCCGTTTCACAATTGCATTCAAACCATACGGGAGCGGAGCGTACCTCAATAGTGCGTGCGTGTGTACGGGTCATTTCACTATTACATTCGAGCCATACGTGAGCAGAGCGTACCCCAATAGTATGTGCGTGTGTACGGGTCATTTCACTATTACATTCGAGCCATACGCGAGCGGCGCATACCCCAAAAGTACGTGCTTGTATACGGGTCGTTTCACAATTGCATTCGAGCCATATGCGAGCGGAGCGTACCCCAATAGTACGTGCGTGTGTACGGTTCGTTTCACTATTACATTCGAGCCATATGCGAGCAGCGCGTACACCAATAGTACGTGCGTGGGTATGGGGCGTTTCACACTTGCATTCGAGCCATACCCGAGCGGAGCGTACCCAAATAGTACGTGCGTGTGTACGGGTCGGTTCACTATTACATTCGAGCCATACGCGAGCAGAGCATACCCCAATAGTACGTGCACGTATACGGGTCATTTCACAATTGCATTGTGCGGGATGTTTCACTATTGAATAAGTTGCATTCGCAACAGAAAACGCACCGTACTTGTGTGGGCATCCCAGAAAATACATAGGGAACATCTAGGGGACGAGTAGAATGCCCAGAATGCAGGCTAGTTGTCAAGGAAACAGAGATTTGAGTGTGTTCTACAGGTGTTCAGAAAAATTCAGTTGGGCAAACTTTTACAATGTTGCAAAATGTGTTGTGGTGCTCAAGCTCAATTTTTAAACCATGCAAATGTGTGTCATGGCCTTATGTGTAATGGGATTGGATGAAACATAGGATGCAAACTAATCTGGCCAATCACACTGTACTCCTTGGACTGACAGCCCCTCAGCAGCACTGATTTAAGGCTGCATGAGGCTGTGAGAGGGCACTTGCCTGCACAACATTGGAGTAGACAACACTGCTGCTGTCTCTGCATTCCCTGTACTCTGATTTTTATGAGCTTGCAGAGGGCACCTGCATTCAGTGAGGAGGAGAACAAGGCCCTGCTGGGTGCCCTCCTGCCAAACTACAGCCAGCTGTGTGGGAGACCAGGGGATCAGGTGAGTGATGACTGCACTACCTTGGACTGTGCACCTGTTGTGTGTGTGACACTACAGCCATTGTGTATTTATGGAACAGAGATGCAATGTTGTTTGGAGTTAATGCCGGGTGTGTACATTGTGGTATCTTCCATGCAGTGAATGATGTGGTTAAATAGTGTTTACAGCTTACCTGCATTGTGCTAACTGTGACATTTAATGCAATGTGAATCACACTTTCTGCTGTGCCACACCTTGCATGTTTTTTTGGCATGATTTACTGAGGTGTAACAGTGTTTCCCCCGGAGTGACAGATGAATGTACTCACTGTTGATGATTGTTTTTCATGACCTGTGTGCATGTTGGACAAATGCATGCTTTGAAGTCATGGACATTGAAGAGTGTGAATGTTCTTTGTCACCTGACTAATTGTGTATGTGATGTTTTGCAACACTGATGCATGACGTATGCCACAGCTGTACCCATTTGATGTGACAAGTATGCAGTGCCATGTGCATGACTTGCGGTACAAAAGGGGGTGGTGACGGACGGAGCATCTGAACCAATCAAACACTCACACCCAGTCAACAGATCTGGGTTTGATCCATCACTGTTCTTTAGCCCACTCTGCCACCCCAGTTCTGACATGGCTATATGCAATTCAGTCTGACCCTGTGCCTCATGGGAACAGTCCAGCCCTAACTGCCAAGCCATGCCTTCCCTGGACCGGATTCAAGCTTCCTTGCACCGGTTTCTGGCATTACAGCCGTCTTCAGCCAGGCTTGCTTGAATCCAGTGGCAAAGTGAGCAAGGGACTCACGTCTGAGCATACCCTGCCAAACTTATGGTGAACAAAGCGGTACAAAAGTGGGTGGTGACTGACGGAGCATCTGAACCAATCAAACACCCACACCCAGTCAGCAGATCTGGGTTTGATCCATCACCGTTCTTTAGCCTACTCTGCCACCCCATTTCAGACATGGCCATATGCAAATCAGTCTGACCCTGTACCTCATGGGAACAGTCCTGCCCGATCTGCCAAGCCATGCCTTCCCTGGAGCGGATTCAAGCTTCCTAGGACCGGTTTCTGGCATTACCGCCGTCTTCAGCCAGGCTTGCTTGAATCCAGTGGCAAAGTGAGCAAGGGACTCACGTCTGAGCATACCCTGCCAAACTTATGGCGAACAAAGCGGTACAAAAGGGGGTGGTGACGGACGGAGCAGGTGAGTGATGACTGCACTACCTTGGACTGTGCACCTGTGACACTACAGCCATTGTGTATTTATGGAGCAGAGATGCAATGCTGTTTGGAGTGAGTGCCCAGTGTATACATTGTGGTATCTCCCATGCAGTGAATGATGTGTTTAAATAGTGTTTACAGCTTACCTGCATTGTGCTGACTGTGACATTTAATGCAACGTGAATCACACTTTCTGCTGTGCCACACCTTGCATGTTTTTTTGGCATGATTTACTGAGGTGTAACAGTGTTCCCCCCGGAGTGACAAATGAATGTACTCGCTGTTGATGATTGTTTTTCATGACCTAGGGTGAAATGTATTAGTGTGCATATTGCTTAGCACATCATCATGTTGGAGGGAGGCCTGTGACACGTGTTGGTACCTTACCTGTTCCACGACCTGTGCACTCTGTTAGCCCTTCATGATTTCTTGGCACTGATCATGAGTCTCAACATGGAGTTCAGCCCGGGTCTGCCTCAGTGGCCTTTGTACCTGGTATACTTTGTATTTCTCATGTGTTAGCTACATGTGCACAATGTCCATGTATACAATGTTTGGCTTGTGCATACTCAAACTGGGCAGTGCTTGTGTGCATAATCGCAGAATATGTTGCTGGTTGTTTGTGACTAATATGGATGGGCTGCCACACGAGGTGAATTTGGGTTAATTTAAATTGCTGCACAGTTATTGATACCCTGATAGTGACTTTTCACTACTTGAGCTGTATCACTCTCATTGACGGGGTGATGGGGTTGTTGTGCAGGGGAGGTGTGATGGGCCAGCCTGTTTCGCCTTGTCAGTGGTGAGCTGTGTATGTAATTTCTGATGTGAACTCATCACTATGCACTTACCCTGTGATGCTGGACAATGCTGTCATTGTTGGATTTAGAGGCTATATTCTTGGCTCACAGAGATGATTGTTCCACATGGATGTGTGCAACATGTATGTATTGGTGGTGCAACGCAGTTTTGTCTTGGTGTGCACACTACTGTATTCACATTTCCCATGCGGTTGAGGGTGTGTCAACAATGCAGCGATGTTTTTAATATTCACAATTTCAGGCAGACTAGCTTAAGCATTTTCATGATTTTGGACATGTGGGCCACTTCACTTGACAGCCAGTGTGTGTTATGTGCTAGGAACTGTATGATCTGGTGATAGATGCCACTGTGAGAGGTGTCACAATAATGTGTGGTGATGGAGGATGTCTCTGTACCAATCATATACTTATACCCAGTCAACAGGTCAGGGTTTTATCCATCACATTTCTGTTGCACACTCTGCCCCCCAAGTTCAAACATGGTCATGTGCAAATCTGTCTTCCCATGTGCCTAATGGGAACAGGCCAGTGAAAAATGTCAAGCCATGCCTTCCCTGGACTGGAAACATGGTTCCTGGGACCACTTTCTGGCATTACAGCCGTCTTCAGCCATGATTGTTTGTATACACATCTGTGTTTCACGCAAGCCTGGCTGTAGACGGCTGTGATGCCAGTGAGAGGTGGTAGAAAGCTTGTTTCAGGTCCAAGGATGGCATTACATGGCAGTTTGGGCAGGACTGTTCCCATGTGGCACAGGGTCAGACATATTTGAACATGTCTATGTATGGACTGGGGTGGCAGAGTGGGAAACAGAACGGTGATGGATCAACACCTGAGCTGTTGACATACAGTGGCTCATCATTGTGACTCTCATTCAAATTGTGGCCTGGTCTGTTAATTGTATCTTTCTAAACAGGGAGCGTTATGTCTATTACAATTACGCAGTACTGGACTCAAATATGCGCTGAGTTATGTGGCATGTTATGTTATGTTATGTTGTTTGTACACTTCTATAGCGCACGGCCACTCCAATGGAGTATCCCGGCGCTTTGACGAAGACTCCCAACCGAAGATGGGGAAAAAAAACATAACACCAAAAGGGCATACAAACATAAAAACAGCATCAAAGATTACGGGAAGAGCCAAGTCTTAAGGGCCTTACGGAAAGACAGAAGACTGGAAGTCTGTCTTAAAGAGATTGGAAGATCATTCCAGGCATGAGGGGCTAGGTGCCGAAAAGACCGTCCTCCTACTCTTGCCCGTTTGATAGTGGGAACACTCATTTTTGATAAGGACGAGGATCTAAGAGATCTGAGAGGGATATACCAAGACAGTCGTTTGGAGATATATTTGGGGCCTATGCCATGCAAGGCCTTGAAAGTCGTGGTCAATGTTTTAAATAAAATCCTTTTTGCAACTGGGAGCCAATGCAATGTGGCGAGAAGATCCGTGGCTCTGGCTTTCCTTGGAAGGCCAAAAATGGCTCGAGCTGCAGAATTCTGGGCGATTTGCAAACGTCTGACCAGATATTTGGGAAGTCCCAGAAACAGAATGTTTGCATAATCCAGCCTGGAGCAGATCAGTGCCTGGACAATAATTTTTCTGTGCTGGATAGAGACTAGAGGGAGAAATTTGCGAAGCATCCGCAGGATGCCGAAACATTTCCCAGTGAGAGATGAAATATGTGGTCCGAAAGGGATCACTGAAATAATATCGACGGACAAAATATCGAGTTGCCAAAATATCGTGGACAAAATATCGACAGTCAAAATATCGAGTTTGTATCTACAAACAGGTAAGTACAAAAATATCGAGTACAAAATATCGTTAACAAAAATATAGATGTAAAAAATATCGACTTTATTAAAAACAGTGTTAAATTAAATTAATATTACATTTTAATTACTAAAATATACTTAAAACGACCTAAATTAAATTATAATAATTAAATAATAAATGAAAATAATAAAAATAATTTTTTTAAATCTTATTTGTTGACCCTGAACCCTAAAAATACCCCTTTACCCAAAAACCCAAAACTGACCCTGAACCCTAAAAATACCCCTTTACCCAAAAACCAAAAACTGACCCTGAACCCTAAAAATACCCCTTTACCCAAAAACCCAAAACTGACCCTGAACCCTAAAAATACCCCTTTACCCAAAAACTGAAAACTGACCCTGAACCCTAAAAATGCCCCTTTACCCAAAAACTGAAAACTGAGCCTGAACCCTAAAAATACCCCTTTACCCATGAACTGAAAACTGACCCTGAACCCTAAAAATACCCCTTTACCCATGAACTGAAAACTGACCCTGAACCCTAAAAATACCCCTTTACCCATGAACTGAAAACTGACCCTGAACCCTAAAAATACCCCTTTACCCATGAACTGAAAACTGACCCTGAACCCTAAAAATACCCCTTTACCCATGAACTGAAAACTGACCCTGAACCCTAAAAATACCCCTTTACCCATGAACTGAAAACTGACCCTGAACCCTAAAAATGCTCCTTTACCCAAAATTTATCAATATTATTTAATTAGCAATTAATTATTAATTAACAATACCAATAAAGTAAATATATTAGAACATTAGCTGTAATTATTTTAATAATTAATATTATTTTTTCAAAATTAATTACTTAAAAATTACACAAAATTATATATATTAAAAATGTACTCTAATTAATGTAATTAACTAATTACAATTAATTAATTAACAATTATTTACTAATACAAAATATGTTCAAAATTATATTAATTAATTAACTAATTAATATTAATTAATTATCAATTAATTATTAATTAAAAATATTAACAAACATATATTAATTAATTAATTATTATTAAATTACTTCCCACCCTATTCCCCTATAAACCCACAACCCGCTACAGAATTACATTACGCAATTATTATAAAAACAAAATTCATGTAATAAAATATTTTATAACATTAATACACACTATTCACACATATTATTACATAAAAATACACTATAAAATATTATATATTATTAAAAAATCGATATTTTTGCTATCTATATTTTATACAGTCGATATTACTTCACTTACCTGAAAAACGATATTTTTGTAGTCGATATTATGTCCAGTCGATATTTTGTCCAGTCTATATTAAAAACTCGATATTATGTCCAGTCGATATTTTGGAGTCGATATTTTGTCTCTATACCGGTCCGAAAGATAGCTTGTTGTCAATCACCACTCCCAGATTTTTGGCTTTCACAGACGAGCTAGTGGGAGGAGACATGTCTTTCGGCCACCAGGTTTTCCAATCGGGTTCAGATGTACAGCCAAAGAAGAGCAACTCCGACTTGTCGGCGTTGCACTTCAGCCCATGGCGTCCAAACCACTCAAAAATAGCACTCAAACATCCATTGACCTGGCATGTGACTCATGATGCATACTGTAGGAGAGTAGGGTCTGCAATCCTATGATCACCCCAGATTTTTGCTTTTTGCTTCACTGGTTTATGACTTCTCTGGCTGTGGGCCTGCTAATCAGACCCACAGCCTTGCTGTTCTCTCACTAAATTGACACGTGTACCTTAGGTGCATTATCTAATTGGTACTGGGCCACCTTATCAGACCCTGTAACTCAGGGCATAGGTGTACCCAGGGCCTACCAGGGGCTGCAGCATGTATTATGCCACCCCTGGCTGGCCATCTAAATCTGACACAACTGGCTGCACGACAGCTGGGGCAAGGTGGTGTAATCACCCTTTGCTTTAGATATAGTATACCTATATCTAACCCTAAAATGGACACACAGATTCCTATCAGTCACTCCTATGGCAGGCCTTGACAATCCTGAAGGCAGAGTGCTTGGAATCGTGTGAGATGGTGCTCTGGCATGAGCTGAGCCCGTTTGCAGCTTGCGGAACCAAGTCCTAATAGCTGTTCCATGATAACGCATACCATATACTCTTAAGTGCATTATAATCCTCGAGGTTATATGCTATCTCTGGTATCGCTTCATCAAAACATGTCGAGTAAGGTGTCATATGAATTTGAATACTAACCCCTCGCCAATTCTGGTGACGGGGTTAGCATTCCACCCTTCTAGAGGGACACGACATGTATGTAACTGTGAACCCCGGTTAAAGTTAACTCGAGCCTCAGCATCACAAAATGGATGCTGCCACCACAGACACAAGTCTGACCCCCTGCAGCTGGGAGTCCTTCTAGCGAGGGGAGCTTGGACAAAGGGTTTCCTGTCAGGGGCGGTGCTAGCACCATCCTAGACAGGGTTTTGTGTATCCTGGGTAGGCAGGGCTTTAGAGGAAGGTGACTGCAAGTGGCACCCCGGTGCTCACTATGCATCTGCCGGCTAGAACCAGTTCCAGGGGCACACCAGCCCCTGAGCTGGGGAAAGTCTGGCATGGGAGAGGGGTGTAACCACCCCCCTTCCTGGTCCCACCCAGGACCAGCCCCTTTTTCTAATATAAAGATAGGAGCGGGCCCCCTTCCAAATTAGATCATCTTTGAATCCTGAAACTACTTTCTACGAAAGGAACTCCGACTTCTTTTCAAGATTTCTCCCTTGTGACTAAGGAGTAATCACCCTGCATCCGCAGGCACCATCCAAGAACACTGCGGTTTGCTGCACGTCCTTCCTCCGGAATCCGACTGACCAGCACGACGAGAACCGGCTTCCCTGGCACCTCTGACCTCTACCCACATCGTCAGCTCAGCTGGGATCCGTGGGTGCGACGAGACCTCGAGGGACCGGCCATCTTCAAGACTGCACGACGCTTGCCCAGCACGACCGCCGAGGGATCCTCGAGTGAGTGCTTTGGGGTCTGAGAAGCCCCAACCCTGAGCAGCTCCAGCACTAAAGTTCAGCCCTCCAGCATCCATCAGATCTGCGTGGGGCCCTTCTGCTTTTTGCTGCTCACCGCGTTGTCTGGCTACTAGCCCGCTGGCTTGTGGCCTTCTCGACGACAAACGACGACATCAACACTGCTGGTCTGGTTGCTCCAGACTGGCCCTTGCTCCCCTCCAAAAGAGGAGCACCCCGAACCCTCCTGGTCCACTCCAGACGCCATTTTAAGTCCACCGCGTGGGCTTGCATTTGCCAAGACTTGTTGCCCCAATCCTGGGTCCAGCGACGTCGACAGCAGATACCATCGTGGGACAGCTCGCACCTCCATCCTGGTCACCGACAACGCCTCCTGGTCCGTGAGACTGCAGACCCCAGTGTCGCCCACTCACCTGGTCGAGGTGACTCCATCCGGTGCCATCCTGGTGCCCAGCTAATCACTGGCTAGTGATTCAGAACTTGGTCCCCTCTGCTTACAGGTGTCTTCCATCTCCGATCCAGGCTTGGATCACTTCGATCTTCTTCACTGGTCGCCTGCCAGCAACTTCTTCTTTCAGGCTCCTGGTTCGTCAACGAGGGTTTCCGACGACACTTGAACCCTATGCAGCCGCAGCCCCAGGGCTAGGTAAACAGACTACCCCGGTGCTCCAGCGTAGAACAACTCTCTAAGTGCCTAGATCCACTTTCGTTTTTGACCTACCTAGTCGGGTTCGCCCGAGAACACTAACTTTGCAATTACTAGTATCCATAGACTTTGTCCCGCATCCCGCGTGAGAGTGCACACTCTGCACCCGAGTCCCCTAGTCCTCCTGCTAGTAATCTGAAGGTTCAGTAGTCCAGTCCTAGCGATTCCAAACCCTATGAGATTAGTACTTACCTGCTAGTAATTTCGCATTCCACTTTTATAGTATATGGTTTTCCGTGCCCCTCGGGCATTTGTGTAAATTGTGCAACTTATAGTATTTTCGTAAGAGTTTTGTTGTGTGCTTAGTACCCTGTCCTCATAAAGAGTACAGGGCTGTTGTGATCTAAATAAATACACTGTTTATTTTCATAACACTTGTGTGGTGTCCTTTCACTTGGTGTTCAGGGGGTATATGTGATGGTATAACAGCTGGCTTAACACGCCCTCTAGAGTTTAGCCCGAACACTGCTCGTATCCATGCTACTAGGATAGCTGGTCTATAAGGTTGACTTGCAACCAATCATCAATAAGGGTTGTTTGGACTGATACAAAGTGCTCACTAGAATAGTGAACATTATATATCAGGCCAACTTCTCACATTGGTGAGCAGCGGTTGGGATTTGAGCTTGCTGTTGTTTTACCACACGTATCCTAAGAATATCATTGTGAAAGATAACATAAGTATTAAGGTACATATAACTTAGCTTAGAATACTCTGAGTTCTACTGAACCAGGTGTTGTAGTTCAACAGGGCCTAGCACACCCTGACTACAACTCTTAGCAAGGGATCAGTAGGCAAACAAATAGTGTAGGTAGGTGTATCACTTACACCACACTAGAAGCATGTCTAACCGCGGAGAATCTTCAGAGACCCCTCTTGTGGTTGTGGACCCTCCACAGGTCCCTTCCAGATATGCTGCTCTTAGCTTCCAGGAGATGGGACAAATCTGTACATCCAGGAAGCTAAAACAGGGTTCTAACCCTACCATTCCTTTTCTGATTGGTCTCTTAGAGACTTATGATGCCAGGAGGACTGCCAACACAGATCCTTCTCATCCAGATGGGAATATGCCCCCCTTGGAGGGAACAAC
Source organism: Lissotriton vulgaris (assembly GCF_964263255.1). Lineage (NCBI taxonomy): Eukaryota > Metazoa > Chordata > Amphibia > Caudata > Salamandridae > Lissotriton > Lissotriton vulgaris. The sequence goes on along the minus strand of NC_141689.1, from coordinate 275,030,537 downwards.
TGGTGACCCTGACCACCACCTCCAGGCAGCAGATGATGCTGAGGAGGAGGAGGAAGAGGAGTTATCAGGAGATGAGGCAGACAAAGGTCAGGTAGAAGTCAGTAGACTCACTAGGACCAACTTAAATAGGCATGAGAATGGATTTGGGGGACCCCCAGGGCCACTCTCAGGCAGACTTAACATTGGGAATGGACGAGATAGGTCTCTATCCAGAGGCTCTAACAGATCCATTCGAACCAATGGCTCTCAGACCTCTTCTCATAGAGGGATGTCTTCCCCTAAGAGAAGGGAGCATGAAGCTAAGATGAGGGAAGCCAATCTGAGGATTGAAAGGGAAGAACTTACCCTGGCCAAAGAGAGGCTTGCCTTTGCTAGAGAGCAAAAGTTAAGTGGGTTAGATCTCACTGGTGGCAGCATTCTCCCAAGAGAAAAAGACAGGAGTTTAGACACTAGACACCTGAGTAAGATAGTGCCCCCCTTTAAACAAGGGGATGATATCCACAAATGGATAACTGCTTTGGAGAGGGCCTGCACTGTCCAGTGCGTCCTCCAGAGTCAGCGGGCAGCTGTCTTGTGGCTCTCCTTTGAAGGCAAAGGTAGAGATAAGCTCCTCACTACTAGAGCTGATGATGCTAACAACTACCAAGTCCTGAAAAGTACACTGATAGATGGGTTTGGCCTAACCACTGAGCAGTACAAGTTGCTGTTCAGGGATACCCAGAAAACTCAGTCTCAGGATTGGTCTGATTTTGTAGATTGTGCCACTAAGGCTTTGGAGGGCTGGTTGCTGGGCAGTAAGGTTACTGATTATACATGATTGTACAATCTGATCATGAGGGAACAGATTTTAAACAATTGTCAGAACCAGTTGTTGCATCAGCACCTTGTTGACTCAGATCTGACCTCTCCGCAAGAATTGGGAAAGAAGGCAGACAGATGGGTCAGAACAAGGGTTAAGCAGAACCAGGGCCAGAACCAGGGTGGTCAGAAGAAAGCAGACCAGAAGGGTAAAGATACCAAAGGTGAACAAAATGACCAGAAGTCTTTGACAGGTCCCCAACAAACCAAAGAGGGTGGGGTCAGGCTTCCCAGAAGAAGAAGACTCAAGAAGGCCAGTCTAAAAGGTGGTGCCAATACTGCAAAAGTAAAACTCACTGGTTTAGTGAGTGCACCAAGAAAGGAGGGCAAACTCCTGCCACTGCAGCCCCTAAGGCAACTGCACCCCCTAGTACATTCAGCAGTGGTAGTGCACCTCCCAAGGGATTAGTTGGGTTAACCTTGGGTTCTGAGAGGCATGACAACTTAGTTGGCACACTCACTCAGGCTGTCCTTGTTTGTACAGGGGATGTGGATATATCCCCTGATGCCAGTCCCAATACTTTGGGCAAATACAGACAGACACCTTTTATCAATGGCAAGATGGCTCAGGCCTATAGGGACACTTGTGCCAGTGTCACAATGGTGACACCAAACTTTGTGGACCCTGGACAGATCATGCTAGGACCAGAGTACCTAGTGACCAATGCCAGCAATGTCACTACCCACCATAGTATGGCAATTGTTGATTTCTCCTGGGGAGGGGTAGTGGCCAAAAGAAGGTTGTTGTTAGTTCAGACCTCCCAGTTGAATGTTTGTTGGGAAATGATTTGGAGTCGTCCCTATGGTCAGAAGTGGAGCAGAGGACTCACATGGAAATGTTAGGCTTGCCAGCACATGTGCTTGCTGTGACTAGGTCACAGGCCAGAAGATGCCCCACTGAACAGGTGCTGGATCCTGGAACAATGGACCAGACACCTTCCAAGAAGAAGAGCAGTAGGATTAAGGCATTGCCTCCCCCCTTGCCCCAGGTTGAGGATCAAGTCTCAGAGGAGGCTGACCTACAGGAACTGAGGGAAACTGAGCCTAAAGAATTTGAACTTGATCAAGTTGAGTTTCTGGGCTCAGGGGGACCCTCAAGAGAAGACCTGGGGAAGGAACAGTTAGACTGCCCTTCCCTTGAACCCCTCAGACAGGCTGCTGCTGAGTCTGCAGGGAACACCACAGGTACCCACAGGGTATACTGGGATGATGGACTCCTGTACACTGAGGCAAGAGACCCCAAACCTGGTGCAACCAGGAGGCTGGTTATCCCCTTTAATTTAATTTAATTTAAAGGAGCTTGTAGAGCGCCTGGTGACGCCTCCCGGCGTGTCCCCGCGCTGTGGAGAAAGTGTGAAGAAGTGTGAAGGAGAAAACCCATCACCCAGTAAAGAGGCACGTTTTCAATTTCTTGCTAAACAGGATTTCATTATTCTCCATCCTGATATCCAAAGGAAGGAGGTTCCATTTCCTGGCCGCTAAAGTCCGGAAAGATCTGCCTCCCATTCTCGCTTTTTTGGGGCATGAGGTTCTAAGCAGGCCCATACCTTTAGATCTGAGCGACCTGTTAGGTTCGTAAACAGAAACCAGATCCGACATGTAGGCCGGTGCTCTAAGATGAATTATTTTATGGCACCAAAGCATAGCTTTAAAGTCAATCCTCCTCCTAATAGGCAGCCAGTGGAGGGCTACCAGAGAGGGGCGTGATGGTGCTCGACGAGGGAGCCTTAGGACCAGGCGAGCTGCCGAATTCTGTAACACCTGCAGCTTTTTAATATTTTTCTCAGATGTACCCATGAGCAGTACGTTTCCGTAGTCAATACGGGACGTTATCAGTGCTTGCGTCATGGTACGCCTGGAATTGATGGGTAGCAGGTCAAGGGTGCGGTACAAAGTTTTCATCACCCCAAAGCATTTGCCCACCGTTTTTCTAATGTGGCTATCAAAGGACAATTTATTGTCCACCCACACACCCAAATTCTTCGCCTCTCGAGAGGGGGGGGGCAAAGGACCAAGGCAGCTGGGCCACCACTCAGTCGTCCATTTAGCTTCATTGCCTCCTATGATGAGGACCTCTGTCTTAGTTCCATTTAGTTTCAGACAGTGGTCATTCATCCATGTGGCCAGTTTAGTCATGCAGGCATTAAAATTATCGGCTTCCTTGGAAGGGGCTTGGGTCAGAGATATGAGGAGTTGCGTGTCGTCGGCGTAGGAGACAAGCTCCACGCCGAACGACTGCACTACCTCTGCCAGTGGGGCCATATATAGATTAAACAGGGTGGGACTCAGGGCAGAGCCCTGAGGCACCCCCTGCTCAAGCCTCACCCTATCGGAGAGAAAACTCCCCCTTTGGACTTGAAAGCTTCTGTTAAGCAGAAAAGCTTTCAGCCATCCCAGTGCCTTATTGGTGACTCCCGCTTTGTTTAGACACTGTAGCAAGATGGAATGTGCTACAGTGTCAAAAGCGGCACTGAGATCAAGCATGATGAGGGCCATTGTCTTTCCCTCATCTGCTCCCTCACGTAGGGTTTCTGTGGCCCTCAGGAGAGCTGTCTCCGTTGAGAAACCTGATCTAAAACCCGACTGGGATTTATGGAGAACATTATGGGTCTCCAGATGTTCCATCAGTTGGGTGTTGGCGATTTTCTCTGCCAACTTGGCCACATAGGGTAGCAGGGATATAGGTCTTAAATTATCCATTACGTCCAGACTGATGTTGGGCTTTTTCTTAATGGGTAGCACTATTGCCTGTTTCCATTCCTCCGGGAGACAAGAGGTTGAGAAAGAAGTTCGTAGCAAGTGCCTCAGGTGAGGTTCCAGTACTGAGAAAGCTTCAGCTAAAATTTTCGGTGGAGCCGGATCTCGAGGCGATCCTGATTTAATCTTGTTGCACATCTTGGACAACATCTCATATGAGGGAACTTCAAAAGATTTTAGACATACCGGCGTGTTTACAATTTTCACATTTTCAGTAAAATCTGCGGCCAGGGCTCCCTGTTGAGTAAAACTAGTATAGGTTTTACTAATTTTACCCGCAAAGTACTGAGCAATGTTATTGCACGACTCCACTGAGTCATTTTGGGTGGAGGAGGACATCTCCACTATGGATATCTCCTTATATATTTGGAACAATTCCCTAGAGGAGTTGCCTGCTTCCGTGATACGAATATGATAATACTCAGCTTTTGCCAGACGAACAGCTTTGTAGTATTCTTTCTGTGCAGTTTTATACAGTATTTTTATGTCTGCACAGAAATTGAGGCGCCAGGCTCTCTCAAGTTTCTTGCAGGCCGTTTTTAAGGTCTGTAATTCTGGTCCGAACCACGGAGCAGTTTTCTTAGACCTCCTAGCATTGGACATGGTACGGCTAGGGGCAGTGATGTCCAGAGCCTTAGTAACAATGTTATTTAGATTTTCATTGGCAGCCTCACAGTCAGTTCCTTTCGGAGGACCTTCATCTTGGACAATGTGAATGAAAGAGTCTAAGGTAAAATTCTTCCATTTCCTGCGTGTGTAGCGCAAAGATTGCTGACGAAAAAGCTCAGTTTTGTCAATTTGGACTGAAATGGGGATGATAAAGTGATCCGACCAGGGTATGGGTATCGGGTCAGTAGTGTACACTCCCAGCCAGTTACCAAAGACGGGGTCTAACAGATGTCCTAGTTGGTGTGAGGGTTCTTTATTTTTAAGGTCAAATTGAACCGATTGCAGTTCCATACGAATGTCAGCTGCATCTTTATCTAAATGATCATCAAAGTGAGCATTAAGGTCTCCCAGAACTAACAATTTAGATTTCCTTAGTGCAAGATGGGTGACCGCCTCCATAAGGGTGGAAGTGAAATCATATAATCTACCCGGTGGTCGATATATTAGAATACCAGAGATCGAGTGATTAGGACCAGTGTTGATAGTGAAGATGCCAGCCTCACTATGATCCACCTGTATGTGTGCTAGGGAGCAGACGAGAGGTGCTCTAGTAATAATGGCAATGCCACCACCTCTACCGTCCTTTCTATCTAACCTGGATATAGAGTATCCATAAGGTAGAGCCTGAATAATGTCCGGATCCGAAAATTCATCCAACCAGGTTTCCGTCAGGAAAAGGATGTCAAGATTCCGGTCATCAATCAGGTGGTAGATTTCCATCGCATGTTTGCGCAATGATCTACAATTCAGTAGAGCTGCTTGGATAGAATGCCCGGGACTAGTATCAGGGGCTTGGGGGCGGGGATCAAAGCTACACCTCCCGCATTTTGTAAGTGACTGGGCCAGCAAGGTGTGTTTGCAAGTGGCATCCGTGTTAGGTTGTAATGCAAGTAGTGTAAGTCTATCATACCTTATGGAAGTTTGAGTCAATCTACCAGGGTCTGTGGCCCCGCGCCGCGTCCGGCCGCGGACGGGCGCAGACGGGCTGGACTTTGGCTCGACTTCGGCGCGCTTCCGGCGCGCCCGCTGCACGCGTCCGCTGCGCGGTCGCTGCCCTAAGCACATTTATAGTGGAGGGAGGGGTCGCTAGAGCGCTGACCTCTGCTCCCAGAGCCCGGATGTGCAAGGCTCCTCCTCGCCCTCCGCATCAAACGTCCATGATTGGACGCGGCCGACCGGGGCGGGAGTGGGAGAGTATCTAACTAAACAGCACTGAGAGTGCACAGTGAATCACCCACACTGAACGTTTATAAAACACTAGCCTAAGTTGCTATTTTAAAAACATTCGCTGTTACAACAGCGCGCACAGTGTAGAACACAGAAACAGCAGTTAATAGCGCTAAGTGAAGGGGGCTGCCTCTGCCACCGGCAACACACTACTCCACAGCGCGCGCGTTAACACAGCTGGTTTAAATACCTTCGTTTCCTTCAGCGTCGCTAGAGCGCTGACCTCTGCTCCCAGAGCCCGGATGTGCAAGGCTCCTCCTCGCCCTCCGCATCAAACGTCCATGATTGGACGCGGCGGACCGGGGCGGGAGTGGGAGAGTATCTAACTAAACAGCACTGAGAGTGCACAGTGAATCACCCACACTGAACGTTTATAAAACACTAGCCTAAGTTGCTATTTTAAAAACATTCGCTGTTACAACAGCGCGCACAGTGTAGAACACAGAAACAGCAGTTAATAGCGCTAAGTGAAGGGGGCTGCCTCTGCCACCGGCAACACACTACTCCACAGCGCGCGCGTTAACACAGCTGGTTTAAATACCTTCGTTTCCTTCAGCGTCGCTAGAGCGCTGACCTCTGCTCCCAGAGCCCGGATGTGCAAGGCTCCTCCTCGCCCTCCGCATCAAACGTCCATGATTGGACGCGGCGGACCGGGGCGGGAGTGGGAGAGTATCTAACTAAACAGCACTGAGAGTGCACAGTGAATCACCCACACTGAACGTTTATAAAACACTAGCCTAAGTTGCTATTTTAAAAACATTCGCTGTTACAACAGCGCGCACAGTGTAGAACACAGAAACAGCAGTTAATAGCGCTAAGTGAAGGGGGCTGCCTCTTCCCCTTGATTCAGAGAGGTTTCCTTCTTACCTTGGCCCATGAGATTCCCTTAGCAGGACACTTAGGCCAGACAAAGACTTGGGACAGGCTTGTCTCACACTTTCACTGGCCTCATATGAATGAAGATACCAAGGAGTTTTGTCTCTCCTGTGTCACTTAGCAAGCCAGTGGTAAGTCAGGTGGCACAACAAAGGCCCCCCTTATACCAATGCCTGTGGTGAGGGTGCCCTTTGAAAGAGTGGGGATTGACATTGTCGGTCCAATGGAACCCCAGACAGCATCAGGGCACAAGTTTATACTGGTGGTGGTGGACCATGCCACCAGGTATCCTGAAGCTATTCCCCTTAGGACCACTACAGCACCTGTTGTGGCAAGAGCCCTAGTTGGAGTGTTCTCCAGAGTGGGCTTCCATAAGGAGGTTGTCTCTGACAGAGGTGCAAACTTCATGTCAGGATATTTAACTGCTATGTGGAAGGAATGTGGTGTCAACTACAAGTTCACTACACCCTATCATCCACAATGCAATAGGCTTGTTGAAAGGTTCAACAGGACCCTAAAAGGGATGATTCATGGACTACCTGAAAAGCTCAGGCGTAGATGGGATGTTCTGATACCCTGCCTTTTGTTTGCTTACAGAGAGGTCCCACAGAAGGGGGTTGGCTTCAGCCCTTTTGAACTTCTGTATGGGCATCCTGTAAGAGGACCCCTGTGTTTGGTGAAGGAAGGATGGGAGAGACCTCTCAAAAAGCCTGCAACCAACATAGTGGACTATGTACTTGGTCTCCGCTCCAGGATGGCTGAGTATATGGAAAAGGCTTCCAAAAACCTTGAGGCTAGCCAAGAACTCCAAAAAGCTTGGCATGACCAAAAGGCTGTCCTGACTGTGTACAAGCTAAGCATGGGCGGAAAATCCGTTCCGCTCGCGGATTTTGCGGATTTTCGGGAAATTCGCAATCCGCGAGATTTGCGAATCTCCCGCAAAATCCTCAAATCCGCGAGCAGCGGATTTTGCTCGCACTGTTCGCGTGAGTTCGCGTGAGTTCGCGCCCCGCGAATAAGTGCAAAATTGCAGAAATACGATTTTAGCAAAACTGAAAGTAACTACTTACCAGGTTCAAAAGTTCAGGCTCATCATTAGTAGCCATTTCCTGTAGTGCTTCCTGAGGGGCCCCTCCAGAGTTCAGTTGCCAGTTGAAACTATTATGTGACCCTGCTCTGAACCTCAGAATAGTTACACATATGCCACAAAGGTCCTGAATTACAGCTAAGGGAGACAAGCAGGAGCCAGGCTGGAAGTTAAAATCCATTAATCAGCCCCTAATTCATTATTGTCAGTTGGGGCAGGGCAGGTGTTGTAACTAATTTTGCAACAATGAAAGCACTTAGCAAGTGCAAAAGATCACTAATCAGGGCGCACTAAGGAAGCAGGTGCCAGCTAAAAAAATATTCTGTGACACATTAATCAGCCCCAAATTAATTCAGGTCACTTGAGGCAGGGAAGGTGTGCTTTGCTTTGCCGAAAATAATGTACACTGGACAACCAGAGGGTGTGGTGATGAAACAGAGGGTGGCATGGATGGGCCAGAGGGTGGCATGAGTAGTCAGAGAGTGGCAGTGGTGACAGAGAGTGGCAGTGATGAAGAAGAGTGTCCCAAACAGGCTGGACACGTAGAAACAACAAGTTCGCAAAACTTGCGACCCGACAGGTAAGTTCGCAAATTGCGAAATTGTAAAAACCCTCGCGAAATGGCAGAAACACGGGCGAACACACAAAAAAAAAAAATCCGCAAATTCGCGGGAATTCGCGGATTTTGCGGATTGCGAATCCGCAAATCCGCAAAATTCGCGAACGCAAGATCCGCAAAATTCGCCCATGCTTAGTACAAGCCTGGACAGAAGGTGTGGGTGTTGGAGCCAGTGGCCCCAGCAGCACTCAAAGACAAATGGTCTGGGCCCCACACAATCCTTGAGCAAAAGGGGGAGGTCACCTACCTGGTGGATCTTGGAACTCCCAGGAGCCCCCACAGGGTGCTCCATGTGAACAGGCTCAAAGCATATGTTGACAGGAAGGACATGAGCTTGCTCATGGCCACAGATGAGGGACAGGAGGAAGAGAGTGACCCTCTCCCAGACTTGCTCACTCAGAATCCTGATGATGGCTCAGTAGATGGTGTTGTCTTTTGTGGCAGCCTCTCTGACCATCAACAGAAGGATTGTAAACAGGTTCTTCAATCCTTCAGACATATGTTCTCTCTGACACCCAGTCAGACCAATTGGTGTACCCATGAGGTTGACACTGGTGACAGCCTGCCAGTCAAGAGTAAAATCTACAGGCAGCCTGATCATGTTAGAGACTGCATCAAAACAGAAGTGCAGAAAATGTTGGAGCTGGGAGTCATTGAGCCCTCAGATAGCCCTTGGGCTAGTCCAGTAGTTCTAGTGCCAAAGCCTCACACCCAGGGTGGTAAGAAAGAGATGAGGTTTTGCGTAGACTACAGAGGCCTCAATGCAGTCACTAAGACTGATGCCCACCCAATACCAAGGGCAGATGAGCTTATAGATAGATTGGCTTCTGCCAACTACTTAAGTACATTTGACCTGACAGCTGGGTATTGGCAAATCAGGTTAGCTGAGGATGCCAAGCCCAAGACAGCATTTTCAACCCCTGGTGAACATTATCAATTTGTGGTAATGCCCTTTGGTCTGAAAAATGCACCTGCTACCTTCCAAAGGCTGGTGAATCAAGTTCTCACTGGGCTGGATGACTTCTGTGCAGCATATCTTGATGATATAGCTGTCTTTAGTTCCACCTGGGAGGATCACCTGGTCCACCTGAGGAAAGTGTTAGAGGCACTGCAAGCAGCAGGTCTCACTATCAAGGCCACAAAGTGCCAGATAGGGCAGACACAGGTTGTATACCTGGGCCACCTTGTAGGTGGAGGCCAGGTTCAGCCACTGGAGAGCAAGATACAATCCATCAAGGATTGGGCTCCTCCAACCACCCAGACTCAGGTTCGAGCTTTCTTGGGCCTGACTGGGTACTATAGGAAATTTGTCAGGAATTATGGATCAATTGTGACTCCACTTAATGAACTGACAAGTAAAAAGATGCCAAAGAAAGTTCAGTGGACAGCAGGCTGTCAAAAAGCATTCGATGACCTAAAGCAGGCCATGTGCACAGCACCTATCCTAAAGAGTCCAGACTACTCCAAGCCATTCATTGTCCAAACAGATGCTTCTGAGTTGGGTGTGGGAACTGTTCTATCTCAACTGAATTTTGATGGTCATGACCAGCCCATTGCTTTTATAAGCAGAAGGCTGACCCCCAGAGAGAAAAATTGGTCAGCTATTGAGAGGGAGGCCTTTGCTGTGGTTTGGGCCCTCAAGAATCTGAGGCCATACTTGTTTGGCACTCATTTCAAGATTCAGACCGACCATAAGCCCCCCTTGTGGCTAAATCAGATGAAGGGTGAAAACCCCAAACTGCTTAGGTGGTCCATTTCCCTACAGGGGATGGATTTTACAGTGGAGCATAGACCTGGCACTGATCATGGCAATGCAGATGGGCTCTCCAGGTATTTCCACTTAGAGCAAGAAGACTCACCTGGTCAAGGTTAGTTTATTGTCCAAAGTTTGGGGGGGGGTCATGTAGGAGAGTAGGGTCTGCAATCCTATGATCACCCCAGATTTTTGTTTTTTGCTTCACTGGTTTACGACTTCTCTGGCTGTGGGCCTGCTAATCAGACCCACAGCCTTGCTGTTCTCTCACTAAATTGACACGTGTACCTTAGGTGCATTATCTAATTGGTACTGGGCCACCTTATCAGACCCTGTAACTCAGGGCATAGGTGTACCCAGGGCCTACCAGGGGCTGCAGCATGTATTATGCCACCCCTGGCTGGCCATCTAAATCTGACACAACTGGCTGCACGACAGCTGGGGCAAGGGGGTGTAATCACCCTTTGCTTTAGATATAGTATACCTATATCTAACCCTAAAATGGACACACAGATTCCTATCAGTCACTCCTATGGCAGGCCTTGACAATCCTGAAGGCAGAGTGCTTGGAATCGTGTGAGATGGTGCTCTGGCATGAGCTGAGCCCGTTTGCAGCTTGGGGAACCAAGTCCTAATAGCTGTTCCATGATAACGCATACCATATACTCTTAAGTGCATTATAATCCTCGCGGTTATATGCTATCTCTGGTATCGCTTTATCAAAACATGTCGAGTAAGGTGTCATACGAATTGGAATACTAACCCCTCGCCAATTCTGGCGACGGGGTTAGCATTCCACCCATCTAGAGGGACACGACATGTATGTAACTGTGAACCCCGGTTAAAGTTAACTCGAGCCTCAGCATCACAAAATTGATGCTGCCACCACAGACACAAGTCTGACCCCCTGCAGCTGGGAGTCCTTCCAGCGAGGGGAGCTTGGACAAAGGGTTTCCTGTCAGGGGCGGTGCTAGCACCATCCCAGACAGGGTTTTGTGTATCCTGGGTAGGCAGGGCTTTAGAGGAAGGTGACTGCAAGTGGCACCCCGGTGCTCACTATGCATCTGCCGGCTAGAACCAGTTTCAAGGGGCACACCAGCCTCTGAGCTGGGGAATGTCCGGCATGGGAGAGAGGTGTAACCACCCCCTTCCTGGTCCCACCCATGGGCAGGACCTAGTCGCGTGCCAGCCCCTTTTCCTAATATAAAGATAGGAGCGGGCCCCCTTCCAAATTAGATCATCTTTGAATCCTGAAACTACTTTCTACGAAAGGAACTCTCGACTTCTTGTCAAGATTTCTCCCTTGTGACTAATGAGTAGTCACCCTGCATCCGCAGGCACCATCCAAGAACACTGCGGTTTGCTGCACGTCCTTCCTCTGGAATCTGACTGACCAGCACGACGAGAACTGGCTTCCCTGGCACCTCTGACCTCTACCCACATCGTCAGCTCAGCTGAGATCCGTGGGTGCGACGAGACTTCGAGGGACCGACCATCTTCAAGACTGCACAACGCTTGCCCAGCACGACCGCCGAGGGATCCTCGAGTGAGTGCTTTGGGGTCCGAGAAGCCCCAACCCTGAGCAGCTCCAGCACCGAAGTTCAGCCCTCCAGCATACAACAGATCTGCGTGGGGCCCTTCTGCTTTTTGCTGCTCACCGCGTTGTCTGGCTACTAGCCCGCTGGCTTGTGGCCTTCCCGACGACGAACGACGACATCAACACTGCTGGTCTGGTTGCTCCAGACTGGCCCTTGCTCCCCTCCAAAAGAGGAGCACCCCGGACCCTCCTGGTCCACTCCAGACGCCATTTTAAGTCCACTGCGTGGGCTTGCATTTGCCAAGACTTGTTGCCCCAATCCTGGGTCCAGCGACGTCGACAGCAGATACCATCGTGGGACAGCTCGCACCTCCATCCTGGTCGCCGACAACGCCTCCTGGTCCGTGAGACTACAGAGCCCAGCGTCGCCCACTCACCTGGTCGAGGTGACTCCATCCGGTGCCATCCTGGTGCCCAGCTAATCACTGGCTAGTGATTCAGAACTTGGTCCCCTCTGCTTACAGGTGTCTTCCATCTCCGATCCAGGCTTGGATCACTTCGAACTTCTTCACTGGTCGCCTGCCAGCAACTTCTTCTTTCAGGCTCCTGGTTCGTCAACGAGGGTTTCCGACGACACTTGAACCCTATGCAGCTGCAGCCCCTGGGCTAGGTAAACCGAGTACCCCGGTGCTCCAGCGTAGAACAACTCTCTAAGTGCCTAGATCCACTTTCGTTTTTGACCTACCTAGTCGGGTTCGCCCGAGAACACTAACTTTGCATTTACTAGTATCCATAGACTTTGTCCCGCATCCCGCGTGAGAGTGCACACTCTGCACCCGAGTCCCCTAGGCCTCCTGCTAGTAATCTGAAGGTTCAGTAGTCCAGTCCTAGCGATTCCAAACCCTATGAGATTAGTACTTACCTGCTAGTAATTTTGCATTCCACTTTTATAGTATATGGTTTTCCGTGCCCCTCGGGCATTTGTGTAAATTGTGCAACTTATAGTATTTTCGTAAGAGTTTTGTTGTGTGCTTAGTACCCTGTCCTCATAAAGAGTACAGGGCTGTTGTGATCTAAATAAATACACTGTTTATTTTCATAACACTTGTGTGGTGTCCTTTCACTTGGTGTTCAGGGGGTATATGTGATGGTATAACAGCTGGCTTAACACGCCCTCTAGAGTTTAGCCCGAAGACTGCTCGTATCCATGCTACTAGGATAGCTGGTCTATAAGGTTGACTTGCAACCAATCATCAATAAGGGTTGTTTGGACTGATACAAAGTGCTCACTAGAATAGTGAACATTACATATCAGGCCAACTTCTCACACATGCCATGATTAGAAATGTCTCCAAATGATTTGTTGATCATATATCTGATGTGTACAGGTGACTGATATATATTCGTCCCTGGCACCGGAGCCCCTGCCCCTGTCTCCCCTGCTGCCCTCAGTGCTGAGTCTGTGGATATAGTCCGGCAGATTCAAGTTGGTCAGGCGTCAGTGCTGACTGTCCTCCATGGACAAACAAAGATCATGACACAGTTGTTGTCATTCATGGAGGGCATGTCATCTGACATGTCTGACCAACGTCAGAGTTTGTCGTCCATAGACTCAACACTGACTGCAGCACTTGCCATCCTGCAGCGTCAACCCCCCCTCCTTACGACACATCCACATACCCCTCTCCCATACTTGTCCAACATACACACAGATGCACCAGATCTCACACCCCAACAGGAAAACCCAGCACACCCACACGTAAGTCGAAACGCAGACCTCCAGGCACCCAATCTCAGGGGAATGTACGCACACCCACAGGGACAGGGGACAGACATCACACACTCACCCACAGACACACTACACCCAACTAACAGCCCTCTCCTCCACACCCATTATGTCCCCGGGTTCAGGTGGTAGCCTGTCAGAACTGGCAGCAGTGTGCAGCGTTGAATATGTTGCCACCTTTTGCGCTGCACCTGCGACTGTGGAGGAATCCTCCCCACCTGCACCCACTACACATACCCTTCCCTCTCTTGTCCCTGCGGTGCCGGACACTGACTCCGATGATACCCCCATGTGTCCACAGACCTCTGACTCCACCATGTGCAGGCAAGTTTTGGGGTGACAACCTCCACAACGTCCCCACTTTTGTGAACAGTATTTTGGACTGCCCATTGGCCTGCTGTGAGGCTGGATTCATTTATTTGTTATTTTACATGATGGCGCTGAATAAAGCATTTTATTTTTAATTCTAAACTATTGCATTTCAGGCAATTGCTTTAGATGCTGTGGGCCTACGACGTGGTGTAATGTTGATGTTTTGGTATTGTGAAAGATGTCTATTTTTCTGATTGGAATGAGGTGGACCATGGTATCTCTGTGCTATCCCAATGTAGCAGCACATTATCTAGATTGGTGTGTGTGCAGTTTGCATACAGGCATTATCCAAAAGAGTGTCCCTTCCTCAGTGTCACATGAGATCTTCACTACAGACAGTTGCACAATTGTTGTGGTGACTTTTGTATGGATTTCCGGTAGGATTGTGCATTCCCTTCGGCAATGGCCATGCGGTGTCACAAATAAAGTCAGATAATTGGTCATTGCCATCCATGCTACTCCCTGTGCTTGGGTTTGTAATGTATACTACTGCCTTCAGGGGGTCCCTCATAATTTTCCACATTATGCATGACAATGTTATCCGCCTTGACCTAATGATTCAGATTGTAAACTTAGAACTTTGTGCACACAAAACACATTTGGGTGCTTTGTATCTAGGGGGTTTGTAGCCTCTTCCTTCCATGAGGGAGTACATGTTTCACCACCTGGACATTCACATCATGTCCGGGATATACATGACAATTTATTAGTCCATTTGTGCTTCATTTGTTTGTTGGTCTGTTACATGGGGGGGGGTGTGGCAGCAAAATACATGGGTGGATATGCATGTGGGATATGACAAGAAAAAAAGCATGTGGTGTGTCACCTAGTGTGTGACAGGATACCATTCTACGTGAAGTAGGTCACTGCTGTGAGTGATGTGTTGATATGCAACTATAATGAGTGTTACAGGTTAGGGATGTACACATACAGGCATGTAGTTGTTGTATGCTGTTGGAAATGCACACCCCTATGACTGAGCACTGCTGTGAGTCCTATCCAGCCACCCCTCCTAAGTCTGGGCACTGCTGGGAGTCCTATCTACACCACCCTCTTATGTCTGGGCACTGCTGGGAGTCCTATCCAGTCACCCCTTATACTGACTGGGCACTGCTGGGAGTCCGATCTACACCCCCCTCCTATGTCTGGGCACTGCTGGGAGTCCAATCTACACCCCCTCCTATGTCTGGGCACTGCTGGGAGTCCTATCCAGCCACCCCCTATACTGTCTGGGCACTGCTGGGAGTCCTACCTACACCCCCCTTCCTATGTCTGGGCACTGCTGGGAGTCCTACCCAGCCACCCCCTATACTGTCTGGGCACTGCTGGGAGTCCTATCTACACCCCCTCCTATGTCTGGGCATTGCTGGGAGTCCTATCTACGCCCCCTCCTATGTCTGGGCACTGCTGGGAGTCCGATCCAGGCACCCCCTATACTGTCTGGGCACTGCTGGGAGTCTGATCTACACCCCCCTCGTGTGTCTGGGCAATGCTTGGAGTCCTATCCAGCCACCCCTCCTATGTCTGGGCACTGGTGGGAGTCCTATCTAAATCCCCCTCCTATGCCTGGGCACTGCTGGGATTCCTATCCAGCCACCCCCTATACTGTCTGGGCACTGATGGGAGTCCTATCTACACCCCCCTCCTATGTCTGGGCACTGCTGGGAGTCCTATCTACACCCCCTCCTATGTCTGGGCACTGCTGGGAGTCCTATCCAGCCACCCCCTATACTGTCTGGGCACTGCTGGGAGTCCTATCTACACCCCCCCTCCTATGTCTGGGCAATGCTGTGAGTCCTAACCAGCCACCCATCCTATGACTGGGCACTGCTGGGAGTCCTGTGCACCCACCACTCAGATGTGACGCTCCGTACACATACATTACAGACGTGTGTGCGGCACTTATCACTATTGCAATGGTGATATACGAGCGCGTGTGGCGCACCGTGCCCCGACATTAATGGCGTATGTGCGGCACGTATCACTAATGCAATTGTGATATGCACGTGCGTGTGGCGCACCGTACCCCAACATTAATGGCATATGTGCGGCACATATCACTATTGCAATGGTGATATGCTTGTGCATGTGGCGCAACGTACCCCGACATTGATGGCGTATATGAGGCAAGTTTCGATATTGCAATAGTGATGTGGGCGTGTTGCGCACCGTACAGGTATACTTAGGCTGTTGTGGTACGTTGTACTCACCGTCTGCGCCGTCTTCGGTTTCGATGTATGAAGTCATAGGCGTACAGGACTGGGATGACACTGACGATGGGGTTCATGTCATGTATGTCCTGTTCCGGGGTGCGGTTCGGGCCGGACTCTGCTTTTAGGGCAGTTTTCAGCTCTCGTAGCAAAAGGACCGTACGGAGTGTCGTCCACACGGATCGTACTTCCTTGTCCAGAAAGAGCGGCCTATTAAATTTGGACGCAGCATACCGGGTCAGCCGGATACAATCCGTATGTACTTTCTAGTTGTATGGTGCTTGGTACGAGTAGTACAGAGTGGGGCTTTGGGTTCTGATCGTACTTGCTTGTTCGTACGGAGACGTTGAAGGTGTACGATTCGTAGGGAAAAACGCTCCGTACAGCTAATCGGAGAGCGTTTTTCCAGAATCGGAATCGACCCCTTAACGTACATGATATTTGACATACAATTGAAGAACTGGTTACTTTTTAGTGACCCAGCTATCCCTCTTCAGCAGTGTCATGTCTTCCTACAGAACTTTAAGGTGACTTTTTTCTATAAGGGACTATCGAGCTGCAAATCAGCAGCCTCCATAAATAGGCAACAGTGCCAAAACTACATTGGACACCATTCTGAAAGAAATGACTGTTCTAGGTACTAAAATGAATGGTTTTGACTCTACGATGACACACCTATCCACAGAAATCAAATGAATGTGCTGAAATGACAGAAAGGAGATTGGAGGACCTTGACAGACAAGTGTAACAGCAGCCGGACTGGGAGGGTTGAGATATGGTGAATTAAGCAAATGGTCACAAATCTTGATGATTGTTCACTGGAGACAATGAAGAAAGAAAGATGAATTGCCCACCTTCTTACAGTCTTTCCTACGTCATCTATTAGACATCCAATTCACTACCCCACTTGAATTTTCATGGGGGTAAACAGCTACTCATGACAAGCCTGTGCTTACAGCAGTCCAAGGGCAGTAACACCCTGTCTCCTGACACATCACTATTTTAGGATGATCCTACAGGCAGGCAAAAAACACTGAGGTCTATACATGTACCGAGGCCAACAGGTACATGCAGCTGCAGATTTCTTGCATGATACAACCATATTAAGAAATACATTCTTAGCACTGAGCCCCAGACTGTGTCAAAACAATGTTACGCATCATCTCTTGAAGTCTGCAATTATGTTTCGGAGTCTCAATGTTCAGCCATTTTAAATTCTGAGATCCGCACGAACTGTCAGACAACTTGGTTTTGATAGACCTAGCACCTATGAGCACTGACACTTCTTGACAAGCAGAAGGAGTAATGGCTGCAGACGTCCATGAAGGAGATCATCGGTTGGGGAGAAAGGAACGATTAGCTAGAACCCACAAGCCTCACCATAGATGCTCGGACAAAGATAAACTCAATAAAGTCTTGTGCAAGATAGAGACAAATCCTTTTCCATTTTAAGGATCAGAAGGGGGATTCTTTGTAGCCTGTTAATGCAAGGCCCTGATCTTACTGATGTCTTGATAAGATGTGGATGGTAGGGTTCTTCTTTATGGTTCTTCTTTGCTGTTGTTTGGTGTTCCTGATGCATCTAGACCCTAGTCATAGGGAGTCCATCGCAGTCAAAAAATCCTGATTCATCCATATTATTGCTTTTAATGAAAAAGCACATTTAGCCGGACCTCACTATAAAGGTATCCTGCCTGATGGCTGTAGTCATTCCCCACAAAAGGATTTTAAAAACCAAATTAGTGGCTAATTCCACAATGAAATCCTTGAATTGGAACAAAGCGACAAATCTACACCAGCAGTGACATGGCCTCACTATCTATGAAATTCTGCTTTGTCCCATTCTGAGCTTTATGGTACCAAAACCGAAGGCTTTATCAGGCAGCAGAAGATGAAGTTTCTGGCTCCAAGGGATCCTCACTGGTTTTGGCATCCTTTCTTGACCTACTGGAGAACTTTGAGAACATTTCAGAAAGCACTAATCTTATAGATCAGATCCAAAAGGTGTCATGTACGCTTCCACACCTGCCAAAACCACAGTCAACCATGCACAGAATAATATGTTGGTTAGAAGTAGTCCTGGCAAAGGGGAATGGGATTGTCGTGTTGTGGTATTCTTATTAAGAACGTTGGAATGTTTTTAGAATAGGAGCGTATGTGTGGGGTTCCAGGGAGGGACAGTTGATGTGGAAATGAAGACTTGCTGACATCGTTGGCGTTGTGGTGAGCGGAGTTGCCAATAAAGAGCTTTGTAATGAATCAGGAGTGAGAGCCATCTTTACAATTTTGGCGACTGAGGATCGGGCAACTCTGCGAGGACCCACGGGGTGATATGATGGAAATGGAATGAAATAAAGTGAAGATTGAGACGGAGTACAAGGACAGTTGACAAGTGAAACGGAGGAGTGAAATTGACGATAAACGGAGGTGAGGCAACGACGGAGTATTTGAGTGTGCGGAGAATGATTATTTAAAAAAAAAGAGGAAGAATAATGTCTTACGAGTGGAAGCAGCGCGTGTCAGCTGAGAGGCGCGTGAAGAAAGGTTGTCGCGTGCAGCAGCAGAGGCGAGGAAGGCGATTTCGAAACTGCGCGCAGAAGCAGTAGAGGCAGCGTCTTCGTGATTGTGACGCAAACAGAAGGAAACGCTCACCTGATTGGCGAACAGCAAAATGAAAAGCACACGCTGATTGGCGAGCGTATGACGTCATCACGTCGGCGGCCATTTTAACGAGTTGGGAAGACTCGTATTCGTTTTAAAGGAGAAAACGTGTGTAAAGGATCAGGAAAGGAGTTTAAAAGAAGAAAAGTCGTTTTTGAGGAATGAAATGTAACAGAAGATTGATAAGAGAAAGGAAGAGGAAGAACATGTAAAAAACAAAGAAGAGAAGTTTATTGTTAAGCGTCGGGGAAGCAGTTTAAGAGTTGAAAAGTCATTTTAAAAGAATGGAATAGCAAAAAAAAATTCAATAAATAAAAGCAGAATAAAAGGAAGGAAAAGGAAGAACAACTCTATAAAAAAAAAAGGAAAAGTTTATTGGAAGCGTGATTGATACTTTCTGAAAATGTGTGCGGCACAAACATTTACATTAACACCACCAATACCTTTTTTAACAGAACCTGGAGAACCAAAAATAAGATGGCAAGAATGGAAAGTATATTTCAATAATTACATGTTCACTATCAAAAATGAAGAAATGACACCGGAAATAAAAAAAGGGATATTGCTACATTCCTTAGGACCAGAAGGAATTAGACAATATGTGCGGAAGCAGAAGAAGGAGAGAGGTGAAAATGAAACTGATGTATATGAGAATGCACCAACGGTATGTGTGGCAATTGACAGATACAAGTTTTTCAGGAGGAAGCAAGAACAAGATGAGAAGATTGATGATTATTTGAGCGTATTGAAAAGAATGGTGGAGAAATGTAGATTTGGACAGATAGAAGAAGAGTTAATAAGAGATCAAATCATTATGCTCACAAACAATAAAAGGGTGCAAGAAAGATTATGGACCATGGGAGATGGAACACTGAATAAGGTGCTAGCGGTAGTAAGAAAGGCTGAAGTATCAGTCAGATGTGCAAAAGCAGCCCTGGAAGAAGAGAAAGGTAAAGATAGAGAAGAAGTGTGTGTTGTGAGGAAAACTATAAGAGCAAGCAGCATTGGTGCAGAGAAGGAAGATAAATTTCAAGCAACAAAAAATGAAAATAGAAGAGGAAGCACAACTAATTTAGCATGTTTTAGGTGTGGAAGTTATACACATCTAGCGAACAGCCAAGCATGTAGAGCTAGAGATCAAAAATGTACAGTATGTGGATTAATTGGTCATTATGCAAGAGTTTGTTTTAGAAGAGAAAAAACTACAAGGATAAAGTATGTGATGAGGGGAGAAGATGAGTTGAGGAAACAAGTTAAAGAAGATGAGTCAGATGAAGACGATGACGTTTTTATGATAAGGGATTTTATTTTGGATGTAAAAAGTAAAGGAAGAAGTAAACCCAAATGTGAAATTGAAGTGGCGGGGGTAAAGGTGATATTAGTGGCAGATTCAGGATCGCCATATACTATAGTTAATCTAGATATGTGGAAGGGTAAGTTTGTGAAGGAGATTGGTGTTGATCTAATGAAAAGTGACATAAATCTTAGAGGATTCACTGGGAAAAGCATTCCGATGGTGGGGTGTAGAGATGTCACATTTGAGTTTAAAGGGAGTGTAGCAGAGGGAAGAATGTATGTTGCGGAATATGGACCAAGTATTTTAGGGTGGAAAGATCAGGCAAGCTTGGATATAATACTTAATCCAAATGCGAAAGAGCAAGTTATGGTGTTGGGTGAATTCAAACGTGAGATAAAATTGGAAGGAGATGCTGATCGTTTAAGTTATAAAGTCGTGAACGTCATGTTTACAGGAAGGAATGATTTGGGAAAGGATTTAATAAGTTTGGGAACATCAGGTATAATTGAGAAGTTTGAGTCATTGGTATGGATGGATGCAGTTTTAACAAAAAATGAAGGTGTAACAGAAAGGAAGACCCTTGATTTGAGTAGTATGCACTTAGTATGTACTATTAATAGAGTACCTAGGGGTGAGTGGGATGAGGATCAATTTGCTGTTGTAGAGGAAGAGTTTGTGAAGTCAATTGTTATAGAAGGGTGGCTTCTGTATTATGGAAAAGATGAGTTGAAGAAGGAAATAAAAGAGAAGATTTTAGAAGGTTGGAGTAAAAGGAAACCGGATGCAGAAAAAGTTAGATGTTTTTGGGAAGTGAAAAGTGAGTTGAGTGTTGAGTCAGGTTTTATTTACAGAGGTGGAAAAGTCGTACCACCAAGAACTTTGAGGAAAAGAGTAGTTGATTTATGTCATGAGGTAGATTTTGAGGTGGAGAGAGTAGTATGGGACTGCAAGGAGTGTGCTGATTCGGGTATAAGTTTAACACCATTGTCAACTGTAGATTGTCCTGTGACGGTTTGGAATTTATTTGACATTGATTTTGTAGAGGAGTTCCTTGAAAATAATGGAATTACACTTTGGAAAGTTGCGGTGGAGAAGTTGTTGTGGGATTATTGTCTCACACCTTCTCTCACTAGGTTGAGACTGTTTGTGATGATGAGAGGTAGGAAGCTAGTAACGAGAGACTACATTGGATGGATGGAGAGTACAAAACGTGTAGAGTGGTCTCCGGAAAGAGTTGAGGGTAATATCATAAAAGCACAGCTAGTGTACAAGAGAACTTTGACAAGAAGTATGTGGTATGTGTGGTAGAACGTTATGTTGGAGGTTGGGTAAAAAACTAAGGAGTGGGATGAAGTGGCAAAGGGAGGAAGTGTGTTCTCTAAGCCATGTAGGGTTGTGGAGTGTCTAAAGAATTCAGTTGGATTTGGTGATGGTTGGATATGGCTTATGAGTCGCATGGCAAAGTGTAAAAATGTTAAAAAATGGAAGAGGAGGATGTTGGGGGAGCTTCAGTTATGTTCTAGGGTTGGTTGTGGAAAGATGAAGTGGAAGATGAAGTAAGAACTGGAGAGGATAATTGTATGAGAATGAAGAGTTGTGTGAACAAACTTGTACAACTACAATGAAACTGGGAAGATTAGGAAGAGTCAACCATACTCCTCACTGACTTAAAAACTTTATGTTAGTTAGTTTTGTTAGTTTTCTTTTTATTTTATTTTCTCCTTGCAGACCATTATGTTGTATATAGTTTTCCTTTGCTCATGTATAATTGTTAAGGGGCAAGATGTGTTGTGTTGTAGACCATTATGTTGTATATAGTTTTCCTTTGCTCATGTATAATTGTTAAGGGGGAAGATGTGTCATGTTGTGGTATTCTTATTAAGAACATTGGAATGTTCTTAGAATAGGAGCGAATGTGTGGGGTTCCAGGGAGGGACAGTTGATGTGGAAATGAAGACTTTCTGACATCGTTGGCGTTGTGGTGAGCGGAGTTGCCAATAAAGAGCTTTGTAATGAATCAGGAGTGAGAGCCATCTTTACAGGGATACAAGAGAAAACAGAGATAATGGATATTGCCACTCTGTCTGGTAATACAGCTGCACACTGCTTTCAAAAGAAGGAACTTGGACATACAAACACAAAACGTCTTTAGTGTTTTTATCGCTCCTGCTTTAGCACCTTCTTTCTGTTAATACGAATGATATAGCTTTTGTATTTTTTGTGTAAAATTAGAAATGTTATCAAAGTCTGTGAAGAGATGAGGATCCTTTCCGCTTCTTGTGTGGAAATAAAAAGACGCAACATAGATGAGCTTTTAATCTTCAAGGGATACCTCCTGATACGGTACCTGAAAATAAAGACAAAAGACTTTAAAATGATGAGTTTCTAAGAATACTGCTCTATCCAATTTAGTCTTTTCTCAAATCCAATTCATAGCATCTCTCTGCACGGTTTCTCATAACTCTGGCAACAAGGTCCCAGATGCAGCAACCATGCATCTTGAGTGTCTAGCAAGGATGGGCCGGACCATGAGGAAATTACACTTTTTGACTTCAACGTGTTCTGTGGCAGTTGCATAACGTGTACAAGTTGTGCAGCTTCGTGGCACATGTAGTTTAATTGAATGACATCTGTCTAACCTACTGCGTCCAGCGATGATGCAAAGCCTCTCTTCAAGCAGTACCAACACTGCATACACTACTAGCCTTCCCTGCTATGAATGTGTGCATTGTCTGGAAGTTTGAGTATTGTGCTTTCACACTAGTTGAGTGCAAGGTTAAAACTTTGACCAGTGTGACCTGCTCAGCTTCCAAAACGCCACTCCCTTGGGGTTGGCCTAGGTACCTATTATCCTTTAACTGTGACTTTCTATTGGCACTTTGAGTATTCTTGGTGGTTTTTTGTGATAAAATTCGAAACATTCCTATCTCCTGTTCTCGTTGTTTTATATTTTTTGTGTGTGTTTGATCATTTCTTTTTTCTTGACTACTAATAAATTGGCTTGGGGATTCTATTGTGTATATGTATACTTTTTGATACTGCTTGAATCTTAAACTGGGGTTCTCTTTGTAATTTCCTGATTCTTGTGGCATTGCTAACTGTGGTGGAGCAGAGATTTTCTTAGAACTGTCTTTTAACCGAACCAAGGGCCAGATGTAAGAAGGTTTTTTTCTGCTCACAAATGACCTGATGTACCAAACCCAATTTGTGATTCGGTAACCTATCACTGAATTGCAAATAGGGTTAGCGATTCAGTGTTAAGAAGGGGAGTGTTGAGGGCATCCCTTCCAAATACCGAATCGCAGTAGTATGTGAGAAAGTTCTGTGACCGAAATGGGGTCGCAAAACATTTAAATTTTTACCACCAACTTGAAGTTGCAAATCGGAAGGAGTCCCCAAGGGACACCTTACCCTTTGGGAATGGTAGTGCAAAAAAAATTTCTGAGCTGGTAATGGTCCCATGGACAACTTCCTGCACTTAAAAAAGTAAAAGAAAACTTAAGATTTTTCATTTTTAAAAGTGCCTGATTTCCTTTAAAAAATGCTTAATTTCAACGCACCCACAGATACGGTGGTCTGCTGACCCCCGCAGACCACCATCCCCATGATATTAGCGATTCCCAATGGGTCGCAAATTGCGACCTACCTCAATAATATTCATGAGGTAGGTCGATTTGCAACTCACTAGGAATCATTAAATGAAACTCAATGAATTTCATACATTTGGAATAGAAATGACCTAACTGCAATTCGCAGAAAATGGCAAATAGGTAATCTCTATTTCCAATTTTGATACATGTGGCTCAGGTTTTGTTTATTAGCTTAAGAGTTCCACTCTCTCAAATTAAGAAACCCATTTCTAAAAAATACTTTATATTTCGAATAGTGGTTTGCAACATAAATACAGATTATCTATCACCAATCCAATAATAAATATACATACATTTGTCAATAGCTGTTCCCCATAAAATATTTAATGTACAGCAAAACAGGTTTTCTAAGGCCTTTCTAAAATGCAAAATCAAAAGCGTTGTTAAAACAAATGTCATTCAATTTCAGGTATTTCGAATGTAGCCAATCTAGCATTGAATTTTATCGAGAAGAAAAAATGTAATCATGGAAAAGTGCATTGTTTTTAAAGTATTTTTAATCCGGCTCAAAAATCTACAAATTGGATTGAGTAGATTAAAGCATAATACAACTTAAACAATGCAAGCCCACTCCTACCGTCACCAGGGCAAAAATAAGCAAAAGCCAGTTAAGGGAAAACGACAGATGAAATAGTTTTGAAGACCATCATGCAGCATGCCAATCATGTAGAATAAAACAGATTGAATTTGAAATAAATCTTTCAGTTCAAGTAACGATTATGGATGCATGAGAGAATCACACATTCCAATGTAATGCATGCAATTACAATGCGACTGTTACAATCGAATGCTATTACCACACATAACCTTTACCACACATTTTTTAACAACGTATATGCCTTTACCACACATACCTTTACAACGAATTTCGCTGTAAAAGCATATGCGTGGTAATGGGTTCTCCAGTAAATATAAGTACTTTACAGGTAAGTATAAACCATTTTTATATATAACTCTGTCTATATATATATGTATACATATAGATATATAGATAGATAGATAGATAGATAGATAGATAGATAGATAGATAGATAGATAGATAGATAGATAGATAGATAGATTTTACACACGCATATATATTTATATACCCGAGCACAACGCAAAAGCTGACAGTATCTCCCAACTTAGTCACACATCTCCGGCACACTTGTTATTATTTGGGCTATCTATTGTACCTAATCTGGACAGCACTTCATGCACACCGCCTGCCTCCCCAGCCAAGGTACTCACCAGGCAGCAAAGGTCTACACAGGCTCTTGGTGGTGAACCTTTTCAAAAAAAGAGGAAAGCACGTGGTTTACCCAAGACCAGTTGCCAGGTTTCCAAAATGGTGAAACGCAAGCTCGCCTCAACAGGAAGCGAGGGAGGTTTGAAACCTGCATCTATACCCAAAAACATGGGTGCTGGTCACACTAATACTATTGTAACAGAAGAACAGTTATCCCGCAATTTTGAGGTTAATTTTTTTAACCGGGTTGAAGAGAAGCTTTTAGCTCTGATCAATCCTCTATTGTCAAAACTGTCAGCAATAAATACAAGACTTGCCAAAATAGAACAGTACATTTTTAAAGTCCCTCTACCTTTTAGTGGGGATCGGCAGGAAGTAACAGTTGATACCCGACAGGAGAATAGACCTGACAATAGATTACATTCCAACCTAGCATTATGTCCTCCACCTTCCAGGGTAGTCGCCCCTACGGCCACCCCTCTGGTAAATCCTTTACAAGGTGGCATTTCGACTCACACAGCAGGGCCAATGGGTCTTCGGGCTCCACCGCAAAGCATGGGCGGGGCCACATAAACCTGTATGTCCCTCCACCTCCCTCCTGAAGCAACACCATATACAATAGTATTGGCCAATGTTCCAGTGCTCCCAGCTAATGCCAAGGAACACTGGTCCTCCCTCAAGAACAAGGCACTAGACCTGTTGAGTACTAGGACTGGAGTCAGGAACCATCTGTTCTCAGAATTCAAGATGGTTTGAAGAATATCTTGGATTGGTAAATCCCACAAGGATTTTAGTGGTGACTGTGTGGTCTTAAGTTTTAGGTCCCTGGGTTTGGTCCAGTTAATATTGGATAGGGCAGGGTCTGGTTACTTAAGTAAGGAAGACATCAATATACTTCTGCTGGGTTTCTTCTACCAAACATATGTTAACCACGGAAGGGGAGAACTGAGGGAACCTAATAATAACTCGGGCCCCTATAACTACGCGGTCCCTACTTTTAATAGATTTGAAGCCTTCGCCTCACTGGATGATATCTATTGATTTGAATTCAACCCCAGTTCCCCTAGTCATGAGACACAGGTACACAAGGTTTTGTGTGGTCGATCCTGAAGTAGACATTCATGATTTAGGAGTATCTCAACCACTAAAGTCAACTGTCCAGAGGGGAGTTATTAAAGAGGGCGATAATTCTGCAAGTGCAGTTGGGGACAGCAGGCTCTCCCAGACTAATGTTCCTTCTGGTGAGGGAGACAAGTGTCATGTCTAGGTAACCAACAAACAGTCTATACCCCACAGTATAAACAGGAGTTCCTCCAAACCAAATTTACTACTAGTATCCTGGAATATAGCAGGGCTAATGTCAAAAATACCCTCAGTAGAATGGTCCACATACATTGAAGGCAATGATATCATGACCTTTCAGGAATCCTATGCCCTGGATCATGTGTAATGACAAGGTTTCTTAAATTTTTCTAAAATAGCACAGGGGTGCCTGAGGGGAGGACCCATGGGGGGGCCTCATAAACTGGGTGAAACAATCAGATAGCTATAAGGTAGAGGAAGTGTGCATCGACAGAAGGGATATTTTAATAATCAAACTACAGATGCTCAATGTCCCTGATCTGCTAATCATTAATGCTTATGCGAGGGAGTTGCCAGGTGGAAAAGCTTCCAGTACTGTTGCTCTCTTAGATACTTTTCTAGACCAGTACAAAGGCGAGTGTAATCTGATAATTGCCGGAGATTTTAACTGTTCTTTTGAACCATTAGATAACAATGACGTTAACCTTAGTATAGAGGAGGATGCTAGGTGGTATATTCTGCCACTGACCCTTCCACCTATTAAAAAAATGGACCGGAGCTGCGTTGCAGCTAAAAGTTTTATGTTTGGAACGGGGTGTTGGGGCTGTTAACAGGAGCTCCGTTTCTGAGAGGTAGGGCTTTCAAGCTTACAACAATGGGTTGAGAAGCAGTTGTATAGACTTTATTTTTATCAACAAGGAACTCTGGCCCTCCCTAATTGGCATGGTAGTTCAGGAGCGGCCTGAAAGCGATCATAACCCCCTAGTACTATCAATGCAGCTTAAGGGTTTTTCTGTCATTGATTGTCCGGCACCAGTAAGCGCCTTTGTAGAAGTGCAGCTTAGCAATGACACTAGGAGAGCTAAATGGACTAAATGCATTAATAAAGAAGAGCATTTGGAGCAGATAAGGGAGCTGGTGGTAAGTGCAACAGCTACTCTTCAAAACTGTGTTACACAAGAGGAAGTCAACTCAACGGTCCTACAGGTCCACAATGAACTGTTTAACAAGCTTAAAGGCTTTTTTATTACAAAGGTCAAAAACCCCCAGAAGAATTCTGGCCCTAAGGTGGCCGCATCATACGGGAAATCCTGCAGAGAGGCTTACAGAACTCTAGCCAGGGCAATTAGGTCAAAGAATATGGGAGACAACAAAAGGGCTAGGGTTGGGTACAAGCTTGCTCAACCGAAAGCTAAAAGGGACTGAGATGAGCAACATTGGGATGAGTTGCTCAAGGCTAGCAAAGGGAGAAGCATGGTCACTTTCTGGCATCTTGTGAAATGGGGCAGTGGTATATCAAGCCAAGCTCCAGTTAATCACGTAGCCCCAGAGCAGTGGGTCTCGCATTAAAAGGCACAGTTTGCCACTGCGGAACAAGACCTAGAACAGTTTGAAATGCCCCTATTTAATTCCTCTTTACACTTCACAAGGCAAGAGGTAGAAAGGGCGCTAAACTCAGTCCCGAGAGGTAGGACAACTGGGTTGGATTGTGTTCCTGCGGATCTGTTTTTGCATGATAAAGCGAACTACGTAATTTATATCCAGCTACTCGCGAATGCCATTGCCAGTGGTGCCCCAAGCCAGATACATGGTCAGGAGCAGAAATCCTTTCAATCTTTAAGAAAGGGGGTCTCGCCAACCCAGGCAACTATAGGCCTATAAGTCTCATTGATTGTATACAAAAAGTCACAGCAAGGCTGGTATTAAGTTGAATCCAGGCCTGGCAGGTCGCCCCCGCCGCTTTTCATCTCCTGACTGCCTTGGGCTCCTGCCTCCTTGCTGCCTCCTTGTTCCTAGGTTCTCCTCGCCTTCAGCCCTTGTTGGCTGGGCTTTCTCCTTCCCCTCCGCCCTGTCCGCCGGTTCCCCCGTCCCCCGCCGCTTCCGATCCGGCCCTTCCCGCCGCTGCTTCCCTGCGGCCCCACCCCACTGCACACCCATTCCCCTCCCCGCTCCCACCTCCCAGCTGCTCCTCCCTCCCAAGCCACCTCATATGCAGGCGGCGAAGCAGTAGCAGGAGCGACTTTTGACCCTGATCGCAGGCAGCTCGCCCCCACGCCGCTGCTCGTCTCCTGACTGCCTTGGGCTCCTGCCTCCTTGCTGCCTCCTTGTTCCTGGGTTCTCCTCCCCTTCAGCCCTTGTTGGCTGGGCTTTCTCCTTCCCCTCCACCCTGTGCGCCGGTTCCCCCCGCGCCCTGCCATTTCCGATCTGGCCCTTCCCGCCGCTGCTTCCCTGCAGCCCGCCCCTTTCACACCCATTTGCCTCCCAGCTGCTCTTCCCTCCCAAGCCACCTCATATGCAGGCTGTGAAGCGGTACCAGGAGCGAACTTTGACCCTGCTCGCAGGCAGGTCGCCTCCACGCCGCTGTTTGTCTCCTGACTGCCTTGGGCTCCTGCTTCCTTGCTGCCTTCTTGTTCCTGGGTTCTCCTCCCCTTCAGCCCTTGTTTGCTGGGATTTCTCCTTCCCCTCCACCCTGTGCGCCGGTTCACCCCGCGCCCTGCCGCTTCTGATCCGGCCCTTCCCGCCGCTGCTTCCCTGCAGCCCGCCCCCTTGCACACCCATTCGCCTCACCTCTCCCGCCTTCCAGCTGCTCCTCCCTCCCAAGCCACCTCATATGCAGACCGCGAAGCGGTGGCAAGAGCGACCTTTGACCCTACTCGCAGGCAGGTCGCCCCCACGCCGCTGCTTGTCTCCTGACTGCCTTGGGCTCCTGCCTCCTTGTTCCTGGGTTCTCCTCCCCTTCAGCCCTTGTTGGCTGGGCTTTCTCCTTCCCCTCTTCCCTGTGCGCCGGTTCCCCCACCCCCCATCCCCCGCCGCTTCCGATCGGGCCCTTCCTGCCGCTGTTTCCCTGCAGCCCCTTCCCCCTGCACACCCATTCACCTCCCTGCTCCCGCCTCCCAGCTGCTCCTCCCTCCCAAGTCACATCATATGCAGGCCGCAAAGCGGTAGCAGGAGTGACCTTTGACCCTGCTCGCAGGCAGGTCGCCCAACGCCGCTGCTCGTCTCCTGATTGCCTTGGGCTCCTGCCTCCTTGCTGCTTCCTCTTGTTCCTGGGTTCTCCTCCCCTTCAGCCCTTGTTAGCTGGGCTTTCTCCTTCCCCTCCACCCTGTGCCCCGGTTCCCCCTGCCCCCGCCGCTTCGGATCTGGCCCTTACCGCCGCTGCTTCCCTGCGGCCCGCCCCCCTGCACACCCATTCGCCTCCCCGCTCCCGCCTCCCAGCTGCTCCTCCCTCCCAAACCACTTCATATGCAGGCCGCGAAGCGGCCGCAAAGCGGCCGCGCAGCGGGCGCGCCTAAGGCAAGCCAGTCTGCGCCCGTCCGCCCCTGGACTGCGCCCAGCACCAGAACCCCTGGACCCCGCAAAAACCACGACACCAGAATCCACTACGACGCCAGCACCCTCCATGCACTCAACGCCGGCCGAAACCACACCTGCTTCCAGACCTCCCCGAAACGGACCCACGGACCCTTCTCCTGCCACACCTGCAGCTTCACCTGCGACAGAACCACAAAACCTCCAAGGACTGGACCCAACCACCTCCGCTGTATACTCCTTAACACCCACTCCGTACGCAAACATGCTGTCGAGCTCTGGGATCTGCTCGACACCTCTGCCCCAGACGTGGCCTTCCTGACCGAGACCTGGTGGAATGACTCCTCGGTGCCCGACATCGCATAGCCATCCCGGACGGCTACAAGATCACCCGCAGGGATCGCGCCAATGGAATCGGAGGAGAAATAGCCATCATCCACAACTCCACCCTTAAGGTCACCACCCACGCAGACGACACCCTTAACACCGCCGAACACCTGCACTTCCGGACCCACACTGACCCCAACTCCACCCTCAGAGGAACACTCATCTACAGACCCCCAGGAGACCCCGGGCTCAGTTCAGCGACTCCATCGCCGACCTCAACAGCACCCACGCACTCGCCTCCACGGACTACATCCTCCTCGGGGACCTAAACTTGCACCTCAAGAACAAAAGCAACGCCAACTCCGCCACCTTGGTCAACAACCTCGACAACCTTGGCCTCAGACAACTCATCACCGCACCCATCCACGCTGCCGGTCACACGTTGGACTCCGTCTTCTCCACAGGGCCCCACGTCGCCTTCGACCACACCACCAAACTCCACTGGACCAACCACCGCTGCATTCATTTCACCTTCAAGAAACCAATCATGCACCACTGCACCCAACAGCTGCCCCGCAGCTGCTGGAGCAAAGTCACCGAAGACCAGCTGATTACCTCCCTCGCCACGAACCCACCCACCGACCCCACCAACCCAGACGACGAAGCCCACAACCTCAGACAGTGGATCGACGACTGCGCCAACACCCTCGCCCCGCTCAAGAAACCCTCCAATAGCCACGCCAACAAGAGAGCCTCTTGGTTCACCGACGAGCTCCAGACCTCCAAACGTGCATGCCGGAAACTGGAGAAAACATGGCTCCACAAACGCACATCGGACAACAACGCAGCCCACAAGGACACCACCTACAGACATCACCACCTCATCAGATTAGCCAAGAGATCCTCCTTCAAAGACTGCTTGGATAACAACGCACACGACAGCAAAGAGCTCTTCAGCATCGTGAAGGAACTCTCCAAGCCCAGTGCTAACGCCAACAACATCCCACCCTCACAAGAACTGTGCGACTCACTAGCCATTTTCTTTCACCGCAAGATCGCTGACATCCACGACAGCTTCAACACCACGACCGCCAGACCCCGACTATGCCAGACTCCACCTCCTCTGTGAACACCACCAGCACCAACCGCCTGACCTCCTGGTCCAACGTCAACGACGACTAGACATGCAATGTCATGAACTCCATCCACTCAGGATCTTCGTCAGACCCGTGCCCACACCACGTATTCAACACAACAGACACAGCCATCGCACCGAAACTACGGAAGGTCATCAACATCTCCTTCGAAACAGCAACATTCTCGGAAAGCTGGAAGCACGACAAAATCAACGCCCTCCTCAAGAAGCCCAAATCGGACCTCAAGGACCTCAAGAACTTCCAGCCCATATCCCTGCTCCCGTTCCCGGCAAAGGTCATCGAGAAAATCATCAACATATAACTGCCACGCCACCTGGAAGACAACAACATCTTGGACCCGTCCCATTCCGGATTCAGATGAAACCACAGCACCGAGAGAGCCCTTATCGCCGCCACAGACGACATCAGGCACCAACTAGACAACGGTGAAACATCAGCCCTCATCCTCCTGGACCTGTCAGCCGCCTTCGACACGGTCTGCCATCGCACTCTAAAGACACGCCTCCTCAAAGCCGGAATCCAAGAGAAGGCCCTTGACTGGACCACGTCCTTCCTCTCTGGCAGAGCCCAAAGCGTCCGCTTCCCACCCTTCCGATCCGAAGCCAACGACATCATCTGCGGCGTCCCCAGGGCTTATCCCTCAGCCTGACGCTGTTCAACGTCTACATGGCCCCCTCGCACAAGTGGCCAGCCATCACGACCTCAACATCATATCCTACGCCGACGACACCCAGCTCATCCTCGCCCTCACCAAGGACTCACACACCGCCAAAACCAACCTCCACGAGGGAATGGAGGCTGTCGCCGACTGGATGGGGAGCAGCTGTCTGAAGCTGAACTCGGACAAGACCGAGGTCCTCATCCTTGGACCCACCCCCTCATCCTGGGACGACTCCTGGTTGCCGACCATACTGGGAACAGCACCAATACCCACCGACCATGCACGCAACCTAGGATTCATCCTCGACTCCTCCCTCTCCATGTATAAACAGGTCAACGCCGTCTCCTCCTCCTGCTACAACAGCCTCCGCATGCTCCCCAGGATCTACAAGTGGATCCCGACCGAAACAAGAAGAACGGTGACACAGGCCCTCGTCAGCAGCAGACTGGACTACGGCAATGCACTCTACGCAGGAATCCCAACCAAACACCTACGACGACTACAACGCATCCAAAACGCCTCTGCCCGACTGATAGTCAACGTCCCCCGCCGCAGCCACATCACCCCCCACCTCAGAGACCTACACTGGCTCCCTGTCGACAAGAGGATCACCTTCAAGCTCCTCACCCACACACACAAAGCACTCCACAACGCCGGACCAGCCTACCTGAGCTGCAGACTCAGCTTCAATTCCCCCACCCGCCTGCTCTGCTCCGCCAGCCTCGCCCTCGCTGCTGTCCCCCACATCCACTGAACAACCTCCAGAGTTAGATCCTTCTCCTACCTCACTGCCAAGACCTGGAACACCCTCCCTACCCACATACAGCAGACCCAAGACCTACTCGCCTTCAGAAGACTCCTCAAGACCTGGCTCTTCAAGCAGTAGCAGCACCCCCCCTCCCCTCAGCACCTTGGGACCCTCACAGGTAAGTAGCGCGCTTTACAAGTGCTCTGATTGTTTGATGAATTTGACATCTTATCTCCATTGCAGGCGGGGTTTCGTTCACATACCAGCACCATTGACCAGGTTTTTAGGTTCATTTTAATTTATTGGCGTGTGGTGATCAATAGAGGTGGTACCATCCATGTGGCTTTTATTGACCTTATGTCGGCTTTCGACCTTATCCCACTCACTAAAATGTGGAGAGCATTTGTGGAACAGGGCATGGCTTTCTTAGTTACATTACATATTTCCAACTATGCACAGGTACGCTGGGGTCAGCAGGGGAGAGTTACCAATAGGTTTTCTATAGCAAAGGGGGTTTGACAGGGGTGCGTTTTAGCACCAACCCTCTTTTCCCTGTACATCAATGAAGTTGAAGTTGAAGTTGAAGGAATTTATTGAGCGCACTAACACCAAGCGGTTTCATGCCACTATGACTTGACCTAAAGGAGGAGACGTGAAAGTGAGAGCGAAAGTGAAATACAGGAGGTTATTGCAGAGAAAAGGCTAAAGAAAAGAGATGAGTCTTTAAAGCTTTGCGAAAGTCCATGTAGCCAGAGAGGGACCGAATGGTGAAAGGGAGGGCGTTCCAGAAGCAGGGGGCAAGAATGGAATAACGCAGGCCTCCCTGTTTTTTCCTCTTAAAACGTGGGACCTCCAAGAGAGCTTGGGTAGAGGAGCGGAGGCTCCTGTTATGAAGATAGGTCTGGATTTTTGAGTTGACAAACCCAGGAGCAGTGCCTGCAAGGGCCATGAAAGTAAGGCAGCCCAACTTAAAAAGAGAACGCTGGGAGATGGGAAGCCAGTGAAGGGATTTGAGTAGAGGGGTTACACGGTGGCACTTAGGGAGCCTATAAATGAGGCATGCTGCCTGATTCTGGATAAGTTGGAGGCGCCGAAGCTTGTACGACGGAATCCCTACATAGAGGCTGTTGCCATAGTCCGGGCAGGAGACAATCATGGCCATGATGATGAGCTTAAGGGCATAAACAGAAAAAAAATGAGAGATTTTGCGAATGACACGGAGTGACAAGAAGCAGGACGAGACAACGAAACTGATCTGGGGGCGCATCGTTAGATCTTGGCTTATTAGGATAGCCAGGGTTTTTGCTTTAGTGGAAGTTTTGCTTTAGTACCCAGGGTTTTTGCTTTAGTGGAAGGTGAGGGAGGAGAGCCAAGAGCAGGGGGCCAGAAGGCAGGGGACCAAAGGCTGGGGAGGCTGCCAGTGAGTATCAGTTCCGTCTTGTCCGGATTTAATTTTAAATTGTTGTAGTTCATTCAGTCAAAGATAAAAGTAAGTACAGTACGGAATTTAGACGTAGAGTCGTGAGAGGGGGAGAGATTGAAGATGAGCTGGAGGTCGTCAGCATAATTAAATACTGACACCTCCATATTTTGTAAGGCAGCAATAAGAGGGTGGATATAAAGGTTAAAAAGAAGAGGGGAAAGAGAAGAGCCCTGGGGAACCCCACAGGTGACTGGACAGGGGGAAGCAGAGAAGCCATTCAGGTGAACGGCTTGTGTACGATCTCTTTGGAAAGAAGTAATCCAGGCCAGAGCAGCCCCCCGGATGCCGGCGCCTCCGACACGGTCAAGAAGAATGGAATGGTCGACCGCGTCGAAGGGGGCGGACAAATCGAGGAGAACCAAGGCCTGGGAGGAGTTGGTGTCCGCGCTCTGCCTAAGCTCATCCAAGACAGAGAGGACCACGGATTCCGTCGAAGGGACTGGGCGGAAGCGTAGGGTAGTGCGGTATTTCAGAATCATCTGACTGATGCTCCTACCCTAGCAGGCATGAAGATCCCTTTCCTCATGTTTGCGGATGAAACTCTGTTAATTTCTAAGACTCAAAAAGGACTCCAGCCGGCTATTGTCAGATTTGAGGTGTTTTGTCGGGACCATGACCTTATAGTTATTGTGAAGAAAACCAAATTTATGGTTTTACATAAACACAAGCTTATAAAAGGTAGAGTAGCCATGAACAAAGTCACTTTAGAGCAGACTCACGTTTTTACATATTTGGGCATTACTTTAGGTAGAAAACTTAATATTGACCAACTGGTCCTTGAACACGCCAAATTGTCTGGTGCCTTGTTGAGAGAACAGAGTGTTTCCCATACCAAGCCAGTTGCTCCAGGCCTAAAAATATACAAATATAAAATTAGCACCTCAGACTTATACTGGGCAGAATTATGGGCATTTGACAACTTAGCCCCTTAGGCCACAGCCCAAAATAAATTCCTGAAGGGTATAACTGGTCTTCCTCAATCAACACCAATGCTGCCCCTCTTTTTAGATTTGGGCTGTCATCCTATTGAGGAGACGGCGCGATTTAGAAGAGTGGTTTTTGGAGAAGGCTTTGGGTTACACCAGAAGTGTTCCTGTACGCCCAGGCTCTACTTGAAGTCAGGGAGGCAGATTGTATGTGTAAAATCACCTGGCTGAGACAGGCGAAAGATATATTGAGCGAGAAGGGGATTAGCAGGTTGTGGGAAAATCCTGTTGATAACCTCTTTCCACCCAAGAAGGAATTTAAGGCGATGTACTGGAACATGGTCAAAATGAAGCATTTCTCCTCTTTAACAAGGTTGTCACTAACAAGGTAATTTTTAAAGCTCAAACACGAAACATAGTATGAAGGCTATTGGGATTTAATTACTGTTTTTAATGATGGGAAACTTTATCATCAACTTTGAGTGGGCTCACTGTCAATTAATTTGTTTGTTAGTAAATGGCACGCCCAGAACCACAGTAAATGCCCCTTCTGTCCAACGCAGAACAAGTCTTTAGTACACATTTTATTTATTTGTCCCGCTTATAAAATTCCTATATTTACAACAAGGGGTGGTGAGGGACAGAGTCTCTGAATTAAGCAGAAAACTCTCACCCAGTCAAGAGATCAGGGCTAGATCCAACACCGTTTTTTAGCTCACTGCACCATCCCAGTTTCAGAACCTGGCTGTATGCAAATTAGTCTGTTCCTGTCCCAGTGCATGATGGGAACAGGGCAAACCAAACTACAAAAGCCAATTCTTACACTGGGAAGGAAACAAGCTCCCGGGGACCGGTTTCTGGCATTACAGCCGTCTTCGGCCCGGTTTGCTTGAATCCTGATGGTGCAATGAGCAAGGGACTCATGTCTGAGTATACCCTTCCACACTTAGGGTGGACAAAAATATTTACAACAAGGGGTGGTGAGGGACAATAAAAATTCCTAGGCATAATTGGCTCAAGCCTATTTGTTTGACTTTGGGCATTAGTTCTGGCAACAAAGCATTCAGGATTCCAAAAACAGATACTGACGAACCTATAGTGATTGCAGTTGCCAAATTACTAAGTTGGATGTGGGCCATACGAGCAAAAAAGATGAGGCTATGATAACTTGCTTTAAATGTACCCATCTGGTCATTTATATTCAGAAGTTGTGATTACTGTTACAGATTTTTGCGGCACAATTCCCAGAAGTTTTATTTGTTTTAATTATTTATTATATCAAGGTACTTTATCATTGTGGATCTATTTTCCTTGTGATCATTATTTTAACGTATATCTATGTAATATTCTATGACAATGAATTACATAATTATGTTTTAAATGTAACCGTCTTTCATGATTTTTAATCGAAATAAAGATATATTGAATTGAATTGCATATATACTTATACATGTGTATTTTTTTATATATTTACACACTTATAAATACATAGGACTGTGTGTGTGTGCACACAAATATATATATCAAATACCAATATATGTATCAAATATATATATATATATATATATATATATATATATATATATATATATATATATATATATATATAAATATATATATATATATACACACACACATATATATATATATATATTTGATACATATATTGGTATTTGATATATATATATATATGTGTGCACACACACACAGTCCTATGTATTTATATGTGTGTATATATATATATATATTCACTGAAAAAACCATAGGTTATAGACCATATATAGTTAGGGATTAGCATTTACAAAACCTTATTTTACTCACACAAACCATTGAAATTCGCATATATAGTTAGTTGCACTAACTATATATTGTGCACCCGCAATCCACTGCTGATGATGTCACATATTACATCATTCATGACATGGTCAGTGACAGTGACAGCGTAGCGCACCCGGAGCGCTCTCCGGTGCCCGTACCGGGGCGCGCTTACAGATATATATATGTTTTGAACCTAAATTACTCAAAATCCACTAGAGCACATATCTTGAGACCTAGCAAAGGCACATCGGACTACCAGTCCCTACAATTTTGCCAAGTTTCATAGAAATCCATTCTGCCGTTCGAGCTAAAAGTGAGTCCAACCGCCCTATGGAAAATTCAATGTTAAAAACACGTTTTGGGACCCCCCTTTTTTCTCGGCCCCCACTTCAAGAAAGCCCCCCAAACTATCAGGGGACACTCAGAAACAAAATGTGCCATTTTCCTGAAAATTTCAACCAATTCCGTCCATCAACGCCAAAGTTATTCAACATAGAATTTTCAGAAATCCCTATTCAAAAAAATCCTAACTATATATACCTACTGGCGACCGCCAGTAGGTAATATATATATATATATGTAGGGCGACATGATCCAATAAATTGATGCCGAATCCTGAAACCACTTTGTGCCTGTGCCTTCTTCCACGGAGTTCTTCTTTATGGGAGCTGGATATTTTGTTGATTAATTGCAGCGTGAGCAGTCGTCACGCTTTTCAAGGGACACCAGTCGTTTGTGACTCTTCCTTTTCAGACCGGACATTGGGAGGAGTACACGAGTGCTACAGGCAGAGTCCCCGGATATGCAGCCAAGAAGCGGATTGTGGATGACTGTGGTGAGAGACGGTGGTCCCAGAGCGGGGCGGCCTTCGCAGTTGCCAGCATGGGATCCGGTGTTCCTGCCTCAAGAAATGCCTCGCCCGAATTACTGGCGCTTTCCGGTGACTGGGCACCGCTGAAACTAAAGGTGATGCGGTGAGGTGGTTACGGCGCAAACATCATTTTTGCCAGGAGGTTGCCCCCAACCCCGAGGTGATGTCTGATTTAATTCACATCCTTGCTGCCAGGTATTTACCTTTGCCCCAGTGTCATCCTTCTATTTAAAAGCCCGACTCAGCTAAATAAACACTTGTTGATCCGTACCTGCAAGCAGTAACTGGCCAATGTGTGGCATTATGGGACCGGTAGTTCCAAGGGGTATGTTGTACAAGCTCGAAATTTGACATTGATTCCAAAATACAGTCGATGTAGGAACATGTGACCCCGAGGTGGAAACTCTTCGATTCTTGTCACTATAAATTATGGCAGTTTGGCAGGCAACCTTACAGACAAGTGTAATTATATGCAGCTGAGGGCCAAAGACGCGATGAACGGAAATAACATTATCGGCTCATTTGAGCCTGCGGGGACTTAGATGCCTGGCATTCTGAACTATCAGTTCCGTTCGGCAGCATGGATTTTTAACACATTTTAAATGTACAGACTTTACGGGACTAGTGTTTGGTTGCAGATTTTATTTGCTTTCAGTTTTCCCACTGTGACGTAATCCCATGCATAAATGTTTTTTTAAGTTGTCTGCTCTAACAAGATAATCTCTCAGTCAAGTGTACATATTTCGTGAGTTTTTCATTACGTTATGTTTTATCTGATATGTTGCAAACATTCAGCTGTATTGTACAGTCACACACACTTGCATTTGTTGGGCTATGGGACGATTGGTCACACCAGAATGTGTTTTCTATGTCCATTGCAAGGTCCAGTGGGAGGTCCATGTGGGAAGGCCTATTTAACATGCACAATTAATGGCGCCAAACTAGATTGAGAAAGCCCTCTGTGAAGGCTGAAACGTTTCTTGTACCTGGGATTGAGGGCGACATGATCCAATAGATTTATGCCGAATCCTGAAACCACTTTGTGCCTGTGCCTTCTTCCACGGAGTTCTTCTTTATGGGAGCTGGATATTTTGTTCATTAATTGCAGCATGAGCGGTCGTCACGCTTTTCATGGGACACCAGTCGTTTGTTACTCTGCCTTTTCAGACCGGACATTGGGAGGAGTACGTGAGTGCTACAGGCAGAGTCCCCAGATATGCAGCCAGGAAGCGGATTGTGGATGACTGTGGTGAGAGACGGTGGTCCCAGAGCGGGGCGGCCTTCGCAGTTGCCAGCATGGGATCCGGTGTTCCTGCCTCAAGAAATGCCTCGCCCGAAATACTGGTGCTTTCCGGTGACTGGGCACCGCTGAAACTTAAGGTGATGCGGTGAGGTGGTTACGGCACAAACATTATTTTCGCCATGAGGTCGCCCCCAACCCCGAGGTGATGTCTGATTTAATTCACATCCTTTCTGCCAGGTATTTACCTTTGCCCCAGTGTCATCCTTCTATTTAAAAGCCCGACTCAGCTAAATAAACACTTGTTGTTCCATACCTGCAAGCAGTAACTGGCCAATGTGTGACATTATGGGACCGGTAGTTCCAAGGGGTATGTTGTACAAGCTCGAAATTTGACATTGATTCCAAAATACAGTCGATGTAGGAACATGTGACCCCGAGGTGGAAACTCTTCGATTCTTGTCGCTATAAATTATGGCAGCTTGGCAGGCAACCTTACAGACAAGTGTAATTATATGCAGCTGAGGGCCAAAGACGCGATGAACGGAAATAACATTATCGGCTCATTTGAGCCTGCGGGGACTTAGATGCCTGACATTCTGAACTATCAGTTCCGTTCGGGAGCATGGATTTTTAACACGTTTTAAGTGTACAGACTTTACGGGACTATTGTTTGGTTGCAGATTTTATTTGCTTTCAGTTTTCCCACTGTGACGTAATCACATGCATAAATGTTTTTTAAATTGTCTGCTCTAACAAGATAATCTCTCAGTCAAGTGTACATATTTCGTGAGTTTTTCATTACGTTATGTTTTATCTGATATGTTGCAAACATTCAGCTGTATTGTACAGTCACACACACTTGCATTTGTTGGGCTATGGGACGATTGGTCACTCCAGAATGTGTTTTCTATGTCCATTGCAAGGTCCAGTGGGAGGTCCAGTGGGAAGGGCTATTTAACATGCACAATTAATGGCGCCAAACTAGATTGAGAAAGGCCTCTGTGAAGGCTGAAATGTTTCTTGTACCTGGGATTGAGGGCGACAAGATCCAATAAATTGATGCCGAATCCTGAAACCACTTTGTGCCTGTGCCTTCTTCCACGGAGTTCTTCTTTATGGGAGCTGGATATTTTGTTCATATATATATATATATATATATGCCTGTTAGTTCCAATCGACAGCACGCCCTCAAGTCAGGAAAAGCGAAAAGGAAGAAGGAACAGAAGACCCAGGATGCAGGTGAGTTTTTATATATATACACAAACTCTCAGCCCATACCCACCATAAACATTAAACATTCCCTTACCACCCAAAAACCCATACTCAGTAAATAAACCTTGCCACCCAAGAACCCTTACCCACCCAAACCCCTAAAATTACTCTTGCCACCCAAATACCCATACCCACCCTAAAATTACCCTTGCCACCCAAAAACCCACACACAACCTAAACCCTAAAACTACCCTTACCACCAAAAAATTCATACCCACCCTAACCCCTAAAAGTACCCTTGCCACCCAAAAACCCATCCAACCTAATACCCTAAAAATTCCCTTACTACCCATATCCACCCGAGACCCTAAAAATTGCCTTGCCACCCAATAACCCATACACACCCTAAACCCTAATAATTCCCTTGACACCCATAAACCCATACCCATCCTAAACCTTAAAATTACCCTTGCCACCCAAAAACCCATACCCACCCTAAACCCTAACAAATACTTTTGCCACCCAAAATCCCTTACCCATCCTAAACCTTAAAATGACCTTTGCCACCCAAAAACACATATCTACCTTAAACACAAAAACTTCCCTTGCCACCTAATAACCCATACACACCCTAAACTCTAATAATTCCCTTGACACCCATAAACCCATACCCATCCCAAACCTTAAAATTACCTTGCCACCCAAAAACCCATACCCACCCTAAATCCTAAAAAATACTTTTGTCACCCAAAATCCCTTACACACCCTAAAATTACCCTTTCCACCCAATAAGCTATACCCACCCTAAACCCTAAAATGTCCACTGGCCACCCAAAAACCCATACCCAGCCTAAATCCTAAAATATCCCTTGCCCCCCCCTACCCATACTAAACCCTAAAATACTCCTTGCCAACCAAAAACCCATACCTACTGTAAACCCTACAATTAAACTTGCCAACCCAAACACACTAGGCTCTAAAATTACCCTTGCGCACAAAAACCCATATCCACACTAAACCCCAGAAATTCCCTTGCCACCCAAAAACCCGTACCCACCCTAAACCCAAATATTACCCTTGCCACCCAAAAACCCATACTCACCCTAAACCCTAAAAACTCCTTTGCCATCCAAAAACCCATAACCACACTGGCATCTTTTGGGTTGTTTCCCCTGAGTTTTTGCTTTCTGACCTCCCGGTTATGGCTCTGTTTTTGCTGGCGTAGTGTTTCTGCGCACTTTTCTCACTGCTGATCAGTGGTAAAGTGCAAGTGCTCCTGTGGTTAATTGTGTTATGGATTGGTGTTTCCATGATGTTAGTCCTTAGTAAAGTGCACTGAATGTGCCAGGGCCTGTGAATCAAATGCTACTAGTGGGCCTGCGGCACTGATTGTGCACCCACATGAGTAGCCCTGAAAAGGTAACGCAGACCCACCATTGCGGAGCCTGTGCGCTGTTTGTAACTGCCATGTCCACGTGGCCAGTCCACACACCTGCCAGTCCCTCACCTTCCCTTTTCTTACATTTCAGCCACCCCTAAGGTAGGCCCAAGGTACCCCTCTGGGCCAGTTGCAGTGTATGTGAAAGGTAGGACATGCCCTGGTGTGTTTGGCATGTTCTGATAACAAATTACGACCAATTTCGTTTTTCGCTATTGCAAGGCTACCTGTTCCCCATAGGATAGAGTGGGGAGTTTGTAACATCTACACACATAACTGGCCCGGGTAATTAGGTAGGAAAATAAAGTTTAGTATGCCTGATCCCGGAATCTAAAGTTGCACCTTTTAGTGAATGTGATTTTTACATTCTGTGTTTGATAATACCACTTTTAGAAAGTAGGTATTTTCTTGCTCAGTCATCCTGTGTGCCTCTGCTTGTCACGTTCTAATCTAGGACCCCGATCAATACTGTGACCTTATGCCCCTATACGGCTATAATCCATTTATACCCCTATAATGGCATAAACGATCAAGAGCAATATTTCAGACACTCGTCTCTGGCCTAACACGATCAGAGCCACATTTCAGAATCTCTTCCTCTGCAGCTCATTAGAGTAAATGACACAGCAGAAGCCACTATCTAAGATTCCTAGATTACACTCCGAGTTCTTCAACAAGATAAAACTCAGCAACCTGGGAAAACCCCGCTTGCTATGTTTTGATTAGTAATAGAACTCTAATGAGCACTGAGAGACGGTCACTTCCTAGTAACATCTTTATTGACGTCTTATGTCCAAAAACTTACGTCAAACCAGGCACCTTTCAGGTATAAATATTACCAACGTTGCCTTAAGCAAACGCTGCCTCAACGACATCGATGATAGCGATGGTGTGGTGAACACAGGAGCAGAACAGCTGTCCCCTGCAGAGCCCAGCAGATGCAAGCTGCCCACGGACGTTGCCCCTCCTCCTCCTCGACACGCTGAGAGAGACGCTGTCTTTTCTCCTGCCGAGAAAATCCAGCTCTGGCGTTTCCAGCCTACTATTGCGAGTGACTGGAATATCGAGTCCTGGAAGGAGATACAAGACCTCCAACATTCTATTCCAGAGGTATGGTGTTGACTAAACCCTTAGAGAGAATTCTTGAAGCAAACCTTGGCAAAACCAACTTAACTTAAACTGCTACTTCCTTACTCCCTCCCAAGTATTAGGCTTAGGTCAGGTACACTGGGGTAGGCGTAGTTAGAAGCACCAGTTGAGTATGTTAGCCTAATGTATATATGAATGTATGTATTTTATTCATTTTAACCATTGTATGGCTAAGAAACCATATCAATGATTTTACAGTATTATTTCGCAATCCTCCTTTTACTGTACGCACTTTTTATAATAACTAGTCTTGCAATTGTGGCAATTAATTTCTCTTGTATGAGAAGAAAGACTGTTCAATAAATAATACCTTTTTATTGAAAACGCCCTTCTCTCTATTCTCTGCATATTGGTGAAAGTAACCTGCAAAAAACTGACTGAGTAAAATAACTGTCTATTGTTTCACACGACTCTAGAGATTGACTCTTATTCTAAGGAGCAATGTTGTCATGTTTATGCGGTTGTTAGAAAACTGAATCCCTTCTTGTCTGTACCAGGGAAGCTGATCACTTCCTATTCAGTCAAGAAAGTTTCCAGTACCTCTGAGCTAGTTGGTAACAAACCCAATTAAGTTTAGCATAGTCAGTAGAGACCTGGAAGACCGCACTTCTACGTCCATACTATTGTTTATGTTATTCCAATGCGCAGGGCCTATTGGGAAAATAGGAACTACACTACATACTGGAATGTGGATTGCCTGTCTGGGTTTTAGATAGCAGAAGGCTGGGGAGCAGGTGGGTCAGAAAAGGGCTGAATAGACCTGGGCTGCAATTGGGGAAGGGGGGAATTTCCTTGCACTTCAAAGACCCTGGTCTTCCTCTGACCATGCCGTCACCCCCTCCTGCCAGGGAGTCACACCAGAGAAAGCAGAACTGGTTCTGGCTGGGCACAGACACTCTCTGCCTAAAAGATCAAAGGATTTTGGGATATAAATATTGGGGCCCAGACCCCTGAACTTTAGAACTCTTTTGGACCAAGAAGACTGACAAGAAGAAGAGCCTGAGAAGCTGTGAGGAGGAACTACCACTTTGCTGTGTGTTTTGCTGTATTGGCCCGTAGTGGCTGCTTCTGTCTTGGGCATTGAAAGGACTGGTGTTGGAAACGGGGTGGTGTGGTGCAGAGCAGGTAGACCGAACTCTGAGGCAGTGTGTAAAGCATCTGCGCAGCACACCCACATGCGACACACCGGACACACTACAAAAGAGACTCCACACCAAGTGATGTGAAAATAACTTTTTGTATTAAGACAACACGTTGTAGAATGTAATCTCAGGTACAGTTAAACTGTGCCAACCGGCACCAGGGAGCAGTTCACAGGGGGACTATTCACAAGGCAGGGCCAATCGGGCCCCTGCCAGAACCATCACCATCACAACTAGAATAAATGTAAGCATCAGTAATAACGGTGTGACGGCCAGTAGCTACCAGCACAATCATGCACTGAGCAACATTGCATTTGCATAAATCCCTTCAGCATGGAGCATAAACACATTAGGTCATGAATCACAGCCCATTCACATAACCACATGAGATTAGGCGTGAATCTAGAATATCTGAGCACCTCATTAGGCATAAAACATATTATGTGCCCTCATTAGACCTAAACATATGCATGTGGCATCTCAATAGGCATAAAAACACCTCAGACACAACAATAGGCATAAACCTCATCAGCAGCCTGGAGCATGGCACATTATGCGTAACACCAACCTGGTAAGCGTTAGGGGAAAAGAAACCATTAGCATTATAAACACATGCATTAGGTATAACACACGAAGCATATCAATACGGCCATGAGCATGAAGAATAATCCATTTTATGCCTAATCTCAGCATCACATTGACCGGGAAACACATTATGCATGAGAGGGAGCATAAAAACCTCATTAGCATAAGTGCAGTGTCATTAGGCATAAATCATGAGGCATCACAACCTGACATTAAGCTTAGGCCCAAAAACGATACAGGCATGAGTCATGAGCATGGAGCAT
The DNA here is from genome assembly GCF_964263255.1 of Lissotriton vulgaris. Taxonomy (NCBI): domain Eukaryota; kingdom Metazoa; phylum Chordata; class Amphibia; order Caudata; family Salamandridae; genus Lissotriton; species Lissotriton vulgaris. Next base: position 274,986,316 of record NC_141689.1, on the reverse strand, counting down.
AATCATTAGGCAGAACACCAACAGTATAAGCCTTGGGGGAAAAAGAACATCAGGCCTCAACCTTAGGTTTTGAAACAAATTACGTATAGCATTAGCCTGCAGCCACCTTATGCAGTAAAACAGATAAGGCATAAATGCAATATCATTAGGGTAAAGACACGTTAGGCACATATCATGGCATTAGGCATCATCAAATACAATAGGCACCAATCCTGGGGTATAAACAACTTAGGCATGAATCTTTGCAGGTACATTAGGCATCATTAGGGCATTTCTCATTAGCATAAGAGCAGGAACATCATGGCAGGATTACACTGCGCGTAGAAATGCATTAGGCCTCAAGTCAAAAGGGCGAACCTCACATGCACACACATTGCAAAGATTGTCACCACTCCCTGGAAGTAGCTGTCTCTCAGGTGGGCAGTATAGATAAAGTGCTTTCCTCATGCAGGAGTAAAGTTGCAGCGCTAAGTCCAGGAATGCAGGACTAAGAGTCCTGGGGGCTGGAAAACAGTTGTAGCACTTCACGAGGCGCTAGACAGCAAGCAGAGCACAGTCAATGCGAATATAGCACTCTGGCAGCACAGCGCTGCAGGACCCACTCACCTTCTTCTCCTGGGCAGGGGCTGGAGGTGGCTCTCACAAGGCGCTAGATGGCTCACAGTTCCAGGGTCCCCCAGAATAAAGTAGCGCTCAGGCAGCACAACACTGAAGGCGTCAGCTCCTCCTCTGGCAACCAAGAAAATAGTGCCTTTAAGACGCTAGGGAGCTTGTGAGGATCCCGAGTCCCACACTAGACAGAAGTGCCCACGAGGCGCTAGGTCCCAGGAATGCCATCAGGGTCCCACAGAATCAAGCTAGAGCAAAAATGCGGGGAATTGCATATATAGTGCTTTAGCAGCACAGCGCTGTATTGACAATAAACAGCTCTCCCTGGCAGCACGCGCAGCAGGTCCCACCAAATAAAGCTGCGGAGCTCACAAGGCGCTAGGGAGCTGGCGAAGATCCAGAGTCCCACACAAGGAAGTAGTACCCACACTCCTCACCTCCTTGGAATACAGGCAGTCAAAGTATAGCGCTCACGAGGCGCTATGGTAGCAGAGCAGGCAGGCAAGGCTGGGCAAGATCAGCAGACAGTGGGCACTCATCAGTACAGGACAGCAGCTCCTAGAAGCAGTCATCTCCCATAAAGTGGCACTCCTCCTGACATAGCAGTATTCACTCCAGCAAAGGCTCTCACTGGCCCTGTTGACAGCAGAGGGGTACAGATGGGCCCAGGGGACTGCACACAGGCCCTTGAGGCGGTACCTCCTGGCATAGTGTCCCCTCTCAATCAAGTCCACGTTCAGTCTGAGCACATGGCATCTCTACTGCTCTACATATACACCCTCCTCCCACCTACCAGAAAGGGCTGGAAGCTTCTAGAAGGTCCCTGGCAGTTCCAGCCTCAACTGTCACTGTGTGGGAAGTGTAGAGCACCTTGTCACTTCAAACACTAGACCGCCAACCCACCTCAGGCAGGCGGCACAAGCAGACGGAAATGGCGTCCATTTTAAAAGTGACATTTTACAAAGGTGCATTTCTACAATGGTGAAAATAAAGGTGCCTACACCCTTGCACAACATTTATTATTTTCAGTTCAGACACACCATGTCAGTAAAAAGGCTAGGGGTGAAAAAAGCGAAAAACGTTAGGACAATAAGGGCCAAGTCCAACAACTGGACTGAACTTTCTGCAATCTACTTTGTGAGTTTCTCCAAGGGCTTGAGGTAGAGCTTGCTCCCTGTTCAATAAGTCTCAGGAACAGCAAACACTTCAAGCTCTTCTACCTCAGCACTGGAGACTGTGTGTTTTGTGCTGCAATCGAAGAATTACCATTGTACGTCTTGTATAACACTGCATCTCCTTGGCCAGGGAAAAGAAAAGGGAAACAAAGGGAGAACCAGAACTAGTGGAGAACAAGGGATGAGGTAATGAAACCTGGCTTGGAAAAGGGTAGCAAGGAGGGACAAGGAGACGGAAAAGAAGAAAAAGAAAAAATGAATGCATGTACCGTGTGGCATAGTGCATGACAGAAGCAGTATAAGAAGGTATTACTCCGAACTATTTGACTTTAAAATCGCTTTGCCAAAGTGGAGGAACTCTGGTTCTCTGAGACCTTTCTCAGTAGTAGTAGGGACCATGTTGTATCCACTGACAAGCTTATGTGACATTATTTTGTCTGAACACCAGGTTAGAAAATTTTCCAACAATACAACATTTCACCCCACTCTGGTAAATCTAAGAGGCACCGAGTACCTAGAGCCTTCCCTTCTGCTTGGTTTGTGAAGATCACACAGACCCACTGTCCTTCACAAAACATAGCAGATTTTACATGATTTTTGCAATCATGGCTGTTTTTGTAACTATCCTGGTGCTCAAGAATTCTCCTGGGCATCCCTATTCACCACACACGTACCCTACCTTTTTAGCCAAGTAGCAGATAACTTAGTTTTAGGAATTCTGCCTTTTAGGGATGCAAACGGAGTGTCTTCAGTGATGCTATTAGGTGCAGTGTGGAATGCCCAAAATGTATCCTGAAGGGCCATTTTAGCGGGTATGCCTATTACTTCTGCTCGTTGCAAACATTCCTTAATCATACGATTAATTCTATCAACCAACCTGTTCGCTCAAGGACAATATAGGGAAGTTTTGTGAAGCTGTATTTGGAGATCATTTAAGAATTCTTTCATCCGATCAGAGGTGAACTGCACACCATTGTCAGTTACCAAAATATCAGGAATGCCTTCCTCAAAGAACATGTTTTCTACAAAATTGATAAGGGAGTTAGTGTCAATGTAACTAGAACATTTAGAGACCATCCAACATGTGTGGTAGTCTACTAATGCCAGGATAAACCTTTAATTCAACACTTTGAGATTGAGAGGACCGATTATGTCAAGTGCTAACAAGGTCCTTGGGGTACCCGGAACCTCAATTGGAGAAAGAGGAGGCTTCCTGACTTGGTGTGTTTTGTCACTTTTGATGCATTCTAGACAGTCTCTCACTTTTGCAATCAACCATAGCATCCATTCCTAGCCATCAACAAACCTGACGTATTTTACTTCTGGTAAGACTGTGCCCCAAATGTCCCTCATGTGCAATATCAATGATTTTCTCTTTAAGTTTCTCTGGGGGAATCATTTTCTCACCTCTGAAAACTGTGCTGTCATGCACACTTAATTCCAACCTGACCTCCCAGTACCTGGACACTAGTTGCACAACACTTCCTTTGTTTGCTGGCCAACCATTGGTTATGTACTCTTTAATTGCACTCACTCTCACTGTCAAATAACAAACACTCCTCCCATTCTAGTTAATTGATGCTTCACACTTTGAGTACAACTTCTTTGTCTTATTCAATATAGTTATCTCCTTCAACCTTTGCTGGTGTGTGGGTGAGGAAATCCGCCACATTTTGTGCACCGGGTACTGTACATCAAAGTTGTAGCCCTCCAAACCCAAAATCCATTGAGAGATTCTAGGTGTATTTCTGGCAAAACCCTTAAACGTGATGGCATACATTAGAGGCTCATGGTCAGTGTTAATGGTAAAGGGTATGCCCCATAGAAAGAATTTAAAATGCCTGGCCGCCCAATATTATTATTATTAATATTATTATTATGGCGGATTTGTAAATCGCATGGCTGCCCTAAGGTTTCCCAGCGCTAACTGATCAGTTACAAGAGCAGAGAGTGTGGTTCAGGGATATTGCCTAAACAGCCATGTTTTAATTTGCTTCCGAAATTGCAGTTCATTATCTAGCTTTCTACATTCTGCTGGAATGGAGTTCCAAAGTTTGGGAGCTAGATGAGAAAAAGCTCTACCCCCCATCTTTCTCTTTTGACCTTTGTTTGTGTTAGACGGTCTGCGGTGCTGGACCGCAGCTGTCTATGTGGTGCGTACGGCGAGATAAGCTTCTTGATCTTCCCTGGTCCTTTATCGTGACGTGCTCTGTGTGTGATAATCAGCGTTTTGAATTTTATTCTTGCCTCTATCGGGAGCCAGTGTAGACTTACTATGTGTTTTCGTTACCGGTTCCCGACTGGGGATGTTACAGAGTAGTCTAACTGCTGCATTCTTCACGGTCTGCAACTTTCGGGTAACCTCTTTAGGTGCACCAAGGAATAGAGAGTTTCCATAGTCCAGTCGGGAGGTGACTAGAGAATGGATCACTGTCTTCCTTAGGTGGATTGGGCCTCTATCCAAGATTTTCCTGATACTTCTTAAGACACCAAAACAGATTGCAGCTAATTTTGTAGCTTGCGTCCGTATAGATAGATCGGGTTCCAACCAAAAGCCTAAGCTTTTGATTGTATCTTTTGACATGGGTATCTTGCCTAGGCTGTCTGGCCGGATGTATGACGTTACAACACATACTTTTACCACGCATACCATTACAACGCGGTATTTACAACGCATACCGTTACAATGCATAGCGCTTAGAGGTGCTGGATAGTGTTAAGTATAATTTTATATTCCAACTTCAGTCCCCGTGGACACTAGGGAAGGTGTTGGATATAAAATTATACTTATTCCCTATCCTAGAGTGCCCCCCAGTGCAATGCGTTGTAATGGTATGCGTGGTAATGCCTGCGTTGTAGTGGTAGTGCGTGGTAAAAACTTCGTTGTAAACGTTGTATACCGTCTGGCCAGGCTAACATGGGGCTGGGTGTTAATTTATTCCCAATATTAATATATCTGTTTTTTCCCCAATTAGCTTCAGACAGCTTTTTGTCATCCATTCTTTGACTTTTATTAAGCAGGGCGACAGCTTCTCTCCGTCTGTGCTGCTTTTTGAGTCCAATGATATCACTAATTGGGTATCATCGGCGTACGAGGTCAAAGATATGTCAAACTCTTGTACGATTTCTGCCAGAGGTTCCATATGAACATTAAAAAGGGTGGGGCTCAGGGCTGATACCTGAGGCATCCCACACTCCACGCTCATGGTTTTCGAGAGGGTAGATTTTTCCTGAACTTGAAAAGGTCTTTTGTTTAGGAAAGATCCCAGCCACTCAAGAGCATTACCCTGTATCCCAATATTGGCTAACCTACTGCCTAGTATGTGATGATCCACTGTATCGAAAGCGGCGCTCAAATCCAATAGGAGGAGCACCGCGGATTTCCCCTGGTCTAAAGTTTGTCTCAACTCCTCTAGCACTACCAAGAGTGTCGATTCCGTGGTGTGCTGTGCTCGGAAGCCCATTTGGGTTGGATGCAGACATTGATTGCTCTCCAAAATGTTGGAAAGGTGCCTGTTCACGTGTTTTTCTAGCAGTTTGCCTGCGTATGGTAATTGGGATATAGGCTGGAAATTTCCCTACTGTTCTGGATCTGCATTAGCTTTCTTTAGCAGTGGTTTTATTATTGCATGTTTCCACGTTTCCGGGACTTCACCTGACTCAACCAATAACAAGCAAGAGTCTCTTTTTCCACCACAGAATAGTTCTTTTCAGCCCCCTTGAAATCTCTGGAAACAAATGCAACCACCTGTTCGTGACCATCCACCATCTGAGTCAAACTAGCCCCAAACCCTTGTTGCTGGCATCAGTACACAAAAGAGTGGTTTTGGTGGGGTCAAATCTACCAAGTGCATGGTCTGCTACAATGCACTTGGTAGATGACATTTTTCATCCCATAGGAACGGAATCTTAGCTTTGAGTAGTTTACGCAAAGGGTCCACTATGCTAGCATAGTTCTTTATGAATTTAGAGTAATACTCTGAAAGCCCTAAGAAAGACCTGAGTTCATCCACATTAGTGGGGTCAACTGTGTTCTGAATCGCCTCCACCAGGTTTAGCTTAGTTTTTATGCCTTCTTGGAATATGGTTTGTTTCAAGTATTCTACAGAATCTACGCCAATATGTAATTTTTTTCTTTTTTAGAGAAAGACCTGCCCTATGCAACTCATTGAGCACTTTTCTCAGCATACCCTTATGCTCTGTCGCATCCTTTCCATGGATCAATATGTCATCCTGGAAACATAGCGTACCAGGTGTGTCTTTTAAAACGTGTGGCATGATCCTTTGGGAAGGCGCCATAGCGGACTCTAAGCCAAAAGGTATGCATAACTATTGGAAAGCCCCCAGCGGAGTTACAAAGGAGGTGAGGTGGCAAGACTCATAAGCAACTCCACCTGGTGGTACACAGAGGGTAAATCCAACACACTACAGCAGCTGGCATCCTTAATTAAAGTGAAAACCTCATGAATGCATGGTGGGGTGTCTATCGACCCCGATGTTTGCGTTGAGATCCCTTGAATCAATGCATAATCTGATTTCTCTGTTAGAAGCTTTGGTCGATAGGACTACTGGAGCCAACCACTGCGAGCTCTTAATGGGTTCAATTACACAAAATTCTAACATTCTGTCAAGCTGGGCCTTAAGTGGAGCAAACATCATATGGGGGAATGGGTCTCCATCCCAACAAATTTCACCCCTTCTGAGTGACGTAAATCTTCCCTACAGTGTTTCTACCATTGAACCCAATTTGCATGGTAGACATGCCTAGCAACGGTATGGGATCATCATAGTAACCTCCTGGAGTAATATCAGGAGTTTTCTAACTTGTCTTGAAACTCGGGAAATATCTGAGAGAAAACATTTATTTCAACCAAGGTATAGGGTGAGCAAGAGTCCGCGAATACTATGACCGGTTTATTGTCAAGAGTGATTCTGCATGATTGAAAACTCATACAAATATTAACATCTTGTAGCTGGAATACAAACTTGTCTCCTTCTGTTTTATTTTGTTCTACAGCTAATTCAGATTAGAAAGCTGTTCTTAGCAAACCCTGACCAAATGTCCTTTCTTTCCACATTGTGGCATACAACTGTCCTAGCTTGACATGACAAACTGTTGGCAAGATGGTTGGGGCTCCAGCACCTACAACATTTTGGTTTTCCTGCATGAGACCATTGCCCAGTGCTTTTGTTTCTTATCTCGCTGCTGGCACTTTGTTTATTAATCAAATTGACCTCAGTATTAGCATCACCACCCTCTTTCATTTCCTTGATGCAGTCAGCAGTATGCTCTACACTTACAGCAATGTCAATGGCTTCGTTAAGATCTGGATGTAGCACTGGTAATTACTCTTGAATTTCGGCATTGTTGGTGCATCTGACTAACTGATCTCTGATTAATGAGTCAGTTAATTTCTCAAACTCACAAGTGTTTTCTTATCCCCTCAGGACTGCAATGTACAATTTCACCTTCTAATTTTGTCTTAGTGTTCTAGAAATTAATTAGTGCCTCTCTAACACTGCATTCATTTTCTTACCAAAATGCTTCTTCGACTTGTTTACTGCAACCTGATATACATTCTCATCCTCATCACTGTCATCTATGTCTTGGGAAGACACAGAGATGTTGTTGTATGACTAGACACCCTCCAGGCCTAAATTATGAAGTAAAGTGTGTATTTTGCACAATGGGTAGAATTCTCCCCTCCCCCACATAGCAATGAGGTATGATTCTATCAAACCTATCCATTGTTTCCAAGGTAGGTTAGGTTCTCCCAAATCATTCCAGAAAGGAGGTGGTTGTGATATACTAGTTGCTGCCATGACAATAAGATGAAACACTATAAATGCGTAACTTACAGTATAACGAAAGAGTGTAGGTAATACCACAATTATACACAAACGAAGAGAAAAAAATCACTACACATCAATATGAATTTCTGGAATAAATACTTCAATAAGGACGGAAAATAAATTAGAAGAGAAATGTGGGCTGCTAAAGGTTTGTCACAATAGTACCTTGGTGGGTTGATCCAGCAGGAAATGCCAGCAACGGAGAAACATCCAAAAACACACTAGGAGAAGCTGGCAGAAAATCACCAAGAGATGTGCCTATCAGCGCAGTCAGGGGTGGGAAGACAAGCACACATGAGAGTGAACTGACAGGTAGATACCCAAAAGCGGTGTCTGTCAGCACGATGCAGAGAGTGGTAGAGTTTCCTCAAGAAAACAAACACACTTAAGAGAGAACTGACAGGCAGATACCCAAATGCTGTACCTGTCAGCGCAATGCAGAGATTTCACTAATTCACTTAAGGATGTCAGGCCAACACGAACTGCTGTGCTTTTAGGTGCCTAGACAATGAAGACAATGATTCATTTGCCGTGAGGTGAAGATGAGGAGAGTTAGCTAATCAGGCACCGGGAGGCGTTGTAGAATCAGTGGAGATGACTCCCATCTGCTGAGCCACACCCAGGATGTCGAAGCCATTCCAGGGCATGGACAGCCTACCACAGCCGCCCTGATATAATATTGGAAGAGCTGAGGATGTATCCGAACCAGCGCATTTACAAGCGGCACCAGGAAAGCGTCACAGCCACTGAAGTCCACAAAAAAGTGCTCAGGACTCCACAGCACATGGCTAGAATACTGCCAGGCACGATCTCAGAGAAACCGAGGGGAGATTGAGTGCAATAAACCCAAACCATGGGGAAAACATCCCAACAGCCGAACAGGAGAGGGAAAGTGTTCAGGACTCCAAACTGAATACATGCCGCAGTCGGGGATCCAGGGACTGGCGGTAAACCTCCAACACATGGTTAGACAGGCTGTGATACACCGCTCAATCACAGACCTTGTATTCCTCTATACCTAAAGTTCAACAATTCAGCTAAAGAGTGCACTTGTGGTGGTGTCGCACTGCAGAGAAGAACAGCGTCGATGTGAGGAAGAGCACACAAGAAATCTCACACCCCAAGCAGGAAGCCACAACCACCTTGCAGTCACAGATCCGAAGCAATGTCAGAAAGCCACAGCCAAATAGGCATCTCCACGAAAGATACAAGGAAGAAGGTGTTTGTTGAAGAGAAGAAAAGAAAATGTCTCACCCAAGGTAAAGGTCTTCTAAGAAGGAACTGCTCCCACTGGAGGACAAATGGGGGTGGTGGTGAAGCTGTCCCCCACACAGCGATTGTCGCCAGTATTATAAATAGACATAAACTGGTAATTGGGTAAGGTTTCTTTAATGTTTTCATTCACCACCATGGCTCCAGACAGCTGGAGTCAGCTGTAGAAACTTGGGAACAAAAGGGCATGGAACAATATATAACAGGCAGACCTGAAGGGAAGCAGAATATACCAATAAATGAATTTTAACATAATTGGATTATAACAGTTACACTCACCTGTACAACAATGTACATATTCATCTAGAAAAATAACATACATCTAATAACACTGCATTATGAAATGATTCAATATCTTATGGTGTATATCATAATTCAAACATTGGTAACAAGCAAGTCAGCAAAAACACAAGAAATGTCCGCCTCCGATTTGGTCCAAACCACTTTTATCCGGTATTAGAGCTTCCCAGCAATGGCCCCAGAGCCGTCAACCCAGGAGAAAACTAGTAGAAGACCCCCAAACAGCCAAAAAGCAAAAGTACAAAAATGGGGACTTAGTCATTTTCTTGCCAATTTCCCAAATCACTCCGCGCGCGCTCTGTAGCTAGGCCCTAACTCCCCTCTGTCACCATGGATTTGCTTCAAACCTCTTGCAAACTAAAGTATCCTTAGCCAGCAGTGCTCCCAGACCCCGAAAACCACCCACGAACACCAGGAAGCCCCCAAACAGGCCCCCGAAAACGCTACATTGAGCAAAATGTCAGAAATAGCAACAAAAAAAATTCAGCATGGATTTTGTCCCAACCACTTCTATCCGGTATTAGACCTTCCCAGGAATGCCCCAAAACCCGCCAACCCACCCGCCAAAAAGCACAACACCCCCAAACAGCCAAAAAGGAAAATCTCATACTTACAATATTTCTCGGCCTTCGGTCCAAACGCGCTGATCAGCTAGGCCATAACTCCCGTTTTCCACCACGGATTTCCTGAAAAGCAAATGCAATCAAGATTAGACTGTCCCAGCAGTGCTCCTAGACCCCAAAACTCACCCACAAACACCCGGAACACCCCCAAAGAGCACCTCAAAGGCAAGCAAGTCAGCAAAAACACAAAATAATTTCCGCCTCCGATTTGGTCCAAACCACTTTTAGCCGGTATTAGAGCTTCCCAGCAATGGCCCCAGAGCCGTCAACTCACCCGCAAAGAAGTAGAACACCCCCACAAGTGCTGAGTCTTTCTTCATTGGGCATAATCCAGCCCTCTGCTTTGATGGAAATAGGAGTCTGGAGGAGGAATATAGAGGAGCATGTTCTTCTGAACTTGTGAACCTGAGGAATGCAGACTGCGGCACCTTCAAATCAATAGGCAAACAAGTGAAGACAGTTCTGCTGATGGGCTTGTTTTTGTGATTAGGTGATTAAAGTTTGAATTATATTAACTGTGCACAACAAAGAAATACAGACACACAGGAATAAAAGTGAATAAGGACGAAAAAAAAAAGTTATTGATTCATTGTCTCATTTTCAGGGCTCGGTGTCAGGGTCCAGGAATAAGAATAAGGCTTCGTCATCATACTCTGCGAATTCAGGCAGGGTGAGCTCAGTGTCACCTAACAGAGAAGAAATTCTCTCATCTACGTTGCTGTCCACCTCGTCTTCATCCGGCGTGCTTTCTCATACTTTGTAATCTGGTGGTATGAGGTGCTGATTCATCTTGATCATTGTTAACCTCTCCACATTTTTGGGTGAGAGGCGGCTCCGTTTGGGAGTTACAATGCCACCAGCAGCACTGAAAACACGTTCACAATACACGCCTGGGAGTGGGCAAGACAAGTAGTTTAAAGCCAGGTTGGAGAGCTGTGGCCACAATTCTTTTTTCCCATGCCAATACGCCAATGGGTCAGCATTAACATAGACCTCTGTTGAGTCATTCAGATAGTCCTGCACCATCGACTCAAGTTCCTCCTCCAAGGTTCCTCCACTTTGCTTAGCTGTTGCTGTGACCTTTTGAGAACCAAACCCAAGAAGAGCTAGACAATCCTCTTCAACCTCCAATGTTACTGTTGTGTCTGGTGCAGATGATCCGGTTGCCGGTGTCTTTAACGGCTGAGAGGTCACTTGTGCCACAGCCACAGGTGCAGAAGTGGATTGTTTTGACTGGGGATGGCCTGCTGATGCTGATGTACTGCCTTTTCCTTTAATGAGCTGCTGTTCTCTTTCAAACCTCTTGGCTGACAAGACTAGCCAACGTTTGTACTTTGTAACATCTTCATCAGCAAAAGGAAAGAATGCTCGGCCTGCCAGCGCCTTTTTGTAGCGTGGATCCAGAATAGTAGCACAAATGTAATGCTGTTCTGAGTGGATCATTTTAAGACGTTCATCACCTTGTAGGCGCTCTAATAATTTCTCTGCCAAAACCAAAGGGTCTTGGTTTTTTTCATTTTTTTGAAACACAGAAGACACTGCCTTCAGTTGGTGCTCCAGCATGTACAACAATGGGATCGCTTTTCCCAAATTACAGTCCTCCTTGCTGACTGCACGCGTGAAGAACTCAAAAGGATGAAGCATGTCTGTCAGGCTTTTAACTAGCTCCCATTGCGCCGCATCTATCCTCAGGTCCTTGTGAGCTGTACCTTGTTTTAAGAAATAGTGATCGAGTACCGTATACTGCTCATACAGACGCTCAAGCATGTAGAAGGTTGAGTTCCAACGTGTTGCCACCTCCTGGATTAGTGCTTTCACTGGCATTCGACGTTCATGTAGCAGGCTCCTCAGATGCTTCCGGGCCTTAAAAGAATGGCTGAAATTGTTGCACATTTTTCGGCACATGTCCACTACCTCATATGCTGGACTGTCTTTATCACTCAAGAATTATTTTTTAACAACCAGGTTTATACAGTGCGCCAAACATGGCACTCTGAAATAGTGACCCAGCTCCATGGCCTTAACTACATTGGCGCCATTATCCGTGGAAACATAACCAACCTGGCGTTTTTTTGGGGACAGCCAATGAAGGACCTTTGTGTTAAACTCATCCAAAATGTTTTGTGCTGTGTGACGTTTCTCCAAGCCAAACATGGCTAGTGTTGCATGTTTCCGAGCAGCTTTAAAAACTTGGTCCGGGTCAACACCTGCGTTTAGCTTTGCTTTAACCCCTGAAAAAGAGACCCAGTGTGCAGTGATGCGCATGTAATCAGCGCCTGCGCCACTGGTCCACATGTCTGTTGTCAGATGTATAGTGTGTACAGCACTCTTCTGCAAAGCTGCCCCAATCACCTCCAGCACATCTTTATGTAGTGGTGGAACCGCAACTCTGGCAAAATAGAACCGGCTAGGAACCTTCCATTTAGGGCAGAGCGCTGCCACTAATTCTAGAAAACCAACCCCTTCTACAAAAGAAAAAGGGAGAAGGTCCAGAGATAGCATTTTAGCCAGCTTAGTGTTATACAGACGCGTCAGTGGGTGGTTGCGTTCATATTGCGCTTCTGTAAACAACATCTTTTTAATGTTGCCCTGGACCAAGCATTTACGGGATGATGATGATGATTTCTTCGACCCAGTTACGCTCGCTGATGAACTTTTTCGCATTGGTGTCTCACTCTCTCCCACACTCTTAGTGTGGCTCGCATGGGGTGTGCTGCTGACAGGGGTACTGGGTGTAGGTGAAGTGTTTGACGCGTCTTTTTCCTCCTCGTCGTCATCAGATGAAACATCAACGTTTTCATTACGTGCAATTCGGGCTTCCTTGATCGCCTGTAGGTGCGCAAACCATTTGACAGCGTGCTTTCTTTCAAGATGACCTCTCTGGCCTCCTGTACCATAGTTGGAACCAAACCTTCCAAGACTAACTGCCAACTTACAAATGCTACAAATGGCGAGGTTTTCCTTTTTTGGGCAAACACTAAAGAAGTCACAAACTGCGGACTTGAAATGTCTATGGGGGCCGGGGGAGGCGGCGATACTGGCGGTGGTGGTCCTGCTGCTAATGCCAGATGAAGTGGAGGATGTGGATTGCTGAACTTCAGTACGTTTTGCACTTTCCCCACCACTAATTGAGGTCGAGGTGGATGGAGGTCCCTTCTGGCCAGTAAGAAATATGGAAGCGGTAGGTGTTGGTGTACTAGTTAACTCCAATGATTGTGGTGTTTCTTACATTGCCTCCTCATCAACAACATCATCACGCTCAGCAGCTTCTCGGGCTAGGGTCAAAATGTCTTTTTGCTGCATGCCCGCTGGGGCTGCAGTGACCTTTATGATGACTGCGTCGTCGTCGTGAGAGTCTTTATCAGCAGGAGTATCCGCCACTTCTTGTTGAGCCTCATCACACTCCATAACTATGAGTCTTTCGACGACCTTCCTTTTACGCTTAACTACCTTTGTCAGATCATGGTGTGCTTCACTCTCAGACGGCAGTGATGGTTCCCAATTTAGATCCGTATCATCAGACGGAGGTGGGCTTGAAGAAGATGTAGACCTCACCCTTGATCTCTTCCTTGCTAGGGGTGTGGAAGACAATGAATGATCATCAGGAGGAGTGGCTTCCTCAAATGATACCTCCCCTTGATTGTCGATTTCCTGATGTGCTCCTACTTTGGGAGGAACAACTATTGTGGGCACTTGTGACCCTCCATGCACCTCTGCTTGCGCATCTCCTTGCGCTGCCTCTCCTTCCACATGAACTTGGGCTTGTACTTGCACATGTGGTTGTTGTTGCGGCTGTGGTTGTTTATCACTTGTCAGATGAGTTACAACAACCTGTGTTGATTCAGGGACATTGCTGCTACTTTCTTGCGATGAGCCAACATCACTGGTCGATGGTGATTGAGCAACTAGACTAAGTGCCTCTGCAGCACTCAAGGGCTTGGACTTAAGTTGGTGTGGTGGTGGTGGTGGCAATGAGTCCAATGGAGCGGGGGTGCTGCTCCCAGCTTGGTCCCCAGTAGATCCCGCTGCTGCTGCAGGCGTACTTTTTTTTTACTCCCAAAAAACGTGGCGGGCGGCACACCAGTCTCCTTGGTAACTTGCTTCTTCTGCTCCTTACTGGCAACTTTCTTGCTAGAGGAGCTACGGGGAACTTTTTTTGGGGCCATCTTCTTCAGAGCAGGTCAGAACAGTAGGCCGCAGTTGCACGAATTGCAGAGTTGTCTGTGGCCAGACGTGACGTTGCGTGACGTTATGCTGCACACACACCGCTGCAGGACTTCTTCCTGGCACTGGTGGTTGTCTTGAGTCTTGTGCACCTAAAAGCAATGGAAGACAGAGGAACATCAGTTCAGTTATACATCCCAAAAAAATCGAAAAAACACAGAAAAATCAGCACAATCCCATGCCCTCCATGATGTTTAAATTCAAGACACCCCACAGAAAGACTAGGCACATGCACCACTCACTACCCCTGGTGAAAAGGCCACAACAACAGCCCAAAAAAACGAAAATCACAGAAAAATCAGCACAATCCCAAGCCCTCCATGATGTTTAAATTCAAGACACCTCACAGAAAGACTAGGCCTATGCACCACTCAGTACCCCTGGGCATAAAGGTTGAAAGCTAGGCAAAATGGTTGCAGACCTAAGAACACTGCCTGCATTCAAAATGGCCCCCTCCCTCCCAGCACATGGCCAGGGCCTGTAGCAGCACTCACAATGGCCCCCACCCACATGGCCTGTCCCCATGAACACCCCAAAAAATCAAAAACACCGAAAAATCAACACAATCCCATGCCATCCAGGCCCTCCATTATGTTTAAATTCAAGACACCCCACAGAAAGACTAGGCACATGCACCACTCACTACCCCTGGTGAAAAGGCCACAACAACAGCCCAAAAAAACGAAAATCACAGAACAATCAGCACAATCCAAGCCCTCCATGATGTTTAAATTCAAGACACCCCACAGAAAGACTAGGCCTATGCACCACTCAGTACCCCTGGGCATTAAGGTTGAAAGCTAGCAAAATGGTTGCAGACCTAAGAACACTGCCTGCATTCAAAATGGCCCCCTCCCTCCCAGCACATGGCCAGGGCCTGAAGCAGCACTCAAAATGGCCCCCACCCACATGGCCTGTCCCCATGAACACCCCAAAAAATCAAAAACACCGAAAAATCAACACAATCCCATGCCATCCAGGCCCTCCATGATGTTTAAATTCAAGACACCCCACAGAAAGACTAGGCACATGCACCACTCACTATCCCTGGTGAAAAGGCCACAACAACAGCCCAAAAAAACGAAAATCACAGAACAATCAGCACAATCCCAAGCCATCCAGGCCCTACATGATGTTTTTATTAAAGAGACCCCACAGAAAGACTCAGTCCACCCACCACTGAGTACCCCTGGGCAAAAGGCCCCAACAACAGCCCAAAAATCGTAGTTGCAGCAACTGTAATGCCCCAAACAAACTTACTTGGGAAATATCTAATCCAAAAGTGATCCAAAGAAAGTCAAAAAGGCCTCAAATCCAAATATCCAGCAGCATCCACAAAAAGTAATCCTTCCAGCTCCAGATCCAAATGAAAAGTGACCAGGAGATGGACAAAGCACTGGGAGGAGCCTGCTGGACAGGAACAGGAAGTTGGAGACTGTGGGGCACTTCCTTCCTCCCACCCCCCACCCCAAAATGGACTCCTTGCAAAAAAAAGTGCAGGCAAATGTTAACCTGAGGAGTTATTCAGATAAAAATCATCATTTTCAGAAGGTTTATGCTGCTTGCTGGTGGATTTCTTGTGCAGAATTGCAAATTTTGTATTTTTTCGAGTGCGAGATTGTTCCTGCCCGCCGCATGTACGGGTTCGCGATTGCGAACCCTCGCGATGTGTGATCACGGCATACTCGCGTTGACAAACTCTCGCTGTGCAAGGTGGCGAGCGCGATGACGTAATCGCGGTCGCCAAACTCCCGCGGGATCTTGCAGCAAGATCCAAAATGGCGCAGCACTCGCAAAATATCGAGAAAAACAACTCGGCAAACGATGAATGACGCTTGTGAACGCCGCGCGCCGCAAAATTGTATCACCAAGAAAAAAAAATCCGCTGTATGCGAATTTGCGGATTTTCGGTAAATTCGCGAGCGTTCGCGGATTGTGAATTTACCAAAAATCTGCCCATGCTTAGGGGTGACCCATGCTTGTTTCCAACAAGTTGGGACCACTGCCGAAGAGAAGGAGAGATTGAGTAGCATGGCCAGGGAGGGGAGGAAAAAGTCTAAAGACTCAAGAAATTGAGTCGGTCTCATGGGATCTGACGGGGAGCTGGACTTAACCTTTCTACAGAGTTTGGCTAGATCACCATGGGAGATTTCAGGTATGAGTGATAGCCTGGTGCCTTTGATAGAAGGGTTAGAGGAGTTAGTGAGATCGGAGGAGTCCTGTGAGAAGGCACTGTAGATTTTCCTCACCTTTTCTATAAAAAAAGTGTTGAGATCCTCGCATTGCTGTGTGGAGGTAATGCAGGAGGCTGGATTGCCGCAGTTTTGAAGTTTTTGCACCAGTTTAAAGATGGTTTTTGTAGGGTTGGAGCTGGAGTTGATTTCTTTTGCGTAGAAAGACTCGCTTCCGCACGTATGGCTTTGTGGTATAATTTTAATTTGGAAAGGTAGAGAGCTTTATCCCTGTCTTTGTACTCCTTTCTCCAATTACGTTCGGCTACTTTACATTCTTTTCGCATGAGTTTCAGATTTTCATTATACCATGGGTTGGAGGGGGAGCTATGTCCTCTAGTCCATTTAGCTGGTATAAGGGTGTCAAGTCCTTTAATGATCCAGTCCTGAAAAGCAGCATAGGACGTGTTGATACCATTAGTGGCTTCGTGATGGAATTCTCCTAGGGTGGTGAAGAGGTCATCAGTTTGTAGTTTATGCCATGGTCTCTTACGACAAGAGGGAGGCACCCCCATACTGTAAGGCTCTGCTGGGAGTCATGTTAGGCACTTCTGGAAGTCCTTTGCACCCACCCACACACCACCCCATACTGTTAGGCACTGCTGGGAGTCATGACCACCCACCCCCATTCTGTTAGGCCTTGCTGGGAGTCCCCCCAGGTTACATGAGTTGATTGGATACTCACCAGGCTCCACGGCTCCTTCGATTCCGTGAACTCCCACCGGTGGTAGCAGGGCCATGACTTTCTCCTCCCAGGGCTGGTATTGGGCAGGTCTGCGGGGACCACCACCTCCAGTGTGGTGTGCATTGGCGTAGTCTTCGTCCTTCTTCCTCTTGACCATCCTCAGCAGATCGTACCACCTGGCCTGGTAATCCCTCCGGGTGTGCCTGATGGGTGCAACAGCATTGACCTTATCGACGATCTTCTACCACAGGCGGGTTTTGTCTGCAATGCTGGTCTGTCTGACAAATGCACCAAACAGCTGTGGCTCAACTCTGATGACTTCATCTGTAAGGATCTCCATCTCCGGGTTAGTGAACTTTGGATTCTTTGGTGTGGTCATGGTGGGGGGTGTATGTGATTGAGGGGGTGATGGTGTGTATGGATGAGGGTGTGTGGGTCCAATTGTGTAGGGGGTGGTGTGGGTGTGAATGAGATAGGATGTATGTGTGAAGGTGTAGGGGTGCAGTTGTTGGTGTCCTGTCAGTATCTTTGCGCAAATAGGTATGTTGCAATGGATGATGGGTTGTATGTGTGGGCCCTTTTATTGGTCCATTTGTGGGTGTGGCTTATTTTGAATTTTTGGTGGGTGTGTTATAAGGGGGGGGGTGTTACTTGGGCCCTCTGTTTTGCTGTTTGGATGTGACCAGGACATTGTTTTAAAATGGTGTGTACACAGGAGACATGTTTTGTGGTGTTGTGCAACTAGTTTGCATCCTCCTTGTCCTGGTTTAGGGGTTCGCGTGCTTTATAAGTGGGGGTGTGCGTTTCGTATTTGTTGGAGCTGCTGGCTCATAGGGGACGTTTTTGGGGTTTTCGCGTAAGCTGCATTGAGTGGTGTGCGGTTCAAATTTGTTGATGCGGCTGGCTGATACGTGACGTTTATGGGGTGGGGGTTCGTTTCCACTTTATTGATTGGTGTGCGGTTTGTATTTGTTGGTGCGTCTGGCCGATACGTGATGTTTTCGGGGTGGGGGTTCGCGTACGCTTTATTGAGAGGTATGCGGTTCATATTTGTTGGTGCGGATGGCTGGTACGGGCCGTTTTCGGGGTGGAGGTTCGCGTACGCTTTATTGAGTGGTGTGTGGTTCGTATTTTTTGGTGCGGCTGCCTGATACATGACGTTTTCGGGGTGGGGGTTCACGTACGCTTTATTGAGGGGTGTGCGGTTCGTATTTTTGGTGCCGCTCGCTCATACGCGATGTTTTCCGTA
Source organism: Lissotriton vulgaris (assembly GCF_964263255.1). NCBI lineage: Eukaryota > Metazoa > Chordata > Amphibia > Caudata > Salamandridae > Lissotriton > Lissotriton vulgaris. The sequence continues at coordinate 274,968,095 of NC_141689.1, read as the reverse complement.
CGAATCATGCTTCAGGTGCGACTACGTTTGCCCGTACAAATCGCGTACTCGGTCCCCGGTCTGGATCGTACTGGTTTGGTCGTACGGCATGTTTACAAATCGTACGGTTTGAGTTCCGATGCCATTTTGTACTGGTCTTCGATTATGGTTCACTGATATTCGGACGTATTTTCGGGATACGGATCAGAACTACTCAGTTCGGACGGTCTTTTTTCATTCGTACGGAGACGGCTATGAATACGATTCGTACAACGTTTTTTTCTCCCAAATCGGAATCGCCCCCTATGTGTGGAAATCATCACTGTATATCTTAAAAGGCAGTCTAATAGTGACCATAAAGACAGGGAATCGCCCATGCACAGTGACCACATGCACAATCGGCTGCTTCAGTATGAGATTATTATTTTAGGAGTTTCTGCTTATAAGGAGACCTGTGGTTTCCCCCCCATGTCATGACCATTTCAGACTGTGCAATGCATGTCTCTGTAATGTCCCGGGTGGTGTTTTCTCCCTTGGTCTCTAAAGAGTGAGGAGTAGCTCTTGGACGTGGATGTCTTACAGCTTATTCCTCACCAGTGAGTAAATATAATGGTAGGTAACTAATGCTATGAGTGATGTGCACAGCTCCCCAGATCACTTACCATCTCCTCTGCCAGGGACCTCTTACTTATGGGATACGTGGAGTCCCCAAGGGTTTCCAATGGTCTTCATGCTTATTTCATACATCAAATTACCAAGGAGTGCTGCAGTTAGGTCTTGGCATGGTCGTATGGTCCACATAATGGGTGTTGAAAGGTTGCTGGTGTACAGAGGTAGAGCTCCGGTGTGGACTTGTTTGTCGGCTATCAGCATCTCGCAGGGTGGTGTAGCCCAGCTATTTCCAATGCTGGGTATCTTCACACACTTCTGCATACATACAATACCAACTTAAACCCCTATCAATGGCAGTGGCAACTCGGCAGCTTCCCCGATTAGCAGGAGAAATATAGGGAGTGTCACCTTGCTCCATCTCTAGCTCTGCCTTTGGATATACGTTTTTTCATGTTTAATATGTCTTTCATGTGGCTTGTCTCTTACATGTGTCAATGCCCGAATGTTAAATAAAATTCAGCAGCAGGATTGTTCTTCGAGCATTATATTTTATTCAGCGGAATGGCATGGGAGCTCCTGTAGCTCCAGCAAACTGTCTTACAAAAAGCTCTAAGCTCAGGTAGTTAAACCCTCATCTGGCAATGGAAATGTATTCAGCAGTTAATTTCTCAAGCAGGACAAGCAGATGTGCATTTATGCAGTGGTGGTTGCTCACATCGTTTAGTGGTGAGGCTCTGATGGCCGCCTCCTCGCTCCTCTCTTCCGATCATCAACTTAGCAGCACTCTGCATAGGATCCAAGATGCCAATCCAGGGGCTTATTTCATGCTGGGAATACTGTTTCCAGAATGTGAGACGCACTGAGATTGGTCTGGGCATCCTCTTATCCAAACAACAAGCGGGGTTGCTGAACCGTTCCTAAAAAGAGGAGAGGGAAGGAGAATGGGCTGTACCATAGGGGTATAATATCACCCTTGGGCATCCATTAGGTTGGACATGTTTGCCTCACACACCCCGAAGGATGTCATGCTTCATCATCGGCGGTTGCTCCTCGTCGGGGAGGCGGTGCAATCCCCGACGGGCTCACCTCAAAGAGGGGCTCTTTAGCGGAGATCTTTTTGTCCACTTGCCTGTTGATGAAGTGTGGGTATGTGGGCTAGGGCAATAGTATCCTAAAAAAGTAAGTTTAAAAGATAGTAGAGGGTCCCGGAAACAACTTTATTCTGGAGGTCCTCCTACTATCATTAAGAAGGTGAAGTTTAGTTTGTAAGGTCACGGAGAGTTACGTGCCGCGTTTCAAACTAAACTGTTGTGATGGTCGGTCAACATGTTTCTCGCTTGGGTTCTTCCCGCGATTCTTCAGGACCTAGTGAAAGTGTGAGTGAGAGTTTTAAAACGAGGACATGCTAGTGTCATGAACCTAGTGTGTTACCTCAGGGGAATCCTGTGCCTGAAGTATGGAGATATAAAAAGAGACATTAATGCAGGTATCGTTACAAATGTCAACAACTTTTATAAACGGTAACAGCCAATCTAAGCATCTCAGTGCAGTGAAGTGAAGGTGGTGTGTGTGAAGTTACACATACGAACATGCCTGTGGTGTAGTGAGAGTGTGTAGTGTAGTGAACACTCTCATGCCTATGTCCGTGGTGTTTAAAACAATGGTAAAAACCAGTGGTTAAAAACACAACTGCTATCTCTAAGAGAGAACTCTAATCAGGGAAGGCAATTACTGACGTGATGGATATCAGACTCACCTAAAGGTCTTGGATTATTAACCACCTGAGTACTCGGCGGGTCGGAACAACAGAGGTTGCCTCTAGATCAGGCTAGAGAGGGAGAACTAAAGTTAGGGAAGTTCAGGGTGTCAAGTTCTACCATGTTCGGCAACTCTGGGATTGTCAAGACTTACCTCTGGTTATCCGTGTCCGTACTGAGTCACCTACCCATCACCGCCGAGCTCGAATAGGTAATGAACAAACAGGGTGTGAGTTATTTATAGGTGGACTCGTCATGAGTAGGCGTCAGGTCACGCCCTAAGTGTAGGTCACGTGGTAACCAGGGTAAAAGCGGCCATGATGGAGTGGTGTACTCAGTGTTTAAGCAGGTATGGGTTAAATCCATTGGTAAAGCATGGTTTGTTCACAATGAATGCCAGGGGATATCCTCGTTCAGACCCTGTCTGTCTGTTGAAAGGCGGTGTACCCACCTTTGTTCTTTACGGAACAGGGCGTTTTTAGGGCAATTTGGACTCGCCTCAAGGATCACCCATTGTATGCAGTCGGCGCTATGTTGGTTCTCGAGGAAGTGTTTGCACATCTTGGTGTGTGACTTTTTGCACCGAAAGTTACTGCGGTGTTCGGTGATCCTTGTTTTAATTGTGCGTGTGGTCATCCCGATATACTTAAGACCACACGGGCAAGTTAGCATATAGATGCAGTGAGTGGTATTGCAGTTTGTGTGCCCCTGGATAACCCACTTGAAAGTGTCGGTGAGCTGTATTGTCTTTTGGGGAGTGGTGTATTTGCAAACCCCACAATTACCGCATGGGTAGTGACCGGTGACAGGTGGCATGTTCCACAATGTCTGCTGGGAACTTTTTTTATTAGTAATCTTCGGTCTCGTGTGGATCAATATGTCCTTCACATTCTGTGTCCTCTTGAAAGCAAACCTAGGTTGTTCAAAGGGTATATCCCCGGTATTAAGGATTCCCCAGTGACGTTTTATGGTGTTTTTTATCTTGGTTGATAACGGGGTAAATGTCGTCACACAAGTGATAGGTTGATTTTCAACGGGTGGTTTTTCCCTTCTCTCAAGGATTGCCTCTCTGTTGTTGTTTCTTGCTCGCTTTTGTGCTCTTGTGACCTCTCCTCTGGGGTAACCTCTGTCTAGTAGGTTTCTAGAGAGGATGGTTGATTCCTTCTTGTAATCAGCAATGTTACTACAATTCCGCCTGATACGCAGGAATTGCCCAAAGGGTAGATTGTTCCTCAAGGCTTTTGGGTGGTGGCTCTCAAAATGTAGGAGGCTGTTACGGTCTGTTGGTTTCCTAAACATTGTTGTCTGGAGTCCACCCTCTCTCATTTGTATAGTGAGGTCGAGAAAAGCAATATCTTCAGACGAGGAAGACATTGTGAACCAAAGATATGGATTCAGTGAGTTAACCCATACGAAGAATGCCTCGTGTGAGTTGGGACGACCCGACCAAAGGATCAGGATATCGTCAATGAAACGCTTCCACAAAATGATGTTTGCTGAAAATGGGTTGGATTCGTGGTGGATATGTTTATCCTCAAAATCGGCCATATATAGACATGCCAACGACGGCGCAAAGGTGCTGCCCATCGATGTGCCTTGGGTCTGGTGGAAGAATTGACCCTTGAACTCAAAGAAGTTCTCAGTGAGTGCAAGGGTTGCACATTCCATAATAAATGACACTGGTGTAACAGAATCCCATTCCTCCATCCTCAGGCGTGATTCGATTACCTCTAGAGTAGCCCTCTGTGGGATGTTGGTATAGAGGGCTTCAACATCTAGGGTAATCAAAAGATCAACTCGGTTGACGTTGCCGATTGAGTTGAGATGCCGTAGGGTGTCGGCAGTGTCCTGAATGTAGGAGGGGATGTGTTTAACCATCGGCTGGAGAAAATGGTCACAAAACTTCGACAATGGTTCTAATACCGAATCGATACCAGAAACTATCGGTCTCCCCGGGACTGGTCTTGTCCCTTTATGAATCTTTGGAAGGGCATAGAAGTAGGGAACCCTCGGGTTCTTCTGTTTCAGAAATTCTGCCTCCTTCTTGCTGATCCAAAGTTCACATTCAGCGGTTTCCACCAGGCCTGCGATGGTTGTTTGCAGGCGAGGGGTCGGATCACAAGGAATGGGGGTGTAGTACCGATTGTCGTTAAGTTGCCTAAGGCACTCGAGCTCGTAGTCTTTGGTGTTCATTAAAACAGTGGCCCCGCCCTTATCAGCTTGTTTTATAGTGATGAGAGGATCGTCTGCCAATGTTTTTAGTACCTCCATGTCTTTCCGAGAAATGTTGGAGTAGGTCTTTTTCCTGTCAAGGGTCTCGATGTCTTTCAATACCGCCTGTTCAAAGGTCAGGACTACATTAGGAACCATCCCATTGTGGGGTGTGAATGTCGACGGGTTATGTAAACCTGAGTCTTGTGCAGGTTCTTGGGGTTTACCTTCGAAAAAGGCCTTGAGTCTGACCTTTCTGAAGAAGGATTGCAATTCCCTGGTCTGATTGAACAGGTCGATTTTCGGTGTTGGGACAAAGCCCAGTCCTTTTTGAAGAACCTGTTCCTCGTTCTTGGTCAGTATGCGATCTGAGAGATTGACCACCAGGCTCATTTTGGCCCTGACCTGTTCGTGTTCCGGGTGTCCATTCCGTGGGGGCGTGTGTCCTCCCACTGCACTTTCTTCTCGGTGGTGTTGCCTCGCTTTCGCCCGCGCCCTCTGCCCCAGCCTCTGCCTAAAAACATTTGTAACAATACCTGCATTAATGTCTCTTTTTATATCTCCATACTTCAGGCACAGGATTCCCCTGAGGTAACACACTAGGTTCATGACACTAGCATGTCCTCGTTTTAAAACTCTCACTCACACTTTCACTAGGTCCTGAAGAATCGCGGGAAGAACCCAAGCGAGAAACATGTTGACCGACCATCACAACAGTTTAGTTTGAAACGCGGCACGTAACTCTCCGTGACCTTACAAACTAAACTTCACCTTCTTAATGATAGTAGGAGGACCTCCAGAATAAAGTTGTTTCCGGGACCCTCTACTATCTTTTAAACTTACTTTTTTAGGATACTATTGCCCTAGCCCACATACCCACACTTCATCAACAGGCAAGTGGACAAAAAGATCTCCGCTAAAGAGCCCCTCTTTGAGGTGAGCCCGTCGGGGATTGCACCGCCTCCCCGACGAGGAGCAACCGCCGATGATGAAGCATGACATCCTTCGGGGTGTGTGAGGCAAACATGTCCAACCTAATGGATGCCCAAGGGTGATATTATACCCCTATGGTACAGCCCATTCTCCTTCCCTCTCCTCTTTTTAGGAACGGTTCAGCAACCCCGCTTGTTGTTTGAGTACACTACACACGGGCACACGCTGTAACTGGACCTTCCACCTCCCTTTTGAGGTGGTAATCGGTGCCCGGTTGATCCATTGATCACACTCCCTCTTTGTTGACGACCATCCTCTTATCCACTCAGACAGTGGGTGGGAGCCTGTGGCATTTCTCCAACATAGCTGTGCAACACAGCTTATTTGGAGAAACCTAAGTGCGCAAGACTGCTGGCCAAACTGACATGCACACTTAAAAGTGCCCATCACTCCTCCCCCTGCAGAGGCTGCTAAGATTGTCACACAGGATTGCCTAAACATCTTTAGGCATCAATAACTTCTGAATATTATAGGAAAGTAGGTTAAGACAATTTACTAAAAAACTTTAAACTCTTAAAGGACACTTGTCAATCTTCCTGTATGTCTGACTCTCCCCAAAGGTATCACGCCACCCAAGAGAATTTTGAGAAAATTGTGATAAAATGTTGCATTTTCAATACAGTTTCAGAACAAGTTTTAGCTATACTAATAGGATCCGGTATGTGAATTTAAGTGCCTTTTTGGTCATTGGTGGGTAGGCTTTCCTGTTTGCAGTTTCCATTTTGTCGTGAATGCAGGTGAGGATTTTTCAGTGTTTTCCTAGAGCTTCACAAATTGTAAAAATCAGTGGTTATCACCGTGTATTCTTTTTTGCTTCATACATAATCACAGGGATAGTGATTCTAGCGCTTAAATAGAAATTTGCTTTCATTTCCTTCCTTCCTTCCCTCATTTATTCTTGTCATCATTCATTCATAAATTCTTTCATGATTCTTTTTTAGCATCCTTTCATTGAAGATGCTCTTTCATGTAGCTTTTCATTATTTCCTTAAATCCCTGTCTGTCTAATTTTGAGTAATCAAAATCTCTCTTTCCAGCAGTCCAGACCTACACATGTCAAGGATGAGCACGAATGGAAATATGTTTTCACATCATTAAGATTTGATTGCAGTAAATTAAAGGTTAATAATGGGCTTTAACACTCCTTCCGTCTGCTCTGTTCTTCAGATAAAAGGCAAATATTTGCTGCATGCGGATTTTGTTTCTGGGGCATGCTATATAGTGGAATGCACTGTTCTCAATTAATGCAAGTCAGTGTCACTCTGTCCTATTTCTTCAGATAGGACTGGGCTAATACATGCATTTTACTGTCTGATCTGGGTCTCTTCTTCTCCTACCTGGTGATAGGAGAAGAAGCTTGCTGCAAAATTATTATATACCCACTGTTAGCTGCAGGGACTTTGTTGTCACCAAACGGTGCTGTTGCAAAAAGAACTGGGGATGTGCCAACATCAGTGTGCAGAGTCACAAGTGGTTCATGCACCTGTATAGCTGCCACCTCATCGTCTACAGCACATATTAGGAAACTAGAATCTAAACTGTCAACAGCTAATAGACTAATAACATTTTTCTGAGTTAAAGTATTCACAAAAATCAACGCAATTTCCCTAAAAGCAGGTAATGGACCTCTTTTATAGTGCATTATTAGCCCTTATTTTGAGGACAGTATAAATAGCTCTGACTACACAGTCTGAGGAGATTTTAATTACCATCTGGAAAAGGTAGATGATAGTCACGTCACTACATTTATAGATGGAATGGCTAGCTTCTCTCTGAGACAGATGGTTAAACAAGGGACGCATAAGGCAGGTCATACATTGGATGGAATATTCACTTCAAACAATAGGATAGAAGTGTCAGAAGGTATTCTGGTGACTTGGTCAGATCACCAAGCTATTATATTTATAATACGGGACACCCTGAAACCAACGACACCATCAATGACTCCAACCACAGCTATGTATCAGGATTGGAGCAACATCAATTCCTCAAATTTTCATACTCAATTATACGTGACAAAAACGATTTTGGAATTAGGAGTCGACAATATGGTCAATGAGGTAAATCCCTGGATCAAGACAGCAGTAGACTCTGCTGTCCCCATAAAAAGGATACGATCAAAAAGAAAAAGACCATCTGAGCCATGGTTCACCGACAAACTTAGAGAGCAGAAAAAAGTATGCAGAAGATTCGAAAGAATATGGAGAACTGATTACACAGCGACAAAGAAAAAAGAATGTGCAAAAACTTTATCAGACTATAAAAAAATGATTGCTGAGGAGAAAAGCAAATATTTTACTCAAAAAATCCTAGAATCTAAAAACTCCAGTAAGGAATATATAATACTGTGAAAAAATTAGATAAGCTTCCAGAGAATAGACAGAAGATAGAAAATCCAGATTTCTGTAACATCCTTGGAGAATTTTTTAATAACAAAGCTGAGGCAGTGTATAAAACTTTTAGTGATAACATAAATAACCCTGTGGGGATAAAAATGCCAAGGAACTATCATTTACCCACTGATAAAACTTTCTCTTTTCTCCCACCAACAGGGGATCAGATCGCTCAAGTAGTCAAGATAACAAAGGCAGGAGCTCCGTCAGACCCTTGCCCTCCTAGAATCTTTCATTTATGTCCAGAACTGATCAGTGAACTACTTAGAATAATATTCCTAGAAGTAATTCAGTCAGGTATTTTCCCCAAATCATGAAAAATGGCCTCGGTTCGACCTTTGCTAAAGAAAACTAATACTGATTCAACAGAACCTAAAAACTATAGGCCCATATTCAGGATCCCCTTTCACGCCAAAGTATTGGAAAAGTTGATCAACAGGCAAATGATGTCCTTCATAGCAGAAGAAGAACTACTAGATCACTCCCAGTTCGGTTTTCGGGAAGGCCATGGAACCAAGACTGCCTTGGTGATGGCAGCTGAAGAACTAAGGAAAACTCTGGATGAAGGAAAGAAGGCCGCCTTGATTCTGTTGGATCTATCGGCGGCCTTCGACACTGTCAACCATGACATTTTGATTAGTAGACTTCACAAACTGGGTTTTCAAGACATCGTCACCAAATTATTAACATCATTTTTAACAAAAAGATCATTTATAGTAGAAATGGATGATAGGGCTTCTAAACCATTCAAGCTGCAATGTGGGGTGCCTCAGGGTACATCCCCGAGTCCCACCCTTTTTAACATTTATGTAGCCCCGCTGACAACAATCATTAGAGAATACGTCTTCTTGGTTATAACTTACGCCGAAGACACACAGGTGGTGATCTCAGTATCAAACAACATTGAGGAAACGGCTGAACGTTTTAACAACTGCATGCTACAGATCAACACATGGATGCAGAAGAATTGCCTCAAATTGAACGGCGATAAGACAGAGGTTCTGTTATCAGGCCCCAACACCTCTTTCTGGTCCCCAAAGTGGTGGACGGCAGACATGGGCGATTGCCCAATACCACTTGAAAAGGTTAGAAACCTTGGAGTAATATTTGACCAAAGATTGACTTTTGAAGGTCAAATTAACAAACTTACCTCTACCTTCTGGGGTATCCTAAAAATGATTAGGAAGATCCGTCCGTTTATTCCTACAGACACCCGAAAAACGGTGGTAACTGCATTGGCTATATCGCGGTTGGATTATGGTAATGCTTTATATGTGGGACTTCAGGCACAGCTTCTACTCAGACTCCAAGGGATGCAGAATGCAGCGGCAAGACTAATCTTGGATGTCCCCAAACATGAATCAGTAACCAATCGTTTAAGAGATCTCCATTGGTTGCCAGTGGGGAAGAGAATTACATTCAAAGCTCAGTGTCTTGCATTTAAGGCCTTACAGGGAAAGGGGCCCCTTTATTTGAGAACACATTTTGGAAATACTCCCCTTCCAGAAATTTAAGATCAGTACAGTCACATCTATTGGTAGTCCCAAGGTACTGGCAGCTACGATGGGGGGAGGAGTTTTATCCTAAAGACGGCTAAGATGTGGAACTCCCTACCCCTAGAGATTAAAAACAGTAACTTCCTGATCCTGTTCAGAAGTCGTTTGAAAACATGGCTATTCAAAAACTAGGTTTCACACAAATCAAAGAGTTGGTTTTTTATGATCCTGGGCTTTGTTAGCGCCAAGACGCCCTTGGGCATACGCTGCGCTTTATAAAATGTAAAATCAAATCAAATCAAATCAGTGACACTCAACATGTTCATCATGGTATACAGACATAATATCGATTCCAAAATATAGAATACCACTAATATCGAAGTCAAAATATAGAATGAACTAAATATCGAATGGACAGAATATAGCTGTGAAAAATATCGAATTGAAGGTAAGTAATGTAATATCGATTTTTAAAATATAGAAAGTTAAAATATCGAAGTATATAATATAGGTATTAAAATATGTTGAATTTTTAATAATATTGAATTTTTAAGAGTTTTTTTTATGTTATGTTATTTTATTTTTGCGTAATTTAATTCTGTAGCGGGGTGTGGGTTTATAGGGGAATAGGGTGGGAAGTAATTTAATTGTAATTATTTAAATATGTTAATTTATTTATTGGTATTTATTTTGAATTCATTTTTAATTAATTATTAATTTGTAATTAATTATTTTTTAATTGGTAATTAATTATTTTTAATTGGTAATAAATTTTTATTAATTGATTAATTGATAATTATGTTAATTTAATTAATTTATTTTCTGTAGCGGGTTTTGGGTTTACAGGGGAATAGGGTGGAAAGTAATTTAATTGTAATTAATTAAATATGTTAATTTATTTATTGGTATTTATTTTGAATTAATTGTTTATTAATTATTAATTTGTAATAATTAATTTTTAATTGGTAATTATTTTGATTAATTGATAATTATGTTAATTTTATTAATTTATTTTCCGTAGCGGGTTGTGTGTTTATAGGGAAATAGGGTGGGAATTAATTTAATTGTAATTAAATAAATCATTTTTATTTATTTATTGGTATTTATTTTTAATGTATTGTTAATTAATTGTTAATTGCTAATTAATTTGTGTTAATAGGAAAATAATTTTAATAACTAATATTTATTTGTATTTTTAATTGATTAATTATTTCATAATTTTAAAGTGGTAATTTATTTCAATTAATTTTTTATTGGTATTGATATTTAATTTATTTTTATTAATATATTAAATCTTTACTTTCCCTACTGTTAAACTCACTAGAGTGGGAATAGTCATTTTTATGCCTACGCTATCCAACGCTTTCCCTACTGTTGCACTCTGTGGAGTGGGAATAGTAATTTTTACACCTACGCTATCCAAAGCTTTCCCTACTGTTGCACTCTCTGGAGTGGGGATAGTAATTTTTACCCCTACGCTATCCAACGCTTTCCCTACTGTTGCACTCACTTGGGTGGGAATAGTAATTTTTACCCCTACGCTATCCAGCACTTTCCCTACTGTTGCACTCTCTGGAGTGGGAATAGTAATGTTTACCCCTACTCTATGCAATGCTTTCCCTACGGTTGCACTCTCTGGTGTGGAATAGTAATTTTTACGCCTACACTATCCAACGCTTTCTCTACTGTTGCACCCTCTGGAGTACGAATAGTAATTTTTATCCTCCCGCTATCCAACGCTTTCCCTACTGTTGCACTCTCCTCTGAAGTGGGAATAGTAATATTTTCCCTCCCGCTATCCAACGCTTTCCCTATTGTTGCACTCACTGGAGTGGGAATAGTAATTTTTACCCCTACGCTATCCAAGGTTTACCCTACTGTTGCAGTTGCTGGTGTGGTAATAGTAATTTTTACCCCTACGCTATCCAACGTTTTCCCTACTGTTGCACTCTCTGGAGTAGGAATAGTAATTTTTACCCCTACGCTATCTGACGCTTTCTCTACTGTTGCACTCTCTGGAGTGGGGATAGTAATTTTTACCCTCCCGCTATTCAACGCTTTCCCTACTGTTGCACTCTGTGGAGTGGGAATAGTAATTTTTACCCCTACGCTATCTAACGTTTTCCCGACTGCTGTACTCTATGGAGTAGGAGTAGTAATTTTTACCCCTACGCTATCCAAAGCTTTCTCTACTGTTGTACTCTCTGGAGTGGGAATAGTAATTTTTACCCTCCTGCTATCCAACACTTTCCATACTGTTGCACTCTCTGGAGTGGGAATAGTAATTTTTACCCTCCCGCTATCCAACGCTTTCCCTACTGTTGCACACACTGGAGTGGGAATAGTAATTTTTACCCCTTCGCTATCTAAGGTTTACCCTACTGTTGAAGTCACTGAGCGGTAATAGTAATTTTGACCCCTACGCTATCCAACGCTTTCCCTACTGTTGCACTCTCTGGAGTGGGAATAGTAATTTTTACCCCTACGCTATCCAACGCTTTCCCTACTGTTGCACTCCCTGGAGTGGGAATAGTAATTTTTACCCCTACGCTATCCAACGCTTTCCCTACTGTTGCACTCTCTGGAGTGGGAATAGTAATGTTTACCCCTACTCTATGCAACGCTTTCCCTACTGTTGCACTCTCTGGAGTGGGAATAGTCATTTTTACGTCTGAGCTATCCAACGCTTTCTCTAGTGTTGTACTCTCTGGAGTGGGAATAGTAATTTTTACCCTCCCGCTATCCAACGCTTTCCATACTGTTGCACTCTCTGGAGTGGAAATAGTAATTTTTACCCTCCCGCTATCCAACGCTTTCCCTACTGTTGCACACACTGGAGTGGGAATAGTAATTTTTACCCCTACGCTATCCAAAGTTTACCCTACAGTAGCAGTCACTGAGCGGTAATAGTAATTTTTACCCCTACGCTATACAACACTTTCCCTACTGTTGCACTCTTTGGAGTGGGAATAGTAATTTTTACCCCTACGCTATCTAATGTTTTCCCTACTGTTGCACTGTCTGGAGTGGGAATAGTAATTTTTACCCCTACGCTATCCAAAGCTTTCTCTACGGTTGCACTCTCTGGAGTGGGAATAGTAATTTTTACGCCTAAGTTATCCAACGCTTTCTCTACTGTTGTACTCTCTGGAGTGGGAATAGTAATTTTTACCCTCCCCTATCCAACGCTTTCCATACTGTTGCACTCTCTGGAGTGGGAATAGTAATTTTTACCCCTACGCTATCCAAGGTTTACCCTACTGTAGCAGTCACTGAGCGGTAATAATAATTTTTACCCCGACGCTATTCAACGCTTTCCCTACTGTTGCACTCTCTGGAGTGGGAATAGTAATTTTTACCCCTACGCTATCCAACGCTTTCCCTGTGTTGCACTCTCTGGAGTGGGAATAGTAATGTTTACCCCTACTCCATGCAATGCTTTCCCTACTGTTGCACTCTCTGGAGTGGGAATAGTAATTTTTATGCCTAAGCTATCCAACTCTTTCTCTACTGTTGCACCCTCTGGAGTGCGAATAGTATTTTTTACCCCTACGCTATCCAACACTTTCCCTACTGTTGCACTCTCTGGAGTGGGAATAGTAATTTTTACCCCTACGCTATCCAAAGCACTCCCTACTGTTGCACTCTCTGGAGTGGGAATAGTAATTTTTACCCCTACGCTATCCAACTCTTTCCCTACTGTTGCACTCTCTGGAGTGGGAATAGTAATGTTTACCCCTACTCTATGCAGCGCTTTCCCTACTGTTGCACTCTCTGGAGTGGGAATAGTAATCTTCACACCTACGCTATCCCACGCTTTCTCTGCTGTTGCACCCTCTGGAGTGCGAATAGTAGTTTTTAACCCTTTGCTATCCAAGGTTTACCCTAATGTTGCAGTCGCTGGAGTGGGAATAGTTATTTTTACCCCTAGGCTATCCAACACTTTCCCTAGTGTTGCCCTCACTGGAGTGGGAATAGTAAATGTTTACCCCTACGCTATTCAAAGTTTACCCTACTGTTGCAGTCACTGGAATGGTAATAGTAAATGTTACACTCCCACTATACTACGGTAAAAATATTGGACATTTTTTAATTATATTATGTTAATGTATATATATGTGTTAAATAATCAAATTGTACGTTGTTTTTTCACTAAAATTAAATATTTAATATTTTTAAAGTTATTTAAGTATTGTTAAGTATGTTTTAGTTAATTATAGTTATTATTTTATTAATTTTAAATTACTTTTAAGACATTTTAAAAAAATCGAAATTTTGACTAACTATATATTTTTAGGGGATATTTTGGATTAAATATTTTTGTACTTACCTGTTTGTAGATAGGACTTCGATATTTTTGCTTTCTATATTTTATCTTCGATATTTTGGGTATTCTATATTTCTGTATTCTATATTTTGTCAGTGATCTGTTCATCATATGGCCCCTGATACTTCTATATTATAGGATGCAGTTCCTAAAGGGATTGTTTCTTGACCTTCAAAAGGTAAACTTGGAGTGCTCTGTGTAGTGCTTTATGGGAGGACAATGACTCCGGAGGTATCTATATGAACAGTGATCTTTTTGCCGCAATCCTTTTACCAGAGTTAGCTGTTCTCAAACTGAACTTATCACTTAAAAAAATGTTATAAGGTAGCCTAGTGTTAGTCTACGGGAGAGATATCCTTACAACAGTGATATTTGATATTAGGTGTTTTTCACTGTCAGGACATGTAAAACTTAAATCCACATGTCCTACTTTTTAAATACTATGCACCCCGCCTGGCAAATGGTTTATTTTTCTATTTGCATTGCAGCTTAAAACTGCACTACAAGCTGCAGTGGTAGGCCTTAGCCATGCTTTACATTGCTTCTTTAGTGGGTGGCACAATGAGTGCTGCTGCCCACTTGTAGCATTTAATTTACAAGCTCTGGCTACATGTCGTACCATTTACTAGGGACTTATAAGTAAATTAAATGTTCCATATGTTCCATAAGGTGTAGACCTCGTTTACCACGTTTATTTTAAGGGAGACACAAGCACTTTACGACTGATTTGCAGTAAAGGGCACAGTCCTAAAAGCCAAGAAAACAGGTACAGCAAAGGAAGGCAACCTTCTGGGGTGGCCCTGCAGAAAGGGCCCGAGTTCAGCAAAGGAAGGCAAGATTCTGGAGGGGCACTGTAGAATGGGCCCAGTCCTGCACCGTCGTGTCCTGACCCGCCCCTCTCCCTTCTTCTCCCCTCCCCTTTGTTTAGGTTCCCCTATCACCTTTATGCTGATGATACCCAAATCCTTTTTTCCTTACCCACTTCTAAACTGTCACACCTCACCTCCAGTCATCCTTTATGGACTGCTACTCTGCCATCACATATTTGACACATTATGGTCACTCATGTTGAACTTCTCAAAAACTGAAATCATATACATTGCCTCATGAACAGAACCCATATTTCTTACACACACCATCCAATCACCCCACCCCCAATTTTCTGAAATGCGCGTCCCAGGCCAGAAATCTCATGGTTCTCATCAGTCCGTCCAAGAAAAATGGAGACCTTTACTATTGCGATAGCAACAACACAATGATTCCAGTAACTAAAAATATGAAGTGCTTAATTTGTAACATATGAAGTCCAGGTGCTCAAATGTTTGTCAGAGGCCAACACCTACTTTGCCCGGTTCCACCCACTCACTCTATTGGCTCCAGTAACTTCCTCAACTGGCACTGCTGAAAGCCATATGTAATACACGATCTGAATTTCAGCATAGGAGCCTTCCTCAAGTAAAGTTTTGATAGGAAGTTCCCCTCCCCTCATCTCTCCATAGCCCCTTTCTCATGTATTTCATAAAGACAATGAATAATATATGTGTAAGTCAGTGTATAGAAAATGTTCTATAAGCCGAAGGACACTACTATAGACATTTTTTAAGAGTGCTTGGGCTGGAGAAGCACAAACTTGGGATTCAAAACGTAACACAGTGGTTAGGGTTACATTTTCTTATAAGAATTTACGTCTGCCAAAACAACCCTTTTTTAGCAACATTGATATAATGAAAGACTGAAAAAACAAAACTTTGTAACCTGTACCATGTAGTTAGCATGCAGCTCTTTGATGGCAGTTCATAGCTCACTGAGCTAGATCATTATTGTGACATATGAACTGTACAGAAACAAACGGATCTTTTGTGACAAAAGTAGTAACCCTCAGACCTATGCACATAAAATACATTGATGTGATCTGCATGGCGCACATTCTTGCAGCACAGCTGAGTTCTCCGTCAGTGAACACCTTCGGCATGAGGCTCTTGTCTTCAGCCGGGTGTTGTCACCTCTTTTGGGACTTGTTTGGGAGGGATGGGCGGGAGAATAGGGAGCTCTTGCAGAAGCCTCACTGTGGGACCATCTTTCCCAGTGGAAAGAACAAATTGGAAGTCGCTCATAGTCAGAGCTGCTGACAGAATGATGAGCAAGTCCCAGCGGCAGCTCAACTTCCTGTGATTCTGGCCAAACCATGTAATCTCCCTTCAAATAAAATTGTCTCACCTAAAAAATATTAAAGTGGATCTTGTGTAATGTTACTGCTGCTTATGCACACTGCCCCAGTGCCAATGGGCAGAGTTCATGCTGTATAAAACTACAAAACCAATAACAAAAAATAGCCTGCCAGTTTCTAATGAGACTAACTCTCTGGTGTGATGAATGAAAAGGATGATCTTGGAATGTGATTGCCCGGGCCTAATTATGTTCCAATCCGACCCTGCTTATGAATCTCACTGAGAGACTGGAATCTCGGTGGTCCCTCGCCACATTCTGCAGAGGATCCCCAATTACTTTGCCTCAGGCCAGCAGTTAAACCGTGGCCTCACTGTGACAGGGACTTCCCCGTTTAGTTTGCACTTAAGAACTTGCTGCACACACATTCACCTGGGAATGCGAACCTGGATGCTTTCGGTTTCCTCTCTCCACCTCAGCCTATTTTAGGTGAATTCAAAGGCAGTTCTATGTGCCCAAAATAAAGACTGACATCCATCTGGACCCTGCCAGGCATGACACTTACTACTACCCCGCCAGGACACTGGTCTCACTGCGAGCTGCCATTATTATGCAACATCCTCAACTAACCACAGTTTGACATTGACCCCAAGGCGAAGTCAGGAGGCCTGAAATATTTCTGCATCGGGCAAGTTTCAGCCTGCCACCTTTTCACTCAAAAGCAAAATGTTTACTCAATTGCACAGTGTTAACAAAACAGCATGTCTGTGCTTCAAAAGCAAAGGTAAATTATTACTCATGGGTTTATATTTTTAATATAATCTGCAAAACGAATGCTGTTTTGTTCCTGACAAAACTTGGTGTCTTTTTAGGTCAAGCTAGAGAAAGCAATGCGAAGCATTGCGCCTAGCTCGACAACTAATGTTGCCCGTTTCTGGGAATGTGGACAAGAGTCGGACGCGCGCTTTTTCTGTCTCAGATTTGTCCTTGTGAGCGCGCTTTTGCTGCTGCCTGCTTGCTGTGTGGGCGCGCTTTCGCTTTCGGTTAACACGCTCAATTTGAAATGAAATGCTGTATGGGGACGTGCACGTCGCCGGCGCCGTGCACATCCCCTGCCTCAGATTCCCAGCAAGTCAGCACACAGATACATCATACACACGCACACGCACACAGACACACACATGCACCCCCTCCCACCCCACTCCCACCCCAGTCATGGGCTCACGCGCACACACACAGCCACCCCGACCCCACTCACCGGGTCTCTTGGGGCTCTCTTCCCGCGGGGGTGGCGGCTGCACGGATTGGTAGGCGGCGGGGCAGGCACCGGCAATGTGCCTCGAGCCCCCTCCGCTTCTCTTCCCAGACTCCTGGTTTATTTTTATAGCCATCTCTTCGTCAAGCGAAAGACCGACCCGCCTTTGTCCCAGGAGCGTCCCTGCCATGAAAAGCTTAAAGAGCTTTCAAGCACGTTTTTGTGACGTGGCCCCTCCTCCCCACCACTGAGGGTAAACAGGAAGTGTAGGAATGCTGGGGGACTTAGTCCCGCCCCAGCAGAAGGCTAGATTATGCCCAGGGAGCTTTAAACGCTTTTAATCACGTTGTTGCGGCATGCCCCCTTTGTGCCCTGTGCCATGGTAACCTTACATCGATTTTAATTGCGTTGGTGCGGCCTATCAGCCACCAAGGGCAAACCGGAAGTACAGGAATAATCTGGGGCCACCTCCATACACCTTCTTGGGCAAGTAGGCGTCCCTTTCAGCAATACATCACTGGGGAGAAGAGGCGGCGCTGAGAGGTGAGTGCAGGGACGATTAGTGTCAAAGCATAACTTGTTACTTTTCTGTCAAACGCTGTCAGAGACTGGACATCCAAGCCTCGATGAGATGCAAACTGAAAATAGGCCGAATAGTGGTGATAAAATAAATACGTATTTATTCATAATAAAGTATCCAGCTGTTTTTTACTTGAACACAATCTGCCAAGCCTGGGCTGCAAGTACATGGCATTTAAACTAGTGATTCTAACGGGAAAAAAGCCTAACTCAATTATCTAGGAAAGTTGTTTTTATTGGTATCCACGCCGTGCCTTTTTTTGGTAGACCCAGATGAAATCTGTGTGCTTCTATGCAACTTTTATAGGTGGAAAATAGTCGTGCTGTGGCTAGCTCTTAGTTGAGAGCTGGTCGAGCAGCGTAAAGAGTTTTACCTAAGGAGCGCCACTTCCCGCAGCACTATGTTGGACTGTAACCTGCGGCTTGCAGTCCACGTACACATATCAGCAACACAAATGAAACCCACTAAGCTGTCTCACTGAAGTGCGCAATGTTTCCCCCTTTGAAGCTGCCCTAGAGCCGCCCACTCGCTCATCATTCCCTTCATCTTCCCCCCTGAAGCCCCCGTCGCTTCCCCTATCATTTCTTCTTTCTCTCCTCCTTATCGCCCCTTTCTTTCTCCTCCTGCCCCCTCCCCTTTTTCTCTCCTCCTGCCTTTCTTCGTGCCCTGTTTATACCCACCTCCGGGGGCAGCTGGATCCGTCTGGTCCACCCCATCCCAAGAAGAGGCTTATGATTGCATTTGTGAGGCACAGGTTTGATTTTAGCGAGGTGTTCACAGAACAAGCTTTGTGACAGTGTTATCAGTGCAACTACACTACCAGTTCCGAGCAGGTGCGAGGAGAGGGGGCCCGAAGAAAGGCAGGAGGAGAGAGAAAGGGGAGGGGGCAGGAGGAGAAAGAAAGGGGGCAATAAGGAGGAGAGAAAGAGGAAATGATAGGGAAACGACGGGGGCTTCAGGGGGGAAGATGAAGGGAATGATGAGCGAGTGGGCGGCTCCAGGACATCTTCAAAGGGGGAAACATTGCGCGCTTCAGTGAGACAGCTTAGTGGGTTCCATTTGTGTGGCTGATATGTGGACGTGGACTGCAAGCCACAGGTTACAGTCCAACATAGTGCTGCGGGCAGTGGCGCTCCTTAGGTAAAACTCTTTACACTGCTCGACCAGCTCTCATCTAAGAGCTAGCCACAGCACGACTATTTTCCACCTATAAAAGTTGCATAGAAGCACACGGATTTCATCTGGGTTGACCAAAAAAAGGCACGGCGTGGATACCAATAAAAACAACTTTCCTAGATAATTGAGTTAGGCTTTTTTCCCGTTAGAATCACTAGTTTAAATGCCATGTACTTGCAGCCCAGGCTTGGCAGATTGTGTTCAAGTAAAAAACAGCTGGATACTTTATTATGAATAAATACGTATTTATTTTATCACCGCTATTCGGCCTATTTTCAGTTTGCATCTCATCGAGGCTTGGATGTCCAGTCTCTGACAGCGTTTGACAGAAAAGTAACAAGTTATGCTTTGACACTAATCGTCCCCACACTCACCTCTCAGCGCCGCCTCTTCTCCCCAGTGATGTATTGCTGAAAGGGACGCCTCGCTGCCCAAGAAGGTGGATGGAGGTGGCCCCAGATCATTCCTGCACTTCTGGTTTGCCCTTGGCGGCTGATAGGCTGAATCAACGCAATTAAAATCGATGTAAGGTTACCATGGCACAGGGCACAAAGGGGGCATGCCGCAACAATGTGATTAAAAGCGTTTAAAGCTCCCCGGGCATAAACTTGCCTTCTGCTGGGGCGGGACTATGCCCCGCAGCATTCCTACACTTCCTGTTTACCCTCAGTGGTGGGGAGGAGGGGCCACGTCGCAAAAACGTGCTTGAAAGCTCTTTAAGCTTTCCGTGGCAGGGACGCTCCTGGGACAAAGGCGGGTCGGTCTTTCGCTTGACGAAGAGATGGCTATAAAAATAAACCAGGAGTCTGGGAAGAGAAGCGGAGGGGGCTCGAGGCACATTGCCCATGCCTGCCCCCGCCGCCTACCAATCCGCGCAGCCGCCACCACTGCGGGACTAGAGGAGCCCAAGAGACCCGGTGAGTGGGGTCAGGGCGGCTCTGTGTGTGCGCGTGAGCCCGTGACTGGGTGGGAGTGGGGTGGGAGGGGGGGTGCTTGTGTGTGTGTGTGCATGTGCATGTGCATGCTGTATCTGTGTGCTGACTTGCTGGGAATCTGAGGCAGGGGATGTGCACTGCGCCGGCCTGGACGTGCACGTCCCCATACAGCATTTCATTTCTAATTGAGCACGTTAACCGAAAGCAAAAGCGCGACCACACAGCAAGCAGCCAGCAGCAAAAGCGCACTCACAAGGACAAATCTGAGACAGAAAAAGCGCGCGTCCGACTCGTGTCCACATTCCCAGAAACGGGCAATATTAGTTGTCGAGCTAGACGCAATGCTTCGCATTGCTTTCTCTAGCTCGACCTAAAAACACACCAAGTTTTGTCAGGAACAAAACAGCATTCGTTTTGCAGATTACATTAAAAATATAAACTCATGAGTAATAATTTAACTTTGCTTTTGAAGCACGGACATGCTGTTTTGTTAACACTGTGCTATTGAGTAAACATTGTGCTTTTGAGTGAAAAGGTGGCAGGCTGAAACTCGCCCGATGCAGAAATATTTCAGGCCTCCTGACCTCGCCTTGGGGTCAATGTCAAACTGTGGTTAGTTGAGGATGTTGAATAATAATGGCAGCTCGCAGTGAGTCCAGTGTCCTGGCGGGGTAGTGGCGAGTGTCATGCCTGGCAGGGTCCAGATTGATGTCAGTCTTTATTTTGGGCACATAGAACTGCCTTTGAATTCACCTAAAATAGGCTGAGGTGGAGAGAGGAAACCAAAATCATCCAGGTTCGCATTCCCAGGTGAATGTGTGTGCAGCAAGGTCTTAAGTGCAAACTAAACGGGGAAGTCACTGTCACAGTGAGGCCACGGTTTAACTACTGGCCTGAGGCAAAGTAATGGGGGATCCTCTGCAAAATGTGGCGAGGGACCACCGAGATTCCAGTCTCTCAGTGACGTTCTGTGAACGGGACATGCTCCCTACCTCGCCTAGTCCGCCATTTCCCTCAAGGTCCGGGACATCACCAACCGGTCCGCCGGCCTCCCAAGCAACCCGGACTCCACCCTTCTCTCCTTCTTTGCAGGACCCAATCATGACGAGCGGAAAACCGGAAAGACTCCCGAGTAACCCCGGAAGTCCCTCCCCCTACTCGGAGCCGGAACACGGAAAAGCCGGAAGTGAGGACGGCAGTTCGTTCAAGGAGTTGGACTCGTGGCAGGAGACGGCTTGCGGTGAACCTGAGAAGAAGGTCGGTGAAGACGTGGAAGAGGAGGAAGTTTGGACCGAGGACTGGTGGAGTCCGGTGGAGGAAGCTGGAGAGCGGCCGCAACTCACGGGAGAGTTGCAGCGGGGCACGTGAGTAACGAACCCTTCTTGTATTAAGTGTAAATAGCCGTAGCGTAGACAGTCACGTTTGCACGTTTTGCACTTAACACTGTATATATTGTATAGTACCTGTTCAGTCACGGACACCACTGTAAAGAATCCCCACACTTGTTCACATCAGCATCAACAACCTTTTTTGGCCCTTATACTCTCTCTCCTTTCCCTCTTGACCCGTTTCCTACCCCTCTCACGGTCTCTTCATATCTCGCACACCTGGTGACGGTATACGGAACAAAGGCAACGTAGACCAGTCGGACTAACGGCCCTTTCTCTTTTCTCCTTCCCATACTCCGAGGAACCATCATCCCGGTGACCTGTCAACTGGACCAGGTGGACGAACCGCAACCGACATCCGGCCAAGAACCAGCCTTTTCCGAGGAACCACTGAGACGACTTACGACCAAGCATCGCCCCGGAGCCATCCCTGTCCCTTGTTTCTCTCACGAACTGTTGAAACCTGTACACTAAGAATAAAAACTGGCTCAGAAATAGCCCACTATATACAGCCTCCACGCCTGTTATTCCGGTCCGCACACACCCCACGATCACAAATTCATAAGCAGGGTCGGATTGGAACATAATTAGGCCCGGGCACTCACAAAAAAAAACAGCCCACATTCCAGGATCATCCTTTTCATTAATCACACCAGAGAGTTAGTCTCATTAGAATCTGGCAGGCTATTTTTTGTTATTCGTTTTGTAGTTTTATACAGCATGAACTCTGCCCATTGGCACTGGGGCAGTGTGCATAAGCAGCAGTAACATTACACAATATCCACTTTAATATTTTTTTAGGTGAGACAATCTTATTGGAAGGGAGATTACATGGTTTGCCCAGAATCACAGGAAGTTTGCCCTGACGCTGGGACTTGCTCATCGTTCTGTCAGCAGCTCTGACTATGAGCGACTTCCAATTTGTTCTTTCCACTGGAAAAGATGGTCCCACAGCGAGGCTTCTGCAAGAGCTCCCTATTCTCCCGCCCATCCCTCCCAAACAAGCCCCAAAAGAGGTGACAACACCCGGCTGAAGACAAGAGCCTCATGCCGAAGGTGTTCACTGACGGAGAACTCAGCTGTGCTGCAAGAATGTGCGCCATGCAGATCACATCAATGTATTTTATGTGCATAGGTCTGAGGGTTACTACTTTTGTCACAAAAGATCCTTTTGTTTCTGTACAGTTCATATATCACAATAATAATCTAGCTCAGTGAGCTATGAACTGCCATCAAAGAGCTGCATGCTAACTACATGGTACAGGTTACAAAGTTATGTTTTTTCACTCTTTCATTATCTTAATGTTGCTAAAAAAGGGTTTGTTTTGGCAGACGTAAATTCTTATAAGAAAATGTAACCCTAACCACTGTGTTACGTTTTGAATTCCAAGTTTGTGCTTCTCCAGCCCAAGCACTCTTAAAAAATGTCTATAGTAGTGTCCTTGGGCTTATAGAACATTTTCTATACACTGACTTACACATATATTATTCATTGTCTTTATGTGTGTTTGATGTAAAGTGCTCCAACACCATAATCCGGTATGAGAAGCACTATAAAACAAATGAAATGCATGAGAAAGGGTCTATGGAGAGATGAGGGGAGGGGAACTTCCTATCAAAACTTTACTTGAGGAAGGCTCCTATGCTGAAAATCAGATCGCGTATTACATCTGGCTTTCAGCAGTGCCAGTTGAGGATGTTGCTGGAGCCAATAGAGTGAGTGGGTGGAACCGGGCAAAGTAGGTGTTGGTCTCCGAAAAAACATTTGAGCACCTGGACTTCATATGTTACAAATTAGGCACTGCATAGCAGGGGATCAAGGGCCAATGGTGTATCAATCACATCTGATAGAACCTCCATCATTCTCATCAATACCTGTGCCAGAACAGGGCACACTAATACCATAGGAAGAAACGTGGCATCCGGGTGTCTGCAGCAGGGGTACTCCGGAGACGAGAGCGGCAATATCCTGCGCACATGGTGTAGCGTGAGGTAAGGCTGGTGCAAGTAATTACATTGAGTATACTTCAGGTGGGTATTACGGGAGGCTCACTTTTCCTTCCATCTTTATACTGTTGGATAAAACCATAGCCTTTCTCACTATCAACCACCCTACTTTCATCACCTCCTACTGGCCACAATTACCTCTTACCTCTAACAGTTTATTGCCATGTGCCTATGACTCAAAGACCTCAGCTCCCAGGCCTCTCCATGTGTGCGAGCCACAGAGCTGTCTTCACTCCTTTTCTCCTCACTCTGCACCTTGGTCAAATTATTTCCCCACTGGGGTCTCATCTTATATGCAGATGACACCAAAATATGTTTCTCTTTCCGACGTCCACACCCTACCTTCTATCACGTATCCGAATCTACATCACTCCATCATGCACTGGATGGCCTTGCAGTCATGCATGCTGAGCTGCTCTCATCTAAGGGCCTTTACTTTGCTTCATTAACAGCATTCAGCTCTCTTACAGACACTCCCCACCTTCTATGAAAATAGAGTCCTTAACACCAACACACCTACAGCAGCATGAGTCCAATTACTGAGTATACATACGAAACACTTAAATATCACATTCAACACAGCTAAAACGCGAATCCGTTCATTAGTAGTCTGTAAACCTCAGTACTGTAATAGCCATTATGCCTCCGCAGTTTGGTTTTGGTGATAAGTCAGGTCTGGTGGCTCAGTGGACTAATGCGTCCATTGCAGGGGCCTGTATTCGACCTGATGGTCACACGTTCAAATCCCAGCGGGTCCACTCAGCCTATCATCCATCTGACGTCGATAAAATGAGTACCATTGAGTTGGGCAACAATGAACATCTGTTATTCAGCGCCAAGACACCTACGGGTAATCGTGGCTTTACAAATTCACCTGTTATGTTATAATTTCTGTTACTCAAAACGTATTATGTATTATCATCGTTGCTATGTGAAAGATTTTGGGTCAAAATGTTACTGTTGCTAAATAAATAATTACATAAATCTGAAAGTGCAAATTTTCATTATTTTTTCTGCATTATATACATTGCATTTGTGCCTATGCAACACTACAGTTAACTTTGTCAACCTGACGTGCAAAACCACATTTCCATCAACTGAACGAGCAAAAATGAACTTTTCCTCATGCACAGGTCCAGTATATATATCACTGACCTACTTTTTTGCTTATGCTAAGGCTAAAACCGACCTGCAAAAATATTTTACAAGTAGTTGAGGATTATAGTTGACGTGAAATTATGAATGTACATATCGCTAATTGACTTGTTTCATAAAATAGAGAGACTAAATCGATTATCTGGTAAGTGAACCATGTATTATTTGTTTTGAAAACCAGAGGCCTACTAATTCAAGGAGTCGCTCGGGAATCTGGATTGTCTGTAATTGTTGTGTGATGCATAATTAAGTAGCAACAACATAGGCCACCTTAATGAACCACAAGGAAAGGTTTCTAACCAAACTAAGACATCCTAAGTATAGCCAAAAAAATTACTGCGCCGCCTCTTCTGTAATACTGATAGGGCTGGAGTACATGCTGTGCCATCTCCATCTTGAGAGCGAGTTCCCTCACTTACATGGCGCTGTGGCCCCTTATCCAATGATGGAGCATTTTGCCTCTGCGCCTGTGCTGTATTATGGACTTGGGCACTGAGGCACAGAGACAGTCAGGTGGTGCACTGACCGCACCACAAAGAGGTGGCACACGCTCAGTGCGCCCCCTCAGGGCAGTCCTCTGGAGGAATTAAAGAGGGCCCCACAGACCCCCCAGATATCCCCCTGCACGCAAGTGCGGTCCCTCACTGCACCCATCTGCGGGGATCTCCGTCCCCTCTTTAAAGTGCAGTTGGGTGCCTCCTGCACAGAGAAAAACAGACCAGCTTCTTCAGTCAGCCACTTTATCTTTCATTAATGCACTGCCCCCAGGGCAGCAGGAGTTAAACAACTGCCCTGAGCGAGTGCAATATTTATACTTGGACGCACTGTCCCTGTTTGCAGCCAGTGCACCAGTTTCAAGGTCCGCCACGAGGCAGACAGGGTCACTGCACCCTGTCTGTAATAAGGGTCGTGTGTCTGGTCAGGTATCATTAAAGCTTATACTAGAGGAAAATTGTGTATTCTTGATCAAATAGACAAAATATTCATGCATATATAGTGTCCCTAAACCAATGATGAAGCAATTGTAAAAATTGACTCCTACTTCCAGATTTTCTTTTCCTGCATTTTCTTTTAAGAATATCCAAATGTATTCCATGACAGCTTTCCATCTACATCGCAGTGCACAATTAGTTCTCACAAAGCTGCAAGCACCAGCCTGAAATACAAAAGTGCTGGTCATCAGTCTCAATGTAATGTTGAAATCTTTACCGCTAATCGCAAAATGAAGGAGCATCCTGTAGTGGTTTTCAGAAAAAGTTTCAAATAAATAATCCCTCAATAAAGATACTGCAGGATTATATTGGATCCTTACAGAAATGTTGACAATGGCACATCAGACTAAAGGTTGCATTTGTTCTCATTGGGCAGGAGGTCCATGCTGTCTGTGAAGCTCCTGCAGATATTTAAAGAGCAACCTGTCGATATAATGTTCTAATCCCAACTGGTTTGCCTAAACCTCGCCTGCTTCTTGCTTTGCTATTAATAATATATCATAGATTGTGCTTCAAAGCACAGTATCTACTATGTTTAAGTGCTTTAAATAACAAGTGTCACTCTTACCCAAATCATGTAACTCAGTTTTAGACCTCAGAAGGATGAAATGATAAGTAGGCCTTCCTAGGATTCAAGCTTGTGTCCTGCAGATCACAGAAGTTGCCAGCAACAGCTACCTAACTCTGTGTGCTATTTTAATTAGTGTGAAACAGTTTGCGGTTGGAACAATTTAACTTGTCAATATAATAATGACTTACATCCGTAGAGTATAACAAAATACGAATGTCTACCTTTCCATCTAAATATTGCAATTGATTTCAGTTATGAAATGTGCCATCTGATATTCAGAAAGCTTATAGACACAGTGATAACAGCTTGATCTTTTTGCTCGAATAATCCATACATTGCTCTCCATGTCAGTATAATACACTCATTTGCTGTATCTTTATTACCAAGATTAATGCGTACTGTAAATTCAATACAGTATGTTGGTTCCTGTTTATTTTAATCTTTACTTAAATTGAAATCTGTTTTATTCTGCATGATTGAAATTGTACATGATAATCTTCAAAACTATTTAATCTGCCGTTTCCTCTAACTGGCTTTCGTCTGAGATAGGAAATAGGAGCATGGAAGCATTATTTAGATTTTTTTACGTTTTAATCTATTTATATTGTTTTAAATCCAATTAATATCTTTTGGAGTTGGATTAAAAAGACCTAGTAGACAATGCACTTTCTCGTGATTAAAATTGTCTTCGCCATCTCGTTAAATTAAGTCAAATATTTTCTATATTAGAAAAGCATGACATTCAATGACATTATTATTTAGCCATTGTATGATTGCATTTCAAACATGGTGCTGTAAACCTATTTTTGGTATAAAATCACAATTTTATGGAGAAAAAGAGCTGACAAATGCATACATATTTATTGCAGTGTCTGTGATGGGTAATCTGCAGCTATGGTACATTCCTAAATGCATATACCATATAGATAGTCTCTCTTGATTAACGTCTTGATCGGAAATGCATTTTCTTAATGGGTTATGTTTTCCATATTGTAATTGGTTATTTTAACCTTCTATTCTTTATTACTTTATTGCTCTAGATTTGCAATTTACTATTTGTCTTGGGGTGGGCTCCATGGGACAGAGTAATAGAGCCGGCCCTGGGGATGGGTCCCCAGGGCCCCTTGAGGCTTGGGAAAGGGGCTGCGTTGCCCCCCTCCCTTTCAACATAGGTATAGGCACAGGAGATCGGGTCCCCGGGCCTACAAAGGATTGGGAGGGGGCCATGTGCCCCGGGGGATGGGGTCCCTGGGGCCTTTTAAGCAAGCTTTTCAGCAAGCAGGGCCGTTTGCCCCCCTTTTAACTTAAGATCGACCCCAGGGGATGGGGTCCCCGGGGCTTTTAAAAGCTTGGGTAGGGGGTTCTTGACCCCCTCCCGTGTTTGTGCATTTCAGCCCTGGAGAATGGGGTCCACTGGTCCTCTTAGAGGATTGGGTAGGGTGGTCACAGGCTCCCCCTTCCCTTTGCATACATGTGGGCCCAGGTGATGGGATCCCTTGGGCCTCTTAGAGGCATGGGAGGGTTGCCATACCTCCCCTCCACTAAAATGATCTCTGCGCTGCACCCCATACCCTGGTCCACCCCAGGGGTCTTTTTTACTATGCCAGAGCCCAAGCTTTTAAAAGAATAATCTTAACATGGATTCACAGATCCTCTATGAATTTGCGTAAAAAAAAAAACTTTTGGGCTCCATGCGGGGCCTCTGGGACCCCACCAACAGGTCAATGCCTTTTTTGTGCTTTTTCCTAGTACTCTGGACTAAGGGCTAGATGTAGGTAAAATAGATTTACCGATTTTTAATTACCGAATTTTACCGATTCGGTAATTAAAAATCGGTAAATCTAAGCTGTGGACATGTAGGTATTCCAGATGTGCTGGAATACCGAATCGGAAGTATTCGGTATTTACCGATTCGGTAAATACCGAATCGGTAATGCCCATTCATTCCTATGGGCTTTGAAGCCCATAGGAATGAATGGGCATTACCGATTCGGTATTTACCGAATCGGTAAATACCGATTTTCACAAGGGTGCAGGGGGTGTCACTTTGACACCCTCAAAACAGGCTCGGGTGCCATGCGGCAGGTATACATGCCCTAAGGGCAGGTCTGCCTGTCACATGGCATAGGTGTGCATGCACACATGTGTATGCATACAGGAATCGGTATTTTACCATCAAATTGGATTTGATGGTAAAATACCGATTCTGTAAGGCCTCTGGGACTCAGAAGAGTCCCACGTACATATGGGAGCCTCAGATTCGGTAAATTTTCCGAATTTCTTTTTTACCGATTCGGTAAAATTACGAATTCGGTAATTTTACCGAATCGGTAAATAAATGCCCCCTACATACCTGTCACCCATTTACCGATCGGTAACGGCCAAAATCGGCTGTTACCGATAGGTAAATGGCCTGAAACAGCCACCTACATCTGGCTCTAAGTCCCGAGTCCTATAATGGTTGCCACCACTTCCTGATTGATGTGGTGGCAGCCAATCAGATCTCAAGAGAGATCTCTCAGGTCCGCAGAGCCTCCACATCATGAAATATACATTAATTGCCTAAAAACTACTGAACGGATTTACAGAAATAGTGAAACTTGGGGAAAATCCGTTCAGCAGTTTGGGGTGTAGCTGTGTCTAAAGTTCCTATAGAAAAATGAATGCGGAAAATGTGTTTTCGGACTCCTTTTTTCTCTGCCCCACTTCACAGATCACCCTGAAACTTTCCATGCCAAGATTAGTCATAAATTAGCACTTTTGTGGAAAGTTTTGTGGAGATTTGTCAAACTGCGCCAACACAGTGTGTCTGTGTGTGTTAGATGAACTAACCCTCCACACAATAAAGAAAACTCTTGTTTTTCCTTAAATAACCCTAACTCACCAAGGTTACCTCTCGGTGGCATGCTTCATCATCTGGTTCATCCCGTTCCACTGCAGAAGAGGTGTGCTAGCCGCCATTCACAAAAACCAGTGTGTGCGTGTGTGTATGTGCATATATTCTCCCCCAGCTAAACTTTGTGAACAGCATAAATGTTAATAAAATGAACTTACAATTTACTGCGCATATTGATGAGGCCACTAACAATTTTCTAGACATCACAGTGTATATTAAGCAAGGCAAAATCGAAACTAGCCTGTATAGAAAACCCACAGCAGGCAATACAGTGCTACATGCCAATAGTTTCCATACGTACCACACTATTGCTAGCATTACTTACATGGAATTCCTCCGCATTCGGAGAGCATGTAGCTCTAAGGAAGACCTTGATTACCATCAGACCGAAGCCAAGAATAGGTTCATGGAACGAGAGTACAATGCTAGACAACTGTATGTAGCAATAAGGAAAGCAAACCACAAAGACAGGCAGGGACTCCTTGATTGCAATAGCAAAAGAGCAGATGAGAATGACAGGGAAGCTACAGCGACAACTGGTAATGATAACAACATACAGTGTAAATTTATTACTACCTTTAGCAAACAGGCCAACAAAATTCAAACCATCGTAAATAAGCAATGGCCTATAGTGCTTACCGGTGCTATTCTGAAACAAACTCCCAGCCAACAGTTTCTCTTGGAGATGTTAAATAAGAGTATGGCCGCCACATTTTGAATCAGTTGGAATTTGTTCATTAAGTAGCCCGGAATGCTCAAAAAAAGCGCATTAGCGTAATCTAAGCGAGACAGAATAAGGACCCGAGCCACCATTTCCTTGGCTGGCTGATGAAGCAGAGGAAAAAAATCGACTGAGTGGCTTGAGTGTACCAAAACAGACACCTGTAAGTCTCATGATGTGATCAGAGAATCGAAGATCCTCCCCGAACCAAACCCTCACATTTTTTACCGGGCCTCCCTCCGCCAATGGCCCTGGAAAATCCGACGGCCACAAGGCCGCCACAAAGTTAGGCGGAAATTGGCCATATAGGAGGACTTCTGATTTCCCCTCATTGCATTTTAACTTAGCCTGTGCAAGCCATGTGAACACGGCGGAGAGGCAGTTCTGCGCAGCTTCTGTGCACAGGTCGGGGCCGTTCTAGGTAAATAAAAGCTGAGTGTCGTCAGCCTAGGCCATAATTTTGGCCCTCAGCTCTTCAGCCAGTGAGATCAAAGGAGTCAGATAGATGTTAAAGAGCAGAGGGCTCAAAGTCGAGCCCTGGGGGACTCCAGTTATGACCTCCCTGCCGAGGATGAGAAAGGAGGTATCCAGACTTGCTGGGTACGAGTATCCAAAAAGGACTCCAGCCAGGAACGTACAACCCCCGAGATGCCAATGGCAGAAAGACGAGAGAGGAGAAGCTGGTGAGGAACCGTATCGAAGGCGGCAGAGAGGTCCAATAAAATCAGAGCCGCTATGCCGCCTCCATCCAAGCACGCCCTGATTGCCTCTGCCATTTCCACCAGAGCTGTCTCAGTGCTATAAGATGTTCTGAAACCTGACAGGGCCGGATGTAAAACCCCCGAGGATTCCACAAAGGCATCTAATTGGCGAAAGACCACTTTCTCACAGACCTTCGATAATGCAGGTAGTAAAGAAATAGGGCGATAGTTGGCAGGGACAGCGGGGTCCGCCGTCGGCTTCTTAAGTAGAGGTAGGAGCTTGGCTTGTTTCCACTGTCCCGGCACAACCGCCACCTGAAGTGACCATTGACAATGGTTGTTACCTCTGTGCAAACAACATCGGCCACTCCTGCTAGGACTCTAGCCGGACACGGGTCGGAGGGAGATCCTGACTTGAGAGATTTCAAAATAGATAGGATGTCAGACTCCACAGCCGGAGTGAACTGTGAGAATAATGTGGTCAGGGGGATACAGCGGGGAGGCATTGGGAGGGGATTAGCAATAGCACCGATAGATCCAGGCCTTCTTGGATTATTTGTATCTTATGAATAAAGAATTCAGATAACTCCTCACAACATCCCGCAGAGGCTGGAGTGGCCTTAGCTTCGGCACAGGGTGACATGAAGCTTTTAACAATAGAGAAAATCTCTTTTCTATTGTTATTGGCCTTCATTATTCTGTCAGTGTAGAAAATGCTCTTAGCTTTCCTGACCGCTGTATAGTAAAGTCTCTGTGCTGCACGCATCTCGGACTTAGCAGCAGGACAATAGGCCGTTCTCCACTGACGTTCCAACTTCTTACAGCCCAGTTTCATCTCCTTTAAAACAAGGGAGTACCAGGGCTGAGAAGGAGAAGGCCGGTGAACCTTGGAAGAAAGAGGTTTGCCAGAGGATACGACCACCCGGCTGACCCATGTGTTAAACCGGTCAACCGCCTCCTCCAGGTTGGCAGCAGGGTCGACCTGAGAGTGCCTAAGGGCCTCCAATAATCCCTAGGTAACAACCTTACTGGTGAGGGGGCCGGAAGGAGCAGGTCGCCTACAGGAAGGTTTACCCGCATTCCAGGAGAAGGTAATCAGGGAATGATCAGACCAGGAAACAGGCAGTAGATTGTCCACATGCAATTCAAATTTTGAACAAACTAGGTAAATCAGATGACCCCTCAAGTGAGTGGGCTTAGCTACCCACTGGGTCAGTTGTGTCAAGGCCAAAAGGTCCAATAGAGCCATGGCATGGGGGACTCAGGTTATCCAAATTAATATTAAAATCACCCAAAAGGAGGAATTTAGGGAAACGCAGTGCCCGACCAGTGATAGCCTCCCCCAGAGTCTTTAGGAAGGCACCAATCTGGCTGGGGGGGGCGGTAAATCAATGTACCACCCAGCGTAAAGTGGGGCGATAAGGTGAATGAAAAATCTAGGGCCTCACCCTCAGAGACCTCGATAGAGGCCTCACAAGCGAGGCCCGAGTAATCTCTGAACACCACCGCGGTCCCCCCCCTCTCCCCGTCGTGCAGTCCATGGGGCTAAGTGATACCCCCTGGGGACAGCGAGTTCAACCACCGGCTCACATAACTCACCAAGCCATGTTTCGGTGATGAACAATGCATCAAGCTTATAATCTACAATTAGATCAAAAATGTTTTCTGCGTGTTTCACCATTGACCGGGCGTTAATAAGGGCTGCCAACACACCCTGCTCCTGCCCCACTATGCATCCCTCACTAAAGGAGTCAGTAGCCAGGTGGAAGCTGCAGCAGTGGCACCCCCGGCCAGATCAAGAATAGCATTGCAGATTTTCTGACCTGTGCCAATTACCGGGTCCATAGATAGCAGCTCAACACAAGTATAGGCCAGCCAGCACGTCATGGCTACGACAGCAGATCCGGCAGTATGACTGGCCCTGGGCCGAGCCGGGGCGCGGACGGGCTCAGACCGCTTGCCTTTGGCGGGCGTGCGTCCGCTGCGCACTTTATAGCCCATCTGTTTTTAAAGGGGAGAGGAGGCAACTAGAACGCCAGCCTCAACCACCGCGAAACCGGAAGTTGACTCCCTCCACATCAAGCGGGATCAGAGTGCCCGCGGTGGAACAAGGAGTGCAACCGGCTAAATTGAGTGACAAATGTAAGTAAAATCCAACAGCTAAAATGAGTTAAAAGTAATTTTCTAAAAATGATATTTTAGCAGCAACAAAGAACAGAATCGTATTTTAGCAGCAATATAATGGCACAGAGGACATGTATTCTAAAAGCGGTAAAGAATGGAAAGCATTCCCTAGCAGGCCCTTCCACACGCGCGTCCGGTGTGCCATGTTTCACCTAAGGTGACTGTACCTTAGGGGAGAGGAAAAGGCTCAATCTTCGCTCCTGTGGATATTGGTTCTTCAGACCTTCAGGAAACTCCTCAAGACCTGGCTTTTCGATCAGTAGCAGCATTCCCCACCCCAGCGCCTTGAGACCCTCATGGGTGAGTAGTGTGCTTTACAAATGATATGATTGATTGATTGATTGATTCTGCCCAGGGACCACATCCACCAACACAACGAGCCCTGCTAATTGAAATGCCTATTTTTCCACACCACCAGGTCCACTTATGGGGTGTGAAGAATTGCACATGTATCAAGTAATGGCTTTATAATTTTTAATTATAACTTATTCTTTCTGCATGGCATTTACACATTAGACTATTTCAATCAATGAATCATAGCATTTGTAAAGCGCACTACATACCCGTGAGGGTCTGAAGGCGCTATGGGGGGGGGGGGGGGGGGCGCTGCTACTGTTCGAAGAGCCGGGTCTTGAGGAGTCTCTTGAAGGTCAGGAGGTCTTTGGTCTGCCGTAGGGGGTTGGGGAGAGTGTTCCATGTCTTGGTGGTGAGGTGGAAGAATGATCTGCCGCTGGAGGTCACTTTTCGGATGCGAGGGACGGTGGTGAGGGTGCGGTCTGCGGAGCAGAGCTGGTTGGTGGGGTTGTAACAACTGAGTCGGCTGTTGAGGTACGCTGATCCGGTGTCGTGGAGTGCCTTGTGTACGTGGGTGAGGAGCTTGAAGTTTATCCTCTTGTGGTGGGGGATGTCGAGGATCAGGCATGCAGAGGCATGCTGGATGCATTGGAGTCATTTCAGGAGTTTGGCTGGGGCTCCTGCGTAGAGTGCGTTGCCGTAGTCCAGTCTGCTGCTGATGAGGGCCTGGGTGACCCTACTTCTATTTTCGGTGGGGATGCACTTGAAGATCCTGCGAAGCATGTTGAAGCAGGAGGAGGAGACAGCGTTGACCTGCTTTGTCATGGAGAGTGTGGAGTCGAGGATGACCCCTAGGTTTTGTGCGTGGTTGGTGGGTGTGGGGGGTGCTCCTAGTGCCTTTGGCCACCAGGAGTCGTCCCAGGCCGAAGGGGAAGAACCGAGGATGAGGACCTCCGTCTTGTCTGCTTCGGTCGGCTATTCCTCAACCAGTCGGCGACTGCCTTCAGTCCTTCGTGGAGGTTGGTTTTGGTGGCGTGGGGGTCCTTGGTGAGCGAGAGGATCAACTGGGTGTCGTTGGCGTAGGAGATGATGTTTAGGTCGTGCTGTCGGGCGACATGGGCGAGCGGTGCCATGTAGACATTGAACAACGTTGGGCTGAGGGATGAGCCTTGGGGTACGCCGCAGATGAACTTGGGGGCTTTAGAGCAGAAAGGTGAGGCGGATGCTTTGGGTTCTCTCGGTGAGGAAGGAGGTGGTTGAGTCCAGGGCCTTCTCTTGGATTCCGGCGTCGTAGAGGTATGCTTTTAGTGTGCGGTGGCAGACTGTGTCGAAAGCGGTTGGCATGTCGAGGAGGATGAGGGCTGCGGTTTCTCCATTGTCGAGCAGGATCGTGATATCGTCGGTGGCGGCGATGAGGGCAGTTTCCGTGCTGTTGTTGCTGCGAAAACTGGACTGGGACGGGTCCAGGATGTTGTTCTCGAGGAAGCTGGTCAGTTGTTTGTTGATGGCCTTTTCGATGACATTCGCCGGGAACGGAGCAGGGAGATGGGTCGGAAGTTCTTGAGGTCCTTGGGGTCCGCCTTGGGTTTCTTTAGTAGGGCGTTGATCTCTGCGTGTTTCCAGCTCTCTGGGAAGGTCGCTGTCTCGAAGGAGATGTTGATGGTTTTCCAGAGGTGGAGTGCGATCGTGCTACTGGCTTTGTTGAAGATGTGGTGTGGGCAGGGGTCTTCCGGGGATCCAGAGTGGTCGGTTTTTATGATCTTGATGGTGTCGTTGTCATTGATTTTGGCCCAGGTGAGCAGACGGTTGGTGCGGGTGGTGGTCGTTGGAGCGGGGGTGTCAGTAGTTGCCGGAGTGGTGGCGCCATCGAAGCTGTTGCGGATGTCTGCTATCTTGCGATGGAAGAAGGTGGCCAGTGAGTGGCACAGGTCTTGTGACGGTGGGATGTCGTTGGTGTTGGAGCTGGGGTTGGAGAGTTCTTTCACGATGCTGAAGAGTTCTTTGCTGTTGTGTGCGTTGTTGTCTATGCGGTCTCTGAAGGCGGTCCTTTTGGCGGATCTGATGAGTTTGTGGTGTCGGCGGGTGGCGATCCTGTGGGCTGTGTAGCTTTCCGGTGTTCTTTCGCTGGTCCAGTTTTTTTCTAGTTTTCGTCAGGTTCGCTTGGAGGCCTGGAGGTCTTCGATGAACCAGCTGTCTCTCTTGCTGGTGTGGGTGTTGGGGGGCTTCTTGAGCGGGGCTATTTCCATAATGACATTAATTTGCTAACTATGTGTACCTGAAGTATAAGTAAAAGGAATGTACTGCAGACCATATGTACTAGTTGTACAGCAACATATGTCTTTCATTTTCACTAGTGCTCCTGAAACGTGGCATGTGACGAGATGGTTCCTTTTTAAATACACTAAGCACTCAGCGTTATCATGTGACCAAGGCCACAAGAGTGGCTGAAACGCGTCATGATGGACTCTCACTGAAAACTTTCATAAAACTATTTATTTGAGCACCAGCACATCAAGTTGTCTGTATCCTGTCTGTGTGCTAATGCACGTGGAGTAGTAACTGTATATATATGGGCGGACGAAGTGATGCACTTGACTGAATAAAGCAAGCAAATTTACCTAACCGGGTCCGGTTCGTTATTTTGCAGCAAGCTGTCAGAAAAAACGGAGTTCCTGTAAAATATATATATATATATATATATATATATATATATATATATATTACCTACTGGCGGTCGCCAGTAGGTAGTTATAGTTAGGATTTTTTTCAATGTTAAATCTCAAAATTCTATTTGGAATAACTTTGGCGCCGGTTGACGAATGTGACTGAAATATCCTCAAAATGGCCTCGCGGCGTTTTGGTCCTTCCCTGAAAGTTTGGGGGGGATTCTTCAAGCGGGGGCCGAGATAAAAGGGGGGTCCCAAAACGCATTTTCCCCATGTTAATTTCCATAGGGCGGTCGATTTCACTTTTAGCCCGAACGGCTGAATGGATTTCAACCAAATTTGGCAAAATTGTAGGGACTGGTAGCCCGATGTGCCTTTGCTATGTCTCAAGATATGTGCTCCAGTGGATTTTGAGTAATTTAGGTTAAAAAAAATATATATATCTGTAAGCGTGCCCCGGTACGCGCTCCGGGGAGCTCTCCGGGCGCGCTACGCGACTTGCGCACGGAAAGCTGATTGGCTTTTGGGTGTCTGTAAACATTCCAAACGGTCTGGAGCGGCCGCCATCTTGTGTCTCGGTATGATCGAGACACAAGAGGTGGCCAAAACAAAGGGGGAAAAGATCATTAGGGGGCAGAGTAGACCCCCGTGACCCCCTAGGTTTAATGTGTGGCCCATAAAAGGGCCCCGCAGGGCAAAAAAAAATAATATTTTTTTTTCCGATTTGCGCGGGGGGAGCGCCCGTTACGTGCACCGGGGAGAAAAGAGAATGGCAGAGTTTTAAAATTTAAGTCATTTAATATAAATGGGAGGTAGTTCTGAAAAGAACTGTTTTTTTTATTCTTTTTGTTGCTTTATATTTTTGGGGGGAGTTTATAAACATTTTTTTCTTGTTTTTGGTTTTTCTGAACATTTTTTGTTTTTTTTGTATTTTTTAAGGGGAGAAACAAAAAACAGGCATTTCAAAAGGGCTCAACAGGAGAAAAAAAAAGTGCAACAAATTAATATTTCCTTTGGCACTTGTGGTTTTCCCAAGCACAAAATTTACAAACCATTTTAAAATTTGAAAAGTTGGTTTGTATGATGGAGCATGTCTCCCTAACTTCCGGTCCTGATGGGGTGGAAACAGTAGTTTGGGAGGTGCTGGCAGAAGATTGGACAGGCTTTTTGGCCAGTTCCCTGACCTCTGCCCTAGAATAGTTATTGGGATGCTTTCTATGCATATGCCTAATCATTGTGTGGTTGCCGAAGGAGTATTTCTTGTTGGGATTCCCCCTTGACAGCTCCTGATGACAGATTAGGCAGGTTGCTTTAGGTGCATTGACTTTTTTTTGTCACTCGGGATAGAAAAAAATTGCCATATGATGTGCTCTTTTGGCTTGTAGGTTATGTTGTCCTCTCGGACGAATCTACTCTCCTCTTCGTCCTCATCTTCCTCCTGTTCTTGATCTCCACCACTGTGAAGTTGTGGAGGTCCTTGTGGTGGTGGTGGTGGTCCAGAAGATCCAGCAGCTGCAGCTAATGTAGCCATTTTCGACAGATATAAGTAAAGGTCTTCCTCTCTCAAAACAAAAAGGTAGAATAAGGAAAAAAGGTGTGGGCTTTCATCATTTGGAAAAAAAAATATCCTGAACCAATGAAGAGTGTTAATTTTAGGTCACATGACCAGGGGTTTCATCATTATGAAACCAAAACTGTTATGAACCAATGAAAAGTGTTATTTTTAGGTCATATGACCTGACGCGCTTACGCTACGCACCCTGGGGCGCGTCCCGGGTCGCGTCACGTAAGCGCGTCGGAAGATTACGTTGAGCGATCGTATTCGCTCGAGTGCTTCCGGGTGCGCTTACGCCGTGCGTATCACGCAGACGCGGCTACACGATACGTCAGGATCATGTTTTCGTTCGCGAAAATGGTGCTTACGGGACGCTCCCCGGGGCACGCTCCGGGGCGCTTCATAATAGTACGCTTTCCGTTGCGCTCCCCGGGACCCGCACCGGGAGCGCTCCAATGCAAAAAAAAAATATATACCAAAAAAAATTGCAAAATTGAAGGGACTGGTAACCTGATGTGCCTTTGCTATGTCTCAAGATATATGCTCAAGTGGTTTTTAAGAAAATTAACTTAAAAAAAAATATTGGGACACATTGGGATATATATATGTTAGAGCCCAAATGTAGCCCAAATGTAGCCCAATGTAACCCAATGTAGACCAATGTACTTATAAAGTGAGACTTATAGTTAGGAATTAGCATTAAAAAAACCTATTAAATTCACTGAAAAAACCATAGGTTTCACACCAGTTATAGTTAGCTGGAAATTTTACTGACATAAAACCATTGAAATTCCCACGTTATAGTTAGTTGGACTCACTATAACTTGCGCGCCTGCAATGTACTGCTGATGACGTCACATATTACATCACTCATGACATGGTCAGTGACATCACTCATGACATCACTGATGACACCATCCAGTGAATTTGTGTCTTTCTGAAAAATAAATATGTTTTATATATGTATATGTAAAGGTCGATGGAAGAATAAATGTTTAAATAAGTGTCTAAAAGGATGTTTTTTTAAATAAAAATTGATTGGTTAACTGGCTTATTAAGTGTATCTTAGTGAATACATATATTAGCAAGTAATGTTTAAATATTTAAGTATATGTATCAGTGTTTCACTTTGTGTATAAGTGTCTGCATGGGTTGGTAAGTAGCTACATGTGTGTGTATATGGGTTATTAGATGTTTTTTTAGTAACAGTATGTCTGTATGGTTTGGTGGGGGTATTACTTAGCACATAGATGCACCAATGACTGACTCTCTGTTTGTATGTGTTTTGAAGACAGCATATGTGCAGGACTGTATGGGTGGATGAGTGTGTATATGTGTGTGTTAGTGAGTGAATGACACTAGTGTATTTATCAGTAACTACATATGTTTTAATCTAGTATATGTGAGTATTGATATATAAATGAGTATATGTGAGAGTGAGAGATTGTAAGAGTTCCTGTTTAAATATGTATGTGTTTCTATAAGTGATTGTTTAAGAGAGTGAGTATGTGTAAGTTTCCTTAGAAGTAAGGTGGTAGTGTGTGTATAGTTGTATATGCAAATAAATGGATGTTCAATAGTATATTTGCATGTGTTAGTATGTGTAAGTAACTTTTGGATCACTGTTGGTGTGTAACAGGATGTATAGGTGTATCACTACATATGATGAGTGAGTATATGTATGAGTGACTATATAGAACTGTTGGTGAATGAGTGGATGTGTATATAAATGCTGGAATTATAGATTTGGTTGTTGTAACTGGTATGGGTATCTGCATTGTTTTGAAAATTTTAGTTTGTATTTTTGAATATGTGTTTCAAGGGTTACATTACAGTTAAAGGAGGTCTGTCACTCTGTCACAAGGATGGTATATATATATATATATGTATATATGATGAAGTGATCAAGGCAGAGGCTTCCGCCGAAACGCGTCTGTAAGCAGCTTTTGGAAAATAAATGTAACTTGAGTCGAACTCACGGTGTCAGTGCCATCCTTGATGTTAAGGAACGCGGCTTGGTAACCAATATATATATATATATATGTATATGTATATGTATATGCCATGGTGTATTAAAGTATGAGTGGGTGTATGAATGTCTGAACGGATGATTTAATAGGTGTGTGACTGACTGTATAAGTGAGTCATTAAATATGTTTTACTGAATGCATGGGTTAGAGACTAAACTGTGTGAATGTCTTTATTAGTCTGTTAGTTGGTGTGTAAGCGGCTGCATGGCTTGGTGAGTAGCTACATGAGTGTCTATATGGGTATTTATTGGTTGTCTGAGTATTTGTATGCGTGCCTGAGTGTCTTAGTGAGTGGTTGGGGGTGTGACTCTGTGCCTAGATATGTGAGTGGTTGTTTCCCTGGGTGTATGGTTTCAAGAGTGCATATGGAAATAGCTCTATGGGTGAGTATGTGTGTGTATGGGTGTGTTGGTGAGTGAATGGATGTCTCAGTAGTGCATGTGTGAGTAACTACATATGTTTTAAAGCAGTATATGTGAGTGTTGAAGTATATAAATGACTATATGTGAGAGTGAGTGATTGCAAGAGTATCTGTATGGATGAGTGTGTGTTTCTATGAGCGATTGTTTAAGAAAGTAAGTATGTGTTAGTATCTGTATAAATAAGTTTGGTAGTGTGTGTATATGAGTGACTGCATGAGTTAGTGGTGGATGTGTGTGTAGACGTATGAATCACTGATGAGGTATGTACTAACTGCTATTGGTCTGTCTATAGTTTCGATATTGGTGGTCTGTATTTTAGAGTGGGTGTATGAAAGGTTTTATTAGGGTATGAGGAGGTGCATCAGATGATCAGGTGGATGATGTCATCAGTGATGTCATCAGTGATGTCATTTGAGATGTTATCAGTGATGTCATAAGTGATGTCACTGAGCATGTCATGAGTGATGTAATATATGATGTCATTAGCAGTGCATTTCAGGGTGCACGTTATAGTTAGGTCTACTAACTATAACGGCCGAATTTCTATGGTTTTGTATGAGTGAAATCTCCAACTAACCATAACATTCCTGAAACCTAAGGTTTTTCAGTGATTTGTAAGGGTTTTTAAATGCTAATTTCAAACTATAACATCCCTGAAAGCTATGGTTTTTCAGTGAATTTCAAAGGTTTTTTAAATGTTAATTTCTAACTATTACATCCCTGAAACCTATGGTTTTTTCAGTGAATTCCTTAGGTTTTTTACATGCTAATTTCTAACTATGCCTACAAAAGTAGGACATGTGAAGAAAGAGGATGAAAATCGCAGAAAGAAGTAAGACAAATGCAGAAAGAGGCAACAGGAGTCCCAAAAAACTAATAAAAAGTCCAGGAAGAGAAGAGATGTGCAGAAATGACCAACAGAGGAGCAGAAAGTCCTCCTTTGACCCCAACTTTTTTCTGATGGGTACTGGTGGTAATTGACTCTGACTAATCCAGGCCTAGAGTATACAGTGAAAACACCTACATACACTAGGGAACACTATGCATTGGGTTACCCCTGTGATTAGCATGACCTCCTCTGTATTTGCCATGAGTTAATGCCTGGGCCATTGCATGAGTACTTGAGTAGTGACTGGATGATTAGAGTGCTACAAGGAGAGTGCATGGTAATTTTATAAGTGCTTGGGTTTTGGTGCAGTGATTGGATAAGCACATAGGATTGGCTGGGTGATTGGAGGACTACATAGGTAGTACCATGAATATAACTGGACTGCATAGGTAGTCCTCAAGGTATTGCAGCAGTGCATGCGTTAGTGACTGGGTCATTGCATGAGTGCATGGGGACTGACCGGAGAGTGCATGGTAAATTTATAAGTGCTTGGGTTTTGGCAGAGTGATTGGATAAGTACACTCAAGTTACATCTGAGGCGCTTACTGGAGGTAATTGGTGTGCTAGTTGGCCCCAAGGGACCCTCAGGGTTCAAGGGGACTTAATCACCCAACTTACAAAGATAGCCCCCCTGATTCTGATAAGGCTAAATGCAAGTTCAATTTGCTGAAACGCCCCACTCCAGTTCCGTTTTTATTTTTGTGTGTGTCACCCTTTCACCAGCACTGTTTTTATTAAATTAACAGGTTTTCCTTTATATACGTATGTATATATGAATATATATGGATATATATATATGTAGATACATATAAAGATATATATATATCACTCCAAACCCACCTTCACTTCTATTCACACACGAACAGAGGAGCGTGGACCCGGTAACATAGTGCATGTATTCAGCCAGTGCCGCCATTACGCGTTTCGGGAGATCCCTCCCTTGATCACATGACAACTCACAGGCATTAACAATAGCCATTTAAAGTGCAAGCGCAGTGCAGCAATTACATAAACATAGTAGAAACACTCAGCGTGAGTACATTTTCTAGTTCAAAAGGAATTATATATGTCAAACATAATGCATAAATTATGAATCTCAAATACGGAATCTCCGAAATTCCTGAAAAAATATCAACAAGGAAAAACATAATATGAGATTCACAAAAATAACAGCTTAAATGCTCGAAGTACTCAAGTTTCCAACCATGTAAAAACAGAGAAACTTATCAAAGTGCTTAACAGAAATCAGTGCAATTTCTATCAAGTGAAAAATAAGCTAAAATTAAAAACACTCAGAAATTTCAGTTTGGCAGCAAGGTGACTATCCTTTTGTGCAAATTTCCATGAATTCCTAAAGTGCAAAGTGGCTCCAGGACAGTAACATATGCAATTCATATTTCATATAGGGTTAATCCAAGAAAAATCACTATAAATATCAGAAGTATACAAAATATATACTTTCTATTTAATGATTTTAAAATCAATCCCTAATATTATAAATATATAAATATATAAATAACACCATCCTAAAATTACTCTACACCTTAAAATTGCCAATTTTCATTTGCTGGATCTGATTTTAATTTCATATTTCCTTCAAAAGGAGTTTCTAATTTCATCAACGGCGTATGTAACATTATCAAGAGATGTTCACAAATATACAGCAAACTTAAGATATCCTACTAATATTCTGCAGATTATTAGTATTATAGGAAGGTATACAGATCTTCACTAATATTCAGCCCCTTCGGGTGCTTCGAATCAAACTGCAGGATATATGTTGTTTCCAATCTCCTCAATTTGGATTCCCTGTCCCCTCCTCTTTTCTGTGGTGTTATGGCCTCAATAGCATAATATTTCAAATGTCTCGGATCGCAATTATGGCTATGTTGGAAATGCCGTGCAACCGGATAATTATCATCTTTGTTGCAAATAGCGCGGATATGTTGAAGTACCCTCTTGTGTACAGGTAGTCTAGTGCTCCCCACATATCATAAATTACAGCTGCAGGTGAGCACATAAAACACAAAATCAGATTTGCATGTAAGGTGTTCATTGATTTTGCATATCGCAGGACCAAATGCCGTGGTATAGATGGTAGTCTTTACACCATATTGGCACGCCTTGCAGAAAGAGCATTCATAGAAGCCCTTCCTTGCCATTAGCCAAGATCCTGTACTTCTGGTCTCTAAATTGCTCCTAACCAGAGATGAGCCCATGCTATTGGTTCTCCTAAAGGTTACAGATGGCATATTAGGCAGTAACCCCCTATTACAGGGTCGTCCTTGATAATGGGCCAATTTCTTCTGACTATCTCCCTGATCTGTTTCTCTTGTCATGAAAAGCCAAGGATTAGTCTTATGGGTTCTTCCTGTGAATTCTCACTGCTCTGTTTCTTCCTGTACTTCAACAGATCCTCCCTGGCCAACGATTTTGATTTAACAATCGCTGATTCAATGACATCTGAGCTGTATCCCCTATCCAAAAACCTGCTTTCACACTCACTCTGTTTCTTGTTGCAATCATTTTCCCTACTGCATATCCGA
This sequence comes from Lissotriton vulgaris, assembly GCF_964263255.1. Lineage (NCBI taxonomy): Eukaryota > Metazoa > Chordata > Amphibia > Caudata > Salamandridae > Lissotriton > Lissotriton vulgaris. Next base: position 274,925,198 of record NC_141689.1, on the reverse strand, counting down.
CGTATGCGGAGCATTTCCCCATATGGGATGCTCCTGATTAAATGAGACGAATGCGCGCTGGAAGCATGCAAGAGTGTATTGCCTGATGAGGGCTTTCGATATAGGGTAGTAGTTAACTCATTATCAACAACCTGAACTTTTACGTCAAGGAATGTGACCATTTCCTTGCTTATCTCTGCTGTAAAATGTAGGTTAACCTTGTTGCAATTCAATGTTTCAATAAAATCAGTAGCACTTTCAATGTCTCCATCCCACACTATAAATAAACCATCAATTTAGCGCAGCCCTGTTACCACATTCTTATTGAAAATCTTTTCATGTTGCTGCCTGAGGACCAGCTCCTCCCACCAACCCATAAGGAAACAGGCGTAACTGGGGTAGAAGCTGGCCCCCATAGCAACACCCTGCGTCTCCTGAAACATTTTACCATCAAATAGAAATGTTTTGTAAGCAAAATATTAGCATTTTAAGCAACATATTGGAATGTTGAGAGTAAATAATGGACCTGTTAAGCAAGAAATACTCTATTGCTCGCATACCGTCTTTGTTTTTGATACACGTATATAGACTGCACAACCCATTGGGGATTTAATTCAAGAGTGAAGATGGTACAACATCGCACTTGTGAAGGACTGGTACTACAAGTACCATGAAGCCACAGGGGTGGCCACGCCCTTATCGGCGGGACTTCATGACTTTAAATGCAGTACCGAAAATTGCCGTGCCATTTCCAGCTGTCTACTGCCTCTGAAGAAGTGGTTTGCCCATGAAACGCGTCAGGCAGGACTTTATTTTGCTGCCAGCTTTTGTTTCCTCACACTGCTTTCTGCCTGGAATAAAATGTGGCTGAGTAATTTATCTTTGTGAGTAGCTCCCTTCCTACACAGGCAACTTTGTTTGATATATATATATATATATATATATATATATATTATGCAATTGATGCAGTTATGCCTCTCAGGAGGGGGGGCAATAGAGAAGGGATCCTTTGCAGATTGGAAACACACTATATTTTGAACCTAGATAGTAAACAACCTACAGGTTTAAATGCTAGCGAGGATTTTCATACGTGTCTGTGGTTTTTACTTCAATAATAGAAGTGATTTCCCAAAATGTATGCATACTCTGTGTTTAAATCCAACATATAGGTCTTACGCTGACATAGGTTCGATTTATGGACTGTATACTAGTAATGGTGTTTTTCTTAGCATATGTCGCTTTTTAAATATGTGAAAATGAAATTAATTCAATCTTTTTAGCAATTGTCGCACATTATTCACTATATTTTGCACTAGCGTATAGGTTGAACTATTTTATTAATTTGCACATTTATTAATTTATTAATTTACAGCGTTATCATGAGACTGTCCAATGGGAATTAATAGTATTATGGAACTCGTATGCACATAAATCATTGGTGCCAATAAGCCAGCATATGTTGTGTCCATATGTAATAGTGTATTTTACAATTATGCACCAAACACTGTAACTGTGGTAATTGTGGTTCAAGAGACCCGAACAGTTATTGCATTTAACTCTATTTTAGAATTAATTTCAAACGCATTCATCGGTTAAGTCAAGTTTACAACTATAATGAATCAATGTTTGTAAACGGATTTATGTGATTTTAGAACAATATGGTTTTAAAATGTCTAACAAACTCCATCAGATATTTTTACTATGTCTATGATGACGTTGTTGTAATTATTTTTGCACTGGCACTTTAAATAGCCGGACAACCCTCCATAGCGTGTCATGTGATCAAGGGCCGTTAGGCTTGAAACGCGTCATGGTGGAGGTGCGGGGAAAAGCACAATAAAAATATAGTACCTTCAAACTTCTGGGTCCGCTGTCGTCCTTTGGATTCTTCGTTTGACGACTTTTGCTGTATATATATATATATATATATATATATATATATATATATATATATACACACACACACACATATATATATATATACACTGCAGCAGCACAAGATGGGAGGGGCTGCTGCAGGGACACGTGGTGTTAATAAACCGAGAAAACGAGTGAATTACAAGCCTCAGTTTTGTTTGTCAGCATGCCCAGGAAGAAGGGGCCGCAGTGCCCTGAAACGCGTCGGCGGAAATTAAATCAAAAGGTGAATCATGGCGAGCTGAAGTATGCCGGATGGCTGGGGTGATGTTGTGTGCCCTGTCAAAAGCTTTGGACAATTGCGAACTATGTTATTTCACAGCCGTCCTTGCCGTGTATGGGAGCACCATCTCGAACCAAGAAGAGGCAAGGTAGAGGAACTTTTCTTCACTGAATGCACATCGCCCCAATTTAAACAAAAGCAGCGCGCCAAAGAGGATTCGCATCCTACTAAAGGATTGTAACGTGCTTTTAAACATACAAACAGTAACTGAATTTACTTAAAGAATAATAACTTTTCTTGTAATTCGGTGCATACATGTCCCATCAAACACTGCAGCAGCACAAGATGGGAGGGGCTGCTGCAGGGACACGTGGTGTTAATAAACCGAGAAAACAAGTGAATTACAAGCCTCAGTTTTGTTTGTCAGCATGCCCAGGAAGAAGGGGCCGCAGTGCCCTGAAACGCGTCGGCGGAAATTAAATCAAAAGGTGAATCATGGCGAGCTGAAGTATGCCGGATGGCTGGGGTGATGTTGTGTGCCCTGTCAAAAGCTTTGGACAATTGCGAACTATATATATATATATATATATATATATATATATATATATATATATATATATATATATATATATATATATATATATATATATATATATATATATTCCAAACAGCAACTTGTCTTGTTAAATTGTCATATTGAGGTTTACATGATTTGTTTAATTTTTTTAATTCAGTGATCATACCCTTTTCAAACACATCAATTATATCACTATGAATTCGTGGACTTCGGTCAGCGGACTCGATAATTCTCGCTTCGGTGCCTACTCTAATCAGGGGTCCCACTCGGCAACTCTGGGCATTAGCTTGCCTAATCTCCACAACGGCCCCTCCAACGCCGGGGATGCTTGGCTCCACCTTGGGGACTCCCAGCAGGGGCCATCCCACAGGGAAAGCCAGGACGGGTTCCCCAGCGTTACACAGCGCCAGGAAACCTCCGGGTAACAGTGCGCTTTACAAGCTCAAACATAATAATAATAATAATTAGTGGTAAAAACCTTGACTTCGATTTGAACCCACTGCCACTGGGACAATCAAAACTTAGTTCTTCATCAGATAGACATTCAATGGTACTTGGCACAACATCAGTATCAGAAGCTAGGCAATTCATAGTTTTTAAAAGGCTAAGGTCACCAATGACTACTTCTGTACTTTCACCCAGGGTTGCCCCTCCCATGGATTTTTTGTTGTGAAACCATTTTTTTAATTTCAATTTGCGAACAAAATGAAATAAATCAATTCTACCATCCGTGTAATTACAATGATTGGATGGACAAAATATCAATCCCAATGATAAAACTTCAATTTGTTCTAGTGATAGAAACAATTTAGATAAATTTACCACACTATGAATGTTCTTCATTTTTTGGCTGTCTTGCCTCTTGTAGTTGCTCCCACGTAGGCATCTAGTAATCCCTGTTTTTTGGCGCCTCTTCTGCTGCCGCCTCTGGCGCCTCTTCCACGACCTCGATTTGGCGATTCCCGGGGCCCTGGGCTGGCAAGCCCTTGTCTCCCTTGTGCCATTAGAGAGAACTCTATTAAAATATTGTTTTTTACTCCCTCGGTGGTTGTTGATATGACACTCGTCGAAGGTGTTGTCCCAGTTTCCAACAAAGTATTTGAGTCAATATTTTGGCCCGTTTGGTCCGATTGAGCTGGTTGTTGTTTCGCTGGAGTTTTCAATATTTTCTTATTCAGCTCCCTCAGGTAGTCAAACTTTTTTCCAAAGGTGAAAATTTGACCCCTTTCGTAATCTAATTGGTCGCGGTGAAACTTACTCTGTTTCTTCAACTTAATCTCCTCCTCCGCCTTTTGCAGTCGTGTAGTTAGTTTTTTCATTTCAGTTTCAAATTCACTGTCGGTATATTGTCCCTTTAATTGTTCAGTGATACGTTCAATTTCTTCCGACAGTCTCACAGTATCTTTTTGTGCATATTTTATGAGTAACTTCAACATGATTGTCGAACACTGATGATTGTTTTGTCCCCATTCCTCTATCAACTCTGGGTCTGGGCCAGTAAATGTAGGAGTGATGAAAATGCGCAAGCCGCATGGCACGCGTTTACAGTCCACATATTTTTGTAAAGTGGTGGCCTCCCACCACTTTACCTGTTCCATCTTCGCGCATTTCCACAGTTTATCCCAAAGCTCCTTCCTCGTTGTTCTTTCACGAGCCGTTGCATCACCCACTGTGCTCGGGGCTGTATCACTGTTAAACGGTACAAACAGCGTCTCCGCTGCTTCCCGTCTTGAAGCTTGTCTATTTGGCAAATCCATGTCTTTAGATCAATGATCTCACCGTTCGTGAGAATCGCAGCCGGTAGAATGCCGTTTTTGCGTGTCTTTTGATTTGTCGACCCACAGCTCACGGGCGGGCAGGGAGACTTTCTCTGAAAAGGAGAAAATATTTCCGGCAAAGTTCGCCAGTCCCCCGGCCATCTAGCGGCGGTGGGCTCGAGCGAGGAGGCGACCCCCAAGTATTCCAAACGGCAACTTTTCAATCCAAAAGAAGTCAGCTCGAGCCCAAATTCGTTCACGTGAAGATTTATTTAACACACAAGGATGCCAAAAAACACCCGACGCGTTTCGGTGCAGCCGCACCTTGGTCACGGGTAACAATAGTTTTTTCATTCAATATATATATATATATATCTATATATCTATAAATATATATAGATATATAGATATATAATGGGTTATGCTGAGACATAGTGCATTTTTGGAGAAGTATACTGGTACATACTGGTTAATGCTAGTGCATACTGGAAGCAGCAGACTTGTACATACTTGAGCCTACTGTACCAGTATTCTGATACTCATTGGTTGAAAACCTTGGGTGTGGGTAGGATCCTATTAAAATTCATTTTTCCACTCCCACAACCCAATATTAATTCACTTAATTACACGTTACATACAGCACTTTCTGCACTGCTAATTATTTTTCCCCCCTGATTCCAACACATAGTTTTCATACATCACTGCATCCTTCAAACACGATTAGGACACAATCCACCTAATCCATAGTGGATTTGATTCCACTTCCTTCGGGTGAAGGATCCCAAATGATGTAGGGCGGTACAGGATGGGTATCTGATGGGAACTTATTTTTCACCATGAATACTTCGGATTCAGGGATTGCATCCTATCAATCACACATAGTTGTTTAGATAGCTTCATTTTGTTCTGTGACCCGTTGTTATACATGGTTTTTTCACTATTTACAGGGACTATAACAATGCAAGGTCAATAAATATTTCCCTCACACGCCCCCTTTATTGTATTGATACTCATTGGTTGCCAGCCATGATTTTCATGCATTTGCCAAAATGCCCCCCATTTGCACATACTGGCACTACTATTCTCTCAAATACTGGTATTAGCATTATGTACGCAATGGTACATATACACATATAGTTTTCCCAGATGGCATTGGTATGTGAGTAAATGTAGTTTCACAGTGGTACCAGTATACTAACACTTGCCACCACGCGATAGTAACAGGATGCAGAATACATCGGTCAGTTACGAATGCTCTGGTACCGTATACATCATCCCCAAGATTTGTCTTTTTTTAAATTGTATTTTAAAGTTATTTAAAGACCTTTTGATTTCCATGTAAATGAATACAATAGAGACAGTTTTTCCAGTTAAAGATGAATAACATACTTTTATACTAGTGCCAATGATAGCTTAAAACCAAGTAAGAACATCTCAAACCAAAAGTTAAACCACAGCACTTAAATGTAATTAGTTGGACATTTCCCACCACCCTTTCTTCCGATCTGTTTTTTGTCAGTGCCTCCAAATAGTCATTCTACTCCCCAGACTTAGTAGCTGGGAGCTGAGTTCATCATAAACATGCCTAAAGATGTAATGTGAGTTGTGTGCTTCAAGAGAAGCATCTGAGTGTGTTAAACCAAGGTCAACGGCTCAACAATGATATCTTGTTACAAGTCAAATATGCTGCATATGTTTTGCAATCACCAACAGGTTTGTGTGCGTGTGGTTCTGCCTGACGTTTGAATATTCAGTCGGACTAACAAATGTTACAGCCATATGAGGAGAGGTCTTGGATTAAAGAACACACAGATTGGTTCTCATGTTGAGTTTTTATTTTCTGTGCAAGGACGGTTGCAGTGCATGTAGTTATTAGAAATGGGAATCTCTAGTTGGCAGAGGTAGGCACCTTTGTCCAAGTAGGAACCCTTACTTCTAGTCAGGGTAAGGGAGATACACATTTTAGACAACCCCTGCTCACCCCCTGAGTAGCTTGGCATGAGCAGACAGACTTATTCCAAAGGCAATGTGTAAAGTATTTGTACTCACAATACACAGTACTACAGTGATAACTCAACACATGAATACCACACCAGTTCAGAAAAATAAAGTATATTTATCTAAACTCATCAGGACCAAAACAACAAAAATCCAACATTCATGTAATAAGAATATGACTTAAAAAAGGTTTCAAATAAATGGGGTCCATATAAAACTATGGATGCGTGATTTCTCTCAGAGTACCTGTAGTGGCGACAAAATTCAAAATGTCAATTAGCCACAGAGATGGGAAGCATCAAAAAACAAAGAGATACATCCATTCCTGAGTCTATGGGGAGACGATGCAGCAGTTTTGTGGCATGCAGGAGAAGTGATGCGTAAATCTGGTCTATAGGGGGAGTGATGCATTGATTTTGAGACAGTTCTGGTCCGCGTGTAATGCGTAGGGAAAAATTGCCACACAGGTATGATGAGTGGAAATCCGGGATGCATCAGTGATCGATGTGGCATCATCGAGCGGTGCTGCATAGGTTTCTTCAGCCACAATCCCATGATGTGTTGGTACCTGCAGCGGTGACAGGCATGAGACGGTTTTGGCAGTGGAGCTGCGATGCGTGGAGATTCTTCTTGCACAGCGGTGCTGCGTTGGAAAAACAGCCGCAAGAAGAACTACGCATCAATTCTTGCAGCTCCCAGCCACAAGCACAACCTTCAGACACCCAGTACTGGAACAGGCACCTCCTGGCAGGTCACAACTCTCAGTAGCAGAGTTTAGGGGAGCTGTCAGTGGCATATTTGTATCCCTGAGACTTCAGAACAGGAGGCCATCTCACACAGGCCCTTGGAGATCTTCTTCAAGAAGCTTCAAAGCAAAGTTCCAGTCTTTGTCCTTTCCTTGACAGAAAAAGCAAATGCATGCCAGCCCCACACAGCACACAGAAAAAGGGACAGTACTCCTCCTCACAACTCTTCAGCTCTTCTCCTTAGCAAAGGTTCCTCTTCATTCCAGAAGTAGTCTAAAGTTCAGGGGTCTGGGCCTCACTTTTTATAGCACACATTCCTTTGTTCTCTGGTGGGAGAGAAGCTCTTTGCCCAGCCAAAACCAGTTCTGTCCTCTCTGGTGCAGGTGCCCGATCGGAGGTTCCATTCAGGTTTGAAAGAAATCTTCTCCCCCTACTCTAAATGTAGCCCAGTTCTATTTAGCCCAGTCCTGACGCATTCAGTAAAAGTAGGACACACATCAAACCCCCCAGTGGCTGTCTGGGAGAATGCACATCCCCAGCCCCTGTCCCTTCAAAGGCTGACAGTCAACCCACACACCAGCAGAGGCACACAGGATAACTAAGCAAGAAAATATCCACTTTCTAAAAGTGGTATTTTGAAACACACAATATAAAAATCATCTTTACTAAAATATGCATTTTTATATAGGTCTGGCATACTAAACTCCATTTTTCTACATTGTCCCAATGGGAAGTTATATTTATAAGATATTATAAATAAACTCCCATTCCATCCTATGGGATAGATGGTCTTTCAATAGTAAAAAACGAAATTGGCAGTATTTCACTATCAGGATTTGCCACACACATTAGGGCATGTCCTACCTTTCCCATACACTGCACCCTGCCCACAGGGGTACCTTGTACATCAAGTATAATGGGGTGACCCAGTGCCCCTCAGAACCTGGGTGTATGGAATGTGAAGTAATGTTGTCTCTGTCATGTACAAAATTGCTTTAGCACTTAATCAATAATAGGCATCAAGGCAAGAGGGACAATTACTCCAACACTTAAACAATAGTGTCCAAAGCATCTAAGCCAGCAAAAACAAAATCCAGCACAGCATCAAAAATACTGGAGATAGAGGCAAAAAGTCAGAGGAAACCATGCCAAAGATGTCAAGTCTAACAGTGGTTATCTACATTTTGTCAACACACCCCTTTGGTGAATGATTTAGGGTTCCTACTATTTGATTCTAATCAATTTACAAATTGGTTTACAGGTACCTCTGACAAAGGTTCTGCGCCTGATATGCCTTGGGTATTGATGAAGAAAGAGACCTTTTGTTCATCAAATGAATGTTCAATGGAACTCAAGCTTGAACACAGAGATTTATAAAATGGAGATTGATGCATTTAGTCAATAATTAAAAAGTATGATTGGAGAACTTCAACACAACTTTTTGTGTCAAGAAGATTTATTTATTTATTGATTAATGGCGAAAAAAGCCTGCTAGCTTAATATGATCAGTGCATCTTGGGACTGGACAGCTCGTCAGCTATAAGCGATCATTGTGTATTTTGGGCAGAACATAAACCAAGACATGCACACCCATAAAAGTAGAAACTTGGTTAACAGTTAATGGCTAACCCTTTGAAATACAGTGGCTGTGTTGTTACCACTACCAGCATGCCAAAGGCTCAATATCTGGGGCTAAAAGCACGGGTGAAACGGAACATCCCTACGTGGTGCCCCTGGCTACCAGGGACATTGGTTCAAACTCTTCCAAGACTGATTAGCTGCAATATGTAAGTTTCTCTTGATCCCCAGTCTGTGAAGTATGGTCATTATAGAAGGCCCTTCCAGTGATTCAAATGCCAGGTTTAGTCAGGGTAATGCACCAAAATTGTGCATATATTATCAGTGATAGACCTATCCGGTACAAAGCTCAATTGGTTAGGCAATTATTAAACTCTTTATTAGGGAGCTCAGTGCCACACAATACCTTTGGCTTGGGTCTAACTTTGTAGGTTAACTAGAGACTTGTTAATGTCAATATCTGGCTTAGAGAGGACTGTAACAGTAGTTTCTTGCAATGTCTGGGGAAGACCCCCATCTTTTATCACTTCATTGTGAAATTGAGTAGGTGAAGAGCTCGTAGTCATGTGTGCGCTTCATAAAACTCTGATCAGTCCCCTGGATCATTCCATGAGCCATGTCCTATATGTCTTTTATAATTCCTCTTCAATGATTGGTTAGCATAGGATTTGTCTGAGCTGAATTAATTTCTAACAAGGTCAATACAATATTGCCTAGATATTGCTCAATTATGGAGGGTCTAGCAGCCACCAGTGAGGTGCATAGCTCTTTGTAATCACAATAAATTCATCCAGATCAGCCTTAATATCTACTCTCAACTTCATTTTTGTTATTACAAGTTAGAGGATAATATCATGGTCCCAATCTCTTTTCAACAACTAAGCTATCAGCAAGGTCTTTCCTCAGCTCCATATTGTCAAGCCAAGACACATTTTGCCAAAAGGGCAACCTTCTCTGTCTGCTAGGTCTTGGAATTTTCATAGCAGCTCATTTGTTTCCCTGATATAGTTGTAGACCTCCGACCTCTTGATCTGACCGAGGAGACCACTGACATTCCAGGAGAGCACCTTAAACAGCATTTGAGGGGAAGCCAGGGACAGCCTCCACAGAAGAACACCATAAGGCCTGTGAAAACGGTAGGTCACGGGCAGGGTAAGGGCACTGCTTCGGATTATGAACTTATGCTGTGGGACAATGATGTCAATAAGGTGTGTGATCAAAAGTGGAAAAACAACTAAGACAAACATAGAAACCAGTAAAATAACCCAGCCCTGCCCCATACTTCTACAGAAGTATCTGTCGGCCTAACTTTAAACCAAGACCAACGTGCACTAGGGTAGGGTAGCCTCTCCCTCCCACTATGATCTTAGAGCCTGACAGCTAGCACTTATAGGTTCACAGTGTGGGGTGCCAGAAGGTAGCACTGGCAATGAGAGGGGAGCATCAGAACACAATTTAGAAATACACCCAACAAGCACAGACAACAATGTCTTCACTCCCACTGGAATTAGACTGCAATGTACCAAAGAGTTCACCATCATCCTCAACAGGGAGCATCAGGGTCATCAGACCAGAAGAGATACGGAGTGTCTATTAAGGCTGTATTGAGAGCTCCCTTCCTTGTCAGCATCTCGTACTGGTCCGAACCAAAGGACTCACACCGGCACTGCAGGTATGGGTTGTTGTGACGGGAGTGGGAGTCTCTCTCCCTAAGCGGTCACGAGGGGAGATAGGTCGTGAGCCTCAGCCACTGGGGTCATCCGATCACCGGACCACCCGCCTATCAGCCGTCCATTCTCAAGCCTGTTCAGGAGTATCAAATAAGTAGGTCTGTGAGTTGAAAATCACCTTGAGTCTTGCCGGAAAAATGAAAATGTATTGCAAATTGAGGGCATGGAGTTTCTGTTTAACTTCTTTGAATGAATACCTTCACTCTCGTTTAGCCAGGGAAGATCATAATTTTTGAATTCTGGAAACAAAGGTCTGAGTGTACTCTAACCTCTCCGAAGATAGCGTCCCTATCCCGGTGGTGGAGAATCTGTGCAATCAATGAGCGGGCTGGAGTCCAAGGTGGAGGACGGCTGGCCAAGGATCAATGGGCCCATTCCAGGACAAACCAGGATGAGAGCTTATCAGTGGGGATCCAGGACTTAAGCAATGTCCCCAAAATCACTCCGCATCCCCGCCCTCAACACCGTTTGGGAAACAAACAAAGCAAAGCTTATTACACCAGGCATGATTTTCTGTGTCTTCGGCTCGCTCCTCCAGCTGTGCCATCATGGAAAGCAGCTTGGAAACATGTAGTTTGAAGGCAGCCAGTTCATTCTGCACTGAGGAGACCGGGCCACAGTTTCAGTGACTCAAGTGGCGACACTGCAGATGTCCAGGTGGAGCAGTGAGACATCCACCTTCACCTTACCCACCTTGAACTTCACTGCCACCTCTGTCTTTTGGATCACCTTTAGTGTGGTGACCAGGTCAGATTGTGCTGCCTGGAGGGGCTTGGTGACCTTAGAAGAAGGTGCAGTGTGTTTGTCCATTTTGGTCTATGAGGATGCCGCAGGTGGTGGCATGTCTCATCCCATGTCTAAGCCAGAGACCTCGGAAGACAAGTGAACGGGAAGGGTGATATCAAGGGGGGTAACTCTCTGCCCCCCACAAGCCAGTGGCCCACTCGCTCACAAGCAGCATGAGCAGCCAGGGAGTTAATGTCTTTCAGATCTTCTTAGTCCTAGTGCCCCAACTCTGATCCAGTGCAGGGACAGGGATAGGTAGGTCACCAGGACAGTAGGTTGTGCAGGTGTGGTATTGAGAGCATAACTGTCAGCTGGGTTCTCACGGAACATAAGGCCCTCATACAGCAGTTTCTCTTCAGGCCCATGGCCCGCTTGCCCAGAGGTAGCACTTGCAGCCAGGGTGTCAGTGTTCTTCAGGTCTTCTAGGTGTGAAGGTCCTAGTTCTGTTTTGGGATAGGTCAGGCGGACATGTGTGTGCCAGAATGTGTGTCCACCAACAGAGTCACCCCTCAACACCCCACAACAGTGTCACCGCCCTCATGGATGCAAGGGAAGGGGCCAGCTCAGGCAGTGCTCATGTTCACTTGGGTCAAATCTGTGGGGGGGAGCCCCACACATAGTGTATCTCCTGCGCACTTCAGTGAACCGGGATGTAGCCTGTCTCAGAGTCTGCCACATGGCCCCAGTTACCCAGTAGTAGGTACAGAGGTGTCTGGAGCTGCAGAGCAATCAGGAGCCCGGCAGCCACATCCGGAATCACTGAACGGGGGACCAAATCAGCAGAGGCCTGTTGCGTGGGACTAAATGCTTACTTTGGTAGAAGAAGGAGGGACCAATCACCCAAAGTCGGCACAGTCCTGTAAGCACTGCAGGGTGCGTTCGGCATCTCGTCCCGTGAGCCAGTGCCCGGTCTGGGTATCAGTAGGAAATGGGGAGGCACCTTCAAGCCTCAGCTAGTGTTCCTTGAAAGTGGCTGACCTGATCGCAGGCCTAGGACGGGCCACGGCTGCAGTCCCTCAAGTAGGTGAGTGGTCACAGTCCACGGTGAATCTCTTCAGTCGACACCAATGAGTCCACCGCTTGGACACCAGCATCATGCAAGGGTGGGGGCAATGAAGCCCACTGTTAGGCCACGGACGTAGAGGGTAGTGGAGGGGGAATCAGAGCAACACTAGCTTGCTGACACCAGCTTAGCCAGCTCGACCATACCCCTCTATACAAAACCAACTTAAACTACACAAACCTTACAAATTCAAAAGTTATACTTATAAATTGCAAATATATAATGTGTGTCCCATCAACAACTTACTATAACTTGCAGTCTTCCATACAGAGTGTTGTCACCTCGCTGCCAGACCAAATTATCTATAACTTGGTCCTCTACCGTGCATAGTGTTGTTAAATGATATCATTTGAGATGTCATCCGTGTTGTTATTAATGCTATGATTCTACATGGTATAATTGATGTAATATGAAAGGGTGTAAACAGTCCATGGGTAAGGTGAAAATTAAAGTGCATGGTGTGGGGTTGCTACCTATTGGGGAGTTGACAGAAGGGCGTGGCTAGTGGCCATGCACTGTGTCTAATCCTCTCATCAAGCGGGCTGACAAAAGGATGTCTTTATGCTTGGCAATAAAAGATTGCTTTATGTTTAAACGCCCCAGAAATTCACCTAAAAAAGTAAAGGTTAAAGTAACAGTATAGTTATGAAAAAAAAATCAATGAGAACGTAATGTTTAAAACGTACAAACCCACTGAAATCCACCAGTTATATTTGTCTCAAGTAACTATAACTCATGCCCTAAGGTAATTATAACTCACGCTTTCGCATTGCACTACTAATAACCCCGCGTATTACATCACTCCTTACATCTTCTATGACATCATTGATGATAATACTGCAACATTTGCAATGAAATTATTGAAGGGAAAACTGTGCAGGATGGAGCTGCAAGTTATAGTTACCTTAGGTCACGAGATTTAGCTACTGAGGATTAATACAACTTGTGAATTTCAGTGATTTTGTCCAGAAGTCAACTTAAGAGTTGGTCTGAAGCGCCAATTTTTTACTTGGTGCCCCCTTTGAAGTGAAGTGAAGTGAGAGAAGTTTTGGGAGTTTTCACCCCACAGAATTGTCTGTCATTTTCTATCTCCCTGCCCTGGTTGTCTTGGGGCACAATGACCTAGGGCCCGATTACGATTTTATTTGGAAACTTTCTGTCAGACACCGTCTCGGATTAGGATCCAACTAACTCGCGATCGGTGGTTCTACCCGACGAATACGATGCAACCGAATACTGTTTGGTCGGATTCCCTACTTAGAAAGGCTTCGCTTGTTCGGAAACGCTGTCCATAGTGCTGAACGATGCAGGTCTGACCAACACAGATGCTCCAAGAGCCGATGGGAACTGATTCACAAAAACCGTGCCTTTTACAAACTGGCCGTGTACATCGTAATCTGACAGATGTATTGTAAACCGAACGAGTCGGTCAGCAGGGTTCCGACACAGTAGATGAGATTCCGAATGTCGGGAGGAGGCTTTTCACCCAACAGTGTAATCAGGCCCTTAGTGCAAAGCCCTTTGTGAGTGTGTCGAAGAAGCCCTTTTGTAGTGCAGGCGCAGTAGAGGACTGCTCTTATCAACCATCCTGCCTAGATGGCCCATCCTGCCCCCACTCAGTCTCTCTATTGTAGGAAATGCCTCTTTGTGCAATATCACCCCCAACGTTTTGGACTGATGCTGCTCTGAGAGTGCACTGAGGTCTGCCAATCAGACTTCGGTGCCACTGTTCTAATCCTTTACAGAGTATATTTGAATTGCTACCCACAACTGGCAGAAGTAAACTTACTTATAAGCCCCTAGAATACGGTCCCAGCAGTACACTGGGTTTGTAAGTTAAATTGTCCAAATAGGGATTTAGCACTGGTTGTGCCATACTGACTGTGACAAACTACAAAGTGTCTGCTAGACTGCCACTGAAGCCTGGAAAAGCTGTTTTAAACTGCTGGTTTGACTTTACCATTTAAACCAATGGAAAAGCCTCTAAGTCCCTCAACAATGTATATAGATTTTTCACTAAGGAAGGTCTATCAAGCTGTAAGGCAGGGAGATGTATATTATTAAGTGGGGCGTGTACTTTAATTTGTCCTACTACCTAATTTTTGTCTTTACTGTGGAAACATCAGCAGCCTTATTGGGAGTTCCCTCCTATTTCCCTTGAAACATCTGTTGGGGTTGCAATTCGGATATACTTTGCAAAGGGTTAGAACAGTGGAAGTCCTCTTCTTCCTTTACATAAGAAGCCTTCCACTGACCCAAATATTGTGAGCAATTTTAGACCCATTCCTCTAGTGCCCACTATGGCAATTCTGGAGAAAAAAAAATATCAATAGGCAGCTAACTCATTTTCTGGAGGAAAACCTTCTACTACATGACTCACAATCAGATTTTCGTCATGAATATCGTACTGAGTCTCTTCTGGAGGTTTCTGAAACTACCCAGTTATTCTAAAGATGCTGGATCTTTTGGTAGGTTTCGATACACTTTTGCATGCTATTTTACTAAAGAGACTGGAAGCCATAGGCATCACTGACCGTGCCTTATCTTGGCTTCAGTCCTTTCTCAGCAACCGCACTCAAGCGTTTTTTTTATCCACCCTTTACGTCTGCAGCATTGCCACTAACTTGTGGCATTCCACAGGGTTTGGCTCCCAGCGCTACCCTTCTTTTTAATGTGTTGTATGTCCCCTTTGGCTAACCTTGTGGGGTCTAGAGGCCCATAGGAATGAATGGAAAGACCTTTGCAAGTTGCGATTCGCAATTAGAGAATCGCAAATTGAGAATGCAATTTCAAGGGTGCCAGAGTGGCAAAAGGACACTCTGTTGCACCCCTGAAATCTGCATATGAGTACATCTTGGACATGCACATGCTCCAAGCGCTTGTGTGTGTGTAAAATGGAACTTTGACAAATGCACTTCAGTGCATTTTTCAAAGTTTTTGCAAATTACCATGAAGTTCAACTTCATGGTTAGTTGCTCCCTCTATTAGCGATATCGCTAGTTTTTTTACTTTAATGCATTGCATTTAAGGAATCTCAATTTGCGATTACTAAAATTGCAATGGCAATCTAAGTAATCGCAATTTAGAGATTACTTACATTGCGATTTTTGCATTTGGGATGATGCATCCCAAATGCAAAATACTGGTCGCCAAGGGGCAGATTCTGAGAATCTGCCTGTTTGCAAACGGTTTTTGCTTTGATGCATGTGGGCCATAGTCTTGCTATTGGCATTTCACGAAAAAGCCCCTTCATCTCTGAGTTCTTTCCAATCCTGTCTCAGATCTGCAGAGCACAGGACAGCACACACCTCAACCCGGAGTCATGTAGCTGCAGCCCCATTTTGAACAATTTAGGAAAACTTCCGGCCATCATGACCACATTGGTGGAGGACCTCAAGAGCGAAGTCGGCAAGATCAAGGCCCCGATCTCTCAGGAACCAACCCCGCAGCCCCCAAAAACAGAAGACTCAAGAAACCCAACAAACCACTCGATACAGATCCATAAAGAAGACAAAACCGCCTGGGAGGCACCATTACCGACACTCAACATGAGCAGGCCAGAAGCCACTATGATCAAAACACAAAACCACGAGCCCCCGCACATTACCACACTAACCAGCCCAGGTTCCCACATCCTATCTAGAAAAAACAAGAAAAAATTTAAAAAACTCAATAAGGCAAATAGAAATAAATCTCTCGCTCCCAGAACCATCCGGGAATGGCTACGGCCTGAGAATAAGACGCCCGCTCACAACGTGAATCAGGAAATGACCAAACTGGGAGCAACCGTAAAAATACTGGAAACAATCGAGATAAAAGTCGAAGACACTCAGCCCTCCAACTTAGCAACAACCTCATTCGTAAACCCCCAGCCAGTTTCCACAGCACCACGCTTAAAACAAGCAACGGACCAAAGTTCAGCTGAAGCAACCCAGGCACTCTCAAAAAGACATGACCCCCAGGCCGCAGCTCCATCAACGATCACGCAGTGCTGCGTATCGCATGCGCCTCTGACTGTTACAGACCTCAAGGAAATTGAACAGCTGTCACTACCCACAAATGTGCCCAGCGTGTCACAGACGGAGTCTTTTCGGCAGCAATTGGGGCCAGTTGGGTCAAACAGGCACGCAAATGACACTCAAGTGGACACAGCACAAATTCCACAAACAGGAGGCCAAGGGGCGGATACAGCCTGCCGAATAACCCACTCCCAGGACCGCAAGATAATGCTGTATCCTGACTATGTCTCCCAGGGGTCGTGGGACATCCTCAACCGTAGCAATGTATTAAAACTTTTTGCAAACATCCCAGGGTTGGAGGGAACCAATACTACAGACATTGAAACCATCTCCTTCATCCCGCCAGACGCGGAGGAGACAAACGAACCCACGGAGCTAACCTTCGTGAGCCCGCACATGGCCGAGGCCCTGAAAAGTCAGCACAAGCTATTGGAAAGTTGGGGCATAAAAATAAAACCTATGCGCACCAAAAAATACCCACTCGTTTTAAAACATAGATCAGCGATCTGGAGGGAACCTAAGCCCGCACACCCATCCCAACGACGCGCGCCAAATGGCGCCCACCCTCCAGGGGTCCAAAGGCGCCACAAACACTGGACTGACCATTAGTACCCCAATCAAAATAACAACTAACCCAAATCAGGGTACACGCATATGCGCAACCTTGGGACGCGCATGTAATGACTGGTCCTGGCTGCCACGAGCATTAAACTCAAGATCCTAACATAGCCACGATGCCCCGAGACACCCCTCGGCAAAGCGCCCATCGTCCGAAAAAATCCTCCAGACAGGTACAACCGCCGGATTGCCTGAAAATCATGTCTTGGAACGTCGCAGGACTCAGAAGGCTGCTTCTTAACAAAAATGCAGTGACATTCATGGAAGAGGCAGATATTATCTGCATACAAGAATCCTGGCAGCTCCACCCGCTCTCATTAAGAGGATACACAGAATATGGAAAACCTGCAAAAAAGCCTAACATATTCGGAAGACCGTCAGGGGGGATATGTGTCTACATAAAGCACTCACTCAGCCTGGAATTCGTGGCAATTCCCAATCTTCCAGACAATCTTCAGGCGCCTGATAAATGGTCACTGCTCGCTTTTATTAATCAATCTCTACTACAACTCACACGGGCCCATACCCAATTTGGCCACGTTGACAACCCTCCTAGAGTCCTTAATGCTCCAACATCCGGCCCTGGAATGCATCATTCTCGGCGATTTCAACACACATAATATAGGGACATCAACCACACGACGTCTTCAGCCTGGGGCCACCATCGCCCTGAATGACCTATTAAAAACTTACAAGCTGGCGACAGCGCACTCGGTCCTCCTAAATCTCAGTCCTGGGTCCTTTGTTGGTCCTACATATAACAATCAAACAACGATCGATTACATCATCCTCAGTGAAAAATTACAACATCTCATGTCAAATTACACAGTACATCCGCGAAGTGATAGCGATCACGCTGCGCTAATCATCACACTGAATTTCACAGCCGACACTCGCCATAGGCTCGAATACATTGGTGCATCTAACGATGAAGATCTGATAAAACTGCCCAGAAGAATTAAATGGGCACAGACCTCAATTACATCTTTTAACAATTGGGCAAACCAGTGGCCAGGTTGGCCACTGAATGAACAGAAAACGGGCGCAATAGCCACCTGGAACGCCACCACTGGGACCCTGGCAGCAACCCTTCGTGGAACACCAAGCAATACAGCTAACAGGCACCCCCCACTCACCTACGGACACAAGGTGGAACTTATAATCAGCGCTAAACAACTGAGCAAGAAACGCAAACTCTTCTACAAACATGGCTCAGGCACAACGAAGAAACAACTCCAAGAGGCCAGCAAAAGTCACTCCAAGAAGGTCTGGGAGGCAAAACGAGATTACTGTGAAGCACAATGGCTGAAAATCTACGACTTGCTGAGCCCAGGAAAATCGCAGGAGTTTTGGCACTACCTAAGCACCCTTGGACGGTGCACAAACCATAGAGAAAACTCTCTCGACGCTCCCACTTGGATCGCACATGTAAAATCCCTTTACATTGAAACCGGGACTGATTCCAAGCAAAACGAAACAATTGACGAGGGAGCCGACTCAGACCCTATCACCGAGATGACTGCCCCGCCGGGAAGATTGGTGGTGACCAATATTCTAAAAAACAGCAGACAAAATGGTGCCCCGGGGCCCAACGGCCTTCCCGGACACTTATTCAAGGCAAACATCAACTTCTGGTCAAAGACCTTGTCCCACCTGTACAATGAATGCTGGCTCCTGGGTGACGTCCCCGATTCATGGAGAGGCTCGCTCCTACAGCCAATCCACAAAAAGGGCCCCAAATCTGAACCTTCAAATTATCGCCTGATTGCCCTTCTGGACATCGAGGGAAAAGCATACGCCAGCGCAATCTTGAGGGACCTTACAGACTGGACGAATGCTGAAGGCCTACTCCCACTATGCCAAACAGGATTTAGACCAGGGTCCTCCACAGTCGATAACATCACTGCACTCTCTTATCTGGTCCACCACGCTCGGGCACCCAAAAGCCCCCCCTTATTCGCCGGCTTTATTGACTACTCGGCGGCGTTTGACGGGGTAGATCGTGCTATACTGTGGAGCAAGCTGGCCCAATGGAACATCAATCCAGCTTTGTTGAGGGCGATCCAATCCCTGTACCACAAAACATGGGTAAGAATCAAACTCTCGAGGGATCACGCATCCATAAAGATCAACACGGATCGTGGCCTAAAACAAGGGTGTGTGCTAGCTCCAATGCTATTCAATTTATATACTGCGGATATGGAGAGGGCCTTGTGCGGAGCGGCACTGCTCGTGCCAAAGATCGGCGGGACAAAAATCCACATTATGCAATATGCCGACGACTTGGTGCTTTTGGACCATACAAGAATTGGGCTACAAAAGGCGCTGACTGCACTGGCCGCATACAATGACAAAAACAAGCTTGTAGCTAACCCATCCAAGTCTAAAATTATTATTTTTGGAAAGTACCCAAAGAAAAAAACAGTAAAATGGAGGCTTGGCCACCTTCTGCTGGAAAGCATTCAGCGGTACACTTACTTGGGAATTTGCTTTCAGGAGTCGGGGCTCTCAAGCGCGCACCTAAAGACTATCCAAGGCAAAGGCAATACTATAACTTACGCTATCTGCAAGCTGCACGCCTCCTTATACAGCCCGTCCACACTAGCTATCCAACGAGTACTCAGAGCAAAATTAATGCCGGCCCTAAATTATGCTCTCCAAGCATTTCCAGGCAAACTGCATAAAGAACTAGAAAACATCCATTGCAGAGCCTACAAGAGATTATTCCATCTTCCGAGGTGTACCAGAAACACTCTCGTTCGCCTGGAGTTCTCACTCAATCAGCAATACCTGGAAGAGATGGCCGCCCTAAGCAAATACTACTTCTTAACAACGACGGCAAAGGAGAACACGCTTAAGGCAACGCTGAATTGCATCTTCAGGGAACCAGGGAATCCCTGGTCGGCCACCCTCAAGGCGGCGAAGGTCCACCTCAATCTCGCCACTGAGTCTTGGAAACCAGAATATGTTAGCTACACTGCCATCAAACATTCCATCAAAAAGCAAGTGCGGGTGCGGTCAAGAGAATTGGATCTGGAGTCATTGGTAAAAAAAGACCTACACGAGTCCTTGTCCTCACCACAAATCCTGCATAATCCCAAATACCATCTTAAGCAGGCCGTGGGCCGCGCAGCCCTTCACAAGATCTTAGCGTATAGACTACATCCGCTGCCTCTCAAAGAACTTTATGGCTTTGGTACTGCCGGCCCAGGTGCCCGGGAATGCAGGCTCTGCAGGTACAAACGTGAGTCACTGGCCCACCTACTATTCTGCTGCCCGGTCCTGCGCACGGCCCGCAGTCTCTACCTCAGGCCAATTCTAAGACAATCAGGAACACGCACTGCAAAGGAGGCGACCATCTTCCTCTACACCTTGACAACGGTAAAGCATATGGCCTCCTTTGGAAAGTTCATTTACCAGGCACGAACTCTACTGATGGCCCCGGAGGGCTTCCACTCATAGAGTCTTTGTTGATCTAAGTCACAACATGACCCTCACCCTCCGCAAGCCCGCCCCTTGGGCAGTACAAACTCTGTCGGTTTTAACTTTTGTAATTTTATAACCTCGTATAATGATTTTAATGTAATGGTTTTGAGTAACCAAACAATAAAGAATTCATTCCCTGCTGGGCATTCCCTGCTGTCTCAGATCTGTCTTAGAATAGATGAATATCAACTTTTTGAAGTTAAAGTCAGATACAACTGAGATTCTCTTCTTTGGTACTGAACTAAGACCCAATTCCAACCTCTGGTGGCCACCTGAGATGGGAAATCCCCATTGTCTTTTCCCTGTGGTTAGGAACTTGGGAGTTGAATTTGATGCTGAGCTCACCTTTGAATCTCAGATAAAATTGCTGTCTAGTTCTTGTTTCTTGACTCTGAGATCGTTGAGACGTATGTTGTATTTCATTCCTGTTGATCAGCAGAAAACCTTTGTACACATCTTGACTACCTCTAAACTGGAATATTCCAATAGTCTGTATCTCAAGCTTTCTTCTTTTCTTATGGAACGTCTTCAGATCATTTATAACGCTGCTCCCTAAATTGATCCTTAAACTCCCTCCTTGGTGATCTATTTCAAATCACTCTTATCAGCTACACTGGTTACCAAGTAAAAGTAGGAACCAGTTTAAAGCTTTCACCTTTGCTTTCAAGAGTTTTCAATCAAGGGGACCTCTCTACCTGAGAAGCTGTTTCAAACTATCCTCCCATTCACGAAACCTTCGATCCAACCACCTTAAGCGGTTTCCAACTTCTTGTTTTGCTCGATCCAGAAAAGGTGTCCGGTCCTTTTCATATCAGACAGCTAAGTTGTGGAATGCCCAACCACTGGACTTGAAAAATTGTCCATCTGAAATGGTTTATAGAAAGAGGCTTAAAATGTTTCTTTTCGACTCTGCAATTACGGTTTCCTAAATCAGCATGTGTCTTTGAACAATGTGGAACTTCTCGCTAATGCCGGGACACCTTTTTAGGTAGCTGTGTCCTTTACAAATGTATTGTACTGTATTGTATTGTATTGAGGCCCCCAAGTTATTGCTAACTTGATGCATATTATTTTCACCATTTTTCATTATTGTTGTTGATGGAGTGAGGATGGAAACAAACATTTTTGTAGACCCCTCGTGAAATCACTTCTCCATAACAGTAACATGTATTAATCGTGTGGTTTTGAAAATAACTAACATAGAATAGAATACACACACAAATACACGTGGGATACTAATTTGCTTATGCTGCGAATCATATTTTACTAATTAAGTGAAGTTGTCAAATTAATCTTGTGCGCAAATGTCATAATCTAACCAACATTTGTATGAATATGCTTTCTGTATGTCTAATTGTGGCATAAATGATGGAGAATGGTGAGTAAACCATGCTTATTTGTTGCTATATCTGCTAGGTAATAACTAACTGGGTTACCTTAGAACAGGGGGCGGTAAACAGAAGGGCTATATTTCGAAAATGAACGTTTAATTGTGTTTGTTTCTATAATAGTTCCTATTGTGGCCTATGTGGCCTAATCTAAAATGGAATTTTATTGCGACTCCGAATTTGAGACAATGTACGCATGCACGACAGAACTCGAGAGAAATGCAAGCAGCCTGTGCCTGTACAGTGTGGGTAAAGGACAGTGTGGCCTGGATGCTCGATTCGGTGCCAACAAATTTGAATGCCTGCATCGTGAGCATGGGAAAGTTTGAAGAAATTACAAATTAAAGGACACAAGCGGAAAGGACTACTGAGAGACAATAGAGACTTTCTTTTTTGAATTATAGTGATGACTTTGTGTAAATACGAACAATAAGGTGATGGGTGTGGAGTCCTGATGGGAGGTGAACACCAAGAAAGAATAGAGAGGCGCTTTTTGGAGCTGTTCTGTCCTTATGCTGATCTCAGTGTCCTGAAATGTTGTTAATATAATTTTGCTTACTTTCCTGAACTGTTATGCTAATAAATATAAATGTTTGAATTTAACTTTTCTTTCTCTTTAGGTTATTAATGTTTAAAATGATTATTAAAATAGAGTACATAAAAGTAAGGTCATGCTAGGAGATTTTAACTCTAAAATAAAAATTAAATAAATGGAGAACTAAGCTGGTCTTGTTGTCTGTTAGTTAACGTTTACTAGCAGATCCATTGACAATAATGGTTGGGTGTTTTTATGTTTCTTGAAATTAACACCATGCAGATGTATATAGTGTATAAATTTTAATATGAAATAAGACACTCCGCTAAAAATCCAGCAGCTCTCCTCTAGTGTTCACCAATCCTTGGAGCAGGGTGTATGTGTGTATAAATGACTCGCAATGTTATGGGCCCTAATGATGAGTAATGTGAGAATAGCTCCTTAGCAGTATGGTGATGGTTTTGCAGGTAATTTCTGGAGCTGTGCTGGATCAGTTATTTCTTGGTAGCAGAGTATAGGGGGCTATAGATTAACTAGGATAAGTAATGTATAGGGCGATGTATACAGGGTTTTGATGTACAGAATTTATGACTAACATATGTTGAGTCTGTATTGCGTTATATGTAGTCTGCAATTAAGGCTTCTGGGGAGTAGGACGCTGGTTACTCTGCCTAGGAAGAGGAAATAGTGGCATGTAAGTCGCACAAGTGTGGCATGTAAGTCACACATCACATAGTCTGTTTCAAAGTGGTGACATCATCAAATGTTACAAGTTAGGGACCTTTACGTGTAAAAGTGGTGAATGTATAGCGAAGGCAAACAATAACATTTTGGCCTTGAGCAAAGGAATCATTGCGTGTTCTGACTTAAAACGTATCCCTGAAAGAGTAATAGAATTTAACCTAAGTTTGAGAGCAGGGTAAGGTAGAGGGATGTGCTACTTTATCGGCGAGACTAAATTTCTGTGGTAGAGAAGGGGTAGGCGCTGTCTACTGGAAATACAGAATACTTGTGTGATTGAGGAAACTATCACTTTGGTTTTAGTGAAACAGATGAATGGAATTGTTTTATGTCGTTACTAACTGATTTTAGTTGTATATTGGTGTAAATACATTGTGTCTATACATTTTGTAAAGGAGGGGTCAGTCAAAGCTGCCGAAGCCGGAGCAGGGCTGACATCAAGGGTGTCGCGCTGGGATTGGTCCGCGTGACTAGGACGGAGTAAGCGCTGATTGGTGCATTAGCCAAGACTGTAAAATCATTGATTGTGCGCAAGTGAAACGTTTCATGTTCTGATTGGTGCGTTAGTGTGGACCTTGCTGTGATAGGTTGGTGTAGCGAAGCAGTTTGCGGAAGATTGCGCAATTGTTTTGAAACTTTAAAGGAAATCATCAGAAAAATTGTTTTATTATGGAGAGGAAAAAGAAAAACCTACAGTGGAGTGGTGTGGCTCACTGGTTAGAGGAGGCAGACCCGGAAGCAGAGAATGGCCCGGGACCAGGGTTTAAATCCCGACGCGGCAGGGTTGTGGACCAGGGTCAACGGACTCGATAATTCTCGCCTCGGTGCCTACTCTAACCAAGGATCACACTCGGCAACTCTGGGCATTAAGCTTGCCTCATCTCTACAACGGCCCCCCACAGACGCCGGGGATGCCTGGTTTCACCTTGGAGATACCCAGAAGGGACCATCCCACAGGGAAAGCCAGGACGGGTTCCCCAGCGGTCTTCAGCGCCAGGACACCCCGAGATGGGGTAACAGTGCGCTTTACAAGTATCATCATTACATCATTACATTACATGGTCCAAAATGTGAAAAATGCGAATAAAAAGGATAAGGCAAAAGTGACAAGAGAGGGAAAATTGCTTCCTTATCCTAAAATGCCTGCATCATATATGATGACAAAATATGGCTACCATACATGTATATTGTTAGAAAACTGAACTAGATATACCAAGAATGATGGTGCATTAGCATTTCCAGAAGTAGGTTCCTTTATTCTTGCAGTACTGCGAAATATGAGAGAAAAGATGACAATGCTTGAACCAAGACCTAGACCGACTCAATTTGAAGCCTTAGTTGAGTGGGAAGATGAGATGCATGAATTGGAGCGAGAAAGGTTTGAAGATTTTAGAGGACGAAGAGGCAGATTGCGAAGATTATGGAAAGTAGAATGCGGAGATGGAGAAATGCTGATATGTGTGATGGAATGTATTCGGTAGGAACAGTTGATGATGGTAGGATGGAAATGTACGGAGAAAAGAAATAATGTGGAGACAGAAAGGAAAGGTTATGAGAATTGTGAATCAGAGGATGTGGTGCTGGAGGAGGTATTAAATAGAAGACGACCTCCATACCAACCGAGTTCTGTAATTGTAACTTCAAATGCTCCACCGATAGAAGACAGATTTACTGATACCCCAAGACGATTCTCTAATTTCAGAGATCTTCCGGAAAGGGTAGAAATGAGATATGATTCTAATTCTAATGCCCCACTAATAGAAACCAGACTTGGTGTGCCCAAACAAAATGATGAAACTAGAGGAAACGTAGCTAGAGTAGAAAGACGAAATGGAAGAACAACCAAGTACTTCTGAATATATACGTTCTACAAAGGAATTAACTGAAAAGATACAGGAACTCACTAAAAATATAGAAGCTGTAACAGTCCTAGTAACAATAGGTCCTGTGATTCCAGTGTTTAAAAACCAGAAAATAAAAGAATCGTCATTAACAATCCCTTTGAATCAAAGTTTACAAAAAGTAAGAGAAAAGGTTTATCCAGATTTGTCCGAGGTTAGGTGTACTAGCCATATGACACCGCCTGATTTGACTTTTAACCAAAGTCTTCCGTATAAGTTCCCAACTGGTGCGGAATCAGATTCTACAACTCCTGAGAAAAGTATAGAGAAAATTCATTTTTCACAAACTCCAGTTGGACTGACAGAGCAGGAATGAAGTGATTGGCTTAAAAGTTTAAAGGTAAAAGACCAAGAACCTAAAGTATTAGATGTGGTTAGACTGAAAATCAACATGGAAGAATTAATAATTGGAACAATTGGAACAGATAGATTAAAAGCATACCAAGATGATGAATTAATGTTTATGTGTAAAATCATTATTTGGAGAGCAAAAACTATGCATGATCGATTAGGGGGATTGGCAAGTGAACTAAATGTAGATTTTGCAAAGCATAAAGTGTTACAGAAACCTTACAGAGTAGATTTCAGTGAAAAAGACATTGACAACATGAATTCTGCTGGAAGATTAACCCAAATAAAAGAGCTGATTGTGTTGCTGAGAAAATGGGGAGATGTGGATAAATAGAAACAAAATGGGCAAAAAAACAAGAAGACAGCAGTGATAAAACAACTTTAGCGTTCCGAGTAGGAGAAAAAGAGCCTGTAATGAATGAATTCCCTATAAGAGAAATACCGGGAGGAGGGTATGTACATGTTCCTTGGACCAGACAGGATATATTGTCATTCACAAATGATTTCCCCAGACTGAGAGAAAAGCCAGGGAATGGTATCGACAGGTGGATCGTTTTGTAAAAGTTTCAAAGATACTATGGGAGGATTTAGATGGATTTTTTGACATAGTAGTACCAGCAGATCTATGGTCTGAGTGTAACATTTCAGTGGACTGGCCAAGAACTGAATATTTATGAGATCCAAAAACAGGCGCTCCTGGACCTGACTAATGCAAAAGTATGAACAAGTAATAGTGTTTCTGAGAAATAAAATCCCACCGAAAGAGACAGATTGGATAAAGATTGACAGGACATTGCAAGAACCAAAAGAGTCAGTACATGCATTTTATGAAAGATTGCTATTAGTGTTCAAACAGTATAGAGGATATGATGAATTGAATAAAAAAGACATGAGTCATTTTGTGTATCATTTTGTGTTTGGATTAAGACCAGAGATAGGAGGCACAATTAAGCAGAATTTGATGGGATGGCAATCATGCTCGGTAGACGAAGTTTTGAGACATGCAAAATACTGTAGGGAGGAGATTGACGTTAAGCAAAGAAAGCTTAAAGAGAAAGCCATGTGGGCACAAGTAAATGTAGCTGAACATAAAGTAGCTCAATTAGAGAATAAAATCACAGAAGGAGGTTAAGGAAGAATGAAGGGACATTTTAACAAAACAAAACTTACGGGAAATCTGGATGAGGCTAAGAAAATGTTTCCTTGTCATATTTGCGGCAGGTTAGGGTATAGGAAGAAAGAGTGTACCCACCAAATACCCATCAAGAGATAATCCTGAAAATACATCATTGAATCTGCAGGTGCAGAATGAGGTAATTGAACAGCCATCACCACAGCAGCAGGTAGTTACCCAACAGAGTCAGGTGCCACAACCTCTACTTCCACACAGTGTAAATCTACAGAAATACAGTGCAGAGACAGGATTCTGCGGAGGAGAACAGGTAACAAGATCACCTAGAGTGAATGTGAGTTTGCAGTATTTGTTGAAGGAAGCTGGGAGTGAGTCGGATGACAGCTTCTGATAGTGCCTGAGAGAGGGAGAAGAGTGCATACTTGGCGCCATTCTAGAGGTAGATCAATCTGGTCCTTTTGTGAATGGAAAAGTGAATGATGTGAAAGTGACTTTCCTAGTGGACACATGTGCTACCCGTTCTACTGTAAGATCAGTAGAAGTTCAAAATCTTCCTCTCTCTGGAGAAACCATCTAAGTTGTATGAGTATGAGTATGAAAAAGGCTTTATTTCGATAAAAACATATCTTAAAAGCATGAACATAAAATCAACACTTTAGGGTAACAACTCTTTTTCCCATCAAAATTAGCACCCTGGTGCCAACTTTTTACAGTTTCTCTTTAAAAACTATACATTTATACATCAGAATTAATCACATTGCAAGAAAAATAAAAACTATTTACACCTACAAGTAAAATCTTGAATTAAATGTGTTCTCTCAGCCTTTTTGATCTAATGGACCAGGCCCATCTCAGAAATGTTGCCAGTCCACATACATACAACAATCGAGTGTCGGATTTAGGGATGCGCAGTGCTACAGAATGGTCTCTAGAGCCCAATTCTCTGCACAATGGCTTGAGCCAATAACTCCTGGGTGCTTTGTATGCTGGACATGCAAACAAAATGTGTGCCGTTGACTCTAGTCTTGAATCACAATTGGGGCAAGAAAGACATGTTTGGAAGGAGAATTTCCAGCAGGCGGTCAATTCCCGTATAGGTAATGTACCAATCCTGAATTTGAAATACAATGCCCTATCAGAGGACTTGTGAATAATATCAAGATAAGGCTCACTGAGTGTTACATCCTTGATCCTCAAAAAGTCATTAGTTATCCTTCCTAGTTTGGGATCAGAGTTACGCTCCAATAAAGTTTCTTTAATACTACTGTCGGTGGAGTAGATTTGTTCTCCCATGCCTCACGGAGGCCCAAATCACATAGGAGAGATTTGACATCTTTGAGCCACTTAATTTTATGCCATCCCAACATAGACATCACTTCCGACAGACCTTTCGCATAATTTACTAACTCCGGCTCTCACCATAACCGAGCCCATAATAGAAGTGGACGGAGCTTTGCCAGAGGCAATTTATCGAGAGGCAACCCAGATCCAATAACAATGGGACAATAGGAGTACTCTGAGGGAGTGCCATTAGATCTTTAAAAAATCTATTTTCCTATTTAGATAACTGCTCCTGTTACTTAAGCCCCAGAGTTCGGCTCCATATAGGGCCGAACTTACTCATCTAGCCTTGTATATGTCGATTACTGGGCCGATAGGTCTAGTTGATGAAGAGCGCTGTTCCTTGAGGATGGACCCCACTACCCTTTTGTGGCCTAAGAGCATTTTCTGCATATGAGGGTTCCACTTCATTGAATCTGAAATGCGTATTCCAAGATAATCGAATACCATAACCCTTTCTAGTGATACAGAGTTCAAAACTGGGGGCATACCGAGTTTTTTTGGCGGGTTCAATGCCAAATACTTGGTCTTATCTGTATTTATCACAAGCCCTCTCAGGGTACAAAATAATGGAAGCTATCTAGGAGGCTCTGAAGGCGAACCGGGGACTTAGAAATGAGGAGGGTATCGTCATCCAAGTTGTAGGTGTAGCAAATAGGCAGATCAAAACATCCTTAACAAAACCAGTTGAAGTACAAATTGGAAATTTCAAAGACATGCATCGATTTTTAGTGTGTGACAGTAGTCCAGTTAACCTTCTTGGTAGGGACATTCTGTGCAAAATGAATTGCGCCATTTACTGTTCACTAAATGGCATTGAGCGTCAAACCCCAGATGAAGATAGCCTGTATAAAATGACTATGTCACTGAAAGAATCAGAAAAGAATGGTATGTTTCCTGTTTTTGATCGAGAGAAGATACCTTTTGAACTCAAAGAGTTGGTCAAAGAACAAGTGTGGGATTTCACAGGAGAAGATATTGGATTAATGAAAGATGTAGATCCTGTGAAAGTTTCTGTAAAAGAACTAGTGAGTTATCCAAATATTCCCCAGTATAAAATGACAGCAGAGATAATTGAAGGAATAACTCCAGTGATAAACAAAATGATTGAACAAGGAATTTTGAGCGAAATAGAAAGCAGTCCTTGTAATTCACCTATAATGGGATTGACAAAGCCTAATGGAAGGTACAGAATAGTGCAGGATTTGAGAAAGGTCAATAAAATTGTTGTACAATTGTGCCAAACCCAGCAGTAATCCTATACCAAATTCCACATGATGCAGAATGGTATACAGTCATTGATCTATGTAATGCATTCCTTACTGTTCCATTACATCCTGAAAGCCAGACAATATTTGCTTATCGGTTTGGAGACCGTATCTTGGCATGATACCGAATTCCTCAGGGGTATACTGAGAGTCCATCCATCTTAAATCAATTGTTAAAGAAATCATTAGAGAGTCTAAGCATGCCTGGGGAGTACTGGGTCAATATATTGACGACCTGTTGGCGGCATCAAAAACAAAAGATGCATGTGTTTCAGATACTGTTGCATTACTGAACCATTTGGCAGATGGAGGACATAAAGTGTCCCCATCAAAGTTACAGTTTTGTCAGAGAG
Source organism: Lissotriton vulgaris (assembly GCF_964263255.1). Classification (NCBI taxonomy): domain Eukaryota; kingdom Metazoa; phylum Chordata; class Amphibia; order Caudata; family Salamandridae; genus Lissotriton; species Lissotriton vulgaris. Next base: position 274,895,711 of record NC_141689.1, on the reverse strand, counting down.
AAGTACAATACCTAGGTCACAAGATTGCTAAAGGAATTAGACAAGTTACCATAGAAAGAATTAAAATGATATAGGGAATGCAGCCTCCAAAAACACAGGGACAAGTGAGAATGTTTCCAGGAATGGTAGGTTACTGTCGACAATGGATTAGTGGATTCTGACTAATAGTCAAACCTTTACAGAGATTGACAAAAGCAGATGTGAAAGATCCCATAGTGTTGAATAAAACTGAAATGGAAGCTTTTGAGAGACTAAAGTCCATTCTATGTGAAGTACCTGCATTAGGAATGCCTGATTATGAAAAAGAGTTTGAACTGTATTCCAGTGAGCGAGAAGGATGTGCATTGTCAGTTCTAATTCAGAGACATGGAAAACTGAGAAAGCCAATTGCATATTTCTCAGCTGTTTTGGATCCAGTTGCAAGAGCATTGCCAGGATGTTTAAAAGCAGTAGCTGCTACAAGTGTGAGTTTGGAACAAAGTGAAGGTATAGTGATGAGATTTCCTTTGAGGGTATATGTTCCTCATTCAGTAGAGATTCTCCTTACTAGGACAAAGACACAGTTACTGACCAATAACAGGATGACAAAATATGAGAAGACAATTCAAGGTGAAGAAAACGTGACAATTTCATGATGTGTGATGGTTAATCCATCTACATTGCTACCTGATGTTATGGATGTTGAGGTGAGAAATGTAGTTGATCACAAATGTTTGGATGTTCTTGAATACTGTACCAAGCCAAGGCCTGACATCAAAGGTGAACCGTTACCTGAATCTGATTACGTAATGTTTGTTCATGGTTCATGCCTGAGAACAGATGAAGGTGTTCTGAGCGCTGCTTATGCTGTATGCACAGTGGCAGATGTCCTGGAAGCATCTTGTCTGAAAGGAATTTGTTCTGCTCAAATAGCAGAATTGATTGCTTTGATACGAGAATGTGAACTGGGAAAATAGATATGGGTCACCATAGTGACTGACAGTCAATATGGCTTAGGGGTTGTCCTTGATTATGGTCAACTGTGGTTCCAAAGAGGTTATTTGACGTTTGCAGGATCCCATATTAGAAATGCTGAATTTGTGAAAATGTTGATTGATGCAATTCAATTACCTGATAAAATTGCGGTTGTGAAATGTGCATCTCACAAGAAAGGAGATGACTATGTCACCAGAGGTAACCGTTACATTGATTCAATTGCAAAATACTGTGCTAAAAATCTTGCACCTATAAATCGGGACATAAAAGCTGAACATGTTTCAAGTCCTTTAATGCTAACCACAGTAGTTGAGGCTTGGCAGAAAGTGAGACAAATGCAGGAAGAAGCAAGTGAGGAAGAGAAAGACATCTGGTTAAAATCAGGATGTAGACAGAGAAAAGAGGATGAAATTTGGGTTTACAAAGATGAAAGACCAGTAATGCCTGATAACATGATTTCAAACATGGCCTGAATGTACCATGGTCAAGCCCATATTGGTAGGGATGCCATGATACGAATGTTCAGACCGACATGGTATAATCCTAAGTTCAAGATGATTGCTGAGAGCCTATTTCAGAGATGTCTTGTTTGTCAACATTTGAACCCAAGGAGAAAAACCGGTGTGAGTTTGGGAACTAATGGTCTGGAGGGAGGTCCATTCACACAAATGCAGTTAGACTTTATTGAGCTACCACCTTGTAATAGACTTCAATATGTACTTGTGATCATTTGCCTGTTTTCTCGGTGAGTGGAGGCTTTTCCTACAAGGAGTAACGATGGAGTGACTGTTGTAAAACTGTTTTGGCGTGAAATTATCCCACGCTACGGTTTCCTAGTAACCATTGAGACAGATCGTGGAACACATTTTCTCAACAAACTAATGCAGTTGATTTATGAAGCACTGGACATTCGTCAGAAATTGAATTGTGATTACAGACCAGAGGCTGCTGGGTAGTTGAGCAAGTAAATGAAACAATAAAAAACAGAATTGCAAAAATGTGTTTGGCCACTGGACTGAAATGGCCTGATGCTTTGCCACTTGTTCTGATGACCCTAAGGAGCATACCTGACAAAAAGACAGGATTAAGTCCACATGAGATTCTGTTCGGAAGAGTGATGAGACAAGCATTTGTGCCAGTTGATAAACTGTTACCAGTTAATGATGATATCATACTGGACTACTGATACAATCTGTCTAACGTGGTAACTTCTGTGTTCCATCAGGTGGGAACTGAGTCAAACTCGTAATAAAAAACATCCAGCTTATGATCTAGTCCCTGGATATTGGGTTCGGATAAAGGTACACAGGAGAAGAAACTGCTTAGTCCCTCGCTGGCAGAAGCCCAGACAAGTCATTCTGGTTAGCACAACTGCAGTTAAATATGCTGGAATAAAGAGATGGGTACATGCCAGCCACACCATCCGTGTGCCTGAGCCTGAAAATCCACAAGATGAAGGAGAAAGCACAACTGATTCAGATTCTGAAGGTGAACCAGAGAATGATCCAGATACTGAAGCTCGACCTGTTCGTCAACATCTGGAGATATCAGATGCTAGTTCTGCATCTGAAAGAGAAAGTGAAGCTATTGAAGTACCAAATTCTGAAGATCGGCCTGAAAGTCGAGATTTGGTAAGAACTGATACCAGTAAGGACACTGAGCAAAGTGAAGATAAAACTGGTAGTCAGGAAATTGCTGAAGGACAGCCTGAAAGCCCTGAAAGCAGGAACCAAAATCTCGAAACTGGTGAAAAGGAAATAACTCCCAATAAGGATGAGCTTCCAAGTACCTGCTATGGAGAAGTTCCTCACAGAGTGAAAGAACTGACCAAAGAGAAAACAAGTTCAAAGAAACAAACACATAAAGTTCACCATAAATAAAACTGTAGAAAGATCTGAAACTGAAACTGATGACAGTGAAGATGAAACTCAATTGAGAAAAAGTTCAAGAAAAAAGCTTGCAGAGTGGAACGTAATACTGTCAGACCTGAAACAAAGACAGCTCGTAAAGGGGATAATTTGCCTAAAGAAACTGATAGACTGAAATGTAAACTGGTTAACAAAGCAAAAGTACCAGAAGATCAGGTAAACAAAATAACAAGTCAAAAGGAATTGTTGGGAAAAAAGTGATTGTACAAAGGCCAAAGAGAGTAAGAAGACCAAATCAAAATTACAAGTCACCTGAGTGGACGCATATGGTCTTGACTCCAATGAATGAAGTAAATAGCAGCCAAGAAAATTTGAGTTGCCAAAAAGAAGAAAAGAAAAGTGAGTGAACTGTGACTCAAAAGAAAGAAAAGAAGTACCCAAATTGGGAAAATGTGAGAGAGAAAAGTAGAAAGAAACAAGAATTTGACATTCTGGTGGTAAGAACACTGTGAGTGCAAAGAAAGGGTTTAAAGAGACAATATAAAAGCAGAAAAGATTGTGGAAAGCGCTGTGTAAAAAAAATAAGGCTACTAATGATGTAACTAAATCGAAATGTACCATCTTTGGAAAATGTTGTAGAATGTGGTTCATATGTACTGGATTATTAATGTTAGTATGTCTCCATATGTGAACACAGTTAATACTGTTTTTTCATTTGTGTGGCGCAGGAGGGCTGTAGGTATTTTAACTACATCCTGGTTAGCAATCCTGTTTTGGATTACAATCTGTTTGTTTAGTGCTGAGTGTGCTTGCTAATCACCCTCTATTAAACTCAAGCCATTCTAAGATGGCACCCGCAGCCCTTACACGTGACTTGCTGGGGGCATGTCTACGTAGACGATACCACTAATTTATATGAGCCTTGGCATTGCTATGGTTTGGATGTATTGTAGGAGTTGTCTGGATGGTCTGCTTTTTGGAGTCAAAATACGTTATAGCTAAATGTGGTCAGTGCTAAACAGTCCTTTACACTGTGAGCTTTGTGGACTTTGCACACTTGTAGACCTTACATTGTTTTTCTTGCAGATTGCATTACTCATTTTCAAGATTTTTGTCTGGGTAAGAGATCTAGCGTTCAAGTGTTGACCTAGATTGTAGGGAAATCTCTAGGTTTTTTTGTGCTTATATTGTTTTTAGTGAGAAGTGTTCGATGCATAAGGCGTTTGCTGAACCTTTTTGCAGAAGTGACTTGATTCATTGGCAAGGTAGCTCAGCTTTAGCTACTTGACTAGTTTGTGCACTATTCTTGTGTTCAGATGCTGCATGGTCTTTGTACCCCGTTGATTAAGTTAGTTGGTATGATGTTTTTTATGGTGAAATAAGTATTTCTCACATTTCCTTTGATATGTGTTGGGCATTTGGTTATGGGTTCCATAAGCAGCACTATGGTGTCTAGATTGTGGGCAAGCGATGCACATTTTTGCTTGAACGCATTGTTTGTTCATATTATGTTTCATTAAGTGTTTTGTGGTTTATGTCAGTACTTGCGGTTTTATTCCTTTTCAACACTGAGTTCTGATGATGGTCATGCGGACCTGTTGTGCCATCTGAGACTGAAACATCAAGAGTTTGTCCTCTTTAACATCAATGTATACACCCTATGGTGCTTCAGTCCTTTCCAAACAGTTGAAATATAAAGGTATTTAAATTACGTGGACTGTGGATTTATGAACCTGTACAGCTAGGTGGATTACATGCTTCCCTAGATCCCTAGATTGAATGGATGTTATTAGCTCACAGGGAAAGTGTGGAGGCACCAGTGTTGCTATACTGATGTACTGCTGTATATAACACTGTGTTTTTACTGCAATTTTTCAAAATGGATGTGATGTTATATTGATGTATTTTCTAAACAAAATTACACCTTTGTTAATAACAATACGTTGTTGGTATAATACATGAGTGCATGATGGTTTGCAGTTGGATCATTTTAATGACCATTATAATATTGAGCTAAACATAAATATTACCTCCAGGAACATTGCTGTAGATTGCAGTACCCAGTTCCTTGTGGGAAGATTGGGCTGCCCTGTTGTAAAAAGAATAACTTTCAAAAATTGGCATTTTCTGAACTACGTCTTAAAACCCAACTTCAACATTAAAGAATTTTCTAAATTACAATTCTTTAGAGCCAGAACTCAACATTCCTTCCGTCTCCCAAACAAACGTTATCACTTATTAGATGTAATACTACGGGTGAGTTAGACCTGGCAATATTTTCACTATCAGTACATATAGCAGGGCATGTAATACTTAAAAGTTCATGTCTAACTTTTTATACACACTGTAATCTGCCCTACGGGCTGTTTAGGGGCTACCTTAGGAGTGACTTATATGTATTATAAAAGAAGGTTTAGTCCTAGTAAAATGTTTGTTTTGCAGGTTGAAATGGCTGTTTAAAACTACATACACAGCCTGCAGGTAGGCCTGAGCCATGTTTTAGGGGGCTACTTCAGTGGGAGACACAATAAGTGTTGCAGGCTCCCTACTAGCATTTAATTTACCACTCCTGGGTATATAGTATAGCATGTTACTTAATTTACGTATTTACTTTAAAAAATATGTCAATCAGGTTTAAGCCACTTTTACCATATTTTAGAGAGTGAGCACAAGTACTTTAACACTGCTTAGCAGTGGTTAAGTGCAAACCATACTAAGGTCAACAAAAAATGAATTCAGCAAAACGATGAGGGGAGAAGGCAAAAGGTTTGGGTGAAGCCCACACTAAGGCTGATTTCTAACATCCATACATCATATTTACTCCAGGAACAGTTGGAATAAGTAACTCTAGCTTGTACTGCTATGAAGCAGCATGTGATCTTCAGATGCAAGATACTACAGCAGACCGCAGAATGACACTGCTATGCAAAACACTATTGCATTTATAAAAACAAGTCCGTATTAAGTAATCTAATACATGGCAAGTTCCACATGACCACCAAAATGCGCCAAGGACACCTGGAACTCCCAATCATCTTGAGTCTTTACTTTTTGAGTGGGCATATTTTCAATATTATTGTAATTTCGAACAACTCACAGTGAGCCCACATAGAAGACCACTTACAACACCACACTGCCTCAAGTCACATGATCTCATTGCCCTCAGTCAATACCCAGCACAAAGAATTGTGCAAGCGCAATACTTCCTAAGAGCTAGTCAGAAAGTGAAATGCACCTTAGCATGCTAGCCAACATTGTGTAGCTATAAGCCTTGTTAACCCCTCTTCCTCAGTCAAATACCGCACACTCCAAGACTCTTGCCAGAACAAAAGTCCTAAGCAGAAACAAATTACACATGGCTCTCTATAAGGCAATTATATATATATACTATAAGGCACTAGACACTCTATTTTCTAGATAAACCACTTCTCCACTCAAAGACAAAGTGTGCAGCAATAAAGGAGTTCTTCAAGAAAAAGAACTGCAAGCTTTTTAACTACATCAACAACATAACCATACTTGTCATCACCATGACATTTCCATCTTTCATCAAGTCAATATTCACTCCCTTTAATGTTCTTTCTACTGCTGATGTGGCTAAACTACTCTATGAAAATGAAGACAATGCAGTTCTGTCACCAAGAGTAAATGCTACTGCATTGTCTGTGTGTTACTCATTTAAGATGTCTTTACAGATGCCCTGAAGAGCAGGCAAACCTTCCCCATTCTGAAGAAACCCGGACCTAAGTGTCTATGCCAACTACAGTCACTTAGCTGCTATTCCCACAGAAGATCTTTAAGAAGGTTGTCATCAATTAGTTGCACAAGAAAAATCAATATCAGCCCTCTTTTTTCTAATTATATATACAGTGCATTATGAAGCTGGCATGCGTCCAAGTTGAAGATGCCACTCTTCAGAATATAGGGAAAACTACCATTGTCAACTTACCCTGTTCAACCTTTCTGCAACCTAAGGCATCATTGACCACTGTGCTTTACTCAAAACCCTTGGACTCCATAAGGCCATTGAAGAAGTTATACTGTAATTGTTAGCATCATACTTGCAGAAGAGAACATTGTCAACATATATGTGGAGACACTAGAGCTCCTACTGACTGGCAAGGGCATACTTGTTCCCCAGTAGGTTCATAGCACCCAGCTCTGCCTGAACATTTGCTCTGGCTACAACATTGACCATATGAAGATTAGTCAATGTTGTGGTACCAACATCACCAAGTCCTTGGTCGTTTAAATTGACACCAAATCAATCTTTAGTAGCCAGTGCATAAATGATGAAAGAGTTAGTATGAGCTTACTCTGCTGTGCAAAAAGAACCCAAGTGATCGGCTGAGGAGCATTGTACAGGCACCAGCATCTAAGGTCTTTAAAACTATGACAGAATACTCTATGTCTGTGAACCGCACAGGCCACACCACTGGCTGCCTAGATTGTAATCAGTGTTGCCGCATTTTGTAAAATGTGGGCACCCCATCATAACTCTTGATCAAGATCTCCACTTAGCATGCGAGCCATGCATAGGCATTATTAGTCTGGACGATCCGCAAATTAGGCATCACAAAAAGCAAGGAGATGAAACACTAAGACTTCTTGCTATGCTCCAGATACACCAGGCCTCATTTGTTCTCTTCTTCTTATGCAATGGCCCAAAGAATCATCTTTTAAAGCAACACCTTATGCCAATATAATCACCTTGCCGCTTGATTAAACCACCTAAATAAATACCCCTTCTCCCCTTGTTGTAATTTGGCAGCGATTAGGTTAGCATTAGCAGAAGCCATCCTGTATTTAGAGACTATCTTGTCCGTTTTGTGGAATCCGTTTTGTATTTCTGTCAGCCATTTTGTTTGCCATGTGCTACCATGTGCTCGCCATGTGCTCTGTCCTACCTTCCGGTTAACTGCTCTTGAAATCTGCCTAGAGACCAGATATATTTTGCCTTTTCTGCTTTTCACATGCTCAGTTGAGCTTGCAGCTGTCCTTGCAGCTGTCCCCAGTCTGTAACTGTCAGGATGTGTTCACCAGAATTAGCACTGTTAGCTCCTCCCACTTGTTGACTGTGCATTTTCTGTATGACCTTATATGTACCTAAAACCAGCATTTTGTACATACACCGCCTTCCTTTGAGCCCCTGTGTGGGTATTAAATAACCAAGCTCCTTCCATTCAGTGTGCTACTTCATACATTACTGAAGGGTGCTTGATGAATGTAGTTCCACCTCATGAGGTTTAATAAACTCTGTATTTTCTATTCCAGCTTCTGTGCCAATTTCTTCCTATTGGTCTGAGAACTCTGTGCAGAAAAGGGAGAACCCCTTGCACTGGTAGGCCTTGTTGAGGCCCACTACTACACCCTCATCAAACTCTATTCCTGCTATCTCTCTTTTCTCCTCACTTGCACTTCCCCTCCTCCTGTTACACTTCCATGCAACCTCTTCCACCCAATCCTGCAACCTTTCACCTGCCTCTAAATTTCAATTTTTTTCTCCACATTTTGTTTGCGCTATATAAAACATACATTCTTAATTCTCTTTCTCTCTATGATAATTTTTTTAATAATTTTTTGTCAACAGTGAATAGCGTCTTACACTATTGAAACATGGTTGATCATCTCACACTCTCCTCCTTCCTAGGTACACCATGCGTCCAGTGGGGCCAAGGAAGCGTGCGTATCTGCGGCTCGCTACAAAGCAGACCTGATAAGTATACAGGTCTATGCAGTTTTTAAGTTTGGCCCATTGCTCGGCATACCCTCTGTAGGTGTCGAGTGTGAATAAATTTGCTGAGAAAAGGAGATAGTGGTGTCTCCCAACGTAAGGAGATATTCTCACAATGGCTGCCATATGTTACGAGGTCTGGATGGTATTGGTTGCAAGTTAGCGTATAGGTCACAGTTAGTGTTACAGTGGATCGAGTTCTTGAGCCACGCTTTTTGTGTAGGAGATTGCTTGCTGCCCCATTTGATTGAGATCTCTCATTTAGCCAACATAAAGGAGACTGCAACATAGCGGCGCGGGGACTTAGGGATGTCTTGTACATATCCGAATTGCGCTAGCTCTGGTTAGGATGTGATGGTGATGTTAGTCATGTGTGAAAGCTCTGCAAATGTGACTCGCCAATATCGTTCTATGCTATGACAGGTCCACGTCATGTGTGCAAAGTCTGCCTGGCATTTGGGGCATGTGTGGGAGCGTGATGGGTCAATTTTGTTAAGTTTTGCCAGTGTAGCTTACACCGACCACAGAAATTTAAAATGGATTTGTTTATGTTGGTGATTGAGAGAGATTTTCTGTGTCTGCTCACAGCAGTAGTACCACTGGAAGTCTGGTAGCGGGTGGCCAAGATTACAGTCCCAGGCTGCCCGAACCCCGTGTCTCTAGGTGGAAATAGGGCCAGACTTGCCTTGTAAAGTTTAGATATCCGATTGCACACACCCGAGTCTGTGATAATAATGTCAAGGAGGGGAACCCTCCGAAACCCGCCAATTCCAAGAGGTTGTCGGGGGTCTGGGCCCTAAGTGCTCCCTACAGCCGCCTCAATATAAATGTAAATGTAAATGTAGTTGAGCTTATATAGCGCACAGCTACCTGCAGTGGGTGTCCCGGCGCTTGCATAGGGAACCCGTCCTGATATTCCCCTGTGTGATAGCCCCAGCGGGTATCCACAAGGTGAAAGTCAGGCATCCCGCCGCGAGGGGCCGTTGTGGAGATTAAGCAAGCTATTGCCCAGAGTCGCAGAGTGTGAACCCGTGAGTCGAGAAGGCACCGGAACGAGAATTATCGAGTCTGTGGAATTTTTAGCCCAAGACCCGCCGAGGCGGGGAATTGAACGCTGGTCCAGGACCGATCTCAGCTTCCGGGTCTGCCGCCTCTAACCCCTGAGCCACAGGGTGGTCCATTAAGGGGACTGTATGGAAACGAGTATCTTCCGTTCTCGAGAACACGTGGCCACCGGGAACAGGTTGCATATGGTCGTCAAGGAAGAATTTAGTACGGGTTTGGCGCACTAGCCCTTCCTGGATGATGGGCAGTCAAAGGTTGTCAGCCAGGGGGAGGGCCTATGAGCATAGTAAATGGTCGCTGGCCATACGGACCAGCTGCTTCCAGGCCCAGCTAGTTGTGGACAATGTCTTGATGTCACAGGGAAAAATGTACAAAAGTTAACATCACCTAGAGTCAATTCCAATTGGAGAAAGGAGAACATGCTAAACAGCTAACCCCTTTCTTTTTTGTGAATGTTGAAAAAACATAGGGCCAGATGTATCAAGATACCGTTTTGCGAATCCTAAATAGCGATTTTTTGCGAATCGCTATTTAGAATTCGCAAAACGTTATGTATGTACAAAATCGCAATTTTTTTGCGATTCCGTATTATTCTTTATTTGCAAATTCCCATTTTGCGAATTCGCAAATAAAGAATACATTCCAATGCATTCCTATGGGCCAGGAGGCCCATAGGAATGATAGTGCAATAATTCTCAAATTGCGAATTCCCAATTTGCTAATCGCAATTTGAGAATTATTTGAAGGGTGCAGGGGCGTCTCAAAGACACCCTGCTGCACCCCTGAAAAATCTACATGTGTGTGCATGTGGCACATATACATGCCCTTTGGGCATGTATGAGTGTCACATGCCACCCTTACAAATGCCAATTAGGGCATTTTTAAAAGAAATCGCAAATTACCACCAACTACAAGTTGGTGGTAAATTGCGATTTCTTAACACAAATTTGCAAACCAAAAATGTGTCATACATATCATTTAAGGAATCGCAAAATGTGCGATTACTTAAATGCTATGGCAAAATAAGGAATCACAAATAATTGCGATTCCTTAAATTGCGATTTTTTGATACATATCAAAATTCACAAATCGGCCGTTTGCGAGTCTCAATGGGCGAAATTCTGTGAATTTTGGCCTTTGCGAGTCGCAAAAGCCTTCATACATCTGGCCCTTACTCTTAAAGCTTAATTCTTTTTTAATGGATTCCATTTACCTTTAAGGAAAACGGGTTGAATTAAAATTTAAAATAAAAGATGACTTTATTTAAAAGCAATTAGAGACATGGTGTTCAGTTTGGGTAACCGGGTTTGTTTCGCTGTTTCAGCTCAACATCCTGTGATTCTGGACAAATCACTTAGGGCCAGATGTACGACCCTACGAACTGGCGAGTCGCAAATTGCGTTGTTTTGCGACTTTCAATTTGCGACTCGCAAATAGGAATGTACAACAGTGTCCCAGATACTGTTTGCGAAACCTAAATGGGTCGCAAATTGAATGCCTCATTAATATTCATCACTCAGGTGCAGTTTGCAGCCCCATTGGGAATGGCTAACACTCCCTTGGATGGTGGCCTACTGGGGTCAGCATACCACCATGTCTGTGACTGCTTTTTAAATAAAAAGGTGTTTTTTTTTTTTAATGCAGCCCGTTTTCCTTAAAGGCTGCATTTAAAAATGAAAAATGAAAAATTTCTGTTTCGTTTTTTAAGAGTAGGCATTGGTCCGTGGGACCACTACGTGCTCTTAAAATCTTTTGCAGCATCCATTCACAAAGTTTGCAAGTGGCTTACCACCTACTTAAAGTAGGTGGTAATCTCCAAGTTATCCCTTTCTTGTGGTCGCAGACCAATCAAACATTGAAGTGTGAGTCCTATTAGGAAGGGACACCATTGGCACACCCCTGCCTAATAGCGAGTAGCAAACCATATTTTGTGAGTCGGTGATAGGTTAACAATTGCAAAAATGGGTTTTAGTAGTAGTAACTAACTTTATTCGGTTAAAAGCAATCATCAAAAAGTATATACAAGACGAATAAAAACAAAGCACCAACGATCAATATATGCAAGGGGAATAATACATAAAACTCATTGTCAAAAAGAGACCTATATACACAGAAGTACAACATAATCACAGTAACTTTTAAAATTACATTCACAATATTCATTTAAAACATTTCATAGGCTTTGATAACATTCCCCAGGCATAGGGAGAATGCGCTAAATACAGCAAATGCTAAGGTGCAAGCTAACTAAAAAATGTGTTGTTTAAAAAACGTGCAACAAGAGACAATACAGTTACAAATGTTGTTCTCAAATTTGCCTTAGGACTGTGCAACAAATGCATAAAGTGACCGTGCATAGTGCAAATAGGCAGGTAAGCAGCAATACATCAAAGAGAACATCAATCTATGGAACACAGCAATCTATGGCGTTTAAAACTTTTTGTGCCAGATGTAGGTAATTCATATTTACAGACTCTTAAATACCGAATTTTACCGATTCGGTATTTAAGAGTCAGTAAATATGAAGGGGGAGATGTAGGTAATTCGAATTTAAGAATTACCGAATCGGTAGGATTCGGTATTTACCGATTCGGTAAATACCGAATCGGTATTGCCCATTGATTCCTGTGGGCCATGAAGCCCATAGGAATCAATGGGCAATACCGATTCGGTATTTACCGAATCGGTAAATACCGAATCCTGCAAGGGTGCAGGGGGTGTCACTTTGACACCCTCTAGCACCCCAATTCCGGACTTGTGTGCCATGTGGCACACAGACATGCTCTAAGGGCATGTCTGTGTGTCACATTGCACAGGTGTGCATGCACAGATGTGCATGCACACCTGAATTCGGTATTTTACCACCCAATTGGATTGGGTGGTAAAATACCGATTCTTAAGGGCCTGTGACACTCTTAGGAGTGTCACCTAAATGTGGATTTACCGAATCGGTAAAAATACCGATTCGGTATTTTACAGAATCGGTAAATTTACTGAATCGGTAAATTTACCGATTCTGTAAAATGATGGCCCCTACATGCCAAATCCTAAATACCGGTCGGTAACGGCCGAAATCGGCCGTTACTGACCGGTATTTTCTCTCCTACATCTGGCCCCCAGTCTTTTAAACCACACTGCTTGCAAAAATTTACTTACAGCAAATACTATTATTGGCGACATGCCGCTTTTTAAAATCCTGAAGAGTGTCAGGTGGCTACGGGTAGCCATGTCACAGCAGATTGGAGATAGCCATTTGCGACGTGTGAGATGATACTCCCTACAGAAGAACAGCACATGTTTCTCATCTTTGGTATCCAAGCTAAATATAGGGCAAATTCTGAGATCTTGGTTAGTGCGCCATTTGCTTGTGAAGGACATCAAGGGTAGGATTCCATATCGGAATTTTGTATACAAGTTCCTGGTTGAGGATGGGAATATTAGATTTAAAAATTCTTCAAACCTGGGCAAATGGTTGGGGACTAGAAATGCACTAATTACAGACCCATTATGGCTATTCATAGCATAACAGCCTTTAATGAAAGCCCAGTATCGAATTTTAAGCAATTTGTTATCAGATTTTGAGATATTTTTAGTGTCGTTCCACAAGTTCTGCATTCCAAGTTTAGAGAACCAACTTGATACGGACTTTACCCATGGGATGTCCCCAGCACCTTGAAAGTTCAATAGCTCTACTAGTGAATCTTTGAAAACTTCAAGTTCAGGTGTACACCAAAGTCTGATCCAATATAATAAGGTTTTTAAAAATAGCCAAGTTGGCAACTCTTTTTTTCCCTACATCCAAATACATGGAGGTCAGTGGTGAGCTCTTGGGTAAACCTAAAAGCCTTCTAATAAAATTATTCTCAGCAATCGTCATTGGCTGTAGATTTCCACAGCCTCAGATCTCCGCTCCATAAAGAACAGCTCCCTGTGCCGTTGCTCGATATGTTTCCACAGCAGGGGAAATTATGCGAGACTTAGTTTGATTATAAAACCTTAAAATAGCATTGGTTCTGTGTTCAATTTTGGGTTTGTGCAGGAGCAGACCAATTTTACCATTGCAAACTGCTTGATTTCCCGTTTACACCCACCAAAAACAGTCGTACATCTGGTCCTTAATCTCCCTGTAAATTAATGTTTCCTTAACTAGTGCTCATGAAAAGGGCAGGTGTTGATGATTCAGTACTGGTGCAGAGCATCGATAAAACACCAGCTCAAATTAAGCAGTGCACACAGCTTATAAGAGAAAATGATAAATACAACCTCCAAAGATCAGTAGAAACAATTCAATATAACGCTACAAATCAGTAAAACAACCAATAAATACAAATGATAAAATCCACCAAAGTCCTGGAGGTAATCTCAAAGAATGCAGAGTGGGCATAGATTGGTTCTCGCTGCTTTTCACATGAAAAGCAGAGTTTTGAGCTATTGATGGTATGGGTGAACTGATGACCCCATTCCAGATATACACTGGCCGCCCATCCATTACATGTAACAAGCCACAAGAGAATGGCATGACACAGGCTATTACCAGGCACAGAGCCTCTGATAATCTTTTTTTTTTGCCTAACCTTTGACTGATAAGGTTTCTGATACAATCCGTATTATATTTCAATTGCCAGTGCAGCTCCCACACAATACATATCCGATAGCACAGTGCTACAGAGGTGCAACAGGCAAATGTCCTTAGATAGCCAGGGCCCCTCCAATCCAGGCAGTAGAATTAAACAACAGCTATACAGAATATGGCTTGCACTCATGGGGAAAAAAATAATCCTGGTATAATGAAGTGCTTGCAAAGTATTTGTCATTATTCCAAAGCATAAATAGATTTTAAACCATGAAAGTGCAATAAAGCATACTAAAGTCTAAATTGTGTGCGTACTTGGCCAACTCCAGCAGAACAAAAGCGTATGAGGGCCAGTTAGGGAATAAGCCCCGTGCAGATTAAATTGATTTGAAGATTATCTACAGCGGAATTCTAATCACGTTGTATAAAACAGATTGAATATGAACTATATCATTACAATTAAGTGAAGATTAACGGAAATAGAAGACAATGCCTTACAGTTACAGCATTCATTACTCTTCTAAATAAAATGTGCATTACACAGAAGATTTGTTTCCCTGTTATTAATATTGTGAATGTTGTAGGTCAGCACAGGTTTTAGTCACTTGAATCTATGACCGCTGGAATGGCCAAAATAACGTTTTAATGCAGATTTTTGTTTTCTAAACGGTTATGTATTTAATGACTAAATTAAAAGTGGTTCTTTCCACGGCCATTTGTTTTTTTTCCAAAATTAAAATAATAATGATGAATCAAGGCATCTACTCTTAAATTAATTTGAGATTGTCTAGATTACTAGTACCAGTAGCAACAAGGAAATTACGTGTGCATTAAAAGAATGGTTCATTTAACATGGATGCCATCCACCAGCACTACATTTAGTATTCTGTGTATTGCATGGCAGAAATAATGCCAGGGCAGCGTATGAACTGGTTTCATTAACGTGTATTATTGCACAATCCACCTCGCTTGACGTGCATGCCTTCATCAACGCCATCACAGGATGCTAACGAGTCAGTCTCTTGTTTTCACCTCCCTTTATATCATTTTAGTAATTGTTTGAGCACTTGGTTAGGAATCAAGTTTTCATTTTTGTCACTGCACAGCATGACGTAATGATCTGCCAAGTGCTGATGAAACATCATACCTAAAGCTTCCAACAAGCATCCTCATGATTTAAAAACGTTAGATCAATTTAGGAAATAGATAAAGGAAGATGTATGATATATTCAGCCACTGTTTAATTTAACATGCTTCTTCCACTTTTATGTTCACAATCCTCTTGATGATGATAATGCTGCTGATGATTATTATTTAAGGGTTGAAGTAAACCCCTATAAGAATATTGCAGGTCACTGAGGAGTTCAGTGACCCATTAGAGAAACGAGGCCGCAGATGAAATGTGACGTGCAATATCCCTAAAATGTACATTAGAAGGTATTTTATTCCTTATAATACACAGTCACACCATCTCCCTTCCCGCAAACCATGTAAATGATAGGAGTCATTCTCTTTCATATTAAAGCAGTAATATGGTTGCTGGCATGAAGAATAAAAGGGGACTCTAATGTGAAACTAAACACACTAAAAACTAAAAGGAGCTAGTAATTTGCTGCAAAAAGATATTAGGATCTGTTTAATGTAAGTCCAATTAAAAATAGTGTTGATGCTCATAATGTTTAGAAAAAGGCAAAGAAATTATTTTTGTAGGTAATGACATTTAGTGTGCAAAAAAAAGCATGCTGCCATAAATATCTATTTTTTTGCCCATTATTCTTTGTTTGAAAAAAATACAGATCATAAGAAGGAAAACCCATGGGCTTATTTATGAGCCTCTGCGTCACTTTTGCGCCACCTTGAGTCACCTTTTGTGACGCACCAGTGGTGTTAGAAATGTGCCCCGTTGCACCATATGTACGAAGTGATGCATCTAGGTAGATGTGTCATTTCGTAAATCCCTACGCAACATTATAGCTGCGCCAGGTAAATGGTAAAGAATTCAGAGAAAATAATTGCGATTCTGTATTTGGGCCTCCCAAATAGAGAATCGCAAATAAAGAATCACAAATGAAATGCATTAAAAATCGCAAATTGCGATTTCCTTGACAATCGCAAAATAAAAAGGGACACAACCAGGTGGTAATCATGAGTGCAAATCATATTCAGCTGCAAATCAACTTAAACCTATTTAAACAAACCCAGAATGAGCTACCACAAGTCATGATGACAGGAATTTACCTGATGGCGAGGAGGATGAGGCTGCAGGCTGCTGGGCACAGACGGAGGCGAATAAATGAGCGCATTTTCAGAGTCCGCATAACTTTGCTAGGACAGCAAGAGGATGGAATATCCGATAGGTATAGGCTGAATGCAGCAATGATCCATGATCTTATCAATGAATTGGACCCCATCCTGCAACGACAGACATGTAGGACCAATGCCATCCCAACGCATGTGCAGGTCCTATGTTGCCTACCTCTACTGGCGTCAGGCAGTTTTCAGGGAGTCATTGCAGCAGTTGGAGGTGTGTCGCAAAGCGCACTTTCAAGAATATTCAAAGCATTCCTTGATGCCATGATGGCCCGGATAGGCTCACACATCAATTTCCCTACCACAGCGCATGACCTTGCCACAACTAAACAGGAGTTTTACCAGATTGCTCGCTTCCCACATGTTTTGGGTTGTATTGATTGCACCCATGTGGCAATATGTCCCCCTGCAGCACAGGAATATTTATATAGGAATAGGAAATGTTATCATTCCCTCAATATTCATTTTGTCTGCATTGCCAAAAACATGATAACTGACATTGTGGCGCAATTTCCAGGCAGTGCACATGATTCCTATATATTCAGGCAAAGTGTCATTCACACCCGTCTTGCCAGGGGAGAATTTGGAGAGGGATATCTGCTCGGTAAATATGTGCAATACATTCTCACATTCATTGTATGTATGTCAATGTCAAACAACCACTGACCCCCTTTGCTTCCTTACATGTAGGTGACAGAGCATACGCCTTGCGTAATTACCTCATAACACCTTACCTCAATCCTACAACTCCAAACCAACAGAGGTACAATGCAGCCCGTATATCAACAAGGAACATCGTAGAGCGCACATTTGGGCTGCTGAAGAGCCAATTCAGATGCCTCCATAAGACCGGTGGAACACTCCAATACAACCCTGAACAATGCTGTAAGATAGTAGCAGCATGTGCCATGCTGCACAACATTGCGACCAAAGGAGGAATGGAAATCGAGCCGTCTGACAGCGACTCGGAGGATGGGAACCAGCAAGTACCAACCACCCTGCACTACAAGTGTCAAGCGCAGTAGAAGGGCGCAGGAGAATATTGGACATCACACAAAATTACTTCTAAGGTGATTAATGATGACACAAAAACTGTATATTGCAAGCCAAGTAAGCTTTATGTAAAGAAAGAATGACCAGAGTGTTGAAGCACACTTTCAATGTGACCAGTGTCACCGGAGTCTAGGTTATGTACATATGTGGAATGAAAAGTAAGGATGACTTGAAAGTCAGTCAAAAGGTCACATTGCAACAATGGTTATGTCACCATCTCGAAATCTCATTGTACATGGAAGTCTAGCGCTTTCTCCCACGAACACCCAGATGCCTGTCAGAGCCAGCATCTTCATCCCTCATGTTGGAAGTGGAAGGGGTACTGCTGCGTGTGTTGCATCCCACTGCAGTGGCAACTGGCATGACTATACTGCTCATGCTTGAGGCACCCTTACTACCCTCTTCCTGCATAGACATGTTGGCTGCACTACTAGATGCATTCATCATTTCCACAGCATTGGTCACCTGGTCCAGTGCTTTAGCCACATCCCGCTCCAATGGCACATTTGTGTTTGCATGGTCACAGACCTACGTGCCAGCAGTGCAGTTGCAGTGGCCAGCCTATTGTTAGATTTCTCATACATTTTGAGGTGCTGCATAAGTTGGCGATGGTGTTTTTTCTGAGATGCATGTCCCTCCTGCATGACCTTGGTCAGTTGCTGCACACTATTGGACAGTACTGAAATGTTGTTTGCCATCTTTACGATTTGGATCTGAACTAATCATGTACTTACTCTGCAGGCGATGCGTACGAAGCATCTGTCCCTCAAGGCCACCCCAGAATTCATTTGGTTGCTCCGCCTGCTGTGTACTGCGTGCTCTACGTCTTCTACGCCGGACTCTGATATTGCCACTGCGGACCTGTGTTTGTGAAGTTGTGATGGGAGTGGATTGGCGATGGTTGCCCTCAGGTGTTGCAATGACATCATCATCTGAAGCCATGGGGACCAGTGTTGGGACAGGTGCCCTGAGTGAATTTGGTGCACGTGACTGTTTAGTTGGCAGAGCTGGTGTGTCTTTATGTTCAGATGCGCTGGAGTGCTGCATTTCCTGGACATCACTATCCTCAGCCTCTACACGTTCTGCATGTGTGAGGTTAAACAGTGCAAAACAGCATTAATTCATGCTTGTGAGCTCATGTCACAGTTATTATTATTTTTATTTGTCATTAAATTGAGCATATGTTACACTATTTAGAGTTGTTTTTTGCATATTTTTTTGTTTTTCATTGTAACTGCTTGACCTGCCTACATCTCCCATAATGCACTTTCCTTTCTGAAAACATTGTGTAGTAGATACTAATAAGTGTGCACTTATGCTGTTCTGAGCCCAGGTTCTAACTTTATTATTTGGGACAATGGCAACATGCATTCATCTTACCTTCAGATGTGCGTGCAGCTCCTGAGGTGTCTAGCTGTGTCACACCTGTTTGACTAAAAAGCTCCCTTTTTCCCTGGTGTCCCATCATGCACCCTATCCACCCTGACATCGACCAGGCAAGCCGATCCTCCTACTTCAAGCACAAACCCCGTTGTACCCCCTCTTGCCTGCTCTTTTCTTCGTAAAGCTGACACATGCCAAGAATAATGTCCAGCTACCATGTAACCTACGGGTTTCCGTCCCGCTCGATATTTTCCCTTAGACAAGAACGGAGTCAGTCGGATGGGTGACTCGGAAAACCCCCCTTCCCTAACTCTGTCACCGAACGAGCAGCTCTCGCTCGTCAATGATTTCCCAGTTTGCAAGGACAGCCACGGGTTGGGTTAACAACCAAGGGAAAACCTAAATCAAGCACACGAGACAGCCACGAAGAAGAATAGTTTACTACAGCCCATTCTTCCTTTTCCCCGCTGCACACACATACCATTGTGAAACATCACCACCTTTGTGTACGTAGTAAAGAACACACAATGCCTCGTCCTCTTTACCTTTCCGACAGAAATGACCCTGTGACAATGCCTCGATTCTCTGTCCTCAGACACCAGCAACTCTGTAACTTGCCGCCACAATCGCCCCGATGCAATATGTTTGTCTATGTGTAAATGCTATTCAGGTTATTCTTTAAATGGGAACAAGTATGCTATGTCTTCTGTATGATTACATCATGAAATGATTGAATCAAGTCTAAGGGAAACTCCTTCTTTTTTTGATTGTACTCGTACTGTATAAAAGTGCTGATATGTCTCAAGCAAAGTAGACTACTCCTGAACCCGCTTGGTGAAGGAGCTCTCCCTTAACTCGAGTTCTGGAATAAAACCCTTTCAATTCGAAGACCACGGACTCTGCTCCTCTTTTTATGCATTACCATTTTCTTGGGTAATTATAGAAATTCCGAACGGCGTAAATAACTAGTTTTTTATTTACCACATTAATTGGCGCCTGAACAGGAACGCTCCCTCTTCCCTACGCGCCGGCGATGTAAGTCGGGTCCTTGTCCCTTCCATACTTTCGACGGACTTCAAGTGCACAACAGCGGGGTGTTCCCGCTAACTCCCTCGAGACGAGGAGGAGGCAGACTGCGACTGATCATCCACACGAGGCGGTGAAGAAGATAGCGGAGTGTCCCAACCCAGAGCCTGACCAGTGAGAGTGCCAAGTCCGAGGTCTTTGGAGCCCCGAATTCCTGCGCAAGCGTCAAGAGTCCGACAACCAGGTCCTCGAGTTTTGCTTCTTGGTGAGTACCACTGGGATAGTATAAAGACGGGTTCCATTTTTGGAAAACGGTAAAGACGTGTTTCATTCGTGAAACCGGTACGGTTGCACTATATTCTAGTGTATAAAGTGTTTGTTTTTGTATATTCCAAGTCTTTTTAAATCGTAATTTGTTGAGTTTAAGAATGCCTCTGTTTTCCAAATTACGTACTATAGGCACCAAAAAGAATCTGTTAGAGAAACCAGTTAAAGTTCCGCCTAGAGATACTCCTGGATATTTCATGTACAACAAACATGGATTGAGTGCCGTATTATTTTTAGACCTTTGGGTAGACTATACCGAGAAATTAGAGATGGCGTATAGGTGGCCTGCCATGGGTACATGGGATATAGAATGCATTATGAGAGTGGAGGAAGAGTTATGGAAAAGAAAGGCGAGGCCCTCACAGACAGAAGCCATTGAGTTATGGCGTAAGGAAGCTCATAGGAGGGCCCAGAAAGAACTAGGGAAAGTCGAGAAAAGTAAGAGAATGTTGGAACAGGCTAAAGAAAAGCAATTACAGGAAGAAGGTGAGAAAGTCTTAGCAGAACAGGTAGAGAGAGAGAGAAACGCTCTTGTTTCCGGTATTTATCCCGGTTTGTCTGAAGAAATTGTAGTAGAACACCCCAAGCCCCCAGTGAAAGTAATTCCTACTGCTCCCGAAGATTTCCTCCCTGCCTATCTGTCCAAACCACACCCCGCTTATGTAAACATGCCTAGAACACGCCCGTCTACACGTGCTCCTGAACTAGTAGCCGGTGGTTCTACCTCTGACTTAGGAGTGTCCGGGAACTAGGCTGAGAATAAAGACGATGTCCCGCCTCTTGAGTGTCCTTACGACCCGAACCCGGTAGTGGCCCAATGACCACGATATCAGAAAGATTAAGACTAGCCGTGGGTCAACTCCAAAAGGTACCTGATATAACGAAGCATTTGGATAGAGTTTACGAATTCATACGGACAGGTGAAGGTCCGGATACTCTGGTCCAGGTCATGAAAAACAGAAAAGTTCCCATCAGAGGGCTGCTCCTGCGGTTCATCATAAATTGTCTGATCCGGGAACTAGACCCGGGTAATGGAAGCGTAGACTCTGAATTAATAGACCTTAGTGATCAGGTACACAGAGGAGCACACGATCTGGGACATCAGATCGACAAAATAACTAAAAGACTGGTTAAGAAAATTGTCACTATTCACTCTGAGAAAGTCACACAAGAGGACGACTCAGAGGAAGATGAGAGTCCGACACTAGATAGAATGAATTTCCTGGGTGTAGCGCGACATTGTCCTGGCTCCAAGTGGCGAACCCCGCGAATGTCGCAGAAAATTAAAAGATTAGATCCTTCTTCGGAAGATCTTTTTCAGTCCAGGGAAAGAGCCCTAGATGAATGGATGGACAATGAACCTCCCCTTACCCAACAAGAAAAAGAATTGGCCCGATCTGCCACCCATTGGATATCACAGCACCGGGTATATGGCCCAGATATAGTAGCGCAAATGTTTTTGGCTCTCCCCCGAGCAGAACAACGACTAGCAGGTATTTATATGGTCCAACACCTAGCTACCTTATACGAGAATAACTCCCACCGACCAGATAAGCTATACAAATTGTTACAAGAAATAGTGACGGATAGATGGAGGTCTCGGGGACCGGAATTGATCAACACCATTCTGGACCTGCGCCTCAGTTTCCTGCAACTTACCTTAGCTTCATCAGATCATGAACCTTACAGTATAGGCCAATATCCCTTACGAGAAGTCCACCCCATACCCCAGCCAGATGGTACACTGCAACGAATACATGTGTATACTCCCCTCACCAAATTAGAGATATTGGAAATGAAAAAGATGGTGCCCTCTCACGAAAAAAATCCCGGAGGATTCCATAGAGAGTTGAAAGATATCCTCCAAATGGGTAGTTTTACATATCCAGATATAATAATACTCCTTAAAGTAATTCTACCTACAGGCATATTTGACAAATTGAAAGAAAAGGATTGGGAGGTGGGTGGTAAAAAGATCACGTGGACTGCCCTAGAACAAGAAGAGACAGACAGAAAACCAGGTGAAGGTCTAGGTGAGTACGTAAGAGAACTGCCCAGTCTCCTCATACAGGTCTTGCCTCTGTTATTGACAACGAAAAAGGAAGATTGGGATGCCATTTCTGCCTGTAAACAAAAGCCAGACGAGGATACGGGTGATTACTACACCAGATTAGAGAAATGTTTCTCTATAAATAGTAGACTCGCACATAGCAGCGAGGCATATCCTCATCTTTTTGTGTCCAAATTGGTGGCCAACGCCTTACCCCCCATCAGAAATAGAGTGTTGAAAATTGAGAGTACCTGTCAAGCAAATAGTCCTTCACAAATGTTACAGATGTTACAGTACCACCACACCAGAATAAGGGAGGAACCGGAACAGGAAAAGAAAAGAGTAAAAGACACAAAAAAGAAGGTACTGGTTGCACAGACGGCACCAGTAAATACGGGCCCCAAAGGTAATGTGGGGGCCAATAAAGGTACTTGCAACTACTGCAAGCAGCAGGGCCATTTTGTGAGGGAGTGTCCAGTTCTGAAACATAACATAGCGACAGGAAAGACGAAAGAACGCCCACACACTCCTAGAACAGGTAACACTCAGCAGCCCCAAACCATTGCACCGCCACAGGTTCAGACGCCTGCTGCTGCCACACAGATGTACCAGTACGCACAGTCAGATTACCCCGAGTTTGAACCATGTGCATGAGACAGCCTTGAGAGAGAAAGTGACTTGCCCCTTATCCCAGTTCCAGTAGATCAGAAAGGTCCATATGTACAAGCTCACTTACTGGGACAAGACAGAAAATTCCTCATCGACACGGGGGCAAGTAGGACTACCATAAGTCATAAGGAAGTCCCAGAGGTTCCTCTCTCTGGCTCACATAATATATCTCTGGGCTTTTCAGGAAAACCGATCATAAACAAAGTATCTGAACAAGTCTCTTTAGGAGTGGGTCCTCTGACACGCACTACTGATTTGGTCCTTACAGAAACGTGCCCAGAGAATTTACTAGGTATCAAGACACTCAAAGAACTAGGAGCAGTAATATGCTGTTCACCGGAAGGAGTAAAATTGTTCCTACGAGATTTCAATGGACATTTCACAGTCAAAGAATTCGACCCCAGACTAAAAGACATCCCACAACATTTATGGGCAAAAAGCTCGACTGATGTCGGTTACATGGACATCACCCCACATCAAGTCACACTCAAGGAGGGTGTAGTCTTACCCCGTATACAACAATAAAAGATTCCACCCGAGGCTGAACAAGCCTTACTAAAAATAATCCAAGAACTCATAGAGCATGGGGTGGTGATCGAGACTGATTCAAATGTTTGCAATTCTCCAGTTCTTCTGGTCCTCAAAAGGACTGATCCTCAGGCACCCCCGGTCTACCAACTGGTGGTTGACCTCCGAGAACTGAACAAATGTGTGATCCCACAATATCCGGTGGTCCGGGATATTTCTTCACTATTGACTGCCATAGATCCCGAAGCTGCATTTTTCACAGTCATCGACTTGAAGAATGCGTTTTTCAGCATTCCTATACATCCCGACAGTCAATATCTTTTCGGATTTAGTTTAAAAGGACGAAGCTTCAGGTTCACTAGAGCTCCCCAAGGCTTTACAGAAAGTCCAAGCATCTACAGCCAAGCACTGAAAAGACAACTTGACAGTATCAATATGCCTGCCAACACAGCGTTGATACAGTACGTAGATGACATCCTCATCACTGCTAGGACAGAACCAGAATGTGAAAAAGCATCTCTCACAGTCCTACATTTCCTGACAGACAAAGGTCACAAGGTGTCTCCCTCAAAATTACAGTTCTGCGCAGAGCAAGTAGCTTACTTAGGACTTTTGCTGTCGAAAGATGGTAGGCAACTAACACAAGAACGAATCCAACTGATTTCGACAATTTCACAGCCAAAGTCACAGAAAGAAATCCGCGCATTCATTGGTCTCACTTCATATTGCAGACAATGGATCCCTCAGTATGCCCACATAGTCAAGCCACTCATACAGTTAACCACAGTGGAAGCAGCCACTCATACAACTCTCCCTTGGACATTGGAACACTCTCAAGCATTTGAAGCTCTAAAACTAGCTCTGTGTCAAGCACCAGTTCTGGCCACCCTGAACTATAGCAAGCCTTTTACCCTGTTTGTGACAGAACGTGATGGAACAGCACTATCCGTCCTCACACAAGACCAAGCAGGAAGAAACAGACCCTGTGCTTATTTTTCTAGCACGTTGGACCCCGTAGCACAAGCTTTGCCTGCATGCCTGAAATCCGTTGCAGCTACAGCCCTGGCCATAAGACAAAGTGATTCGATAGTGTTAGGACATCCCCTGATAGTACAAGTACCACATGCTGTGGAAGTCCTTCTGAACAGAACACAGACCCAACACCTGACTGTAGCAAGACTGACAGGATACAAACTAACGCTCTTTCAGCCACACATAGAGATCAGACAATGCAACGTGTTGAATCCTGCTACCCTTATGCCCTCAAGCTCAGATGACACGACATAACATGACTGTGTGGAAATGATCGACGTAGTGACAAAACCAAGACAAGACCTAACAGATGTTGCACTCCCAGATCCTGATGTAACACTCTATGTGGATTGATCGTGCATGAGGACAAGTGCTGGAGAGTTAGTGGCAGCCTATGCAGTAACAACGGACTGTAAAGTTATAGAGACCCAAAGAATTGACATTCTGTCAGCTCAAGCAGCAGAGCTCATCGCTCTGACACAGGCCTGCATATGGGCAAAACAATTGAAAGTGAACATCTATACCGATTCCCAATATGCATTCGGTGTAGTTCACAATTTTGGAGTATTGTGGCAGGAACGAGGATTCCTTACCTCACATGGGGCCAAAATACAGCATGGTCCCCTGATTCAAGCCCTACTAGATGCCATACACCTACCTACAGCCATAGCTATTCTGAAATGCAAAGCACATACCAAAGCTACAGACACCATATCCAAAGGAAATGACTTAGCGGACCGGACTGCTAAACAGACAGCCCAGAGTCCAGTGAACACATCAGACTCTCAGGTACTAACACAGACTGTCACTATGGTAGTGAGAGACCTCTTGAAAGATGTGCTAGACATACAGACACATGCCACCTCAGATGAAATAAAGAAATGGGCTGAACTAGGAGGGGTCCAGACAGATCAAGGTTGGATGACCAAAGACCGAACAGTGTGGTTTCTCCCCGATTCCATGGTACAAGTCATAATTGACACGGCCCATAGCCCCGCCCACTTAGGCGAGAAAGGTATGCTGGATAGTTTACGGAATATCTGGTTTAACAAACATCTGAGATCTGCAGCCAAACAAAAAGTAAAAACTTGCATGATATGTTGCCAATTTAATCCTGGTAAAGGTGTATCAGTAGAACAAGGTGGATTCCAGCCTTCTGATCCTCCCTTCGAAGTCCTCCAAATTGATTATATCCAGATGGACAGATGTAAAGGGTACAAATATGTGCTAGTGGTAGTGTGTACACTGACACAATGGACTGAAGCATATCCCGTCCCAGACTATGGTGCCCAGACAACCGCTAAGCAATTAGTGAGAGAATTCTTCCCCAGGTATGGGTTTACCAAGGGTCATTTATTCGGACAATGGACAGCCCTTCTCCTCCAAACTAATGGAGGCTGTTTCTTTACTATTGGGATATTCCTGGAGATTTCATTGTGTCCGACACCCTCAAGCAGCCGGCCTAGTCGAGCGGCACAACCAAAACAAAACTAGCCAAAGTATGTGCAGAAAAAGGGATAGACTGGGTCACTGCCCTCCCGGTCGCTCTCTTTTATATGCGAATGGAGGCACATTCCCGGACGGGACTGTCCCCTTTCGAAGTAACATTCTGGAGACCTCCTAACATCTGGGGTGTCCCTTCTCCTAGAAAACTGACTGACATTGATTCTAATATGTGACAGATTACCTAGCTTCCTTGATGTCTGCACTCCAATCTTGTCGTTCACAGGTTGCAGCAGCATTTCCAGACCTCATCACGCCTGGAGACCACGCCATCAGGCCCGGCGATTGGATATTGATCAGAAATTTTGATCGTACCAGCCCCCTGGAGAAGAGATGGACAGCTCCTAAGCTGGTCCTCCTAACTACGAGGACCGCCGTCAAAGTGGAAGGACGCAAAGGATGGCTCCACGCTAGTCACTGTCGGAAAATTTTTGGACCTACACCCACAGACACTGTGCCTTGTTCAACAGCTACCAACGCCCCGGATATATTCTCACCAATTCCAGAACTCACTCCTCAACAGGAATACAGATTGCGGCTGCGATCTCACCAAAAACAGACTAAAGACATTGCACCTGATCATAACGCACCGGTGGCTAATTAAGCCCAGGAACAAGCTCTCGGTGAAGCGGCTGCTGGGAGACGTTTTGATCTCGTGTCCAGAGACATCTTGATACTAAATCCATAGACATCATGAGGAGAAATGACGCGGTGCGTCAATGGAAAAAGACTAATTATGTAAAATTACTGCATAGCAGGTTCTCGATTTTTCTGTTTACAATGTTGCTTGTTTGCTGTGTAGCAGCCTGTCTAGGATGGATCTTATGTACAGTTTTCCCTCCACATTCTTCCACGTTTTTACAGAATACCACTATGAATTCCTATGTTGATCTTCCCCCACACCTCGAGGACAGAAGAAAGGAATTTATAAATAATACATTCATTTCCACCCTCCATAAACACCAACTCATAGTCAAAAAGATCAACTGTTGGGTTTGTGGCTTGATGCCACATTCCGTACATAAGGGAATGCCCTTTTTCTTCCTCCCGTTTGGTTATTCAGGATCCGCCTATGCCTTAGCCATGATATTTTCTGCCTCCGTCAGAAACATTCCCCCGACCAAATTGAAAAACGAAAGTAATTGGAACGAGGTAAAGACCAAAATAGTAAAGGCTGTTTCTAAAATGGTGGATCTCACTGTCACCTGGGCGAGGGCCGAAGATCACGAAAATATCAGTTACTCCCAGTTCCATGACATTGCTTCCTTCAGGGAAATGTTTTCCGTCGATCAAAGACGGACAGATCAAGGAGGTTGGGTAGTACCGCAAAACGGCCGGTTTTGCATAAGGGGGAAAGGAAAAGGGGAAGTAATGGGGAACAGCGAGTGTGATAGGACATACACACTGCCCGCTCCCGATTTTCCGACCATAGTAACTGCCCCAAACACCTATTTCATTTGTGGACCCCATGCACGCACCTGGTTGCCCCAAGGCTGGTCTGGAAAGTGCTACATCGCATTCCTATTACCACCGTCTTACACAGCCCCCGCCAATTACCACCTGATTGACCCTCTGACCCAAGTTAGAAGACAACGAAGGGGGGTCATAGATGCAGAAGATACTACAGGACAAGAAGTAGGAGACTTCTTTAAAGGTTTTCTCCCTTTCTGAGGACCTATGGCAAATAGTCGCCACATCCGGCAACTAACCCGTGTAGTTCAGGCCGCCATAGACAAAACAACTGGCGCCTTAAATAACATTACAGCTGAGGTCGCTGCAGACAGGCTCATGACACTACAACATCGTATAGCTTTAGATGTCCTGTTAGCCGACCGTGGTGGTGTGTGTAAGGGAATAGGGTCCAGTTGTTGTGTATTTATTCCCGACAACGCCCCATCAGTTTATTCTGTTATCTCCCGCCTCCATGTTCTATCCGACAAACGGGATATGGACACCGGCACATGGTCCCTGACCGGCTGGTTCTGGGACCTCCTGTCCACCTGGGGGTGGAAGGCACTAACAGTCCTGGGCCTCGTTTTGGCCACTATCTTCACCTGTTGCCTCTGTGTCCAGTGTGGCCCCGCCCTTTGTGGACTGTGTGCCACTCCCTGTACTCCTCGTCCACGAAACAGAGGAAAGAAAAATGAAATGATCATGTTACAGGAACAAGTATACGATCTGATGAACATAGAAATTGATTGAGAATTTCTGTAATAGGATTTCTATGGGACAAGGAGGGAATGTGGAATTTGACTAAAAAGCTCCCTTTTTCCCTGGTGTCCCATCATGCACCCTATCCACCCTGACATCGACCAGACAAGCCGATCCTCCTACTTCAAGCACAAACCCCGTTGTACCCCCTCTTGCCTGCTCTTTTTTTCGTAAAGCTGACACATGCCAAGAATAATGTCCACCTACCATGTAACCTACGGGTTTCCGTCCCGTTCGATATTTTCCCTTAGACAAGAACAGAGTCAGTCGGATGGGTGACTCGGAAAACTCCCCCTTCCCTAACTCTGTCACCGAACGAGCAGCTCTCGCTCGTCAATGATTTCCCAGTTTGCAAGGACAGCCACGGGTTGGGTTAACAACCAAGGGAAAACCTAAATCAAGCACACGAGACAGCCACGAAGAAGAATAGTTTACTACAGCCCATTCTTCCTTTTGCCCGCTGCACACACATACCATTGTGAAACATCACCACCTTTGTGTACGTAGTAAAGAACACACAATGCCTCGTCCTCTTTACCTTTCCGACAGAAATGACCCTGTGACAATGCCTCGATTCTCTGTCCTCGGATACCAGCAACTCTGTAACTTGCCTCCACAATCGCCCCGATGCAATATGTTTGTCTATGTGTAAATGCTATTCAGGTTATTCTTTAAACGGGAACAAGTATGCTATGTCTTCTGTATGATTACATCATGAAATGATTGAATCAAGTCTAAGGGAAACTCCTTCTTTTTTTGATTGTACTCGTACTGTATAAAAATGCTGATATGTTTCGAGCAAAGTAGACTACTCCTGAACCAGCTTGGTGAAGGAGCTCTCCCTTAACTCGAGTTCTGGAATAAAACCCTTTCAATTCGAAGACCACGGACTCTGCTCCTCATTTTATGCATTACCATTTTCTTGGTTAATTATAGAAATTCCGAACGGCGTAAATAACTAGTTTTTTATTTACCACACACCAACAACAGCTTCAGGCTGGATTGTGGATTCCACCAAGTCCTCCATGGAAGTGTTCACAGTGTCTGTTGGTGTTCACCCTCCTGTCTTCATTGCCTCCTTCAGCCGGTCAGCAATGCGCACCTTAGCCCGACTGCGCAAATTCTACCATCGCTTTTTCAGCTCTTCAGTGGTGCGGTGTGTCCCCCAATGGCATTTACTCTGTTTTGGATACGGATCCATATTTTCTTTTCTCCTTCTCTGGCACTTTTAAAAATGCTTTGCCAAACAGCTTATCATGGCTGTGGACTACTCCCTCAATGAGGGTGTTAATTTCTTTCTAAAGCAGCTTCCATTTTCAGCTACTTTCCAGGTGTTTCCAATCTCTCAGTCCCACTCCTGTTCAGCTCCCAGAGCCAGCTCCCCTCTCTCCCTGAGCCTGTGCACTGAAAATGAGGCTTTGGTTGCTCACTTCCTGGTTCTGATGTCATCAAAATGCATCAATGTGTGACTCCGGTATTTGCGATTTCGTAAATTGCGAAATCGCTAATAGCGAAATCGCAATTGCCGGAATCGCTATTTTATTTGTGATTTTTTGTGATTCTTTATTTATTCGCAAATTTTATGTTGCATCGCGTTTTGAGATTCCTTAAATATCGCAAATAAGGAATTGCAAATGTATACAATGATGCATGTGCCTGTTTGTATTGTCACACTGACAGTTCTCGCTCTACTCTCAACTACCCGGAGGCTTCTACTGGTCTGAGGAGTTATCCCTTCTTCTTTTCACTCACTTCCATCCCGCCCTGCCACTTTACCTCCCATCCATTCCTCATGTGGAGCAGCGTTGACTCATTTAGAGGATTTTGTGGGTCCTGGGCAAGAAACATTTTGGAAGCTCCTGTTCCTCCATTTTCTGCCCAATCAAGCCCTATTGCGTGTAACAATATTTAATTATACCTTGAGGGTTGATATACAAAAATACACGAAGTGAGCTAGACGGAAAATGTACTTTCCCGGGGGACCCCTTGAATGGTGGGGGCCCTGGGCATTTGTCCACTTTATCCATGTGTTGGACTTGGCCCTTTTAGCAGGTTCACCCTGAAACTTTGTGCGTTCTCCTAGCCTGTTTCTGTAACCTGGTGTTGGTGATTTTAGGCCTCTGCACACTTTTTCACTGTGGCCCAGTGTAAAGTGGGTGGGAAATCTGTGTATGTGTGGTGAGACTGGCCTACCCTCCCATAGGAATACATGGGGGATATGTGTGTCCCTGGTAGTTCCTGATTTGGGAGGAGTACAGGGGTGAGTTTGGTATGTGCGAACTCGTGAGGATAAATGCTGCAGAATGGTGCACGCAGATGTATTGTGACTGGTGGGGAAGTAGCACTTTTAGAAGTTGGCATTTCTGAGTGCAGTGTGATGTGAATTGCCTGTCTGGCTTGTGAGTGACAGGTGCTGGATAGTGTGGCTGGCTCTAGGAGCGAGGATGGGTCTGCCCGGTGGTGAATAGGGAGATCTGCATGTAGATGGGAGGGAGGAGTTGCACATGGGACCTGAATAGGGCTGTGCCTTCCCTCCACAATACTGGCTCCACCCCCTGTGGTGCATCTGATGTCCCTAGCCTGTCCAGTGAAAGGGAGAGAGGGGCTGAGCAAAACAATGTGCTCAGGAGTTCCCCAAACCAGTTGTAGCTGGTTCTCCAATTGCCTGCACCAATGTGGTATAAGAAGGGGATGTGACCCCATGTAAAATGTTCTCTCTTGGGTGCTGATCTTGAAGGGCGTGCTGCTGCTGGGGCCCAGGGGGGGATACCATGAGGTCTTGCCTTCCTGGGCCCTGCATTGCCCTAATCTCTGAAGGAACTTTTGCTGGACTCACCTTTCTTTCCCAGGGAGGACCCTTTTGTTTACAGCCAGTGCCTGGGAGCACTTTATTCTAATTATCCCAGACTTGGAAAGGCGTGGGCTGAGCAGCTATGTGCTGCAGCCCCTTTAAGAGGGAATCCCCATCATAGGGATTCCCCCGCTTGTCCGAGGTCTGGCGGGTGCCCACCCCGCTTATGGCCACTTTTGACTTTGCCTTGCAGCGGGTGCCCAACCCGCTGATCTTTATGTCTAAATGCGGGTGCCCACCCCGCTTATGGCCACTTATCTTTGTCTACTGCGGGTGCCCACCCCGCTTTGAATTCTGCCTTCAGAGGGAACCTACCCCTCATTGTGCCCAGAGGAAACAGAGACTGCCAGGCCGCGTCTCAGCGCGACCCGGAAGACAGGCACCATTGCCTGTTTGTGGGCGGAGCAGAAGGCGTCACTTCTGCCTACCCCAGGCCAGTGGACGGCGACCCAGAAGACCAGCAATGGCCTCTACGGGGCTCCCGTTGCAAAGAGGGAGCTCCCCGTGCCGCACCAGGATGCCAATTGCAGGAGGGGCTCTCCTAGGAGGAGGGAGAGCCCCGCGTGCTGCTGCCTTTGAGGAGGACTGCAGAGGGGGCCTGAGGCACATTGTTGGTGCCTGCCCCTGCGACATGTGAGGAGTCCTGGCCCCCATGAGGGGGACCGGGCAAAGAGGAGTACCGCAGGAGTGAAAGAGGAGCGGGAGCTCCCTAGATGCCGCCGAGCCTGCCCCCACCGCACTAACGAAGCAGGCGGCAGGGAAGAGGCTGTGTGCACCCAGGCGGGGCTCCCGTGAGCTTAGGAGAGCCCCACGGCTCCAACCAGAGGACGTCCTGGAGACAGAGTCCTGCCCACAGAGAGGAGACGTCACCTGCGAAGAGAGCAGAGAAGTCCAGCAGAGACCTAGTGCATCCCGGTGAGTGCGGGCTATCTCCTAGAGGTGGTTGGGGGGTGATATCGGGGCATATTGTCTGCCCGCCCCCTGTGCCCATATCGGTGTTGTTGGTCTCCTAAGCTGCCCCGCTGGCTAGAGGGCTGCTCCAACGATGGCACCATTATTTTATGGCTGGTCCAGAGGGGCCCATGATATTCTCTCGCCATTGTTCCAGCCTCGGGGCATATTTAGTTTTAAGAAGCGCTAGTGCGCTCCACGTTCTTGGAGGCATTATTTTTCAGAGCCACATGGCTCCACAGTTTGGCCCCACTATTTTAGAGTCTAGATGGCTCCAATGTGTGGGGGCCATTCATGAGAGAGTCCCCGAAAGGGACAGAAGTGGCACAGAGGTGCCAGGCCGTCCACAACTGCACAGCACTTAGTGCCAGCTGCTACATTTAGGCCTTCCTGTGAGATTCCCAGCTGCCCAGAAAGTAGTGGGCAGCTGCAACGTTTAGGTTTTGCGCAGTGGCGCACCCTTGACCTTCGCTGCATTGGCAGCGTGCCCTGACTTTGTAGACATAGGGCATTTGAGCCCCTTTTTGAGATGGCCAGTTGGCCAGGGGGATTGTTACATAAAAAGGTCGCCCGGCCCTAATGTGATTTATGTGCTGATGCGATGTGGTGCTAGGAAATGTAATGCATTTAGTATGTTTTACGTACCCTGTTTTGATACCTCTACATATGGTTTATGAGTATGAGGTTGCTTTGCATTTCATGTGGTAATGCTAGTGAGATTATGTTTCACTGTGTGAGGTACGCCCCTAATGTGAGTTATACTTAGGAGGTAGGGTTTAATGTGTTTAGACTAGTGAGGAGATTGCATAATGAGTTTATGCTGGTGAGGTTGGCCCAGAATATCATTTGCACCTGATGTGACTGTGCATAATGTAGTTCATGTTACAGGTTGAGGTGGAGTACAGTGATTACCAGTGGTTACTGGTTGTATGTTTATGATCAATTTTACTTTTACTAAGTTCACTAAGAGCTGATCCTGACAATTGCCCACGTGGCCCTCTCATGTGTAAATAATCCCTTGTGAATATTGCCCGTGCCAGTTGGCACAGTGTATGTTATGTGTTTACTATTCTAATGTGTTATGAGAATACAAAGGCTATTTTTATGTAACCTTGTGTGGAGTTCTTTTTGTAGTGTGCCTGGGATGTTGTTGCTGTGTCAGTGCGTAAATGCTTACACATTGCCTCCGGGATGAGCCTGACTGCTCGTGCCAAGCTACCAAGGGGGTGAGCAGGGGTTATCTTGGCGTGTAACTCCCTTGCCCTGACTAGAGTGGTGGTCTCTGCCTGGCTTTGGAGCAAGCCTTAGCCAACCAGAGATCCCATTTCTAACACCATGCATTAAAAATGTCTCTGCCTTGACTCCCTTCATATGTATCTTATACGCTGTTTCTTCAGTAGTACCCCAGCTATGGTTCTCTTTGTCTCCTTCTAGGTAAGGATGCATTTCTTCAGGGTCATGTTAAAAAAACATGGAAATCTGACTAATAGGTCGCAATTTGCTAATATTACTATTCACTTATTCATCAACCGCAGTATGATACAACGACAGGGGAAGGACTGAAAGCAGTCTTTCAAAGGCCCTGGAAGTTTCCAAAAGTGTCTATTCATCATTAAATTTACTCAAACTACTGTATTCTACCCTGCAAAAAAACTGTATTTTTTAGGAGGGAAAATATTTGTATTGGTTTTCACATATAAACAGCATTAGTACCTGACGTCTTGCAGCAAGAGACAGCAACAGTGCTGGACAAAAAGTTCAGTGTATTTGTGCCTGAGCGCCTCATACATGACATCAGCTCAGGGCGCACACAGCTACAGAGGTCCGTATTGTCCTTGGTATACGCTGAGCTTAACCTGCCGCAGATCGCCACTGGGGCTGGCCTGCAAACAAACTCTAATATAGGCAAACATTCAATGCAATTTACTGTGCTCAGTAGAAACAAGATCTCTCTTTCCAGATTGTGCACACCTAAACACTAGCATATTCCTTATGGGCTTTAATATCCACAGGGAATTCATAAACCATCCATCAAATCATTCAGAAAAATCTGCATCGTCCTTTGCACTATAGCCTCCAACAGGAGTACTGAATGTCACACTCTTGCCACGAGGCAGACCTACCTCCCACTCACTAGCCTGAGTGAGGCCCTTGCAGTGTCAAAGGACGTCCTGCCCGCCTCTTCTCTTTTACACTATTTCTAGTCATCTCTCAGGGAATCTCACCCGGGCATCGGATGAAAGGTGCTGATTAAGGGCACTGTCTCCCTGTTTGGCTCTGCTAGGTCCTGCTGAGGACCTCGAAATTCTTCCTGACTCATGTAACAAGCATCAGCAATGCAATCGGTCTCGCCTTTGGGACCTTAAATGTATTAGCTATGAAGCACATTAGCCTGGGTGCTGAAACATCTACTGTTCTTTAACATGGAGGGAAAGTAAGCACCAAACTTCGTGACACACCAGGTATGGGAACACATGGAGAGAAATATTGCCTTTCAGCAGGAAATGGTATAGCCCAAAGCTTTGTTTTTAATTAAAAAAACAGGGCCTTCGGTGGTCATATCACTGAAAATATAAGATTTGAAAGATATATTATTGTTTATGGGTGCTCATGGAAGACAATTTGTATGGACTGGAATCTAGAAAATGTTGAAGTGATTCTGATATTTTACTGACCTCTGCTGGTCGTTTTCTCTCAAGAAAGTTAAATAGAGGCAGCTGCCAGAAAAATAAAAAAAAGAAATCCTCAGCAGAAAGCAATTCTGGTATTTTACTGACCTCTACTGGTCCTTTTTTATTAAGACAGTGAAATAGAGGCAGTTGAACAGAAAAAAAGTCCCTAAGTGGAAGCAGGCAAGTCCTAGGGCTGATCTCCAGCGCCCACAAAGTGCATACACATATAAGTATATACTAATATTATTTTCTTTATTTATTGCATTTGTAAAG
The DNA here is from genome assembly GCF_964263255.1 of Lissotriton vulgaris. Lineage (NCBI taxonomy): Eukaryota > Metazoa > Chordata > Amphibia > Caudata > Salamandridae > Lissotriton > Lissotriton vulgaris. The sequence continues at coordinate 274,860,657 of NC_141689.1, read as the reverse complement.
CGCATCTATCACCTAAAAGGCATCCTGGCGCTTGCAGACTCAAGGCAGCATAGGAAAGGAGGGCGATAGCGGACTAGAGTTTAGGGAAGAGAAGTGTTTTCAATCTCCTCCTAAACAGGGGGAGATCGGAAATGTGTCTAAGCTCAGCCAGGAGAGCATTCCACAGCTTCGACGCGGCTACACCAAACGATCTTCCTTCTGCTTTGATTTTCTTAAACCGAGGTATTGTCACCAGCCTAGCATTTGAGGAGCGTAGGCTGCGGGCTGGAACATACCATCTAAATTTCCTTTATAGGCTAACAGGGCCTAGATCATGCAGGGCCTTAAAGGTCAGACAGAGAGACTTGAATTGTACCCTCTCTCTCACCGGGAGCCAGTGTAGCTGGGCCAAGGCCGTAGAGGAGGAGGCTCTTGTCGGCCACCCCAGAGCTAGTTTAGCCGCCGCAGACTGGACTCTCTGAAGTCTATCCATAAGAAAGCTTACAGAGTACAGCAGCAAGGCGTTACAATAATCTAGCCTTCTGAGCACAGTGCAGCGTACTGCCTCAACCCGGGCAGGCGGCGGGAGTAGGGGAAGAATTTTTCTCAGAAGTCTGATGACAGCTAGACAGCCAGCTACTAGTTTTGTTACCTGCGCCTCCAGAGAAATCTCCGTATTGAACATCACACCTAAGTTACGCACTACCTTCACTGGCTGTACCGCTGAGGAGAAATCCCCAGGCCAGAAGTTACAGGGTAGAAGAGTTTGCACCCTAGGCCTAGGGCAATATAGCACCTCCGTTTTCTCCGCATTAAATTGCAGTGAGTTGGCTTTCAACCACCCCGCCGCATATCGCAGACAAGGAGGTCGAATTATCTCCCTCCAGGGAAAGAATCAGCTGCGTATCATCAGCGTAGTTGACGATTTCGCTATTATGTTTCTTGATGATTGCAACTAAGGGCCTCATATAAATATTAAACAGCACCAGACTGACTGCTGAGCCTTGGGGAACGCCGTGCAAGATGGTAGAAAGGTGGATTGAAAGGGAGGGAGGGAGGGTTCCCTGTTGAGGAAGGACTCAAACTACTCCAGGGCCCTCCCAGCAACACCCCCCTGTCTCAGCCTGTCCAGCAGGATGGCATGGTTCACCGTGTCGAAGGGGGCAGACAGGTCAAGCAGTATCAACACACCTGCCCGACCTGTCTGCTCGCCTGCTCGTCTGCTAAAGTATATACTAGATGTCTCGAATGCTCGACCTAAAAACTGCTCTCCAAACTCAAATTCACCCGCTAAGCTCTGCCACATGGTTATATCTTTTAGTTTATTTTTTACACCCTGTAAGATCTTGCAAATTACTATTTCTAACTCGCCTAGCTTCAACAGAATCCCCTTTCAAGGACACAACTCAGTCAAACAGATTCATTAAAAACTGCTAGGTTGCTGCATTGCATAAGGAAAAGCCATGCTGCAAAGCCATATCTACAAAGCTGCTGCCATCCACTACCCGGGCGCTCAAACAGGGGTGCTTATTTACAAGCCCCGTGCGCCACTTTTTCCCATAATAAAAGTGACGTACCTGAGGCGCAAGGGGCTTGTAAATAAGCCCCAGATGTCTAGTGTCAAAAAGACATCTTTGCATTATAGAGCATATGATGCCTAGAATGAGACTTGTAATGGATGGGCACCCTTCCTGAGCAAAATACTATGATAAGTCATACATTAAAACTTTTCAAAAATTACATGTTTGCTGTACAGTGCAGAACACATAACATTTGAAACTTTTAGAGCAATACATTTCTCCAATTTAACGCCTGCCTCAAAAGAGTGGTTCGTTTTTGGAACAAAGCCCTTTCTGCAAAAGTTAGTAGATAAGGTTTATCATCAAACACCATAGGTGGTAGTGTGGGAATGCCAATGCACTACCCAATGGGATGCCCTCTTGAGGTAAAGTAATGCAGAGTAGCTGAGGACTCTACTTTTCATAACTATTGATGTATACGCTCAATGTTTTCCACTAAAGTTGACTAAGAAGGGTATATGACAATCTTTAATATTCTACAATTGTGTCCTGTATCCCTTATGTTGTCTATTATCACCAGTCGTGTTCTACAGAACAGTTGAAACTTATGCCCTGCACCACTAGCGTATTCTCTTTCATAATGGTATCTATGTCTCTAATGTTAGATCATCAGAACAATTTATCTCTCTGTATACTACATGCAGCTGTTAGATGCTGCCACTTACCTCCCTATGTATTACTCATCCACCTATAGATAGTATCCCATCCATTTGAAATCATTAATCCCTCTCATTTCACAAAGAGTGCAGCCGTGCTTTTTGAAAACAATACTTAAATCCTGGAAGATTACTTGTTGATAAATATCATATACACAACCTACGTGCAACTAAGATTGGCCTACTCTTTTTTCACCAAGGATCTAGACCTCTGGTTGCATGCCATAAATTGTGGAAATATAGGGCCCGATGTAGGTAGGGCGTTACCGATCGGTAACGGCCGAAAATACCGATTTTTGGCCCTTACCGATCGGTAAACAGCCATCGAGATGTAGGGAACAAAAAACATAAAGAATCGGAGTGTAAACCGAATCGGAATGAGTACCGAATGGGAAAGAATCCGATACGTACATACCGAAAATCGGATATGTAACGATTCGGAAAAACACCGAATCGGATGCAAAGACCGTGACACCGAATCGGAAAATCACCGATTCGGTCCATGTACCGAATCGTTAGTGACACCGAATCGGAAAATCACCGAATCGGTCCATGTACCGAATCGTTAGTGACACCGAATCGGAAAATCACCGAATCGGTCCATGTACCGAATCGGTAGTGACACCGAATCGGAAAATCACCGATTCGGTCCATGTACCGATTCGTTAGTGACACCGATTCGGAAAATCACCGATTCGGTCCATGTACCGAATCGGTAGAAAGACCGATTCGGACATGAGCCGAATCGGAAAACATGCCGATTCGTATGAATCGCCGATCGGGAAATTCCCCGATTCCGACAGTTGGGGAGATGTAGGGAGGCACAGAAACACCGAAATCGGCTCAAAATCGGTAGAATTCACTCGGTATTTACCATGGATTGCAATCAGGTGGTAACCAACTCCAACCCATATAAACAGTCCCAAAATGCATTGCAACTTGCAGGATGGCAGCTTTCTATGTCATTGCGAGGCGGCTACGGCTACAGCAGGAAGGACAGAGGGAATGGCTAAGAAATGAACAGGTCTACAGACAGAGGATAACCCTGTTCATGCTCACAGAGGCAGAGATACTACAGAGATACAGGCTGGACTCTGACACCATACTTGAGCTCATCAGGGATCTCAAGCCATTCTTGGACCACCACACCCCAAGGGCACACGCCATCCCTGCGCACATCCAGGTGCTATGCAGCCTACACCTTCTAGCGTCTGGCAGCTATCAAAGTGATGTAGCAGCAGCAGGAGGGGTGAGCCAGAGCAGCCTGTCAAGGTTCTTCCACACATTCCTTGACGCCATGATACACAGGATGGACCAATACATCTCTTTCCCTGCAACCCACGCAGAACTGCTACAAACCAAAGCTGACTTCTACCAGATGGCACAATTTCCCCAAATCATCGGTTGCATAGATGGCACGCACATTCCGATTTGCCCACCAGCGGACACCGAATACATATACCGCAATCGCAAGTCTACACACACCATCAACGTGCAGGTGATCTGCAATGCAAAGTGCACCATCACAGACCTGGTAGCGAAATTTCCAGGGAGTACCCATGACTCCTATATTTTCCAACAGAGCGGCATATATGCACGGCTGATGGCTGGCGAATTTGGAGAAGGATACCTCCTAGGTGAGACACATCATCAGACCCCCATAACACATAGTAGGTAGGTGGAATACATGTATGCATGTGTCTAATGTGACCCCTTTCTCTTCCAGGCGACAGTGCATATGCCCTCCGCTCATTCATACTCACCCCCTACCTCAACCCCTCCACACCCAGCCAAAGGAGGTATAACCGGGCCCACATACGCACAAGGAATGTTGTCGAACGGACCTTTGGCATCTGGAAAAGTAGATTCAGATGCCTGCACAAGAGTGGAGGTGCAAGGCAGTATACCCCCATCACCTGCTGCAAGATCATAGCTGTATGTGCAATGTTACACAACCTTGCGGTGAAGAAGGGCACTGAGGTGGAGTTGTCTGACTACGAGGACCATGACGACGACGAAGCTGTGCCACTGACACAGCCAGCTGGGGTGTGTACGCCAAGTGATGGCAGATACAGACGTGAGGAGATTACTGAGAACTATTTCTGACTGAGTACAGATGCAAAGACAGCAAAATGTTGATTGGAAAAAACAAATTTTAATAGTGTTGCAACACAGTTACAGCACTGATGTGCAACAAAAAATGGTGTATGGGAAATAAAATAAAGTCCAAGGTTCAGGTTGCCTCACCCGCCCTTGCAAGGCTATTTCTTTGCCCGCTTGCCAGACCCACTGGGGTGTCCCTCAGCCCCCTCTGAATGCCCAGCAGCATCAGCGGAGCGCCTGGTGCTCCTCCGTGGCTCAGACGCAGCGCTGGCCGGGCTGCTGCGGCTGCTGCTGTCCCCAGCATCACCCAGGTCCAGGGCAGGATTGGAGGCGGTGTTCGAAATAATCATGGCCTCCATAGCAGTGGTGATCCGGGCCATCCCCCTTGTGAGCTCAGCCGTATGCTGACTAAGCACAGATTCCTGGTTGGCGCTGCGATGGCACAGTTGTGCCGTCGCCGCAGCAAGGCGGCCCATGGCGCGGTTCAGCACCCGGGCATCCCGCCTGCGCACCTGCTCATGCTCCTCCTGTCTGCTAGAAGAGTGGGTGATGGCAGTGGTTAGCCTGCCTAACCCTGCTGCCACCTCCTTGTTCGATTCCACGACGGCCTGGAATCCCTTGACCAACTCTCCCATCTGCAGGTTGTGCTGCAGGAGCTGGCGTTGGCAGGCCATAGTGGATCTTGCCTGTTGCCTCTGAATCTTCACCATCTGTCCCTCGAGGCCCAGGAATACACTGCCCTCCCGTGCTGGTGCAGCAGTGGTGGTGATGGTACGGCGCCGGGCACTGCTGCTTCCGGCCTGCTGAGTGGGCTGGGGTGCAACTGGTGGGGGTGTGGAGCTGGCCGGTCCCTGAGCCCCTGCTCCCAGGACAGGTCGTACAGGTGGCAAGGCCATGGTTGTGGCAGGAGCTGGTGTAGGCGGAATGGTGTCCCTTGTAGGGGAGTTCTCTGGGGAGAACTGCAAGGGGGGTGTGCTGGCCATTTGTGGGGAGTGCAGTGCATCGAAGTCTATGACCAGGTCTCCCTCCATACCTAGCCCTAGGGTGTCTCCTTCCTCCTGGCCAGCCTGGCTTGTGCTCGGCCCTGCGACTGCAGTGTCAGACGGTGCTGCTCCCTCTGATGTCAATGTTGTTCCGCCTGATGGGGCCCCTAGGTACAAAGAAGCATTTGTAAACTGAGTGCCGATGTATTACAGTCAGTACAATTATAGCATTCCACATGTCCTTGCATCTCCTTACACTGTGTCACACTGTTTCCTGTCTTGTGATTCTGCACTGCCATTTTTAGCTAACTTCTGCTGACTACATGTACCATGATGCTTGTCTCTTGTATGTTGGTGACAGTACTGTGCTGGGGTTTGCCTATGCATTGTGTCTAATGGGGAGGTGTCTGGTAGGGTGTGTCATGATGCGCATGCTTCTTACCTGTAGCTGTTGCTCTCGCAGAGCTGTCCAGGGTCCCGATTCCACTGACACTCTCCCTCTCAATGGTGCCGGAGACCAGTTCCTCCAGCTCGGTGAGGGGTGGCGCCGGGTTCCTGCCTCCTCCAGTGCCTCCAGCCTGCCTCTGTATCTCAGCCATCTTCCTTTTTGTGAGGCTGCGGATGTCATAGAATCTCTTTTTGAGTTCTTCTATGGACCTGGGGGTGACACCCGCAGCATTCACCTTCTGGGCGATTTCGGCCCAGATCCTCCTCTTGGTGCTGTCTGGCACGTTGAGGGACAGCTTGCCAAACAGCTGGCGGTGCACCCTCACCACCTCCTCGACCAGCACCTGAAGTTCGGTGGTGGTGAACTTCGGCTTCCTCTTCTGGGAGGACTTCTGGCTTTCTGACTGCTCTGCCATGTTCTTGAGTTCAGTTGGCAACCTCCTATTCCCACTGCTGCTAACTGTGAGTGTTGAGCTCAGGCTGGCTCTCCAGAAACTTCTTAATTAGCTGCACCTGCCAGGGTTGCCACTCCCTGTTTGGGTGGGGGAGGGGGAGCCACCTCATTGGCTGAATCGGCTTTTGCCGAATCAGCTTTTACCGATTCGGATATTACCGATTCGGTAAAATCCGAATCGGTATTATCCGATTCGGTAAAAGCCGATTCGGTCCCTTCAATGCATTCCTATGGGCTTTTTCGGCATGGGTGTGTTTTCATGGCTACGAATCTATGATTGCCGATTCGGATTTTACCGAATCGGCTTTTACCGATTCGGTGTTCGCCGATTCGGGTCTTTCCGATTCGGTGGTAGCCGATTCGGTACTTTCCGATTCGGACCGTGCCGAATCGGAACGTACCGATTCTCATTACCGATGCCTACCGATTCGGTATTCATTCGCTTTTTTTTCCCTACATCTCGTTTTCCGATTTCAGAATACCGATTCGGCCCGCCTCGGTATTTTGAATTCGGAAAATCGCGTTTACCTACATCGGGCCCATAGTTACTCTGACTAGTTTTATGACCTCCTCCTCAGCATTTACAGTAATGAGAAAGTGATGGTGCAAATTACAGACATTAACCTTCACATCTACAACATTTCACCTGTGTGATATTTATCACACAAGACTTGTGAGAAATGTATCAAACCACCGTCACTGGTCACTTTTGCAGACAAATAAAACAAGAGTCATGGGTGTGGCTCAGTGTGCAGGATTCCTACTTGCCTTGGAAGTCCAGATGAGGACTCATTTCAAATGTTTTCGCAGCCAAGGATATCATGAGGTCAATTTGGCTCATTTTAGAAGCCCCTCTCTGTCATTCCCCCCTCCCCCCACCCCCTCCCAGATAGTTATTGTTTTTGGGGAGAGAGGGACTGCTGCCCCAACCAGATGCCTCTTCCAGTCAAGATGGTGAGATAAGGATAACTATATGTTCTATGGGAACTGCTGAGCATATCCACCCACCAGAGGTATCCTTCCATACCCTAGATGGGGAACAGAAGGCCTGGGAGGACTCCCCATCTCTTACAGGGTTATTATCTCTGACAGGCCAGAGTCAAGATGTGGTAGGGCCAGGGCATTACCCATGGAACCTGGGTTCCACAGACTGACCGTTGGGGTCCCTGGCTACCCAAGATACACTTGGTTTGAATGCTCCACCCAAGGTCAGGATCCCAGCAGGGCATGGATGCGAATAGCTCCATATGCCATCCTATGCTGCCACAAAATGCCCAGGATGATGTTCCAAAGGCCCTTGGGAGATCTGCCCCACTTCAATGGAGTGCAGGTCCTTAGGACTGTGCTCCATTCACTGACCTGTGGTGTCACAGAGTGCACTGGATGTTGGCCACAGGCCCGGGATATCTTGGCTGTTTTGGCATGGTGAAATGCTCTGACCAGTGCAACGTCAGAAACCGAGTGACGTGGGTCCTAGTCATAGGCCTGCGGTGTTTCGAGTTCACAAAGTGTCAAGAATGGCGTTCCACAGGGCCGGAGCATGCCTGCTTGGGATGGATTGAAAGCTCTGATTGGCCCTCTGTCAAACCTACATCATGCCCAGGTTGTGAACCCCTGTGCCTGGGCTTCATATGCTAGTATGTGGTCTCTCAAATTGCTTAGGACATGTTTCTGCAAAAAGAAGTAATATGCCTTGGACTCATCCTGTTAACATAAAACCACGCTCTGAAGCTACACTCTATTCAGAGAATAAGGCAGACCACTCAATAACAGTTTACTACTCTGAGAACAAAAGAAAGATGCAAGCTGCTAGATAACCTTTGCCAGGTGAGGAGACTAGCCTTGCTTTCCAGGAGCTGCACCCTTCCCCTGAATTCCTTGTTGAGCAGGAGAAAGGAATTCCCCCCCATATTGTTCTTGTGGTGAATTGAAAGACTTACCCATTTTCTCCTAAAATGTCCCATCTACAGTGATATAATGAACACCATCAGCTACACCTTCGAAAAAGAACAATTAGACTCTGATAAAGACTGCGTATTTTTTCTCCTGAGTGGCATTTTTGAGGAGGTGACCAAAGAAACAGGTAGATATCTAGCAAGAAGCTGTAAACTCAGGAAAAAGCAGAACGTGACTACAAGTGAGAATTTAACATCTGATGGACCACAATTCCTCGCCAGGACTAAAATCTACTTAACCAGATGTAACCCATAGACTGCAGTGGGCCACCAGCCATTTACTTCGCACCGCCATCGACAGTCTATTCTTTGCCAAGTACGCTCAACGTCCTGATGGAGTTGAGAGACTCAGACTGACCAGAGGCTAAGCAGTAGGCACAGATATTGATGTACTATCTCCATGCAGCACATTATCAACACCTGAATAGAATCTCAAATTGCACCTTTTTATGTTTTAAATACTATTCCTTGTTTTCCTGTGCAGATGGCAATCATGACTAAAGCACCAATAAACTAATATAATATGCAATTCTGGGAGGGCTTGGCTACTTCAACAGGAAGGACAGCTCTGGGTTCGATGACAGAATCCCACATGCATTTAGCACACATGCCTTTATAACGTCGGCATGAGACTGAACACGCAATTACGACGCATTCCTTTAGCACGCAAGTCGGTGCAATGACTTGCCTTAGGGGGGCGCTAGACTTTAGATTAGTTTAGATTAGTATTATTTACTATTTCAACTCCAGTCTGCGAAGCAGTAGGAAAGGTGTTGGACTTGAATTCCAACACCACTCAACCAATGCGCTGCCTAAAGCAAGTTGTTGTAGCAACTTGTGTGCTAAACGAATGTGTTAACAATACGTTTGTTTTATTGCTGGCACTGTGAAGGCACAGCGTTATTCCGGCTTCGCAATAAAGGATTTTTCACCAGCTCTGACCAGGTCCCCCTAAAATTTCCTGGATGACCGGGGTGCAGGCCTCTGGGCTTAGTTATGTATTTATTTATTTGCAGAGTTTTATATACCACGAATATGACCCTGCAGGGTGTCAGAGCTCATATATAAAAGACAAGATGCAGGAGGGACAAAGCAGGGAGCAAAAACCACAAATAACGACAGTATATCAAAACAATTTGGAGGATCGTGATCCCTTGGAGTCTACAAGTAAATGATGAGTCTTAATGACTGAGGATGACTTGTGAAGGAATCTATTCAGCAAAATCATTTTTACTTTTTGAAGAAGATGGGGAAGGGGTGTGTCCTGATTTTAGGAGGCAGTGAGTTCCATATTCTAGGATCGAGACCAGAGAAGGAGCTATTGTAAGTTGTCTTCTTTTTGAACTTCTGTGGCTTCAGTAGTAGGAAGTTTGAGATTCTTGAGGAGTAACTACCTGCAGAATGTTCATGTTTTTTGGCCAGGTAGACACGTATGTTACGGTGAAAGGTCTTGTGTGCCATGCAAGCTATCTTCAACTGGATTCTTGCTTCAAACAGGAGCCATTTTAGTTGGTTGAGGTCAGGTGTAATGTGGTTGAATCTTATGGATCCAGTGATGGGCCTGGAAGCAGAGTTCAAAGTAGGTGTTGGTGAAGCTAGCTGTACTGCTAACTGAAAGTCAGTTTGTCCAACATCATACCTAGTGATCTAGTGGAATCTATCAAGTTTGGGATGTAGTTAAAAGCATTGAGTTGCTTGAGCCATTCTTCTATAGGGGAAGAGTGTTTGTGAGGTCTGATCAGGAGGAATTCCGTTTTTAGGGTGTTGAGCATGAGGTGATTGAGGCCCAGCAATTTTTGGGTTTTCTGTAGGGTGTAGATGAGCAATTTGATGTCATCAAGAGAGGAAATTTTCGAATATAGTTGTTTGTCATCAGGGTACATGCGGTAGTTATTGTTAGAGAGATCCAATATATCGGTAAGAGGTTCCATGAACAAATTGAATAAGGTGGGAGAGAGTGTGGATCTTTGGGAAACTCCAATGGTGATTGGAGTAGTGTCAGATGGGGTTTGATTGACATTGATTCTTGGGTTCCATTCGCTGTCCCTTGGTGCCACAAAGTGACCATGACAGGGTTCTGCAGACATGAGGATGGTTCTCCCACTTTGGCTGTGGAAAGTTTTTGCTGTGCTCTTATCAGAGGCCTGGGGACGGCTCCCAGGCTTCGGGATGTGGGAAGCTCTGATTAGGACATCTTAAGAGCACCAGGAGGCCCAGGTTGTAAAGCCATGGGAGTATGTTATACTTTGTGGCCCATTTTGTTACAGAGTGTCCAGTGCAAAGTCCTGTAGGAGCAGAGAGGGCTCCTATTCTTCAATGTGATGAAAAGCTCTGGTTATCTCCTGGTCAAAGCTCCACCTGCCCAGCAGAGCAGTCATAATGCTACATCCAGGGTGTACATCGAGGGCCAAATAACTGTGTTGGCAGTCCTAGGTGGGGACAGAATTAAACCTGCTGAAACAAGCCCAGTGAGAGGGGGATAAATTCCAAGTAAATTCCTGGGGCCCTGAGCCATATGGATCCAGGCATAGGTTAAATCCACCTTCCCTATCCAGGGCAGGGTTTTGCCTGGTCAGGGAGGTGTCCTGTCCTCCTCCAGGCCAATTAGCTCCAAAAAGCCCCAGTGAGAGGTGGGTGCAGGTGAGCATTGATACACTGGCCACAGTCACCTAAAATGTTGAAGAGGCATGTGAGAGGTAATCTGCACTCTGGCATTACACCTGGGTTCACTGTATGCATATATCCTACTGGCGATCACCAGTAGGTAGTTATAGTTAGGATATATTTCCATAGGAAGAGTGTTTTTTCATTTTCCAATAACTTTAGCATCATTTGAAGAATCTTCACGGAATTTTCAAAACTAATTTGCAAGTCACTTCAGCTGCTGTCTTGAAAATTTCCTGGTGATCAGTCATGCGGGGGCTGAGAAAAAAAGGGGTCCCAAAATGCTTTTTCTGCGTGTTAATTTCCATAGGGAAATTTACACATGGCTGCAACCTGTACTGCTGAACAGATTACACCAAACTTGTCAGAAAGGTAGCTCTTGGTCCAGAAATTGCCCTTTTTGTGAAATGGTGAAAATCCATTCAGAAGTTGCTGAGAAATATAAAGATTTTTAGGATATACAACTGACCCCTCCCAATCCCGTGCTTGAGATCTGATTGGCTGCCAACACTTCAACCTGCGCTTCGCTTAATATAGCCCCTCGAATCTGGGCCAGGTCCCGGGAGCATAGTAATGCAGCACTCCTTTGCCCCTGTGACAGCCACCTCCCCTGGGCAAAGAGTTATAATGTGATAAAGTGGGCCTGCCTGCCCCCCCGTAGCCCCGGGGGCTGTCAACTCCCCAGAGCTAAATTAAATATCAGAGCTTGGGGGGCTGCTGCCTCCCCCGGAACCCTGAGGACCACCACCTTCCAGAGGCAAATCTTTTAAATTGCATATGGGGGAACGCGCCACCCACAGCCCCGGGGTCCACCACCTCCCTAGGGCTTAATTACATTGGAGGAGGGATGCATGGCCCCCATTGTGGAGCCTACATGGCCCTGGGGACCGCTGCCCACCAGGGCCTGCTCCAGTAATGTCCCAGGTACTCCCGGGACATTGCAGATTGCAATGACTTGGTGGGAGCACAGCTCCTGTCATGTCATAGCAAACATTTCGCTTTCAGCAAGCAAGAGCATGATAAAAAGCTCTTGTTGCTGAAAGCAAAGCATGTCTCTTTCCGTGCCCACTTTCAGGGCAAGCAGGGAAACAGACATTGCTTTGAGTTCCAGGGAGCTACATGTAACAGCTCCCTAGGTCTCAATACAATGCCGGCTCCCGCAGGAGGCGGGGAGTTGGCATGGACAGTTGGGGCCTTCAAGCTCCTCCGAAAGTGGCCGGGTCCCGGGGAATGGGGGACTCTCGGGCCGATATTGGCCCAGAGAGAGGGGCTCTGTGGACTCCCCTTGTAAAAATTATTTATTAAGGCCTGGCCCCGGGGGATGGGTCCCCAGGGCCAAAATCTGCCCATACAGCACCCCTCCAATGTGATTTTTTTAAAGATGAAATAAAAACTAGCTCTATATATTCACTGGAAAAATCAAAGGCTACAGGGACGTTATAGTTAGGAAATAGAATTTTAAAAAACTTTGAAATTCACTGAAAAAAACAAAGGTTACAGGGAAGTTATAGTTGGGCTGAGATTTCACTTGTACAAAACCAGTGAAATTCAGCAGTTATAGTTACCTGATGCCCCGCAATGCACTGCTTATGACCTCACATATTACAAAAAGAACATTGATGGACAGAATGTTGAACAATGTCAAACATTCACCCCAATGCGGAGATCTGGGCCTAAATCCATTGCATTTCTGCTCCCCATGCAATTCCAGTTTGAACCCAGCCAAATTCAAATCAGTCTTGACCCTGCTCCAAATTAGAACAGTCCAGCCCGACCTGCCAGGACAGGTCCTCCCTGGACTGGAAACAAGCATCCTAGGACTGCTTTCGGGGTTTTATCCCTCATCAGCCAGGCTAGCTTGACTCCAGTGGCATGGAGAGCACATGACCCACGTCTGGGCATACCCGTCCCACTCGGGATGACAAATGCAAAAAGAACAATTGATAGACAGAATGTTGAACAATGTCAAACATTCACCCCAGTATAGAGATCTGAGTCTAAATCCATGTTTCCTTTTCTCCCCATGCTATTTCAGGTTGATCCCAGCCATATGTAAATCTTTCTTGACCCTGCTCCAAATGTCAACAGGGTAAGACTGATTTGCATATGGATGGGTCCAAACTGGGGTGGTGTGGTGAGCAAAAGAATGATGGATTAAACCCAGATATTTGTGACTGGGGTGAATGTTTGCATTATTCAGCATTCTGCCCATCATATGTTCCTTTTGCATTTGACACCCTAAGTGGGAAGGGTGTGCCCAGACCTGGTTCCGTGCTCACTCCTCCACTGTATTCAAGCTAGCCTGGCTGATGAGGGGTGATGCCCTGAAACCGGTCCCAGGATGCTTGTTTCTGATCCAGGGAGGATCTGGCTTGGCAGTTCAGGCTGGACTGTTCCCATTAAGAACATGGTCAAGGCTGAGTTGCATATCGCTGGGTCAAAACTGGGGTTGTGTGGTGAGCAAAAGAACAATGGATTAAACCCAGATCTTTGTGACTGGGGTGAATGTTTGTATTGTTCAGCATTCTGTCCATCATTTGTTCCTTTTGCATTCCTCACATATTACATCACTCACGACATGGTCAGTGACATCACTGATTATATCTCAAATGACATCACTCATGACATCATCACATGAGTGTCAGTGCTTTCAAACGTTTATGGGTGTAAAACATATATACTAACCTACTACATAAGTTAAATTAGTATACTAGGTGTACTACTACTAAGTGATACTACTTACATACATTATGTGAGTGTTTGTGTTCCTGTATGTATCCTTTTGTGTAAGGTTGTGTAAGTGATGGTATCGGTGTATAAGTGGGTGTGTGAGTAGCTGTGTGGGTGAGTGACATGCTTTGTGAGTGGCAGCATTGGTGAGTAAGTGGGTGTGTCAGTGATTGTATTAGTTAGTGAGTGAGTGAGTGGTGGTATGAGTGGCTCTCTGGGTGGGTAAGTGGACATGTAGTGACTGTATTGGTGAGTGAGTGGGTATCTGAATGGCTGTATACATGAGTGACTTGGTGTGAATGTGGTTGTGGGGGTCAGTGAGTGGCTGTTTGAGTTGGTGTTTGGTTATGTAAGCTGGTGTGTAAGTGGCTGTATTGTAGAGTGTCTGTGAATGGCTTTATGGGTGAGTGAGCAGATGTGTGAGTGCTTGTATGGGTGTGTGAATGGGTATGCAAGTAGTTGTGTGGGTGAGTGAGTGAGTGTGTGATTGTTTGTACGGGTGAGTGAGTGGTTGTATTTAGAGGCTGTATGGGTGAGTGAGTGGGTGTGTGAGTATCTGTATAGGTAAATAAGTGGGTGTACTGTACTGGGTCTATGAATGAGTATGTGAGTGTTGTGTGTGTGTGTCAGTGGGGATACAAGAGATTCATGGGGGTGTGAGTGGGCATGTGAGTGGTTCTGTGGATGATGTCATCAGTGATGTCATTTGAGATGTCATCAGGGTTGTCACTTACCATGTCATGAGTGATGTAATATGTGAGTTCATAAGCAGTGCAATGCGAGAGCATAAGTTATAGTTAGCTCAGGTAACTATAACTACTGAATTTCACTGCTTTTGTTTGAGTAAAATCTCAACCTGACTATAATGTCCCTGTGACCCAGTGAATTTCTAAGGTTTTATATATATATATATATATATATATATATATATATATATATATGCATGCTCCAAAGTGTGTCCATCAGTTTGGCTTCGCACTCGACCAACAGCAGCAGAGAGTAGGACTCTCTTTCCGGTACAGGCGGTTGCCGCTTGGATCACTCCGTGCAGGTGTGCCTGACGCGTTTCGAAAGCTCCTCAGCTTTCTCTTCAGAGGCTTTCACGGAGATTCACGCTCCCGAGGAGAAGACACCTCTTCGAACATGTGGGGTAACAGCAGGGATTCAAGACGGACCCCCCTGCCTGAGTCCATATCCGCATCCATAAGAACTACCGCTCCCACAATGCTCAGCCAACATCATCATCCTATTGGAGGGCGTGCATTGTTGAAATTGGGAGCGCGAATCTCCGTGAAAGCCTCTGAAGAGAAAGCTGAGGAGCTTTCGAAACGCGTCAGGCACACCTGCACGGAGTGATTCAAGCGGCAACCGCCTGTACCTTAAAGAGAGTCCAACTCTCTGCTGCTGTTGGTCGAGTGCAAACCTAAACTGATGGACACATCCTGGAGCTTGCATATTAACGCGGCCGTCCTGCCGCGGGGTTATGCACCTCCCCGAAAGAAGGGGACCACCCGAGGAGAAGACACCTCTTCGAACATGTGGGGTAACAGCAGGGATTCAAGACGGACCCCCCTGCCTGAGTCCATATCCGCATCCATAAGAACTACCGCTCCCACAATGCTCAGCCAACATCATCATCCTATTGGAGGGCGTGCATTGTTGAAATTGGGAGCGCGAATCTCCGTGAAAGCCTCTGAAGAGAAAGCTGAGGAGCTTTCGAAACGCGTCAGGCACACCTGCACGGAGTGATTCAAGCGGCAACCGCCTGTACCTTAAAGAGAGTCCAACTCTCTGCTGCTGTTGGTCGAGTGCAAACCTAAACTGATGGACACATCCTGGAGCTTGCATATTAACGCGGCCGTCCTGCCGCGGGGTTATGCACCTCCCCGAAAGAAGGGGACCACCCGAGGAGAAGACACCTCTTCGAACATGTGGGGTAACAGCAGGGATTCAAGACGGACCCCCCTGCCTGAGTCCATATCCGCATCCATAAGAACTACCGCTCCCACAATGCTCAGCCAACATCATCATCCTATTGGAGGGCGTGCATTGTTGAAATTGGGAGCGCGAATCTCCGTGAAAGCCTCTGAAGAGAAAGCTGAGGAGCTTTCGAAACGCGTCAGGCACACCTGCACGGAGTGATTCAAGCGGCAACCGCCTGTACCTTAAAGAGAGTCCAACTCTCTGCTGCTGTTGGTCGAGTGCAAACCTAAACTGATGGACACATCCTGGAGCTTGCATATTAACGCGGCCGTCCTGCCGCGGGGTTATGCACCTCCCCGAAAGAAGGGGACCACCCGAGGAGAAGACACCTCTTCGAACATGTGGGGTAACAGCAGGGATTCAAGACGGACCCCCCTGCCTGAGTCCATATCCGCATCCATAAGAACTACCGCTCCCACAATGCTCAGCCAACATCATCATCCTATTGGAGGGCGTGCATTGTTGAAATTGGGAGCGCGAATCTCCGTGAAAGCCTCTGAAGAGAAAGCTGAGGAGCTTTCGAAACGCGTCAGGCACACCTGCACGGAGTGATTCAAGCGGCAACCGCCTGTACCTTAAAGAGAGTCCAACTCTCTGCTGCTGTTGGTCGAGTGCAAACCTAAACTGATGGACACATCCTGGAGCTTGCATATTAACGCGGCCGTCCTGCCGCGGGGTTATGCACCTCCCCGAAAGAAGGGGACCACCCGAGGAGAAGACACCTCTTCGAACATGTGGGGTAACAGCAGGGATTCAAGACGGACCCCCCTGCCTGAGTCCATATCCGCATCCATAAGAACTACCGCTCCCACAATGCTCAGCCAACATCATCATCCTATTGGAGGGCGTGCATTGTTGAAATTGGGAGCGCGAATCTCCGTGAAAGCCTCTGAAGAGAAAGCTGAGGAGCTTTCGAAACGCGTCAGGCACACCTGCACGGAGTGATTCAAGCGGCAACCGCCTGTACCTTAAAGAGAGTCCAACTCTCTGCTGCTGTTGGTCGAGTGCAAACCTAAACTGATGGACACATCCTGGAGCTTGCATATTAACGCGGCCGTCCTGCCGCGGGGTTATGCACCTCCCCGAAAGAAGGGGACCACCCGAGGAGAAGACACCTCTTCGAACATGTGGGGTAACAGCAGGGATTCAAGACGGACCCCCCTGCCTGAGTCCATATCCACATCCATAAGAACTACCGCTCCCACAATGCTCAGCCAACATCATCATCCTATTGGAGGGCGTGCATTGTTGAAATTGGGAGCGCGAATCTCCGTGAAAGCCTCTGAAGAGAAAGCTGAGGAGCTTTCGAAACGCGTCAGGCACACCTGCACGGAGTGATTCAAGCGGCAACCGCCTGTACCTTAAAGAGAGTCCAACTCTCTGCTGCTGTTGGTCGAGTGCAAACCTAAACTGATGGACACATCCTGGAGCTTGCATATTAACGCGGCCGTCCTGCCGCGGGGTTATGCACCTCCCCGAAAGAAGGGGACCACCCGAGGAGAAGACACCTCTTCGAACATGTGGGGTAACAGCAGGGATTCAAGACGGACCCCCCTGCCTGAGTCCATATCCGCATCCATAAGAACTACCGCTCCCACAATGCTCAGCCAACATCATCATCCTATTGGAGGGCGTGCATTGTTGAAATTGGGAGCGCGAATCTCCGTGAAAGCCTCTGAAGAGAAAGCTGAGGAGCTTTCGAAACGCGTCAGGCACACCTGCACGGAGTGATTCAAGCGGCAACCGCCTGTACCTTAAAGAGAGTCCAACTCTCTGCTGCTGTTGGTCGAGTGCAAACCTAAACTGATGGACACATCCTGGAGCTTGCATATTAACGCGGCCGTCCTGCCGCGGGGTTATGCACCTCCCCGAAAGAAGGGGACCACCCGAGGAGAAGACACCTCTTCGAACATGTGGGGTAACAGCAGGGATTCAAGACGGACCCCCCTGCCTGAGTCCATATCCGCATCCATAAGAACTACCGCTCCCACAATGCTCAGCCAACATCATCATCCTATTGGAGGGCGTGCATTGTTGAAATTGGGAGCGCGAATCTCCGTGAAAGCCTCTGAAGAGAAAGCTTAGGAGCTTTCGAAACGCGTCAGGCACACCTGCACGGAGTGATTCAAGCGGCAACCGCCTGTACCTTAAAGAGAGTCCAACTCTCTGCTGCTGTTGGTCGAGTGCAAACCTAAACTGATGGACACATCCTGGAGCTTGCATATTAATGCGGCCGTCCTGCCGCGGGGTTATGCACCTCCCCGAAAGAAGGGCACCACCGAGGAGAAGACACCTCTTCGAACATGTGGGGTAACAGCAGGGATTCAAGACGGACCCCCCTGCCTGAGTCCATATCCGCATCCATAAGAACTACCGCTCCCACAATGCTCAGCCAACATCATCATCCTATTGGAGGGCGTGCATTGTTGAAATTGGGAGCGCGAATCTCCGTGAAAGCCTCTGAAGAGAAAGCTGAGGAGCTTTCGAAACGCGTCAGGCACACCTGCACGGAGTGATTCAAGCGGCAACCGCCTGTACCTTAAAGAGAGTCCAACTCTCTGCTGCTGTTGGTCGAGTGCAAACCTAAACTGATGGACACATCCTGGAGCTTGCATATATATATATATATATATATATATATATATATATATATATATATATATATATATATATATATATATATATATATATATATATATATATATATATATATATATATATATGTTCCAAGGATTATCCAAATTCTCACAGGTTCTTTCCAAAGCTGCAAACACGGATACGGACCCACAGCACGTGCAAGTGAAGTTTATTGTAGAATCAAATCGCAATGACGCGTTTCACGCTGCCCAGAGCGCTTGATCATATTGCACAGCCAAAATTCAGGACATTGGTTAAATAGGCCTCTAAATTAGTCACATGTTATTGCCTACAACTCGAATGGAAATAGAAAAGTTACTCAGTTCAAAAACTACATACAAAATACAAAGTTTCTATTCCTACATTGGAACAAATTTTATGTCCAATTGAGTAGAATTTATCTTACTCATTTATGTTACACCAGATGCAAGAAGTAACCGCTCAGTGGCAATAAAGCTCCATTGCCAAACTACATCACTAAGTAGTGGGTTTAATAAAGTGAAATAAAGTGCCTCGTGCTTGTGGGCTATATGGTGGTAATTATAAGCCCAGGTCTGATATCGGTATAATACCCACTACATCCTGAAAGATGATATAAGTGGATGTCTATGAATTAATATCGGTTTAAATACCTATTCAGTCTCCACATATCAAGCTGTTCAGGATTGAGAGTATATAGGTGATTCTCATCAAGCATGCTTGGATGGGCCAGATAGGAACGGAAAAAACATTTCCCATGAGTTTCACCACATTTTCTGCAATAAATACTTACAAAATCAGTGAATCATCAGTTCACCAAAAAAATGTAAAACCTTTAAAATGGTTAAATAATGGCTAAAAATAAATTCATTGTAGTAGTATTAAAAATCGCAAACAATTATTTCATAGGTGGGGGAAATTTTAGTTCCAGATTTAAATAAACATTTATTAATAAATATTTAAAAGCCCATAAAAAGATATTACATTCAATCTATAAATCCCCTTAAAGAGCTCCTATTACATGGTTTGTGACCTCTAGGGAGATGCCTATCACAGACATGTATAAACATCCTCTGTGATGTTAAGACCCAAAGGATGTATAGTTTTTTAGCTCAAGTATGTAGCGGGTCTCAAGGCGGCGTAATTTTTCCTCCCTATTGCCTCCCCGTCTGCCCGCAAGTCTATTACAAAGTATTTTAATTCATTACTTTTGGAGTCATGTTTGGCTTTAAAGTGTCTTGTCACAGGGTATGTATTGTCCTAATTGCAAATCGCTCTAAGATGTTGTAAGATCCTTTTATGTACGGGGAGCTTAGTGCTCCCTACGTAAATCAAGTTGCATGTACAGATCAAGACATAAATAGCAAACTCCGTTTTGCACATGAGCAGCTTGTTGATCTTATGTTCCTTCAGATCGAATGGTGAATGATAGCTGGTTTTATTCACCGCTTGGAGACAGGCTTTGTAGATTTTACAATTGTAAAAGCCTGCATGTGTCTAGAGCCAATTTGTAGATTCCAAAACCTCTGGACTGGTTTTGACAAGCTCATCTTTCATGGATTGCCCCCTACTATAAGTTATGGATGGTCTTTTGGGGAGATCTTTCCCTATTATTGGGTCACTCAAAATCAAGGGCCAATTCCTATTGATTATAGTTTCATTCTGTTTGTGTTGGGAGCTGTATTGTACAATAATCCTAAACTCGGGTATGGTTTGTGGGGTGTCCTCACTAGTTATTGTTGCTTCTGACCCACCCGTTAGAAGTTCCAGCCTGCTTTTCTGCATAGATTTAGTGATGGCCGCCTCTATTATGTGCTCTGAGTAGCCCCTCTCCATAAACCTCAATTTGCTTTCATATTGGGCTTGTATCAGATCGATGTCCCTGCTATGTATACGCTTCAATCTTAACATCTACCCATATGGGATGCTGTTTATGAGATGTTTCACATGTGAACTTTTAGCGTGCAAGGTAAAATTTCCAGCAGTTAATTTGCAGTGGAGTCTGGTCTCTATTTTGTTTTGTTCAATAAATACCTCTGTGTCTAGGAAAGTGATTGATGTTTTACTAATAGTAGCCGTAAATTGCAGGTTTAAGTTGTTTACATTAATATCCAGCACACATTTCTCTGCTGAGTCTAGATCCCCGTCCCATATTACGAACAAGTCGTCTATGAAACGTAGCCAAGTATTTACATGAGATTTCATAGACTCTAAGTGCTCAGTCATGAGGACCAGCTACTCCCACCAGCCCATGTGAAAACATGCGTAGCTGGGGGAGAAGCTGACCCCCATGGCGATAACCTGCAATTGCCTATACATCAAATTATTGAACATGAACACATTGTTACTTAAATAAAAGTCCACCATCTCCAACAACATATGTCTGTGTTTTGTCATGTTATGAAAAGATGTCTGTAGGTAAAAGTCAAGTGCATTCAAGCCATCAGAGTGTATAATGCTAGTGTATAGCGAGCATGCGTCCAATGCTATCAATAAATAGTTCTCCTTCCATTCAATGTCCTTTATCCTGTACAAGAAATCACTGGTATCGCTCACAAAGGATGGCAAATTCTTTACATGGCTTTGCAAAAAGAAGTCGACATATTGAGACATATGTTCTAGACATCCATTTTTGGCTAAAATAATTGGTCGACCTGGGGGGTTCTTTGCATTTTTATGCAGCTTAGGTAGAAAATACATCGTTGGCACAACCGGGTAATCATTTCTTCGGAATTTATGTTCTTGCCCCGTGATCAGGCCCTCAGATTTCCATTTGGCAAGTTTTCTATAACAATTGGCATACATCATTTTAAGTTCAGTCCCAGTAAATTTGGTATAGCAACGTTTATCATTTAATTGTCCATTGGCCTCTTTAATGTACATATCCCTGTGTAGTAAAACAATATTTCCTCCTTTGTCGGAGGCTCGAATAATCACTTTGTTGTTTTTCTGTAGCTTTGTTACCAGGGTTTTGTAATTGGCTGCTTCCTTGTTATACTTATGTTTGCCCCTGTACACTCTGATATTAAGATCCTTCAGTTGCTTTGTGACTTGATCGTGAAAAAGATCGATTGCATCTTTCAACATTACCGGGTTGAATGTAGATTTTGCTCTAAATTCTGTTAGCGGTTGCTTAGTCTGAGATATTGTCATGTCTGTTTCTGTATGACTTGCTCTGGACTGTGTTGTTCCACTGTCACTCATCGGATCTGCCATCCACAATTCATTTAATTCCTCCATCAATGTTTCTGTGGTTTGGGAACATTCAATATCCCTCCTATTGATGTTGGACCATAGTGGCATTTGATCTGTACCCTGTTTATTCAAGGCAAAGTACTTTTTGAGTTTTAGTTTGCGCATACTTTTAAAAATATCCAATCTAGTATTGACATAATTGAAATCCCTTCTGGGGTAGTACGTCAATCCCAAACTCAATATCTCCTTTTCCTTTTGGTTAAGATCTATTCCCGATAGGTTGACAATGGTTATGTCCACGTCCACTGTAGTCATTATTTTCCTCTCCCCCCAACCTCCTCTTTTCTTGTGTGTTGCCACTGCGTTTACTTGCTTTCCTCCGTTCTCGCCGCTTCCGGTTTTTGCTGCGGTGTACTTTTTTTTGTTTCGTCCGAGATCGGAGGGTTTGCCTTCGGTCCTCGACAAAAAGTGCAAGTTCTTCATCTAGGGTATATCTGGGCCCTGCTGCCCGGGCTTGTTCTTCTCTTTCAGAGTCACTGTCCGGATTCGAACTAGCTTCCGATAGCCATGTGCCTGATGAGACGGGATCCGTTCGTATCACTTTGGGTTTTGCCGCTGGTAGTTTGCGGGTCTGTTTATTTTTTCTACGAACCTCGTATTTATTTGAAAAGGTAAAAATTTGGCCCATTTCGTAATCCGTCTTATCTCGGAAAAATGTATATGTTTTTCGATCCTTTATTTTGTCCTCCTCCTTCTTTAGTCTTGCATTTATTTCTTTTCGCAGTTTGTTGGTTTCTTCTTCCTCATTGAGCGCTTCTATTTCCTCGTTGATTTTGTCAATTTCCTCTAGAAATACGGTTCTATCCGTATCTGCATACTTCACTAGAATCTGCATTAAGCGTTTGGAAGAATCTAAATTGCACTCGTCCCATTCATGCATCATTGAGGGGTTGGGCGTCTCATAACTAGGTGCCAAAAGGATACGGATCCCGCGGGGGACTCTCTCCACAACCAAGTACATCCTTAATGACCTGGCTTCCCACCACTTGCTTGTTCTGCACGGCTCTTATTTCTAATATTTTGAATTTTTCTTTTAATGTGCTGTTAGTTTCATTCACTTTCCCCGTGGCGTTGTTTTCCTTAGCGGGTCCTGCTCTTGCATCATTGAACATTAGTAACGCTGCAGCTTCCCGTTCCTTTACTGTGTCGGACGACATTGAAGTACAACAATAATTTACAACTTTATTGCCTTGGAATTCTGATCCGCTGAAGTCAGCTCGCGTTAAATCCTCGGCTCCGCACACCTCTCACCCGTTGTGACTAATTTGGCTGCGTTACACGTACCTTCAGCAGTCAACAGGATACGCTGATTCCTCCGAAGCTGTCGCGTCCCGGTCCGCTTTCAGGCTCTGTGTTTGTTCTGCAGGTCAAGGGGGTTCCACAGCCTTGCTCCTCCAGGAGCTCTTCAAAGTTTTCCTGATTGCGTGGGAAAATGTGTCTTTCCAAACGCTGTGGTCAAAAGCGAGAGAGGGTCCGTACAAGCCATAAAGAGACTTACGCCGGCTTAAACATTCCAAGGATTATCCGAATTCTCACAGGTTCTTTCCAAAGCTGCAAACACGGATACGGACCCAAAGTAAGTCCAAGTGAAGTTCATTGTAGAATCAAATCGCCATGATGCGTTTCGCACTGCCCAGAGCGCTTGATCACATGACACAGCCACAATTGGTTAAATAGGCCTCTAAATTAGTCACATGTTATTGCCTACAACTCGAATGGAAGTAGGAAAGTTACGCAGTTCAAAAACTACATACATTTCTTTTGCAAAATACATTGTAAACGTTGTGGCTAAAACTATGTAAAAAAATATAAAATTACTTTACATAATAAAACCATGTCCTGAAAGAATAAGTGATTGGTGCAAAACAAGGTGTATTAAAATCGAATGTTTCTTAATAGTTTCTGGAATGCTTTCTGGTATGCAGCGTTACAAAATACAATGTTTCTATTCCTACATTGGAACAAATTTTATGTCCAAATGAGTAGACTTTATCTTAGTCATTTATGTTACACCAGTTTCAAGAAGTATCCGCTCAGTGGCAATAAAGCCCAATTGCCAAACTACATCACTAAGTAGTGGGTTCAATAAAGTGAAATAAAGTGCCTCGTGCTTGCGAGCCTTATGGTGGTAATTATAAGCCCAGGTCTGATATCGGTATAATACCCACTACATCCTGATAGATGATATAAGTGGATGTCTATGAATTAATATCGGTTTAAATACCTATTCAGTCTCCACATATCAAGCTGTTCAGGATTGAGAGTATACAGGTGATTCTCATCAAGCATGCTTGGATGGGCCAGATAGGAACGGAAAAAACATTTCCCATGAGCTTCACCACATTTTATGCAATAAATACTTACAAAATCAGTGAATCATCAGTACGCCAAAAAAATTAAAAACCTTTAAAATGGTTAAATAATGGCTAAAAATAAATTCATTGTAGTAGTATTAAAAATCGCAAACAATTAATTCATAGGTGGGGGAAATTTTAGTTCCAGATTTAAATAAACATTTATTATTAAATATTTAAAAGCCCATAAAAAGATATTAAATTCAATCTATAAATCACCTTAAAGAGCTCCTCTTTGATGGTTTGTGACCTCTAGGGAGATGCCTGTTACAGACATGTATGCAAATTCTCTGTGATGTTAAGACCCGAAGGATGTTTAGTGTTTAGCTCAAGTATGTAGCGGGTCTCGAGGCGGCGTAATTTTTCCTCCCTATTGCCTCCCCGTCTGCTCGCAAGTCTATTACAAATATTTTAATTCATTACTTTTTGAGTCATGTTTGGCTTTAAAGTGTCTTGCCACAGGGTATGTATTGTCCTAATTGCAAATCGCTCTAAGATGTCGTAAGATCCTTTTATGTACGGGGAGCTTAGTGCTCCCTACGTACATCAAGTTGCATGGACAGATCAAGACATAAATAGCAAACTCCGTTTTGTACGTGAGCAGCTTGTTGATCTTATGTTCCTTCAGATCGAATGGTGAATGATAGCTGGTTTTATTCACCGCTTGGAGACAGGCTTTGCAGATTTTACAATTGTAAAAGCCTGCATGTGTCTGGAGCCAATTTGTAGATTCCAAAACCTCTGGACTGGTTTTGACGAGCTCATCCTTCATGGATTGCACCCTACTATAAGTTATGGATGGTCTTTTGGGGAGATCTTTCCCTAATATTGGGTCACTTAAAATCAAGGGCCAATTCTTATTAATTATAGTTTCAATCTGTTTGTATTGGGAGCTGTATTGTATATATATATATATATATATATATATATATATATATATATATATATATATATATATATATATATATTACCTACTGGCTATCGCCAGTAGGTATATATAGTTAGGATTATTTGTCTATGGAACTTTTGAAAATTCTATGTCTAATAACTTTGGCGTTTGTGGACGGAATCGGCTGAGATTTTCAGGAAAATGGCACATTTTGTTTCTGAGCAGCCCCCGAAAATTTGGGGGGGTTTCGTCAAGGGGGGGCCGAGAAAAAAGGGGGGTCCCAAAACGCGTTTTTCCCATGTTAATTTCCATAGGGCCTTTGGCCTCACTTTTAGCTCGAACGGCTGAATGGATTTGCACGAAACTTGGCAAAATTGTAGGGACTGTTAGCCCGATGTGCCTTTGCTAGAAATTAACGTTCAAAACAAGATATATATCTGTAACAGCGCTCCCGGCTGCGCTCCGGTCCGCTTACTTTTCGCGAAACGGAACTTTGCGCGCAGAAAGCTGATTGGCTCTCCGGTGTCTGTCAACATTCTAAACAGTCCGGAGCGGCCGCCATCTTATCTCTCGGTAGGATCGAGAGAGAAGAAGAGGTGAAAAACGAAGGGGGAATTTAATGAAAGGGGGCAAGGTATACCTCTCTTGACCCCCTAGGAATGATGTTGGGGTTATTAAAGGGTCCCGTGGGGAAAATAAAAAAATATATATTTTTCACGGTAGAAGCGCTTCCCGGGCCGCGAACAGGGCCGCAAACTGGTAGCGAAACGGGAATTCGCCATTTTGTGTTTCGTTTTAATTAAATTACTAGGTATAAGGGGGTGCGGGAGACGTATCCTGACCCCTTATGTTTTCTGAGGGTGGCTGAGGAGGCTCATATATGTTGATACATGTCTTCCAGCGGCAGTGCGTGAGCTTTTTTTTTTTTTTGCTGCGTGACGTCTGTTAACATTCGATTCGATGGAAATCAGGAAGTGTTGACCACCATTTTGTCACTGCGAGTAAATATTTTGTTATAAATGAATCCTTATTGATAAACATTGTCTGCGCCATCTTGCCTTTTTGTCCAATGCCACAATTTTGTCGTGCACGGCAGCCATTTTAGATGCCTTGACCAGACCCACTCTCTGCACGCTGTCGATTCTCAGCACGGCTCCCCACCCTCGCAAGCATCTCCCCCACGCACTGGTCACCCCCGCTCTCTCTCTCATGCATGGGCCATATACTTCTCCCCATCTGCGCTGCTCTTCCCTGAGAATCACACCCTGTGCCCGCCCGACACCTCCCTTTCACCCTATTCACTACCGCACCCTCTGACACTCCTCTTCCTCTGTGTCCGATTGTCCAGGCCGGACCCAGGCTATCACCTAGCCCTGCGGATGTAGTTTATGGCCCCAGCTGTAGAGAATCCAGACATACCAACCCTCCCGATTCAGGCGTGAGACTACTGATTTCAGTGCTAGTCTCCCGCCTCCCGATTTCTGCAAGCAAAAACCCGGGGGCATATTACCAACAACTAGCGATAATTTTTGTCTCTAACTTGTTTAGAGACAAAAATTATCGCCGCACATCGGCGATTTTTATCGCAGATAAACCTTGCTATTAGCAAGGTTTATCGCAAATGCGATAAAAAACGGCTGCAATGCATGAATATCGCTGAAAAGTCAGCGATATTCATGCATTATCGAGCAAATGCTCTTAGCCATGTTATCCACCTCCCATTGGATAACATGGCTAAGAACTGCTCAGGTCAGGTGTTAGCTTTTGGAGATATTCGCGCTTAGCGCGAATATCTCCAAAAGTTGGTAATAGGAGATAGCGATGTTAGGGACTGTTTCCAGTCGGTAACATCTTGGCACGCCCACTTTGCATGTCATTAGTGATAAATATCACTGACATGCAAAGCGGGGCCCAAGATGGTCGCTATCTCCTTTTAGCTGTCACTAACTGGTGTTAGCGACAGCTTGGTAATAGGGAGATAATTTTATCTCCGCTTTCTTGGCTTTTAAAGCCAAAAAAGCGGAGATAAACCCCCTTGATAATATGCCCCACGATTCCTCGGGGGTTTCAGCTGACAGGGCTTGGTATTGTGTTACGTGGTAATTTTTCCAGGAAACGTCAGAGGGTCGATGCAGGGGTTCTAGAAGGGGTGATAAACCATTTAAGCCTCATGAACAAGCGCATGGTCTTTTAATGATCTGTGAAGTACTTGGGGCGGCGGTGTGTGTGTGTCCTCTTTCAGGAGCGGGCGGGGGGGGGGGCACTGCCAGCAACTTGCCAGGCCAGGCAGTGTTCAACACTTGCATCACCCTTTCTCTGCCTGCTATTGCGCTCCATGCTTCAGAAAGGTAAGAAAAAGAACGTGCATTTGAGTTTGAAATGTCCGATCCTGTAGCAGTACACTTGCAAAGCCCACACATGACAATAACCCGATTCAAGGCCCCATTCACCCGATTTTTTAAAAATATATAGCACTCCAATAAAGTGGGATTATAAAACTTTATTAACTTTTAAATATAACGAACGGAACAAAAACTGTAACAAACATTTAAACATTTTTGACAAAAAAAGCAACAATGGTCAGAAGCTGTCTTTTGTGCGAATAGTCCCAAGGCAGCACAACGTGCTGAGTTCTGGACGGCACCCAGGTAATGTCACCTGGGTGCCGCACTGGTTTTTGGGATCCTACAATGCAGCAAAGAAAAACAGCGTGGGGCGTCCCGGGTGGTGCGGAGGAGGCCTCGTCAGTAGCGGTCTGTTGTGCGAATAGTTCCAAGGCAGCAGAACGCACTGAGATGTTGATGGCACCCAGGTGATGTCCAGTAAACTGCTGCACTGGTTTTGGTATCCTACAATGCTGCTCCGAAAATTGGCGTGGGGCGGCCCGGGGGGGGGGCGTGGGGGAGGCGGCGTGAACGGGCCTCCCCAGGTGGCGGCCATCCAGCTGAGTTGCGCCCGCTCTTGCGGCTACAGCGTCTCGCTCACCATGTTGTTGAGTTGCTCCCACTCTTGCAGTGCAGCGATAGGCGGCTGCCACATGACTCTTAAAATGGCGGACGGCTCTTCGGTTTTGGGCCTGGTCCACTAAAATGGCCCTGGGACACCTTGGAACTCGGACGCTTGCCTGCTAGGGCTTGGGCTCCATTCTCGAAAGCGTCCCCTCAGCCGTGAAGATTCTACAAAAGTCTTGGGGGCCCTCGACTCCTGCAGGCTTCCGGTGGGGAGCGGCTGCCATGATTGCTCGCGGAATGACCACGACGGAGCCACGAGATGGTGGTGCTCTCATGCTGACGCCAGCTTCAGTCTGAATCATCCAGAAACAAGGTGGGGCTTTCATCGTTTGGGAAAAAAAAATGTTCTAAACCAATGAAAAGTGTTATTTTTAGGTCATATGACCAAGCCTTCCATCTTTAGGAAACCAAAAGTAAAATGAACCAATGAAAAGTTTTATAAACAAGTCACATGACCTGTTATGCGGCATAGGGCTACAAAAAGCGTAGAAAATCCGTTGGCACGTGAGGCGGCGTCAGTAGCGGACCGATGTGCGAATAGGCCAAAGGCAGCACAACGCGCCGAGATCCGGATGGCACCGAGTTAGTGTCCAGCAAGTTGCTGCACTGGTGTGGCTATCCTACAATGCTGCGCCGAAAGTCGGCGTGGGGCGCCCCGTTGGCCTGTGAGGTCGCGTCAGTCAGTGGGGGCTGTGCGTCTCCCCCAAGATGGAGGCTCCTCGGCTGCAGTGCGGCGCCCCTTAGCGTTTCACTCGCCGTCCAACTGAGTTGCGTCCGCACTTGCGGCTACAGTAGGCCAAAGGCAGCACAACGCGCCGAGATCCGGATGGCACCGAGGTGGTGTCCAGCAAATTGCCACATTGGTGTGGCCATCCTACAATGCTGCGCCGAAAGACGGCGTGTCCAGCTGAGTTGCGGTCACTCTTGCGGTACAGTGACTCGAACACGCAGAGATCCGGATGGCACCGAGGTGGTGTCCAGCAAGTTGCCGCACTGGTGTGGCCATCCTACAATGCTGCGCCGAAAGACGGCGTGTCCAGCTGAGTTGCGGTCACTCTTGCGCTACAGTGACTCGAACGCGCCGAGATCCGGATGGCACCGAGGTGGTGTCCAGCAAGTTGCCGCACTGGTGTGGCCATCCTACAATGCTGCGCCGAAAGACGGCGTGTCCAGCTGAGTTCCGGTCACTCTTGCGGTACAGTGACTCGAACGCGCCGAGATCCGGATGGCACCGAGGTGGTGTCCAGCAAGTTGCCGCACTGGTGTGGCCATCCTACAATGCTGCGCCGAAAGTCGGCGTGGGGTGCCCCGTTGGCTTATGAGGTGATGTCAAAAGTGGACCGATGTGTGAATAGGTCGGAACCAGCACAAGGCGCCAAGATCCGAATGGCAAGTCCTGGATGTTCAGTGCCATAGTTGAGAGTTCTGAGCAGTGCTTGTAAGACTGTCTGAAGCTTATTTGCACCTGCTGCAGCTTCACTATTGCCCTGGTGTGGCCAAAGGTCGCACATGACGTAGGCGGCCGGCTCCCGAGGTCCGACGGAACTTTTTTCCTTTTCCTTTTTGCTTCTTGTCCCACAATCCGTTTCATCTGAAGACATGACCAGGTCCCTGAATGTGTACAGGGGGACGTTATTGATTGAATCAAAATGGCGGCTTGACACAAAGCTGACTCAAGCGTTGCTGTTGATGCTATACAGACAAAAATTGGTTTTCAGTTTGTACATTCTTCAGGATTTTTTTTTCCATCCGAGGCTGATTGAGAGTTTGTAGAAAAATGGCTTCAGATTTTCCACATACTACTCTTCAACATTCTTCCTAAATGTAACAATGTGAGACTCACTAGGAGAACGGCTGTTTATGTTTCCTTTCAAAATGCTGCCAACAATATTTTCTGAATGGAAGACACCATCTTGTAGCATAAAGGGCCGAAAGGGGTTCTGGTCTGGCCGATTGTTGGTGAAGACATTTTGACTATATCTTGGACCTGCCCGGCCTCGCCCAAAATGGCGCCGGTATAAATGGGACTCGTAACTCATTGTTGTGTACTGGTTGAACAACCTTGATATCACGAGATATGAATGCAGTTTTGATGCTCATGGCGGGCGGGGACGAGAATTGATTGAATATTTCGACATCCCTATTGATATTAAGTTCTGATGTGTTATTGATTACTGTACTATTGAAAGTTCGAATTTCAGTTTGCTCCGTGGCCGGCCCACGTGGTTATAGGCCCGTATTTGTATGCTGACATTTTCACAATAAAGGTTTTTAAAACAAGACATGGTAGTAGTATTTACATTGGTAAAGTTTTTACTTTTAGTCACTGTTTTCGAATCAGTAAAAGGCAAGTGAAATAAAGCAGTCCAATTACATGACGGATAAAAGGTATAATATGTAGGAACGCAGTAAAGATAAATGGTCAAGGGCAGTTGTGTTTTCCTCTCCTGCAACATAAAGTGATCGATAAGAATCTGATAATCAGGCGTATCGGCGACTAAGACAGCAGGCCGAGTCTCTTTTACTCAACGGCTCCATCATGGAACGAAGAAACGCCCTTTTTCTCGAAAAAGGAATATATTTTACTTGCAGGACAGTTGTAAATTTTCCGGGAAAGTACATTAGCCTGGAATATTATAACATATATGTTATAAAAAAAAAAGTTCGAAACCAATAAAAAGCGTAATTTTTAGGTCATATGACCAAGCTTTTCATCATTAAAATAACAAAAGTAAAATGAACCAATGAAAAGTTTTATTAACAAGTCACATGACCTGTTATGCTTACGTTACGCGCTGCGCGCCGCGCCCCGGATCACTTCCGGGTGCGCTAACGCGGCGTGTCATATAACGCATTACGCGACAACGTAGGTCAAGAATATAGTCAAAATGTCTCCACCAACCAGCGTTCGGAACACAACCCCTTTCAGCAGTCCAAAAAGTTCTGTTAAATGACAACAGAGGGGACAGGCAACAAGAACCATCAGTCAAAGAGGGGAGGGCAAGTTCTTCTCTACCGGGTCATGTTGGGGCGCTACCGGAACTGATCGAATTGGTAGTCTACAGTGTTTCTGGATGTTTCAGACTAAAGCTGGCGTCAGCATGAGAGCACTACCATCTCGTAGCTCCGTCGTGGCCATTCCACGAGCAGACATGGCAGCCGCTCCCCACCAGAAGCCTGCGGGAGTCGGGGGGCCCCCAAGACTTTTGTAGAATCTTCACGGCTGAGGGGACGCTTTCGAGAATGGGACCCAAGCCCTATCAGGGAAGCGTCCGAGTTCCAAGGTGTCCCAGGGCCATTTTAGTGGACCAGGCCCAAAACCGAAGAGCCGGCCGCCATTTTGAGAGTCCTGTGGCACCCGCCTATCGCTGCACCGCAAGAGCGGGAGCAACTCAACTACATGGTGAGCGAGACGCTGTAGTCGCAAGAGCGGGCGGTAAACAGCTGAATGGCGGAAGAGGCACAGTGTAGCAAAAGCGGGCGGAATGGCAACTAAAACGGTAAAGGGGCGCCCCACTACAGCGTGTCTTCAGGTCAAACGGATTGTGGGACAAAGTCCAGAATAGAAGAGTCATCAAAAGGCAAAAAGTTCCGCCGGACCCCGGGAGCCGGCCGCCTATGTCGGGGGCGATCTCAGGCTACACCAGTGCTATAAGACTTGGGGAGGGGGTCGGAGCCAAGCGTCTTCTCCGAGTCCGTGCCATCACACCGCCCCTCGGGGGCCTCCGTCAAGCTGTTTAGGGAGGTACCATATAACATTGTTTTCAAATGCAGTCAGGTCCACAAACGACCCTCACTTACTTTGAGAATAGTGAAGCTGCAGTAGGTGGAAATAAGCTTCAGACAGTCTTACAAGCACTGCTTTTCTAAACATTTTTTGATTTTTTTGTATTTTTGCACAGTTTTATATTTTTTTTTTGTTTTTGATGGAGGGGAAACAACAAAGCACAGGCATTGAAAAAGGCTCAAACTCAGAACTCTGAACTATGGCACCCAACATCCAGGACTTGCCATCCGGATCTTGGCGCCTTGTGCTGCTTCCGACCTATTCACACATCGGTCCACTACTGACATCATCTCATAAACCTACGTAATGTAAATAGTTATTTAATAAAATGTTTTACCCTGTTTCTTTGCTGGTGTGTTGTCTATATTTTTAATATTTGCATAGGGTTTGTCGTTATTTTGGGCGGGGTGGGTGACGGAGCCGAGCTGTCTTGCAGCCCTCATGGTGTGGAGCTCAGTTCATCTCACTATTTTCGTATTTCTCATGAAGGGTTGTTCCTAATATTTCTATTTTAGCGAGGTCAAAAAGAGATCCAATTAGTGGCCTACTGATTTTGCTCGATTACTTTTATTTTTTTACACGATTTTTCACGATTTTTCACTATCTGCAAAGACTAAACAGAGTATTGCGACTTTGTGCTTGTTTGTAAATAGAGAATGAACCAAAGAGAATCAATTGTAAAACAGTAAATGCTTGGATAACAATCAATCAAATGGAGAGACAAGCAGGCACGACGGATTACAACGGGGGTAAAGGCCTGCGTTAACTACTCTTCACTATCTGCAAAGAGAGAGTACTACTAAGAGAAAAGAGGGGGGGGGCAGCGTTCAAAGCACATCAGCATGCATAAACACGAAAACGTTTTTACCTATCACGTACTTGACATTTTACAGCTTTTGATATTTGCTATTAAAAAACCAATGAAATTCACTGAAAAAAACATAGGTTATAGGCCATATATAGTTAGGAATTTGCATTTACAAAACCTTGAAAATTCAATGAAAAAACCATTGGTTATAGAACATATATAGTTAGGAATTTGCATTTACAAAACCTTATTTTACTCGCATAAAACCATTGAAATTCCATATATAGTTAGATGCGCTAACTATATATCGTGCACCCGCAATCCACTGCTGATGATGTCACATATTACATCATTCATGACATGGTCAGTGACATCACTGATGACATCACTGATGACATCTCAAATGACATCACTGATGACAACATCCAGTGACTGTATGTTTCTGTAAAGTTAAAATATGTCTTACATATTGAAGAATGAGTGGATGTATAAATGTCTGAATGAAGGATTTAGTAGGTGCATGACTGATTGTATGAGGGAGTGATTAAATGTGTCTCACTGAGTGCATGGGTTAGTGATTAAACTGTATTAATTTGTGCATCATTATATCTGTTGTTCTGTAAACTGCTGCATGTGTTGATCAGTAGCTATATGAGTAACTATATGGGTTATTGATTGGTTGCCCAAGTATTTGTATGGGAGACTGAGTATGTGTGTGAGTGGCTGGGAGGTGTGTGACTCTGTGCATAGATGTGTGAACAGCTGATTCACTAGATGTATGGGTTCAAAATTGCATGTGGAAACAGCTGTATGGGTGGTTGACTGTGTGCATGAGTGTATTGGTGAGTGAATGCATATCTCAGTGCTACATGTCAAAGTAAGTACATATGTAAAACACAGTACATGTGAGAGTTGACATATATAAATAACTGTATAAGAGCTAGTGAATGTGTCAGTGGTTGCATGGATCATTGACAACTTGTATCAGTGATTGTATAAGAGAGAAAATATGTGTTAGTATATGTTTGAATAAGTAAAGTTTGTATAACTGTATAGTTGAGGAAATGGAGGTGTGATTGATTGTTTGCATGACTGACTAGTTGTGTGAGTAACTCCATGAATGAGTGACAGTCTGTGAGTGTCTGTTTACACTGATTGTATCTAAGGTTATATTAGAGTCTGAAGAGGTTCATCGTATTATCACATGAATGATATCATCAGTGATGTCATTTGATATGTCATCAGTGATGTCATCAGTGATGTCATTTGAGATGTCATCAGTGATGTCATCAGTGATGTCA
This sequence comes from Lissotriton vulgaris, assembly GCF_964263255.1. Classification (NCBI taxonomy): domain Eukaryota; kingdom Metazoa; phylum Chordata; class Amphibia; order Caudata; family Salamandridae; genus Lissotriton; species Lissotriton vulgaris. The sequence goes on along the minus strand of NC_141689.1, from coordinate 274,827,102 downwards.
CTGACCATGTCATGAATGATGTAATATGTGACATCATCAGCAGTGGATTGCGGGTGCGCGATATATAGTTAGCGCATCTAACTATATATGGAATTTCAATGGTTTTATGCGAGTAAAATAAGGTTTTGTAAATGCAAATTCCTAACTATATATGTTCTATAACCAATGGTTTTTTCATTGAATTTTCAAGGTTTTGTAAATGCAAATTCCTAACTATATATGGGCTATAACCTATGGTTTTTTCAGTGAATATATATATATAATATATATATATAATATATATATTTCAATGGTTTTGTGCAAGTAAAATAAGGTTTTGTAAATGCTAATCCCTAACTATATATGGTCTATAACCTATGGTTTTTTCAGTGAATATATATATATATATTCACTGAAAAAACCATAGGTTATAGCCCATATATAGTTAGGAATTTGCATTTACAAAACCTTATTTTACTCGCACAAAACCATTGAAATTCGCATATATAGTTAGTTGCACTAACTATATATCGCGCACCCGCAATCCACTGCTGATGATGTCACATATTACTTCGGTCATGACATGGTCAGTGACATCACTGATGACATCACTGATGACATCTCATTTGACATTACTGATCACATCACTGATAATATCATTCATGTGATAATACGATGAACCTCTTCAGACTCTAATATAACCTTAGATACAATCAGTGTAAACAGACACTCACAGATTGTCACTCATCCATGGAGTTACTCATACATCTAGTCAGTCATGCAAAGAATCAATCACACCTCCATTTCCCCAACTATACAGTTATACACACCTTACTAATTCAAACATATTCTAACACATATTTACTCTCCTATATAATCCCTGATAGAAGTTCACAATGATCCATACAGCCACTCACACATTCACTGGCTCTTATGCACAGTTATTTATATATGTCAACTCTCACATGTACTGTGTTTTACATATGTACTTACTTTGACATGTAGCACTGAGATATCCATTCACTCACCAATACACTCATGCACACAGTCAACTGCCCATGCAGCTGTTTCCACATGCACTTTTGAACCCATACATCTAGTGAATCAACTACTCACACATCTATGCACAGAGTCATACACCTCCCAGCCACTCACACACATGCTCAGTCTCCCATACAAATACTTGGGCAACCAATGAATAACCCATATAGTTACTCATATAGCTACTGATTAACACATTCAGCAGTTTACAGAACAACAGACATAATGATGCACAAATTAAGACAGTTTAGTCACTAACCCATGCACTCAGTGAGACACATTTAATCACTCTCTCATACAGTCAGTCGTGCACCTACTATTTTCTTCATCCAGACACTTATACATCCACTCATTCTTCAATATGTAAGACATATTTTAACTTTACAGAAACATACAGTCATTGGATAATGTCATCAGTGATGTCATTTGAGTGTTCATCAGTGATGTCATCAGTGATGTCACTGACCATGTCATGAATGATGTAATATGTGACATCATCAGCAGTGGATTGCGGGTGCGCGATATATAGTTAGTGCAACTAACTATACATATGAATTTCAATGGTTTTGTGCGAGTAAAATTAGGTTTGGTAAATGCTAATCCCTAACTATATATTGTCTATAACCTATGGTTTTTTCAGTGAATTTTCAAGGTTTTGTAAATGCTAATTCCTAACTATATATGGTCTATAACCTATGGTTTTTTTAGTGAATTTCATTGGTTTTTTAATAGCAAATATCAAAAGATGTAAAATGTATTCTTTTTTTCTTCTTCACCAAAGTACGCTCCCCGGTTAGCTTACCGGTGCGCGTACCGAGCGCTCCCCCTGCGAAATTAAAAAAAAAAAATGTTCTTAATTTTTGCATGTATCAGCATCCTAATCCTCCCTCCGAAAACCTAGAGGGTCACAAAGTATCTACCGTGCCCCCTTCTACCCATTCCGTACATTGTTTGTCCTCCATCTTATGTCTTAATTCTACCAATACACAAAATGGAGGAGTCCCGTAACGCTGCCGGTTCGCGTACCGGGGAGCGCACCGGTAAGCGCTCGATAAAAAAAGGTGGGAAAGTATTATACAGAAAAACCACTACAGACACTTTCATCAAATATAGAATAGCCCCTACTACATAGCAGTCCCTACCATTTCCCCAAATTTGATGGAATTTCATTGTGAAAATTATGCTGTAAGCCTGATTAAATATCCTGAGGTAAATTACCTAACCAAAACACTTATGAAGTGTTAGAATTGACAACCAATCAAAATGCTACTTTCAATATCTTCTATTATTTAATGACATTTGATTGGTTATGTACCTGAATATATATAAAGAAAGAGAGAGAAACACAGCCATTTTGACTACTACTTCTTGAAGTACATATCAAGTACATTTCAACTGATAACTTGAAGTTCTATTTGAAAGGTAAGATGTTATTTTAAAAACTGAAGTATGTTCTGTACTGTAAGCTAATTAGGAAAACATTTCCTGATAGTTAAATACTATCCCTCTGTAATACTTATAGAATAAAATAGACTTCTCTGTTTTAGTTATGGATGGAGTTAGACTTGTCTTGTATAATTAAAAATTGACTTAGAGTTTATTTCATAAATGTTTTCATATTTCTACTTCCAGTTTGATATCATACACTGCCCAACGAAAAAATCACTGTGTAAAAAACCAAACTACCTGTCTGTACTTAAACCCAACAGTGCCCTATATGTACTGATATATTTTTTTAAAATTCATTTTACAGCATAGAAATGGAAGGAGAGCAGAAAAATAACGTGAAAATTGCAGAATGCAACCAAGACAAAGAAAATGATTCAGAATTCTTTGATCAATCAATGGACATAGAACTTCTGCAATGTGTTGAAGCTGTGGATTTGTTAATTGAAAATGAGTCAAAATCTGACCAAGAATTATTAGAAGTTCTTTTTAATTTTGAAAATAAATCAGAATAATAAATTTATATATAATAATTCAAAAATTGTTTGAGACATTATTCATTTTTATATGTATTTTTAAAACTAGTAGCAAATTGATTTTAATGTAAAATCAGACTTTAAATATACTGTGCAACTTTAAGTTTGCTCATAGTTACTTCCTTTCTTCCACTATATCATCACCAATGTGTATTTAACATCTCTTTATCATCTTCTGCCTCCATGGTGTTTCTGCTTTCCTGACAGACTACGCTATGAATTCCATATACCACAATAACTTCTGAAACAACATGCAAGATATCTACAAAGGAAACAATGTATTTTTATTTTTAGACTCTGCATTGGTACCTACATGTTGGTACTTAAATAAAATAAATAAATAAAAACAAAAATAACAATCAATAAACATACAATATTTGAACATTCTTTCATCCTATGTTCCCAATATTACGCTTCCCGGACCGCTTCCCGGTGCGCGTACCGAGCGCTCCCCCCGCAAAAAAAAACGAAATAATTTTTTTTTTTGTTTAACCCCGCGAGGCCCTTTTAAAGCCCCCTCATCAAACCTAGGGGGTCAGGGAGGATGTACTCTGCCCCCTTATGCTCATTTCGCACTTTGTTTTGGCCACCTCTTGTGTCTCGATCCTACCGAGACACAAGATGGCGGCTGCTCCGGACTGTTTAGAATGTTTACAGACACCCGAGAGCCAATCAGCTTCGCTTCGCGAAGTTCCGTTACGCGTCAGGTACGTGAACCGGGGCGCTAACCGGGACGCTGTCACAGATATATCTGTTTTTTAAAACGTTAATTTCTCAAAATCCACTGGAGCACATATATTGAGAAATAGCAAAGGCACGTCGGGCAAACCATATCTACAATTTTGCAAAGTTTCGCGTAAATCCATTCAGCCGTTCGAGCTAAAAGTGAGTCCAACCGCCCTATGGAAAACTCAATGTTAAAAATGCGTTTTGAGACCCCCCTTTTTTCTCGGCCCCCCCCTGACGAAACCCCCCCAAATTTTCAGGGGCTGCTCAGAAACAAAATGTGCCATTTTCCTGAAAGTTTCAGCCAATTCCGTCCACAAACGCCAAAGTTATTCGACATAGAATTTTCAAAAATCCCATAGGAAAAAAATCCTAACTATATTTATATACCTACTAGTAGGTAATATATATATATATATATATATATATATATATATATATATATATATATATATATATTCTCGCTGGAAAAAAACAAAGCTTAATGTAATGTTATTGCTAGGTGCATTTGTCAGTGACAACAGTGACTTTTTGTACTTGAAGAAACACAGAAATTCACCAATTATAGTTAGCAGAGCTATAACTCGCACCCCCTGCATGCACTGCTTATGACCTAACATATTACATTACTCATGACATATTATATAATATAATTTATGAGATCCCTGATGACATTGCAAATGACATTGCATTGGCAGGGGGTTGCCACATGGTCTTATGTTTTTTAAAGGGGTGGCACGATGTCTACTCACAGGTATAATTAAGAGCATTAGGGCCTTATGTTTTCTTTAAAGGGGAGGGTGCGAAGTGGCCCCTCTCCTCGAGCCTCATTAGGCCCTGGGAACTCATCCCCTGGGCATTTTTTTTAAAGGGGAGTTGGGCCAGTATGCCACCCTCAAGAGCCATCCTGGGGCCCAATCCCCTAGTGCTTATATTATCAAAGGTGAGGGGGCATGTAGTCCCCCTCCCCTAGCCTTATTTGGCTGTTCGGACCCCTTCAACCAGGGCTGTTTTTTTTAAATTAAAGTGGCGAATGGCTGTGTGGCACTCTTCTTCAAGGCTTATTAGTCCCTGTAGACCCCATCCCCAGGATCCTTTTTTCATGAACCGGGAGGGGGCTGCGCAGCATATTCTATGACATCATTGATGACATTGCTGATTACGTCATCCAAGCTTCTTTTTTTGCATTACTCTATAACTTGTAGGGTATTAGAGACGTGATGGTAAGTACAAAATAGCTCAGCATATCATTAATGCCATCAAAGATACAACTCCACACTGCGCACAGTCGACAGCTGTGCAGGGCAGATAGCTTGCAGGGGGCTGGGCGCAGGGCCTGGCAACAGGCAGGCCCTGTGCCCAACCCCAAGTCATGCAGAAAGGCTGTGTGTAGGGGTGCAGTTGGGTGCCAGCAAGGGGTTGGGCACAGAGCCTAGCCACAGTTATAAATCTTTGTATTGAAGTGCAGAGGACAGTTGATGAGTTGTGTTCAGTATGCTCCACACAAGCTTTTGGGTCTGCAGAAAATGTTTCCAAAAGGGCAAAGATTCTACATAGTAGATAGTAAGGGGGATATTTATGGCAAAGTAAAATAGTACAGCCTGTCACCTTGCTGTGCGGTGCTACGCATAAATTAAAGTGGCGAATGGCTGTGTGGCACTCTTCTTTAAGGCTTATTAGTCCCTGTAGACCCCATCCCCAGGATCCTTTTTTCATGAACCGGGAGGGGGCTGCGCAGCATATTCTATGACATCATTGCTGATTACGTCATCCAAGCTTCTTTTTTTGCATTACTCTATAACTTGTAGGGTATTAGAGACGTGATGGTAAGTACAAAATAGCTCAGCATATCATTAATGCCATCAAAGATACAACTCCCTAAGGTGTTTCAAGAATGTATTGTGTACAACATTGACCCTATACTATACAATTCACCGGTAGCCTAGTTCGAATTAACAATCAACCATAGACATATGGGAAACCCTCATTATACATATGTTCAATATGTATACAACTGTTCAGAGAAAGTCAAGTACCTCAAAGTCTGTTCCAAAATGAATGACCTACTATGGACAGCTTTTATCTGTATGAAACCTAGATTGCGAAATGAAGCTGATATGAGTAGAAAAATGGGTACTTGAAACAGAGTTTAGTCTATGGAAAGAGTTTACCCCACTGTAGCCAGGCCTAGCACTCAATCGCCACAGGCTGACTATGTGATTTTACAGTTTAAAATTTGTTATTTTAAGTCAGGCAGACTTACTGGCTTTGTTAAAGAGACAAAGGGCCCCATTAACAAAATATAAAAAGTGGACCTACTGGCTTTGTCAAGGGGTGAGCATATCAACATATGTTAAACAGACCTATTATCTTTGTTCAAAAATCCCCAATACCTATAATCAAATCTATATTTCACTAATTCACACACTGCAGTTTAATGAAAGTGATTTTGTAATTTTTTTTAATAAAGTTGTATGAGAAATAAAAAGAAAATCAACATGTTTCAGAGTCTTTTTTAACATTTTTCAGCCTGCAAAATGCAGTTGTAAAAACAAGCGCAGGGGCCCTGTACGAACCTTGGGTGTAGTGTGCGTATCTGAGCTACGCGGAGGTCCACTGAGTTGCAAACAAACTCCGTGGAACTCCGCACACCGGCCTCCACCCCCCCATTAACAAGTAATTAAACACAAATTAAAAGTAAATTTAAAACCACTTACCTGTACTGGGGCTTCCCCGGGCTGCCCTCCTCCTCTTCCTCGCCATATCCGTAATCCTTAAAAAAACTGCGCGGGTGCGCGCATGCACATTTTTTTCAAGGATTGCGCATATGGTGAGGAAGAGGAGGAGGGCAGCCCGGAGTCGCCGCAGTACGTGGTTTTAAATTACTGTTTAATTAATGTTTAATGACTTGTTAATGGGGGGTGGAGGCGGGGGCTGGCCAACTACAGAATGTGCAGAGATTTGCCTTCTCCGTGTTCTGCGCCTGGGTTACCCTGTCCTCCACCTAAAGAGCACAGAGCTCCAGACAGAAGTGCATTAGGAAACTATTGTAAGCTTTTCTGGGGTCATGGTTTTATTGACCCTGGAGACTTACTCTTTTTTATGTTGCTAGTGGATGCTGCACTTCCTGTAGCCCCCCAACAGCATTAAAAATGTTTGGTGGTGCTACTGCCTGTTCTAGTGGCACCACCAGCAAGAAAATATGTTTTTCCAAAATGCCCTAGGGCATTATGGGGCGCATGTTTCTAGGAGCAATAAATAATATATGAGTTCCTCTGGCCATTTATTTATTTGTCACTATTGTCCAATTTTTGTGGGTGTCCCGGTTCCAGCTGAGGCACCCATAGATTTATTTTTCATTTCAGTCTCCTGCAATGAACCCAAGGCCCGGCAGGACAGCTGGTTCGCCAGCCAGCACCCATCAATGGTGCCATCATGAGGCAGTATTTTGTTGGTAAGTGTGTGCCATTTTTCTGGATGGCTGTGGAGGGCCTCCGTGGCCACAGCTGGCTCCCCTGGTGAGAGCAGGCCACTTAAAAAAAAATGTTGTGGGTGCCCCGGTACCACCCAGGCCACCCATAAGGCACCTTTTGTTGGGAGGGAGTGGGCATGACCTAAGGCCCCCACGGCCCCTATCAGCTCCCCGACCAGTACCATACAGGGTGCTGGCAGGAGACGGTACCAGTCTTTTGCTCCTACCCATGAGGGAGCAACCTTTGTTACTGCTCCTGTGTGGTGGGAACAAACTTTACTTCCCTGTCCAGGAGGGTGCGGGCAGGGAATCACAGTGTCCCACGGGGGGCTCCCCGGGAAACTGCTGGTTATGGTCCCCAGGGCCAATGTTGGCTTGGGGAAGGGGGGTCAAATGCCCTGCTCACTTACATTTGAAAGCGTTCCCAGGGGTTGGAGTCCCTGAGGCCTCATTAAAGCTCGGGAAGGGAGCCACTGATACTCCCCTTTAAAACTAATATAGGGCCCAGGATGAGGTCCCCGTGGCCTGAAGAGGCTTGGGGAAGGGGGGGTGGTCGTGTATATGTGTGTGCATATATTATAATAATATGGATAGTTTATAATAATATACAGTAATATATAGTAATATAAATATATATATTTATATCTACATCTATCTATCAACTACATAGATAGATAGATAGATAGATAGATAGATAGATAGATAGATAGATAGATAGATAGATAGATAGATAGATAGATAGATAGATAGATAGATAGATAGATAGATAGATAGATAGATAGATAGATAGACAGATATTTCACCCCTCTGAATGGGAGAAATAAAAAAGCAGGAATCTTACCTGCTCAGAGTTCCATGGCAATGGATACAACATTTGATTTGGTCCCCTTCAGATGGCAAACCTTAAAATGTCACAATTCTTGAAAATAAACTAAGATCCAGAGGGTAGATATATGTTGGAAAGACCACACATTGGCCATCTGAGGTATAATATAAGACCCTAATGTTCACCAAGACCCATAAACGGTGACTAGAGCTGTTATGTAATATTAGTAAGTCTCACTCTGTGGGGGCACAGGACTTAAATACGCTTTCCAAAAGTCTCAGCTGTGGTATTTTTCTACAACCAGCCAGAGTAAAAACCTGGAATATTACAATGCTCGAAGTTCTATGACATCATGTACAAAATGTGCTCATCCTGGCTGACCAGCTGCAAGGAGCCCAGTAAGAGGTTGGTGAAGCCCATACAGACATCTAGGAGCCTGGTTCCTCAGGTCAGGGTTCCAGGCACTGCTCAAGTTGCCTTGCTCCTTGGATCCATTGCATCTTTGCAATACATAGTACTGCTCAAAGCCACCTACCCTACCCAGAGCATGAGGGGCACCTGACTGAGGAGGAATATTGTGTTACTATTGGCCGACAAGCTCAAAGAAACCCTAGGGAGTGAGAAAAGCCTGTGCAGACAGTGTTCTGGGGCACCCTCCATGTCCAGGGCGCAGGCAACGGCTAGAGACACCATCTTACTAGGGCAGGGTCTTGCTTGATGAAAGAGGAGTTTAGTGCCACATTGGGCTGACAAGCTTAAAGAAGTCCCAATTAGAAATGGGTGAAGCAGTAAAGAATCCTGAAAATCACAGTCCCTCGGCGATGGCCAGGGCCACCTTCTCTTCTTAGGAGAGGATAGTGGCTAATTAGGGAGAAGTCCTGTGCTCCTCTGGGCCAATCAGCTTGAATAAGCCCTAGTGAGAGGTGGATGAAGCGTACAAGTACATCTGGGGCCAGGGCATCTAGGTCAGAACTCAAGGCACTGGCCAGAACCAGCATCCCTACCGAGGGCAGAGTTTCTCCAGATGCCAGTGTTTGCTAAGTTTAAAGACATCTACCTAATAAAGCGTGCAAGCTTCAAAATCATGTTTTGGCCAGTATGTCAAAAGTAATGTTTCATTCCCAAGGCAGATGTGGCCCCTAGGCAAGTCTGAGTGCACCAGCTCTGAGTCCTGCACATGAACCACATCTTCTTCTTTTTTTTTTTTTTTAGCGTGCGCATATTGTTTTTTTTATTAGACAACTTCATTACAATTGAATATATGCTTTTCACCCAAAAAATGATATAATCATACGAGAAACAAAAAACGAATAAACAAGGGGTATCCAAATGAATAAGACCTAGAAGGAGATGTAAATAGAGAGAAAAAAAAACAAGAATGAGAGAAAGAAAAAAGAAAGTAAATTAAAAAAAAAAAGAGGAAAAGAAAGATTTTAAGGGGATCATAACTATTATACATATAACAGAGCATACCCAATTTAAACCATTCAATTTGAAGTTGTTGAGGCGCTCCAAGCTATGATAGGGGCCCAGATTTTCTCCCCTCGCTTTTTCGACTTCACCCCCCTGGTGGCATAAATTGCTATCTCTTGATTATAAACGCCCAAGAATCGGGTTAGCCACATTTGGAAGCTAGGAGGATCACCCTCCTTCCATCGTGCAGTAAGTATAATTCGGTAAACAGCAGCTCCAATGAAGAGAATAGCTTCCTCTCTATGATTCAAATTTTAACGTGCCATCGTACCCGAGCATACAGATAGTAGATGATTCGGGCAGTTCACGCCCAAAAACCTCTTCCCAAAATTCCCAGATCATTTTCTTTAGTAATGTTAATTTGTTGCAATCATAAAACATATGTAATAGCGTTGCAGGGCCGTGATTACATCTGGGACAAAGGTCATTGATTCTTTTCCCTCATAGATGGAGTTTTGCGGATATATAGTAGAGATTATATAATGTTTTATAAAGCTGCGCTTTTAAGTTGGTGGAGAGTAGTAATTGTGGTGCCAGTACCAAAACCTTATCAATATCTATGTCTGGATTATCAAGTCTAGTTATCCAAGATACTTCGGTGTGTTTCATGTCACCTGGCGATTTTTCAAGGATTGTAGAATAAAATGTGCCAATTCTGGTAGATGGCCTCAGAATATCTTCGATTAGAGGTATTCTATTCCAACTTATACTGGGCAGCCTGGAGTATAAACTTGTTCTTATTTGATAAAATTTAAAATAGTCTGTCGCAGGTATGTTAAACTGATTTTGAAGGGTGATAAAGCTACAGTTCTTGTCTACCCTAAAAAGTCGAAAAGGGAGACAATCCCCCGTCTTTCCCAGCTAACTGAAATTCTATTGTTTACATTTAATGGTAGTACCGTTAAATGCCAGAGTGGAGTATATCGGGTTAATTTGGGAATTTGCATATGTTTAGTAACTTTTGTCCACACTTTCCATGCTCCCATGACAATTTTGAACTTAACTTTCCTGAAGTAGCTGGGCTCGAGTTGTAAAGGTAGTCCCCTGGCTTTATGACCCAGGGCCAATTCGTATATTGATGGAATACCCACGTCTTCACAGCTAAATGCTATGTTAATCATCGGGGCGTATTGTTGCAGGTACGCTGCCCAAAAATAAAACATTAATTGCGGTATTGCGAGCCCCCCTCTATCGAATGGCAGGGATAAGAGTTTAAGCGATCTCCTGATCTTGCTGTATTGCCACACAAATTTAGAGATCTGGGAGTCAAGAATTTTGGTCAAATTGTCTTCAACTAATAAGGGTATCGCTCGGAATAAATACAGTATTTTTGGAAAGATAGTCATTTTTATATAGTTCCCTCGCCCTATAATAGATAAGTGTAGACTATTTACTCTTGTTAGATCTTGTTTAATTAAATTAATGAGGTGTTCATAATTATTTTTAGTGATATTTTGAATTTCAGCGGATATACAGACCCCGAGATATATTGCCTTCTCTGTCCATCTGGGATCAATACAGTGTATGTTTTCTGTACATAATATGACAGTTTTGTTTTTGTTAAGAGAGTAACCTGAATAGGACCCAAACTGTTGCGTGATTGCCTCAATCTCAGTTATAGCTCCATCAGGGTCAGGTGTTAAAATGGCAACATTGTTGGCATAGGCTAAGACTTTAGTTTCAAATACTCCTGTCACCATTGGCTTAATTCTGGTGTTAGCTAGAATTTTCAAAATCAGAGGATTGATATAGAGGGCAAATAAAATCGGGGAGCACGGGCATCCCTGTCGCGTTCCTCTTGAGATGCAAATGCTGCCCGATTCACGCCCCATAATTTGAAGCCTGGCCTTCGGGTCAGCATACATTGCTTTAACTGATTTAACAAAGCTTTGCCCAAATTTATAGTGTTCTAGAATAGTCCACATAAATTCTCACGACACTCGATCGAATGCCTTCTCGGCGTCAAGAAGAATCATTGACATCTGACCGCCTGTTGCTGACATAATATCAAATAATGTGATTGCTCTACGGGTGTGATCAGTGGTACCCTTCTCATGAATGAACCCATGCTGCCAAGGGCTGACCAGATGTGCAATGACTCCCCCTAACCGATTGGCCAAAAGTTTCGAGTACAATTTGGAATCAGAATTTATTAATGATATTGGGCGGTAGGATGCTGGGGAATCGGTTGGTTTTTCCCTTTTTAGTGAAGATGATAATATTGGTGTCTTTCCAAGATGTAGGTGTATTTCCATTCCACTGTACCCCGAGAAAAATATCTAACAGCATTGGTAGAATAATTTTACCTAGAATTTGGTATAGCTCCAGCGGAATTTTATCAGGACCCACCGCTTTCCCCGGGGCAAGTTCTGCAAGTGCAAGTTCAACTTCTGCCATTCAGATCTCTTTCTCCAGATCATTTTTGGTGATGTTATCTAAGCTATTGTCTGAGCAGGTTAGAAAATCACTAAGGAATTTCTTTATATCTTCCCTACTATAAGTGATATCACTTTGTAATACATTTTGATAGTAGTTCTGAAATATCTCCAGTATATCCTCTATTTGCGTGTATCCTTGATCATTTATTTTAATAGAAGATATGCATTGAGGGAGGCATTTTGTCTTGTTCGTAGGGCTAGTTGTCTACCAATCAATCAATCAATCAATCACGGCATTTATATAGCGCGCTACTCACCCGGGAGGGTCTCAAGGCGCTAGGGGAGAGGGGTATGTTACTGCTCGAACAGCCAGGTCTTGAGTTGCTTCCTGAAGGAGAGATGGTCTTGGGTACGCCGAAGGTGAATGGGGAGGGAGTTCCAAGTCTTGGCTGCCAGGTAGGAGAAGGATCTTCCTCCGGCGGTGGCTCTGCGGATGCGTGGTACGGTGGTGAGTGCGTGGCTGGTTGATCGTAGCTGGCGCGTGGGCGTGTAGAAGGTCATGCGGTCGTTGAGGTACTTGGGGCCCAGGTCGTGGAGAGCCTTGTCTGCGTGGGTGAGGAGTCTGAACGTGATTCTCTTGCTGACGGGGATTCAGTGCAGTTCTCTCAGGTGTCCGGTGATGTGGCTGTGTCGGGGGATGTCCAGGATGAGTCATGCGGAGGCGTTCTGGATGCGTTGGAGTCTTCTCTGGAGTTTGGCTGTGGTTCCGGCGTAGAGGGCGTTCCCGTAGTCCAGTTGGCTGGTGACGAGTGCCTGGGTGACGGTCTTCCTGGTTTCAGTGGGGATCCATCTGAAGATCTTGTGCAGCATGCGCAGGGTGTTGAAGCACGAGGAAGAAACGGCGTTGACTTGTCTGGTCATTGACAGGGAGGAGTCCAGGATGAAGCCCAGGTTGCATGCGTGGTCCGTTGGTTTGGGAGCGGTGCCCAGGGCCGGGGGCCACCAGGAGTTGTCCCAGGCGGAGGGTGATGATCCCAGGATGAGGACTTCCGTCTTTTCTACCGACCTTTTCACCATTCTCATAAAGATTTCTTTGATGAGAACTAAAAGTTTCGGCTGACTTCTGGGTTAATCCCTTATTTAGATCAGTTTTAAGGATTAGGATCTGATGAAGTAGGTTTGATCCGTCTGTTTTCTCTGCGATTGACAATGTGTGAGCAGCTTCCAATCTAGCTAGTTCAGCTAGTTTCTTGGAGTACTCAGAGGCCTGCAGCTTCTTACGTCTGGCTACATAGCTAAGGGTTTCTCCCCTAAGTACAGCTTTAAAGCTGTCCCAAACGATGTTTCTAGGAGCACTATAGCGATTAATATCAAAGTAGCCCTGAGCCTAGTTTCTAATGAAATTAATATAATCACTATTAACCAATAGTTTTCTATCAAATGTCGAGGTATCACGGGTGGAGCTGGTTAAATTTATTGTAAGAACCAGGGCGTTATGATCGGAGATTAGCTTAGGGTATTTAATAATAGTTGCGAGACTTGCAATGTCTCTGGTAGTGAATATATAGTCAGTTCTGGTGTATTTACTATGGGATGAGAAAAAAATGTGTAACCTTGGTCGTCTTGATGCTTGAGGGGCCAGATATCAACAAGATTGTGACTGGTTATAAGTGATTTACAAAAGGGGGTGGTGATGAACAGAGTGTCTGAATTGAGCAGACCACTCTTACCCAGTCCAAAGATCAGGGCTTGATCCATCACCGTTATTTACCTCACTGCCCCATCCCAGCTCAGAACCTGGCTATATGCAAATCAGTCTGTCCCTGGCCCAGTGCATCATGGGAACAGGGCAGACTAAACTACCAAGCCAATTCTTTACCAGAAAGGAGACAAGCTACCGGGGACCGGTTTCTGGCATTTCAGCCTCTTCGGCCCGGCTTGCTTGAATCCTGATGGAGCAGTGAGAAAGGGACTCATGTCTGAGTATACCCTGCCACACCTATAGTGGCCAAAATCGATTTACAAAAGGGGGTGGTGATGAACAGAGTGTCTGAATTGAGCAGACCACTCTTACCCAGTCCAAAGATCAGGGCTTGATCCATCACCGTTATTTACCTCACTGCCCCATCCCAGCTCAGAACCTGGCTATATGCAAATCAGTCTGTCCCTGGCCCAGTGCATCATGGGAACAGGGCAGACTAAACTACCAAGCCAATTCTTTACCAGAAAGGAGACAAGCTACCGGGGACCGGTTTCTGGCATTTCAGCCTCTTCGGCCCGGCTTGCTTGAATCCTGATGGAGCAGTGAGAAAGGGACTCATGTCTGAGTATACCCTGCCACACCTATAGTGGCCAAAATCGATTTACAAAAGGGGATGGTGATGAACAGAGTGTCTGAATTGAGCAGACCACTCTTACCCAGTCCAAAGATCAGGGCTTGATCCATCACCGTTATTTACCTCACTGCCCCATCCCAGCTCAGAACCTGGCTATATGCAAATCAGTCTGTCCCTGGCCCAGTGCATCATGGGAACAGGGCAGACTAAACTACCAAGCCAATTCTTTACCAGAAAGGAGACAAGCTACCGGGGACTTATAAGTGAGGCAATTGCTTTGTACACTCCGGGTTTCCGACCGGAGTAGTTGTGTTTGGTTGAGTTGCTACCACCCGTTCCAAGTGCAATATTAAAATCTCCAGCAAAGATTAAAGGGCCGGGCCAACCTGCCAGCTCTAATTCTAAACTCTCAAAGACCATTGGATCGTCCAAGTTAGAGCCTTATGCTGAACACAGGGTTAGTCCTAGAGCTAGCTCTACAATTACCCACCTACCATTTTTGTCTAGGGCCTGGCGTTTAGGCTTCCCAATATAATTCTTACCTAGTACAGCTACCCCCGAGTATTTGTCGTATGGGTTGTTGTGGCTAAAACGTTATACCCCTGTGATTTGAGTAAGCTTCGCTTAGCCCAGGGTATGTGCGTTTCTTGCAGACAAATAATGTCAGGCGAGTTACGCTTAATTATCTCGAATAGCCGCCCCCGTTTATCTCTATCATGTAGCCCAGCTACATTCCAGCTACAAATTGTTATCTTCTCCATGGAACTAAATAGTTTGATCCCTAATTCATGTTGTTATTCATGTTGTTATTTGTGTTTGGTTTATAAAAAGTGGTTTGGTGATTGAAAAATTCGATTCGACTTTTTCGGTATGAAGCTGTCTACATTTTTTGTGTTTTTCCCCCTCCCCCCCCCACCTCCCCCCTTCTCCGTTCTCCCACTCCCACCCCCCTTACTCCCAAATTAAGGCAAAAAGATTCCATTGGAGTCTAAAAAGGGATGGAGGTGCCCCACGCTGTCAAGCCCCCAACCAAGGTGCAAAAACATAAAAAAAGGAGAACAAAAACCATAAAGAGCTCAATTACGCAATAAACATCAAATATTATAGTATATAATACAAGTGCTAACAATATAGCTGCAGAGCTGGTTTACTACATGAAAAGTGTTCCACGCCTTGCGCTAAGTAGTTAAAGGCCCACATCAGTGCCTCTGTGTACGTAGCCCACCCCCTCTTACAGTACCAACATTATTACATTGCTCAATAAAGCTCAGAAATCTTGGGGAGGCAGGGAGAAGTTTAACTCACTTTTTCCTGAAATCCAGCCACCATTTTATAAGATTATTTTAAACTATTTTAAACTATCAGGGTATTCCTGCGCAATAATCTCGAAGACAAAAAACTTTGTCTGACCCCCATATATAACCTTGAGTCTTGCAGGATTGTTCAGGTACACAATTGCATTTTTGTCTTGAAAGGGTTTTATGAGTTGGCGCAGCCTCCACCTTCTTTCAACGGTGGTGTGGCAGAAATCAGGATGTGAAAAGTATGTAATATCTTTCAAAGTATGCTTAGCTTCAGGCCTGGCCTACTTGAACACCACCTGTCTAAGTAGAACATTTCCAAAGTAGACTAAGATAGCCCTTGGATATGCACCGGGTTTAGCAGGGGATCTTAGGGTAAGTGGCATTCGGGGGGCTCGCTGTATTTCAGTGTCCCAGTTCCAATTGGAAAGCTCCGGGAGGTAATCCCGAAGACGGTTTATCACAAAGGTGCGGGCATCGTCCCCCTCAGATTTTTCCGGGACCCCCAAAATGCGCAGATTATTTCTGCGCTGGCGGTTTTAAAAATCCTCCAGCTTCCATCTGATGTCACCAATCTGGGCTTCATTGGACTCAACACGCTCCCTGATGGCACAGGACTCTACCTCAGTTAACCGATCCCCAAAGGAGCTACACGTTTTAATCAGCTTCCGCACAACTCCTTGAACTTTGCGGAGCGCTGCTTGCGCCCTGCGCCCGTCCTGAGAAGTCTCTTCACAGTGTGCTGCTATTGCCTGCGGGTGTTGGGGTGGTTGTAGAAGTGGAAGCTACGGGGTCAGCTGTTCAGTATGAGTATGGTCCCAGTTGAGGGCTGCCCCCTGAGATTTATTGCCTCGCTTGCTGGCAGTTTTCTGCTTTGGTTTAACAGTGGCAATAATAGCCTCCTCACCTGTATCGGTCAGGCTATCAGATTCATCTGTTACAAAAGATGTATCCCCCCATTCTTCTTCCACCTCGTCAGAGAAGGAAAAGAAGTCACTAGCTTCCTTTTCAGGATCTTTTTCTATGACGTTATGCACCATGCCTACTTTGCAGGGGTCACAAGGAGCCTGTAGTGATGTGCCTTTCTCTATATTAGTCACTTCATAGTCATTGCGGTCGTTAATTAGGCAGGGACTTAGATTAGTGTTTGTAAAACTGTCTTGCGCCAGTGCGACATTATCACCTTGCTCCAATAGTTGATCCTTGGTCGATCCACCCATTGTGTACATGCCCGTGCCTGTATCTGCGCCATCATCGATGATTGCCTCTAAGCCAGGGTTTACCTCCAATGTAACAACATTATCGTAAATAGCCACAATATTACTATGTGTGCCAAGAATTGCAGCAGAGCTCACCTTTGGAACTGTAGGTGTTTGTTGTGGGTTCAGGCTGCCTGCTTCTCTGCCTGCCTCTCTGGTGCTTTCGGTCTTGGCGTTTCCAGTATCATTGGCGGTAAGCGCTGTTTGTAAGGCAAGATTGTTCGGGTTGTTCGGGATCAATGAAGGGCTGTTTGTATCACTTGCACTGCCAATATGCGGGGACTGACGCTGTATCCCCTGGCCCGGAAGCATACTTGAGCCTCTCCGCATCAGCTCCACCACTGTAGGTCGCGCAAAGTCCTTGCGTGTTTCCTTCTTCCGGGTCGCGGCCCCCGGCTTGTTCGACTCTGTTGCTGCCTCGCTCCGAGGCGACCGTGCGGGTGTATCTGCCTTCTCCTTTTAATGAGTGACCATCTGTCTTTCTTCCCCGTGCCAGTCTTGCGGCCCTCGCACGAGCGGCCGCCGTTAGAACAGGTGGAGCTACAACTTTAGGGGCCATCTCCCCCGGCGCTGAGGCTTTGGCTGGAATCCGAATCAGCTCGTCGCTGCTCACAGAAGTCACTGTACAGTGAGTACTGTAGGCGCTGCACGGCGTCTTAGGCGGGCTTCGCAACAAATGTCTTATAGCTGCCCAGCCAATATATATGAATAAAATACCCAGATTGCATGGCGTGTGGATGGGCTGAGATCCATTCGGGTTAATCCCCACAGAGTTTTAGGCAGTCGGTGGACTCTTATATGTCATTATATTCAAGCGGCATTTCAGTAATAAATAGCGTGGAAGCGAGGTCGCTTGTAAACCTTGTATCTTAACCCGTTACGACCAAGGTTTAGTAACCATATTAGCATTCTCAGGGTGCCTTCCGGAGCTCTTTGTGCATGACTGGTCAGGAACCTGCAGTGTGAGCACTGCGATCCGTGTCAGATCACCATCTTGCCTCGTCGGGGAGCGTGCCCACATCTTCTTTTTTTGTAAGAAATTGCATCAGCCAAGTAGGCATAATTATTTTGTACACCCTTACCATACTATCTTCAGCACCTTGAAGAACAAAGCACTGACCCAGTCCATACCACCTCTCATCCCACCTTCACCCACAGCTGCCATCCCTTCTACACCACCTCACCTAATGTTGGACTTTGCCTTTTTGGCAGCTTCACCCCAAAGCTTTTTGCATTCCCCTAGCCTTTTTCTGTAACCTGTTTTTGGTGATTTTAGGCCTCTGAGCAGTCTAGCACTGTGGTCTAGCGTAAAGTGCGTGCGCTCCCTGTATATGTGTGGGGAGATGGGCCTGCCCTCCCATAGCGTGCAGGGGCGAGTTTGGTATGTATGAACCTGTGAGTATACATGCTGCGCAATGATGTGCGCAGATTTATGGTGACTGGGGGAGAAATGCCACTTTTAGAAGTTGGCATTTCTGTGTAATGTGTGTCCCCCTGCCTGATGTGAATTGCATTTCTGGCTTGTGATTGACAGGAGCTGAAATGTGGGTGGCTCCAGGAGCCAGGGGGAGTCCGCCCAGTGGTGAATAGAGATATTTCTGCATGCAGATGGGAGGGAGGAGTTGCACCTGGGACCTGAATAGGACTGTGCCTTCCCTCCACAATGCTGGTGCCGCCCCCTGTGGTGTAGCAGATCACTGAGCCCCCACCTGACAAAGGAGAGAGGAGCTGGGCAAAACAAAGTGCTCCAAAGCCCCTCTAAACCAGTTCTAACTGGTATCCCCAAGCCCTGTGCTGTGACAAAGGGATTTGTTAATATAAATATAGGGGCTGTGACCCCATAAAGATGTTCAGTCTTGGTGTGCTGTTCCTGCCGGGTTGTCCTGCAGCTGGGGCCCAGGGGAGGCTGCCATGAGTGCTCGCCTCTCTGGACCCTGCATTGCCCCTTGATGCCAAAAAAGACTTTTGGGACTCGTTTTGCTTTTCCTGACCTCCAGGACCATAAAGGTACTTTGTGCTTTTACCACTAGCACCTGGGAGTGCTGTTCTGTT
The DNA here is from genome assembly GCF_964263255.1 of Lissotriton vulgaris. Classification (NCBI taxonomy): domain Eukaryota; kingdom Metazoa; phylum Chordata; class Amphibia; order Caudata; family Salamandridae; genus Lissotriton; species Lissotriton vulgaris. Next base: position 274,808,277 of record NC_141689.1, on the reverse strand, counting down.
AAATTTCCCTGGACTCACAAGCTCCTAGTGCCTGGGGAGTGCTATATTTTCATTATTTTCAAGCAGTAAGAGAGCGTGGGCGTCGCAGTGCGTAGCTGCCACCTTTTTTTGAGGGAATCGAGACGTAGGGATTCCCCCATGATGCCAGTGGGATTGCGGGTGCCCAACCCGCTTATGCAATTTGTTTTCATGGTGGGTGCCCACCCCGCATTTAGTCTGCTTCATGGGTGCCCACCCCACCTCGAGGATTAATTTAATTAGAGGGAGCCTACCCCTTGTTGCCGCCAAGAGAAGACCCCTGCCGCCGCGATCCGCGGCCTGCCTGGTTGTGGGCGGTGCCTGTGGACGGAAGGGGAAGAGGCAGAGCGTGACTGGCATTGGGAGCCTACCCCAATGTACTGGAGAGGCTTGGAGAGGGTGAATGGAGGAATGCAGCGTCTGTTCAAGCAGGGCTCCCGTGTGCCGGTGGGAGCCCTGCATGTGCACGTGAAGCCCGCAGAGGTCTGTGTTGGTGAGGAGCCAGTGGCGGTGCTAACATGTGTGCAGCCTGGCTCGCAGGCTCCATGTGGAGGTCCCGGTCCTAGAAGAGGGACCGGGCGAAGAGCAGAGACTGTGGGGAGCAGCACAGAGTCCCACAAGAAGCTGGTGAGTGAAGGCTCGTTGTGGGGATGCTTTTCGGGGCACGTGTTGGTGTCAGGTCTCAAACGGCCCGCCTCCCAGGGGGGCGCTCCATCCTAGGCATGTTTGTTCTAAAGCGCAAGTGCGCTCATTTGGGACATATTTGTTTAGGCGAGCCTGTGTGCTTCAACATGGAGGGCAATTTTCGTTAAAAGCCCCTAGTGGGGCCCTAAAGGCTCAGATGTACCAGGGCCCTCTTGCTCCTTTCCCAGCTGCCCTGCGAGAGTGCAGGCAGCTGCAACGTTTTGCATAACTATTTTTCCAGAAGGCACACTGGTGCCAGGCCTCATTTTAATATTCACAGCTGACCAGCAAGTAGTGGGCAGCTGCATCGTTTAGGCCTCAGTGCTTTGGGGGGGCATGTCTTTTTGAAGTTAGGAGTGAGATGTACTCCTTTGCCCATATCTTCACAGCTGCGCAGCACTTAGTGCCAGCTGCAATGTTTAGGCCTGCGCAGAGTGCGCACCCTTGACTTCTGCTGCATTGGCAGTGCGCCCTGACTTTGGGACATAAGGCATCTAAGCCCCTGAGAGATGGCCAGTTGGCCAGGGGGACTGTTAGGATTGTAGGGTGCCAGGCCCAAATGTGTGATGCTAGGAAATGTAATGTATGTACTATGTTTTATGCACCCTGTCTTGATACCTCTAAATGTAGCTTTTATGATTATGAGGTTGTTTTGCATATTATGGTTTATGCTAGGGAGATTATGTTCCCTTGAGATTATTTCCTAATGTGAGTTATATTTAGGAGGTCAGGGTCTAATGCATTTAGACGTATGAGAGGATTGCATAATGTGTTTATGCTGGTGAGGTTTGCGCAGAATGTAAATTCGCCCTAATGTGATACAATGCATAATGTAGTTTATGGTACTGGCTGATGCTAAGTACAGTGATTACCGGTGATTACTGGCTGTATGTTTATGATATGCTTTACTTTTACTAAGTGGTCCATTGGGCCCTGTCAGGTGTATATAATCCCTTGTAGAAATGACCTAGGGCCAGATGTAGGAGACCTAATACCGGTCGGAAACGGCCGATTTTGGCCATTTCCGACCGATATTAGGCTCTTTTCAGATGTAGGGGGTCTACCGAATCGGTAATTTTACCGTTTTGCTAATTTTACCGATTCGGTAAATATACCGATTCGGTAAAATACCAAATCGGTATATTTACCGAATCGGTAAATCCATATGTATCTGACACTCCTAAGAGTGCCACAGGCCCTTAAGAGTCGGTATTTTACCACACAATCCTATTGTGTGGTAAAATACCGAATTCAGGTGTGTATGCACATCTGTGCATGCACACCTGTGCCATGTGACACACAGGGTAACTGGACATAATATCGACTACATAATATCGAATGGACAAAATATCGACGGAAAAATATCGACAATACCAAAATATCGACTATAGGAATATCGTTGAACAAAATATCGACTGGAAAAATGACCCAAAAATATCGAATACAAAAATATCGACTCAAAAATATCGACTAGACAAAATATCGAAATATAGTGAAAGAAAAAAATATCGAAAAAATGTTAGAAAATATTTAATTAATAAATTATTATATATATAATATATTAATAAATAGTACCTAATGTTTAGGAGCGGGTTGTGGGTTTATAGGGGAATAGGGTGGGAAGTAATTTAATAATAATTAATTAGTTAATATATGTTTGGTAATTGTTTTAATTAGATTTTAATTGGTAATTAATTAATATTAATTAGTTAATTGTTTAATTGATTAATTAGCATATAAGTTAATTGATTAATTGATTAATTGATTATTAATATTTTTTTTAATAATTATTTTGTATATGATTTTAATTGATATATTGGTTATTAATTAATAATAATTAGTGATTTTTTGTATTAAGAATTAGTATATTATTGACATTTATTAATTGCTAACACATTAATTATAAATAGTTAATGATGTAATTAATATATTGCATATCATTTAAAAAAAATAATTGGTTATTAATTTATAATAATGACTTAATTACATTAATTGTATACATTTTAATGTAATGTGTTAATTTATGTTGTAGTTAATTAATTAATTGGAATTAAACAATATTAATTAATCTAAATTATTATTATTATAGGTAATGTGAAAATATATTTTATAATATTTATTTACAATAAATATGTATTTTTCAGATATATATGTTTAATGTTGTGTTCATTATAATTTATAGTGTTCTGGCTTAGTTTCATAGTTTTTGCTATAGGTTAATTTTTTAGGGTTTTGGGTCTTTTTTCTAGTCGTGAGTAAAAGTGTATTTAGTGGGATTTGGGAACTTTTTACGTTTGTGGGTAAATGTGTATTTTTGAGTTTGAGGGTCAGTTTTCAGTTCTTGTGTAAAGGGCTATTTGTAGAGTTCAGGGTCAGTTTTTAGTTTGTGGGTAAAGGGGTATTTGTAGGGTTCAGGGTCAGTTTTCAGTTTGTGGGTAAAGGGGTATTTGTAGGGTTCAGGGTCAGTTTTCAGTTTGTGGGTAAAGGGGTATTTGTTGGGTTCAGGGTCAGTTTTCAGTTTGTGGGTAAAGGGGTATTTGTAGGGTTCAGGGTCAGTTTTCAGTTTGTTGGGAAAGGAGTATTTGTAGGGTTCAGGGTCAGTTTTCAGTTTGTTGGGAAAGGAGTATTTGTAGGGTTCAGGGTCAGTTTGTTGGGAAAGGAGTATTTGTAGGGTTCAGGGTCAGTTTTCAGTTTGTGGGTGTAGGGGTATTTGTAGGGTTCAGGGTCAGTTTTCAGTTTGTGGGTAAAGGGGTATTTGTAGGGTTCAGGGTCAGTTTTCAGTTTGTGGGTAAAGGGGTATTTGTAGGGTTCAGGGTCAGTTTTCTGTTTGTTGGGAAAGGAGTATTTGTAGGGTTCAGGGTCAGTTTTCAGTTTGTGGGTGTAGGGGTATTTGTAGGGTTCAGGGTCAGTTTTCAGTTTGTTGGGAAAGGAGTATTTGTAGGGTTCAGGGTCAGTTTTCAGTTTGTGGGTGTAGGGGTATTTGTAGGGTTCTGGGTCAGTTTTCAGTTTGTGGGTAAAGGGGTATTTGTAGGGTTCAGGGTCAGTTTTCAGTTTGTGGGTGTAGGGGTATTTGTAGGGTTCAGGGTCAGTTTTCAGTCTGTTGATAAAGGGGTATTTGTAGGGTTCTGGGTCAGTTTTGGCCTTTAGGGTGAAGGGGTCTTTTTAGTGTTTTGGGACAGTTTTGGGTATTTTAGAGTGCTGATAGTTTAAGTTAACAGTGATACATTAAATTTATTACACAAAAATAGCTATTATTATAACTTTACATTAGTACCCTTTATTTAGATCAAAACTATTTATGTATTAGCATTTTTTCAGACAGTAGCTAGAGTGGAGTTGGAATTCTAATTATTAATTGGTTGGTGTACACCACCATCAGTAATATTACCAACACTGGATTTGGATTAATACAAATACATTGGTTAGTCTCCACCACATTTTATGCTATTACCTTGAGTGTAGTAGGAATAGTACAATAATTTTTGTTAGTGTCATGCAGCTTATATGATTTGAGATTGACTGGAGTAGTAACAATATATATACAATTGGTCAGTGTGCAGCACATTTGTATACATTTGTTCATTACTGTAATTTACAAATAATAATTAATGCAACATAGATGTTTTCGAATAACTTTATTAAACAATTTTTCATTTTTTTATTGTGTACTACAATAAAATCACAAACAAATATAACATCATATTTTTTGAAACTTTTATTATTCACACAATAACATCTTTACATTTATATACATGTGGTCAATGTAAAACATAATTTGGATTACTAGATTTTTTCAGTAAATTTTACATATTCACATCAGTCACTTACAATTTAAAATATTTATATAGAAATATATTAAACAATGATTTTTTATATATTTCTTATATTAATATTTAATAATGTTAATATTAAATATTAATATAATAAAATATATAATACATATTTCTTTTTAACAAGTAACATGAGTAATATTACATTTTTAGGATCAATTCAAATACACAAAAAAAATTTCTTGGTGTATATTTCACACAATGTTGTTTTTACATAAAACATATACATCGATTTGGTTGTAAAGTTTATAATTGTATAGGGAAACAATATGTTTAATTATAATATCTGGTATTTATCAAATATTACTAAAGCAATTATATAATTTTGTTACACTTAGAAATAATTATATAACTTTTTTACTAATTAATAAAAAGAATACTTTTTTTATTAATTATTATTATTATTATTATTAATTAATAAACATAAACATTATTTTATTATTAACAAAAATATATACATTCACAGATAAAATAAAGACTTTTTTAAGGCCATTCTTTATATACTAAATGGTTCTACTTGTTATATTAATAACAATAAATAAGTTATATTATTTATCATTATTAATTATTCCCATAAACATTTTTAATGTTTTTGTAAAATTATACACAAATTTATTCATATAAATATACTGATTAACTAAATATTTACATCTTTTATTCAAAGTTTTATATAATTATTTAATATTATTAATATATAATACATATTATATATTAATTTATATTAAATATATATTTTTTTATAAATAAAGGAAAATTGTCATGAGTATAGTGTATTAATTTGTTACATTATACATGTGTATGTATTATATATTTTACATTTAACATTGTTTATTCTATTATCCTTTTACACAAATGGGTTAAGGGGACTACTTTTTTACCGCGTAAGGTTATTGCGCTCCATTCAGGACTGGAGAAGCTCGCGGTTGGGAGTTGCTTCGCGTGGAGAGAGGTAAGGTTATTTTTAACTACAAATTATAAGTAAGTGGTCATGTTTGAGGGTATAATCAAACTCTGTAGTGTTTTTTGGTGTATGTATTAATAGTTTAATTTGCGTTTGGGTGAAAAGTTTCCGTTATAGATGTGTCGTGCTTTGTTTCCTTCAAGTCTAATTTTAAGTGTTCGGAAATGTCTTCTTACATGGTTAATGTTAATTGTTAGTATATTTACAAATGTGAAGGGGGTATTTGTGGGTGGCTTTCGTTATATATGTTATTTTACAGGTTTCGGTTCCTCGCACGAAAACTACATGGAAGGAAGCGTGTTTTTAAATGGAGAAACTAATGTTTAAGTTATTATGCTTACATTTTGACTTTTATCTCCTATTTTTCGTGTTTGCCAGGAGCGGTTTTTTCACTTTTTAAACCTTTTTCGGGTTTTTTGGAGGGTTTCGAATCGGATTGATACATTGATATGCGTAACGGTTTTTTTAATATAGTGTGTATATAACTTTAAATCCTAACGTGTACACACTACTGTTTTCGGGATTTCCTGGAGCGTTTTTTTACGTTTTACAATTTATTTTCGGGTTTTTGAGGGTTTCCCACATTGGAATAGTAAGATATTGGATTGGATTGTATGGATTGATTTTTCCTTCATTGCGTCTCTCAAGTTCAAAAATTGTAAGTATTTATTTTACTATTTTCATTGGGTGGGAAATGTCGATTTCTAATGTTATGTGTATGTTATAAAAAATTATAAACATTGCATATTTGTTACGAATTTATTTACATAAATTTTCAAAGTTTGTCAAACAAATATGTTTTATTTATAATTTATTATATATGTTTATGACATGTGAATTTTATTAGTATTGTAAGAAGACATTCGTACATTTATTTGATATTTTTAAAGTAGACTTTTTGCTATTATTGCCAGGTATTCTAAACCTCTAGTTGCAGGGTATAATGTGACTTGACTTTGAAGTAGTCGGAACATTTGTTGGGTTTGTTTAGTGAGTTTGGGCCCTATTTGTGACACTGATTGTTCCATTCTTAGTTCCTGATAGCTTTGTTCTTTTTTCAAAGCTTCAAGAAGGTTGTGGAATGTGGGTTTGCCTCGGTTTGTAGTTGCTTGGAAAGCATTATGCCACCCTTCAACACTGTTGTTGGTTTTAGCCTCTTGGTTTAAAGTACTGAGATAGACATTCCACCAAGGGATTTGGAATTTGGGCTGGCGTCGATGTCCTGATCTGTGCAACCTTCCCACCCAAGTGTCTTCAAAATAGTCTAGCAATGGTGTTAACTTATCCTCATTCCTCTTATAGTATGCGCTGTCAATTAATAAATTGTAATGTTCAGCAACATCTGTAACAGGGACGTAGGCCAGGGCTATTAACTTTTTAACTTGATAGGCAAAGGTGCTATCTGTAGAGTATAGTACACTTAAAGTAGATTTTTGGAGATGCCTCCATATACTCTGATTAAAATGATAATAGCAACCCTGGATTGCTGTGTGGGGAAATGTTCTCAAAATGCTATTTATCATAGCTAATTCGAAATCAATAATTATTTTTTCGGGAAAATAATTATTGATTTCCGTTTTGAGAACATTTAAAATTTCGGTGTAGGTTGTTTGCTGTTTGTTGGGTAGCAAACAGTAAATGAAAGGTATGTTAGAATGATGGTATAAACCGTGGATGGAATACAGTTGGTAAAAAGGTTTTGGACAGGGTTTAAAGGTTCCATCCATCATCCATTGGGGACACTGTTGGATTTTTCGTAAATTACTTGCAGTTGCAAACATAATTATTCGGTTTGTACTGCTTTCATTATCAAAAAGAATAAATTTATCTTTATTGTGTGTGATGGCCATTTCGGGTGAAATAATAATTTCTTCAAAACAAGTTGGGTTGGGTTGGGTTGTGCTAGTGAGTCGTTTGGTGCGTGCAATTGTGCGCTTCAGGGAGTCAATAGAGGGTAGTTGCCCTGAAGCATGGGCAGGGATTTTTACCAGTTCTTCTTTAAGTATTTGTGTGGTGGGTTTGTCACTTTGTGTGCTAGCACTTTTAATACTCTCTAAGGCATCTCTAATTTCAATTTCGGTGACATTTGGGGGATGATTATGTTCTCTAGTAAATAGCACATTACTTTCCTCGGTAGTGGCCCTCCCATAACATTTGTTGGAGTAATATTTTGTACACTTCCAAAAAACCTTTCTGCCACTTTGTCTCTCCTGATTATACACATAACCCATGTAGCATAATAGTAATTTGTTTTTCTGAGACATGACAAATTCTGCACCTTCAGTCATTTTGATTTACTTGTTCTAGGAAAGAGTAGAAAGAAACAAAATCAGTACACATTTTTTTACTTATGTGGTGCTAACATCATTAGTGATGCATTTATACTTACAGTTAATCAAAGTAGTAGTCACAGAAGCAGAAATGTCTTTTCAATGATGTTCTTGTATGTATGTCTTTATTTGCTGTTGGTATGAAAATATTGAAAAACAACATTAATGTTTCTATATAACAAACGTATTTCCTACTCAAAAGCAGTTGTCATTTTTGTTTACTAGTGCATTTGATGTAAACATTACATATACTTACTTGTTTCAATAGTAGAATAGTAGTAATTGCTGGAGTTCATCAATTTAGTACAGGTATGATCTGTAGAGTAGATAGAAGAAATAAAAGCAAAATATTATAATTTTAATACTGAACTGTTTGGAAATGTAACAGATTTAAACGTATACTAACTTCTAAATATGTCGTTTTCTTTGTTGTAGGTAGAATAGCTGTATGATGTATTCAGAATATCTGTAGAGGAAATATAAAATAGATAAGATGTTGTTAAGAACATAGTCTGTGTTATTTTCGGCAGTTTTAGAGAAATGATAAATATACTTACATTTTATACTAGGCTATTCTTCTATATTGGTATATTTTGTGTAGGGTGTTTTCATATGAGATGTAGAATAGATGTATGATGTTTTCTGAATATCTGTAGAGGCAATTCAAAATAAATAACATGGTGTTAAGAATATAGTTAGCGTTTTTTGTGCCCACATTGTAGCTAATAACAATTACACTTACATTTTTCTGAAGGGTATTCTTGTGTTTTGCTATAGTTGATCTTGGATCTTTCAAATGATCTATAGGGAAGATGTGAAAAGCAAGATCTGTTGTTTAAAAATGTGCATTAATGAAATTGGCCGTTTTATAACAAACACATCTATACTTACATGTGTAATTAGGGTAGTTTTATCGTTTTTGCTGTAGAAATAGCACAATTTCAGTATATCTGTAAATATAATGGTAAGGAAAAATAAATACTCTTGTAAATTAGTGTTTAAAAAAAGCAGTTGGTGTGTAACAGACAATTATTATATACTTACTATCTGAATTTGCACATGAAGAAATATGGCCATGTAATAGGATTTGTGTTGGAGTAGTTTCTATCAGAAAAGTAGGAAGACATGAAAATAAAATAAGTGTAAGACTTAGGAGATGTAAGGAAAATAGTGCACTTGTAATTTATTTTTCTACAAAAATGTTGTGTTACTTACTTGATTAATTAGCTAGTAAGCTGGATCTTTAAAGATGTTTATTCTGCAACAAAATCTTCAAAGTGTTGGCATCTACTTTCCAGAGAGGTAGCAGCAACAAATGGTAGAATGCATGTAGCCCTTTTATAGTATATGTGTTATGTGTGCTTTGATTTGATTGGTTGTAGGATGTAAGGAAGCATAGTATAGGCTAGTTTGAATTTTTTTACGTTAATTGGAGTGTTTGTTGATGTGAGAATGGTGGTATGTGGTTATTCCCGCATTAAAGCAGGTTCGTGTTTAAAAGAAATATTTTTATATGTGAAAATAAGTAATGAAAATGTTAGTTAAATGCAAAGATTAATAGAAAAAGATAAAATGCATGTAATAGAATGTATAGCAAATGTGGATTAATAGTAATTTTATGTAAGAAACCGGTATGATATGTGAAACGTATTTTTTAGTGAGAAATGACTTTTATTGATGATAAAGATGGTATTTTAGAAAGAAAAGTGTGCAAATATGAACTCGATATTTTTTTTTTCACGATATTGTGGTAGTCTATATTTTTGTAGTCGATATTTTTGTAGTGTTAGGGCTAATTTCATGTCCAACGATATAATTGTAGTCGATATTTTTTTAAGCGATATTTATGTACTCGATATAGTTACTACTCGATATTTTGTACTCGATATTTTTGTAGTTTGTGTAATAAGTATAGTAAGTCGATATTTTTGTCGTCGATAATTTGTCAACGATATTTTGGTAAGTCGATAATGTGTCCGTCGATAATATTTCAGTGATCCGACACACAGACATGCCCTTAGGGCATGTATGTGTGCCACATGTCACACAAGCCTGTACTTTCGGTGCTAGAGGGTGTCAAAGTGACACCACCTGCACCCTTGCAGGATTCGGTATTTACTGATTCGCTAAATACCGAATCGGTATTTCCCATTGATTCCTATGGGCTTCAAGGCCCATAGGAATCAATGGGCAATACCGATTCGGTATTTAAACGTTTGATTGGAGGTGCACGTGATAAGAAGGAGTCCAGAAAGAGTAATGTTTGTATGCAAAAAATATCTTATTTATTCAAATGTTCTCTTTTCAAAAAGTTCCACATCTGTCAACAAACATCAGCCAACGCGTTTCTCTCCCTCAAGGGGAGCTTCCTCAGGGCTGAAATTTAAACATATAAGAATATATAAATAACAGTTCTTTGTAAAAAAAACATCACAGAACATATGCACTTTATATATTTCTAACAGTCTTTATACAAACAAGAGACGGCGCACAAAGGAATTGTCAAAAACTAATATTTGAAACACCAAAATAAGGGTCCACATACCAAAGTAGAAGAAAAGTATCGAAGAAGAAAAAACGTAGAAAAAGGATGATGTGAATTCAGAAGAGAAAGAGAAGAGCGAAGAGGAGAAGAAAGAGAGATCAAGGAAAGGAAGTGCAAGAAGTGAATAAACATGTAATTAAGTAAAAAAGTGTGTTTCAGAAGGAGAATAATGTGTAGTCCAAGAAGGACTCAACTATTAGGTATGAGTTTCATAGATTTAAAAAAAAGAGACAATTTGTTTAAAGCTAGGGCGTATTGGGCGGGTATAAAAAGTGAATAACGAATCACTATTCTGATATCTTGTAGGAGAAAGGTATATAGTTTTTTCTTCTCTTCTCAGTATCTATGCATTTGCTAAATAAAGTAGTATACCTCTCTTCTAGTGACACAGATTGGTATGATAAACAATCCAGTGAGGGTTCGTATTATGAGTAGTGGGTCCCATCAAGTGGTCCTTAGGTTTAAAAAAGGGGGATTTCAAATAAGAAAGGAGTATCTATATATCCTAGTAAAATACCTAAAGGCTTACCAAATAAATTTATAACGTTCCTTCAAAGTTGAGAGTACTTGAAATATATTGGAAGTATAACCAGACGATTTGTTCTGTGCCCAGAAATAAGTTGATGTCAGTCAGCCGCAGTCTTGGCTATAATGTTATAATAGAAAAAAACATACAGCGGTTTTTAAAAAATTTATGAGACCCAGTTGATAAGTCACAAGTAAGGACATGATCCAGTTATTCATGGATAACAACATAGGTGATGTGTACTATTCAAGTTTTGTTGTCCTATATAGGATCAATCAGAAAAGCATGAATATATACTAATTTCGTTAATAAATTCTTATAGATTTCGCCTAGTAGGTCGGGAAATAAGAAAGGATAAAAAATGATATGTCAGGCTCATTTGTTGAGCACCAGTCACTCATTCTGAATAATAGGGACTCTAAGGTTTCCCTGCTAGGATTTGGCTGCTCGCTGGAATCACCGCTAGATTACATAGTCCCACATTTAGTGAATCGAAAAGGTGTCGCTGTATAATCTGAGATACAAGATTCCACCCTAGCCCGGTCTCAATAATAAGTCCACCCACCTTAATAATTTAATTAGGCATCAGGCCGTGCAGAGTTGCATATTCAATCTCAGGCAACGGTTTGTGGATTCCTTTAATTGAGAGTCACTCTTCTGTGAATTGTCGGCAGCGTAAAGGATTTCAGGAAGGTCAGCCCTTTAAGTAAACAGAAACAGAACCTCAAAATAACACCTACATCGAATGTTGGGATTTCAGTACTGATAATAGGCACTGCAAGGTATTTTCAAAGCAGTGATTCGGAAGAACAACTCACTTGGTTTCAAGGGATCCAGCAAAATGCCGCCTCGTAATTACTCCTATGCGTATGTGTGTTGTCTTGGCCCGGTCCCATATATACGAACCTGGTAAAGTTTAAAAGAGTCATTTTTATAACAAAGCTTATATCAAATTATGGGATCCGAAAATATAAAAATAGATAGAGAGATTGCCGATAAGTCACGAGAGTGTAGATTGGTACAATCACCATTACATAGAAAGAAGAAAAAAGAGAGTGCATCACGTTGACAGGATGCATCATATCCCATTTGGAAAGTTAGTCCTCTTCCATATATAGTCATATATTACGGAAGTAACGAATGACCATAGTTTGTAGTTTTAAAAACCTTTTACTTGGTCTTGTAGACTTATTTTCTATACGTATAGACTTCAGGTTCCATAATGCACCTCATAGTTCGTAAAGCCGTTTTTATCACTTACGAAGTTTAAAAGATATAATATATTCAAATTTCCTTAATAAAACTCACTAGAAAGTTTCAAAGGAGTTTGTACGTCAGATAAAGAAATGTATTTAAAATGTAAATAAGTCCCCCAGTTCTTTAGTTTATCAGATTTAAGGCAAAGCAATGGAAGTCTAGAGTATACCCTCCCTCACTCACCGGTGAGTGAGGGAGGAGATACTTATTTACATTTTTATCATACCAATCTGTGTCACTAGAAGAGAGGTATACTACTTTATTTAGCAAATGCATAGATACTGAGAAGAGAAGAAAAAAATATATACCTTTCTCCTACAAGATATCAGAAAAGTGATTCGTTATTCACTTTTTATACCCGCCCAATACGCCCTAGCTTTAAACAAATTGTCTCTTTTTTTAAAATCTATGAAACTCATACCTAATAGTTGAGTCCTTCTTGGACTACACATTATTCTCCTTCTGAAGCACACTTTTTTACTTAATTACATGTTTATTCACTTCTTGCACTTCCTTTCCTTGATCTCTCTTTCTTCTCCTCTTCGCTACTTCTCTTTCTCTTCTGACTTCACATCATCCTTTTTCTACGTTTTTTCTTCTTCGATACTTTTCTTCTACTTTGGTATGTAGACCCTTATTTTGGGGTTTCAAATAATAGTTTTTGACAATTCCTTTGTGCGCCGTCTCTTGTTTGTATAAAGACTGTTAGAAATATGTAAAGTGCATATGTTTTGTGATGTTTTTTTACAAAGAAATTGATACTTGTATAGCGCACTACTCACTCACAAGGGTCTCAAGGCGCGTGTACGAACCGCTGTGGAACCCATCCTGGCTTTCCCTGTGAGGCGTCCACTCCTGGGCACCCCCAAGGTGGAGGACAGGCATCCTTAGCGTTGTGGGGGCCGTCGTGGAGATTAAGCAAGCTATTGCCCAGAGTTGCAGAGTGGGACTCCATGATTGGAATAGGCACCGAGGCGAGAATTATCAGGTCCCTGGAATTTTTGAGCCCAAGACCCTCTGAGGTGGGGAATTGAACCCTGGTCCCAGGCTAGACTTCTGCATCAGGGTCTGCCGCTCTAATCATTGAGCCAACTGTTATTCATGTATTCTTATATGTTTAAATTTCAGCCCTGAGGAAGCTCCCCTTGAGGGAGAGAAACGCATTGGCTGATGTTTGTTGACAGATGTGGAACTTTTTGAAAAGAGAAAATTTGAATAAATAAGATATTTTTTGCATACAAACATTATTCTTTATGGACTCCTTCTTATCACGTGCACCCCCAATCAAACGTTTAAATATCTCAGTGATCTGGAGCTCTGTTGCGTCACTCAGCAGCTGACGCAGGGGTTGTTTGCACGAAATTCCTAATTATTTGTTGTACTGGGACTAAGGTGCGGCATCTGAAGACCCGCTGCTGCTTTTTTACCGATTCGGTATTTACCGAATCGGCTAAATCTGCCCCCTTCTCATTTACAGACTCTTAAATACCGATTCGGTAAAATTCGGTATTTAAGAGTCTGTTAATGGGAATTACCTACATCTAGCCCCTAGTGCGAGGTGGCACCATGTATATTATGTGTTTACTATTCTAATGTTTTATGAGAATACAAAGGCTATTTTTGATATAAACTTGTGTGGAGTTCCTTTTGTAGTGTGCCTGGGATGTTGTTGCTGTGTGCGTGTGTGCAAATGTTGTACACATGGCCTCCGGGATAAGCCCGACTGCTCGTGCCAAGCTACCAAGGGGCTGAGCAGGGGTTAACTCCCTTGCCCTGACTAGAGTGGTGGTCTCTGCCTGGCTTTGGCGCAAGCCTTAGCCAACTAGAGATCCCATTTCTAACACCTACCAGTTCTGCCGTCAACAATTCCCACCAATCACGTCTTTCTTGGATGCACTCCAACTGTTCACGTCAACACACTCCCTTCGCAAATGTTAACCATTGCTCCGTCCTTACATCTGAATCATCAGATGACACACCTGATTAGCCACTGACTTCTAAAAATACCACTGTGCTTCCACTTAGGACAAACAGATTATAAACTCTCTGACACCATTACTGATCTGCCTAATGACTCTTCAGTCCTTCATACTGACTCATCGCCCATTCCTCAAGCCACCTCCTCGAGCACACAGCCTATCTATCAAACTACCTTGGACTTCTTCATACCCCCTCTTTGGCTCTAAAGATCCATGAAGAAAAAATATCCTCCAATTAGGTAATTCCCTAAAATTAAATGTATAAATAATAGTAAGCAAAAACACCCATCTTGAACAGCAAATCCGTAGTCACTGAACTTCTCAGACGTAACCTTCTTCCTCCACCTACATCCATCCCCTTACATTCCATAACAATTATACTGGCTGGCATGACAAACTAGATCCCCCCTCAACTCCTACTTATACCTAGGATCTGAAGCTTTATAAATAAGCCCATGTCAGAATGCCTTGGCAACATCAAAACCATAAACACACCTGCCCCTCTTTAAAAACTAGTCTTAACTCACCCACTTAAAGTGTGCCCTCATACATTGCAATTCTGCTGACTTCCGCACTAGAGCTATTTCTGCTATCCTACATGAAAGTAACCCAAATATTTTTGCTCTTACAGAAACCTGTGTTTCTAAGGTTCTGTGAAATAGTCAATGACGTTTTGATCCTAGTGGTAATGTGGTATCATCATCAGGACTTAACGGCATATATTGTGCCAGAGAAAAGTACTGTAAATAGTAATGAAAACAAAGAAATGACTGAAATCTGTATGCACAACATTAAATATTCTGGTATAGAGGCACAATGAGATTATCAGAAGATTATTTACAGAACTGATGAGTTAAAGGCATTGTGGACAGAGTGAAGGAAAAGAGAAATTAGAATACAGTGAAAGCTCTACCCCTCCATTGGTGGGAAACAGTGTAGTGTAAATAGACAATAATTAAACCAACAAAAAATACCTCACAAAAGCAAAGGTTAGCGTCTGATGATTTTCTGAATGCTTGCAGGACACATTGAGTATGATGACCCACTAGAAATTGTGCATCCCATGGAAAACATGGAGGGATATTGAAATGGTTTGGCAAAGAAGTGCTGTCCTAATCAGCTGAGTGGGGAGAGAGCTTCTGGGACCCTGGATACATCGGGTCCATCAGAAGTGTCCACCAGGATTATGTATTGGAAGAACAAAAGGCAGCTGCCTGTGAAATAGAGAAAAGTATGCTTGGACAGCAAATAGGAGAGAGGGCAGACATATTGAAAGAAGTCTTGGAAGGTGTTCTGACCGGGTTTTCTGCCCCTTTTTGAGTGAAGGTGACTTTAGCCTGCTATTATTCTAATAGGAGGACTAGAACCTCAGACCTGGCCTATTTACCAGGGTGTTTGATGTAATTCCCTACCCTTTTCTTTATTCTAGGGCCTATAGACTTGTGTTAAGGGATAGATTCCTTAGTATTAGTATTAATCCGTCCTTTTGTAAGGTTGTTAGTATACTTCTAAAGGAGTTATGCTTATTTCGGGCCTTGTAGGCCTCAAACGGGAGAGACTCCATCTTTCTTTCTGCCTCGGCAGCTTGGGATGCTTTTAGGTCAAATGTAATGTTTTAGTTATAAGGTGTTGTTCGCTTGGAGAGAACCGGCTCAGGCTGGCCCTTATCAAAAGACTGTATTTTTCCTCGTGTCGAAGACATAACATCAGGCCTGCCGGCTGAGAACGTGTTCTTGGCACAGGGTGGTACAAGAATTTGGTGGGCGGCAGGTTACTGGCCATAACTTTCCATGCATGAACACGGTTCCATATTAGCGAAAGCACAGAGAGCTCAGGAGTCAGTCTGTGAGTCAGTTAGTAGGCGGCAGCTAGCCGTTAGCATTATTGCAGTTAATCAACTTAAGGCAGACAGTCGCCATTTTGAAGTCT
This sequence comes from Lissotriton vulgaris, assembly GCF_964263255.1. Classification (NCBI taxonomy): domain Eukaryota; kingdom Metazoa; phylum Chordata; class Amphibia; order Caudata; family Salamandridae; genus Lissotriton; species Lissotriton vulgaris. The sequence continues at coordinate 274,792,218 of NC_141689.1, read as the reverse complement.
GAGAAAGACCGAAGGCTAATACTCTCTTAGAAAGATTGAAGCTACTTTAGATGGAGCAGCTGGTGAGCTTTGATACCAAGATCAGAGCATGCAGAATGAAGCCGTTAGTGGAGCGAACGAATACTAGAGCGGCAAAAACTGATTTATAAGATCGAAGTTGGAAGGTGAAGATAGTCCGTGATTGAGAGGGGAGAGGAGTAGTGCAGAACAGCGAGAGTACATCAGACAAGACAGAGAATAAGAGGAAGGTTCCAGGTGACTTGGAGGGGAGCAGAGGAGACAGAGCATAGCGGTGCAGACATGTATCCGTGACTGCAGGGGTGATCCTAAGACAAGCCAAGGCACAGATGAGAAGGGAACCCAGATGGCCACTGAGTCCAGACTTCGTACTCATAAGGTGACGTCGACCCTTTCTTATTAGTGTGCACACACATTCTAATCTTTTCTTTTGCTTTTCAGGCTATATGTTATATTGCAGTATTATATTGTTGTTGTTATTATTAAATAAAGGTACCCCAGTTCTTAGTGAACTAGTGTGTAATTGTTACTTTCTTATGATAAAGTTAATCTTTCTTCTAGTCAGATGCTGTTATGTATACGGATGCGTCTCCTGTCCAGGTAAATGGTAACTGAGCAAGGGAGTAGAGGAGCACTCGAAATGAGGAATAACCTTTACACAGTGTAATTTGGCCATTCTTGTGTGAGAGGATTGACCTGTCCATCTGTCACATAATCTATAATATTCTATCCCTAGTAGATAGAGAAATTTCCCAATATAGAAAGAGAGAGAGAGAGAGAGAGAGCTGAAGGTATTCATAGGAAAGTGATCGTTGTTGTGTAGCGGCGTTAATGAGAGCATTGACTGTGGTCAATGTGTATACCCACAAGATTGTGGCTTGCGAGAGCACCAGAGGGATACGGTGTGTAATGAGATCACTGCTAGGAAAAGTGGCGTTAATGAGAGCATTGACTGTGGTCAATGTGTATACCCACAGGATTGTGGCTTGTGTATGTATGAAATAGTGAGAGCACTGGGAGGACACAGTGTGTATACCCACAGGATTGTGGCTTGCGCGAGCACTGATGGTGATCAGTGTGTAATGGTAAGTAATCGGAACTGCCTCAGGGTAGTCTAGTCTGGGCCTATGTTGCCGCAAGACTATAAGGTATGAGTGTGGTGTTTTAGAAGATCCAAGCTTGTACATTGCTAATTCCCCATCCCTAGGTAGGTACCCAGGTGCCTTTTGTAAGTAGGTCCTGAGGAGGGAGGTGGTTACGTTTCGGCTGGGTTAGTGGTGTCTTGGTGAGCTGATTCTATCTGGTCCAAAAATCCGGTCATTACATCTGGCGTCACGAACCGTTTACGAAAGCCTGTTAGCGCGGTATTGTTTCCATCTTGTTGGTTTGCGCTCGGCGCGTGCGGAGTTCATTTTGTATATTATTTGTTCATAGTTGTATATATCTTTTTCTTTTGGCACAATGTTTTTGAGGAGGTCAAAATCTACTTTTAAATTGCCTATTGAAATTCCCGGCTGGGAATCAACGCCTTACGAGGCATTGGCCCGTGAGTGGGCCGATTCTACTGGTTTGAGTGAAAATTGGAGTTCTTGTTTGAAACTGGCAGAGCCGGATAATGTAATTGCTTGTCTACAGACAAGTTGTGAAGGGTGAAGGGTGAGGAGCTTCCTGTTTTGGGACGCAGAGGTTGGATTGTTTTATCTGCGTACAGGATTGTACATGCAAAATTTTTGAAATTACAGAAACAATATGTGGACATGGAAGAGAAGTTTGTTGAAGTGCAAAATGCTCACACTCTAATAAATTGCTTGCCGACAAATTAGAGACTTATCAGACAATTGCTGAAAGAGCTGCTGTTCGTATTGCTAAATACAACTATAAGAATCGTCGTGGTCTGGTTTGTAAACGAAAAGTGCGTCTGGTCGTGGCGAAAGCCGGGCTGGACTGGAATCCTGATGAATGGGATTGTAATATCTGGGACTCGAATGATTCTGGCTCCTCGGCTGAGGAGTCTGACAAACGCGAGTATTCTCGCACCGGACGTGACTGTAAATCTATTACTTTTGACAAACTTGATGGTTCCGGCGACCATGGTCGGTATTCTAAATCTGATGACATTTCTCAATCTGAATGTCTCTCTAAATCTATTGATCCGGCTTCTTCTGATGCTCGTACTGAGGTTTCTGCGCGTTCTGTTTTTCGACGCAAATTACAGCAAGCTCCTGGTAATCCAAATTGTATTCCTTTGGATAGTTTGGAAGATTTTACGCAACAGGAAGTTAGTGACATTTTACAACGGTTTTGGCAATGGCCCGGTGAGGCCTTGCTTACATGGATGGTGCGCCTTTATGAACTGGGTGCTGCGGGCATCATGTTAGATGCAGGAGATGCCTTGAAATTTTGTTCTTTGAGTTCTGATTCTACTGTTCAGGATAATTTCCGTAACTATAATGCTGATTGGTCAAATTAGTCTGCTTCAGTTAGCGACTGATGGTTATAATCACAAATACCCTACTGAATCTGATTGGTATCTGAATGACAAGCCATGGTACACATTGCGTGATGCGGCACAAAGGCTGAAGGAGGAGGTGATGAAAACTGCGATTTTTCTGTGTACATCTGACAGATTGTTGGATGGTTTGTTGACATCTTCTGTGCGGAATCGCATTATCCGTTCTTCCCCTGTTGCTTATAAACAGGTTATGATGACTTTGTTGATCAATCAGACTGGCAATGATTTGTCTATGGTGCTTGAATCTGTACGTCAGCTTGGTGAACTGGGCGAATGGCTTAAACCTGAGAGACAGTCCAGACCCGAGGGTCGTACTGCTGGGAATTATAAGTTCACTAGACGTGATATGTTTCTTGCCCTGTTGGATGATGGCGTGAAGAGAGAAGACATTGATGGTGAACCTAATAATCGCTTGTGGGATATGTTTCGCAAGCGTGGTTTGGATCGGAAGGAGGGTGCTCGTTGTGTACGGAAGAATGAATGTGATCGTGAATATTCTGATGACAGTGGGGATGATAGACATCGTGATGATTCGGATCGGCGTGATGGACGATGGAATGAGCGAGAAGTGTCCCCTCGGCGTGAAAGAGAGAGGGGGAAAGAGAGAGGGGGAGAGATGATCGTGTTGAAGGCAGATACAGAGATGAAAGGGATCAGTCCCCCGAGATGAAGAGAAGAGAGGATCAACACAGATTTTCTGAACGAAACTCACAATACTATGCAGATAATAAAAATCCATTTCGTAATGGGGATGGATATCAACAGGACTTTATATCGTCCAAGAAAATTGAGAGCATTTACCCTGATTCGTCTTGGTTGTCAGAACGTAATAAAAATGACTAGGAAATAGGTCAAGCTCCAGTACGCAGTTGGGCTCACAAAGACAATAGACCCTATGTAGATATTGAAATTTTTTGGAGACATCGTAATATACAAAAGGCCCGAGCATTGGTAGGTACAGGAGCGGAGGCCACTCTAATTCATGGAAAATTGAAGAAATTTAAAGGACAATTTTTCACAATTACTGGTTTAGGTGGAAAGGAAACCCCCGCAGTACAAACAAAAGTTGAAATGAAAATAGGTAGAATTCCTCGAAAAGAATATTCTGTTTTAGTTGTGCCACTTTTCGAATACAGAATTGGAATTGATATCCTAAAAGGTATGACATTGCATTTAGATGATGGTTGTTATCAATTTGGAGGTAGAGGTTATATATCATCCAGACCTGTACGAGTTGGTCATCTAAGAATTCCTCCTATAAAAATTCCCCAGGCTACAACAGTTGTTTCTCAAAAACAGTATCGCATCCCAGGTGGTCATGAAGAGATTAGTTCTACAATCCAGGATCTAGTGAATGCAGGAGTTATAACTCCGGTTACTTCTGCTTGGAATAATTCCGTTTGGCCTGTGGGTAAAAGTGATAATTCTTGGCGTATGACTGTTGATTACAGCGAATTGAATAAACATACACCCCCTTTGACTGTTGCAGTACCAGACATGATTACTTTAATTGAAAGAATTCAGAAGCATCCAGGAATATGGTATGCATCTATTGATATTGCTAATGCTTTCTTTTCAATCCCAATTGCCCCTGAGTGTCAGGAACAATTTAGTTTTACGTGGAATGGACGTCAAATGACGTTTAGAAGTCTTCCCCAAGGCTATGTACACAGTCCTACGATCTGTCACCGGCTGGTGGCGGAACATTTATCTGAAATACCCATAAACCCACAAATTCTGATGTGTCATTATATTGACGACATTTTGATTCAAGGTGAGACACAGGAGCAAGTTCAGACTCAGTTAGATCAGGTTATCAATCATTTACGTGAAAATGGTTGGGAAATTATTCCCGACAAGTTGCAAGGTCCGTCACAAAGTGTGAAATTTTTAGGCATCAATTGGCATAAAGGTAACAGAGAAGTGATTCCACAGGTGAAGCAGAAAATTATTGATTTTGCGGTTCTTCGGATCCGAATAGAAGCCCAGAAATGGATTGTTTTATTTGGTTTTTGGCGTTAACACATCCCACATTTAGTCAGATATTGGCCCCTTTATACAGAGTTACTCGCAAAAAGAATGCGTTTGAATGGAGTAAACCGCAGCAAGATGCGTTTGATTTGGCGAAAGAAGCAATTCAGTATGCTTTGGATTTGTGGCCCGTGCGTGATGGTGATGTGAATCTGAATGTGTCTGTGCAAGGTCCTTATGCAAATTGGAGTTTGTGGCAAAAACAAGGCAGAAATAAAGTACCGCTAGGTTTCTGGACTAAAAAGTTACCTGATGCTGGTGAGCGTTATACGCCTTTTAAAAACAGTTACTTGCATGTTATTGGGCTCTGGTGGATACCGAGCAATTGACTTTGGGACACAATGTGGTGTTGAGACCTGAAATTCCTATTATGCAATGGGTTTTGAGTTCGCCGAAAACTCATCGAATTGGGCATTCTCAAGAGGCGAGTGTGATTAAGTGGAAATGGTACATACAAGACAGGGCACGTGTGGGACCGAAAGGTGTTGCGACGTTACATGAGCAAGTGGTGCAGGCGCCATCGAATGAGACTGGGAGTGAATGCTCCGTACCTATAGTACAGGAATCCCCTGTTAAGTGGGGTAAGCCATTTGATGATCTGTCCGCGGAGGACAGAAACCATGTGTGGTTTACGGATGGTTCAGCGAGGTACATAGGAGAGAAGAGGCATTGGAAGGCAGTGTCCTATAATCCTATCACACAAAAATTGCTGAGTACAACTGGTGAAGGAAAAAGTAGTCAATTTGCTGAATTGTATGCTGTTTACCAAGTTTTAAAACGGGAGTTACCTGGTACGTGTCACATTTTTACTGATTCCTGGTCCACTGCTAATGGACTTGCAGTTTGGTTACCAACATGGCATTCTCATAATTGGGAATTGCATTCTAAAGAACTTTGGGGTAAAGAGTTATGGCAAGAAATTTGGGAACTACTTCCACAAAGTACTGTTTCAATCTTTCATGTGGATGCTCATACATCGATAGACTCCCTTGACATATTTTTTCACAACATTGCAGATGAGAAATCTAAAATTGCTGAGGCAGTGGTGGACATGCAGGATTCTGATTTGGCGGGATTGGCGAAATGGGCCCACCAGAAAGTAGGACATTTTGGAGAGAGAGCCACTAGCAGGTGGGCTGCTGATCGAGGAATTTATATTCCTTTAAATTTGATTAAAAATATTATACTGCATTGTCCTATCTGTCAACATTCTAGACAGAGAAAAGTACCCCAAATTGTTAAAGGACATTTACACCGAGGAAAATTACCCGCTCAAATTTGGCAGATTGATTATATTGGTCCACTCCCTATGAGTAAAAATTGCCAATATATTTGCACCATCATTGACACATACAGTGGCCTTTTGGTGGTCTTTCCCTGTAAACGAGCTACCCAAGTAAACACCATTAAAACATTGGAATTGATTATGCTCTATTATGGTGCTCCATTTCAAATTCAATCTGATAATGCATCCCATTTCAAGGGAAGATTGGTGCAGGAATTTTGTGTGGAGAACAACATTGAATGGGTGTTTCATATACCGTATTAACCACAGGCAGCAGGCCTTATAGAAAGAATGAATGGTTTGCTAAAAGATCAATTACGTAAATTAACTGACAAAAAATATAAGAATTTGAGAGAATATTTGTTTCAGGCTCTGTTGATTTTGAATAATCGTCCCTTTTTAAATGCTGAATCTCCATTAATGCGTTTATTTCCTCCAGCTGTTGATGCTAAACCGAATACAGTTACAAATACTGTAATGTATTGGGAGATTTCCCCGAGAGCCCTGGCTCCATGCAGAGCAACCCCAGGTTCCGCAGGCTTGGACCTGCATGCCATGAATGACATTACTGTAAAAAGTAGAGATTGAGTTATCATTGAAACTGGCATTGGTGTCTGTATACCAACTGGAAATTTTGGATTAATTGCCCCATAGATTGGGCCTGGCCTTAAAAGGCATTCAAGTGCTTGGAGGAGTCATTGACAGTGATTATCAGGGAGAGATTAAGGTACTCCTGCTAAATAGCAGTGAGGTTGATTTGCCGATTCAAAAGACTGACCGAATTGCTCAATTGCTAATTGTGGTATTCCTTATGTCATCTAGAATCTTCCCATGTCATTCCATGACCCTCTGTCATCTGGAATCTCTTCATGTCATTTAGAATGGTCTGTGGGGCTTAGAGTGTTTTCCCTTGATTGTAACTGTTACTGCCTGGCTGAGGGTATGAAGACATTTCACAGGGTAGCAGACCTGTGGTTGTCAAGCTGTTCTTCTTGTGAATAAATCTACTTGAACCTACTTCCAGTGTAGTCTCCATTACTACACAATTATTGGCGACGTTGGGAGCAGTGGATTTATGAAGACAGCTTTCACTTATTTCTCCTTGTCTTCAATTTTATGCAAAATTTACTTTTGCCAACTCAAAAGAACTTCATTTGCGGTGAGAAACTTCATCTATACTCCAGTGAACCTTCTAAAGAAACTTCCGGACATTGACATTTCTACTAAAATGTAAGTGAGCCTATTTAAGTTTCTTTTGGATTCTCATCTCTATTTCAAGCATCTGCTTCTTCATCATCTAATCTCTACTGGACCGCATGCATCGAGCGGTTTTCACATTTATTAATTAAAAATACTTTGGCTTGCTCCCTTGAACCATCGCTCGTTTTGGAAATAAACCGTTCGTTTTGGAAATAAACATTTCAGAGAACTCACCTCGAGCTTCTGTCTCGAGCACTCTGTGTTCGTTTTCACTGCCGATCATTCGCAGTGCATCCTGGGACACAAGCGTCATCGCGCATGTCATCGTGCATGACTACACGCTCACGGCGGCAATCTTGATGTAGTTTGAAGCAATAGCTTCGTGTTTCCAAGCAACCACGTTGTTTTCTTCGTGGATTCAACGCGAACATTGGGATTTAAATACTTTCAACTCTATATCTACTTTAACGCTTTCCTGTACTCTTCAACGGTGATTTGCACACCTCTTTGGAATATTGCTGCAAATTTCTACGGTGATTTGCACACCTCTCTACAAAAAAAAAATAATAATAATTTTTACTTTTAAACTTATTCACTTATATTGTTCTAAAAATCGTAAATTGTGTATTAACATTAAAATTTTATTTTCAGGATGTCTAATATCGCAGCACCACCTCACTTCCTTCAGATTGCAGGTGATCCTCCTATTGAATGGGATCTTTGGTTCCCCATGTTTATTGCATATGTTGATGTTTTAGAAAAAGATGATTGTTCGCCTAAAAGAAAACTTGCTCTTTTAAGACATTGTCTTGGTGGCGCAGGGATAAAAGAATTTGACAACCTACCACCTCTTGAGGATGCGGGTGACATGGATGTATTTAACAAAGCCTCTAAAAAAATGAAAATTCGTTTTGGTAGGAGGATAAATACAGTGATGGAAAGGTTCAAATTCTACTCTCGCGAACAAAAACCGGATGAAACCATTGAGGATTACGTTGCGGCACTACGTTCACTTGCCTGCACTTGTTCTTTCGAAACTATATCATACGTACAAGTTCTCAGGGACCAAATCATGATGAAAACAAAAAGCAAAAAGATCCAAGAAAGGCTTTGGTTGGGTACGGAAACTACTCTTTCTGCAGTAGTGAACATAGCTAAGGGTATAGAACACTCTGAAATATTTGTATCCGAAATTAGAGGAAAAAATCTGAAAACTAATGTTCCTGAAGTTGAAGTAGCCATTGTTAAAACCACTTCGAACACTTTTAATCCTAGATCTACCTTTAAGAAAGAATATGTAAGGAATGCTAGCGATAATAAGAGTTTTACTAAGAAAAGTACAATAGTTTGCTATAGATGTGGTAGTACCAACCATGTTGGTAACTAGAAAGGTTGTCCTGCATGGGATAAAATCTGCATCAAATGTAAAAAAAAAGGACATTTTGGCAATGTGTGCAGATCTGGTCAAAGAATTAATTATATTTCTCCTGAAGAAGAAGAAGTCCTAAATAGTCTAAATGCATACTTTCTGTTGATGAATGTATTCAAAATAATTTTCCTTCTTGTACAATTTTTATGGACAACAAACCTATTGAAATTTTTGTCGATTCATGCGCATGGTACACTATTATTGGTAAGGATATTTTTGAACAACTTTGGCACAACAGGGAACTTTTAAGTCCAGATATATATCCTGGTGGGTACACAGGACGTAGGATTGCATTAGAGGGTCTCTTTTGGGCTAAATTGTTTTTTAAGAACTGGGATGTCAGAGCAAAGGTTTATGTTGCTACCAAGGGTGTTTCTATTCTTGGTTGGCCTCATCAACGTGCTTTAGGGATCAAGTTGGATCCAAATTCTGTTCCACCAGTTTACGTTGACGAGCCCCGGTTTGAAAAACACATTACTGATTCGCTAGTCAATTTAACTTTGAATACATCTAATAATTCTGATTTCACTAAGAGTGTACTCAAGAATTATGGATTGATAAACATCCTTTGCCAAATATTCACGAGTTAATTTCCGCATTGTCAGGCGCTACTATATTTTCTTCAATTGATTTGGCTAGTGCCTATCACCAAGTAGAATTAGATGAAGACTCAAGGAAATTGACTGCTTTTGTTACCCCAGAGGGCATGTTTCAGTATTTACGCATGCCTTTCGGGTTGGCAAGTGCAGCCTCCGTCTTCCAGCGTCTTATGAAAGAACTATTGACAGACTGCAAAGGGGCCATAGCTTTCCAAGACAATATTTTGATTTTTGGGAAAGACCATACTGAACATGATGAGAATTTATCTTGTGTTTTGGGGAAAGTTCGTTCTAAGGGTCTCACTCTGAAATATAACAAGTGCAAATTCAGACAAGACAAAGTTGAGTACCTGGGACATGAAATATCGAGTCATGGAATCAAACCTAAACTTAATCATGTCCAAAATATTGTCAATGCTCCCTCTCCCAATTCAAAGGAACAGTTACTTTCTTTTCTAGGACTGACTGAATTCTATGGCAAATTTGTTAAAAATTATTCTGATATTGTGCATCCCTTGAGAATTCTACTAAAAAAAAATGCAAAATTTGTCTGGGGGAAAGAACAAGAGAATTCATTTGAAATTTTAAAACGCAAAATTGTTGAAGCCCCATTTTTGAAACCTTACTCAGTGGGTAAAGAATGTATTGTTTATGTTGATGCAAGCAATGTCAGTTTAGGGGCTGTTCTAATGCAAAAAGATAAATCTGGTGAGTTTGTTGTCTCTTATGCCTCTCGAGCTCTACGTGATGCTGAGAAGAATTACTCAACTATAGAGAGAGAATTACTTGCTTGTACTTGGGCTTCTCAACATTTCAGACAGTTTTTGTGGGGGACAAAATTTTCTTTAAGAACTGATCATAAGCCCCTGATCACCATATTAGCTGCTGGTGGTGGAAGAGTTCTTACTGCTCGCTTAGCGAGACTAGCGGCTAAATTACAGGAATACCGTTGTGAGGTTGTATATATTCCAGGTCGTTTAAATGTTCACGCAGATTGCATGTCGCGTTTTCCAGCCAGTGTAGAAGTTGGTGACAGCATAGATTGTGATGTTGCGTACTCGTTTGCAGATGTCAATATATTTTCAGATCAGGAAAATTGTTTGATTCTTTCAGAAAAGAATTGGTCAGAAGCTATGGAGAATGACGTTGTCTTGAATCTAGTTAAGCAGTATTTGATTAAAGGTTGGCCTGAAGAAAGGAAGCTTTCTGGTGAGTTGGGGTCGTTTTACAAAGTTAAGGATGATTTAATGTTATGTCAAGACATCATTCTCAGATCAGATAAAATCATACCTCCCACAAGTCTGAGAGAAAAAATTTGCAAATTGGTTCATGAAGGGCACATGGGAATGTCCACCACCAAAAGAAGGATCAGGGAACACTACTGGTGGCCTGGTATTGATGCCATGGTAGATAGTTGGGTCAGGAATTGTTCCCCTTGCTCGTTGAGTGACAAATCTGTGAAGAGTTTGGCTGTTGACACTACTCCCATTGAGTACGCTAATGGTCCTTGGCGGAGTTTAGCAATTGACATTATTGGACCTTTCAGTTATCAGTCCGGTAAGGAAATGTTTGCATTAGTTCTAATTGACTACTTCTCTAAGTGGCCTGAATTAAAAATTGTTGAGAAAATTTCCTCAGAGCACGTAATCGATTTTCTTGACGAGATATTTGCTAGGGAGGGTTTACCGGAGGAACTTATCCCAGACAATGGGCCACAGTTCATTAGCAATGAGTTTGAGTGTTTTCTCAGAAATTGTGGTATTATTCACAAAAGGACCTCTAATTATTTTCCGCAAGCTAACGGCCAAGTTGAGAGGTTCAACAGAGTCATCAAAGAATCTTGCCAACTGGCTATTAAAAGTGGTTTGAAGTGGAAGAAAGCACTTCAAGCAACCTTATTAACCTATCGGTTGTCTCCCAATTCAGTCACTGGTCTATCCCCTTTTGAATTATTGCGAGGGAGGAAACCAGGCTCTCGGCTTTTACCCTGGTGGCTAAAAGGTGATTCTCCCTACGAGGTAGACTTTAAGGAGTTGAGGGATAAGATTGGGAAATACCAGGAAAGAATGATCCAGCATTCTGCTAAAAAGAAGTATAATACTTGCAGTATAAAGGTTGGTGACCAAGTTCGTGTAAAAATGGGTGGTTTGTTTCACAAGAATGCCTCTAGATGGTCTGATCCTGTCAAAGTTATTGAAATTTTTAGCAAGGCTATCAGAGTCGAAGGGGGGAAAATATGGAATTTGAGAAGGATTTCTTTATCCAAATCCTTTGTTGCCCCTTCTCAAAAAACTACTCTTCCAGAAAAACTTGTCTCGGACCCTAATCCAGATGGTTTTTCTGGTATGCATGAGGTTTATGACAATTTAGAAAAGGTCATTGTAAATAATTCTGATGTTGTGATCAACTCTAATGTTCGACCTGTTCCATGTGTCGCTATAGACAACCAATCAAATGTAGAGTGTGAAGATATTTCATTAAGACGTAGTGAGCGCGTGAAATGTGCTCCTTCAAAGTTTAAAGATTATATTAGAACTTAAATGCTTATTGTATTTTCTAGTTTCTGTTAAGGCTTTAGTTTTTTTTTTGTTTGTTTTTTTTGTTGTTTTTTTTTAAAGGGGGGGGGTGTGGTATTCCTTATGTCATCTAGAATCTTCCCATGTCATTCCATGACCCTCTGTCATCTGGAATCTCTTCATGTCATTTAGAATGGTCTGTGGGGCTTAGAGTGTTTTCCCTTGATTGTAACTGTTACTGCCTGGCTGAGGGTATGAAGACATGTCCTGCTACCTGTGGTTGTCAAGCTGTTCTTCTTGTGAATAAATCTACTTGAACCTACTTCCAGTGTAGTCTCCATTACTACACTAATCATGCCTGTTTTCAGTGGTGAGATTCAGAAAGGCACTGCCCCGACTTTGTTAACTGTTCGAGGACAAAAAGGTTTTGGCTCCACTGATAATCCAGGAGCGAGAGTGTGGGTGCAATCACCTAAAAATCCCCCTGGACAGGCTGAAATTATTGCAACCGGTCATGATAATACAGTACTTGTCATGAGACCAGGGAAAGATAGCTGGGAAGCTGTCCCAGCTGACAAATTTTACTTACGAGAATGAATAATGCCTGTGTATGATTTTCCTTTCAGGTCATTCTCTGGACTGCTGTTGCAGGATGTGCCGGCGTTGGACTCCTTTTGGCTTGCTACGTCGGGAAAGGAGGGAACCCACAGACTTTGGTTGATTTAATAACCCGAGTCCCGCGTTCCTTCGATGCGTGGGATTCATCATCTAACTTTTGGACTACCCTAGCACGAAAGGTGACAAATTCCCCACATTTCTGTTTAACACTGATGCGTTCGGTGACTGACATATTAGCAACCTGTTTGGTTGCCGTCCCCGCTTCCTTGGAGACCCTTGCCCATATTTTCAATATATCAAATGCCCGTCCTAATATTATCCTTGGCGATTTCGCCACCCATGAATACTGTCCTTTATGTACTGTGCTATTAGACGTAGTACCACCGATTCATTCTCAAATAACTACATATAATATCACGCAGGGTGATTTATGTTTCTTCCTTACCTGTGACTTTTACAGGTCATATTATTTTTAACTGAAATACATGACTTCGGTGATCTCCGGGAACATAAAGTCTTTTCATGATCTGTGAATGAAGTAGCACCTTTCAGTTTTAAACGCACACATTCAGTTATGGCGCTTGAATCACAAATATGTTTGATTTTTCCCCAGATACATTTTGGCAGGTTTGACCTACAACAATCTATCCTAAGGATGCGGGGGCATATTATCCAGGGGGTTTATCTCCGCTTTTTTGGCTTTAAAAGCCAAGAAAGCGGAGATAAAATTATCTCCCTATTACCTAGCTGCCGCTAACACCAGTTAGCGACAGCTAGTAGGAGATAGCGACCATCTTGGGCCCCACTTTGCATGTTAGTGATATTTATCACTAATGAAATGCAAAGTGGGCGTGCCAAGATGTTAGAGACTGAAAACAGTCGCTAACATCGCTTTCTCCTATTACCAACTTTTGGAGATATTCGCGCTAAGCGGGAATATCTCCAAAAGCTAACACCTGCCCTGAGCAGTTCTTAGCCATGTTATCCAATGGGAGGTGGATAACATGGCTAAGAGCATTAGCTCGCTAATGCATGAATATCGCTGACTTTTCAGCGATATTCATGCTTTGCGGCGATTTTTACCGCATTTGCGTTAAACTTTGGTAATACCAAGGTTTATTTGCGGTAAAAATCGCCGCAGCGCTGCGGTAAATTTTTGTCTCTAACGAGGCAATAGCGATAATTATCGCTATTGCTTGGTAATATGCCCCGCGATTTTTATTGCAATACTCATAATTCCGATATGTGCAATAACAAGATTAATAGCACATATTGGTATTTAATGGTCAACTCGTAACTAGAACCAACATCTATCTATTAACGTGCTTTTTTTCTTGAAAGGAATGTCTCTTAACTCTGAATATGGAATTTTTACAGATAACAATGTAAACCAAACCTTCAATATGTTAGTCATTAAGACATTTTTGAGCAAGCCTTTTCCTAGCTCATAACAAATTCAATTGAGTGAAAATGCAACAGCTGTGTCTAGCTTTTCATAAAGGCTGTAAAGACTCTGAAAACAATAATCCGGAAAAAGAATAACATGCGGCATCTACTACATAATAGAAACCAAATTAGTCACTTAAATAGAACTAAGTGGAAAAAGAACAAAAAGTTAGTAACTACTACGATTAACTGGAGGCTTAAAGCATCACAGTCTAATAATGGGTGAGCACTCTCCCTTACCAGGAATAGTGCAGTCCACTATTGGAATAACCTGTGCGCGCTTCTACAGTAGGGTTGTGTGAAATAAAAAAAAGAAATTCCAACCAAAAGGCCCTAGCGCTGGGGGGTGAACTTTCCTATTGCCAGGCCAGGGCAACACCTGCCTCTATTGTCTTGGCCACTCCACACTGATTCTCATTACCCCCTCTTCATCCTCCTTGTCCCAGACATAAACAGTGAGGCGACTCTGCCTCTGACAGAGGTGTATACCACGTCCTGAGTCAAAGACCCTATCTGCATGCAGACTTCTTCCATTTCTTTTACTAGAATGAATAGCTCACTCCCCCTCCCAGCTTTCCTGTGCTTTCCCTGTCCCTGTGACAAGAGGTAAGCTACATTTGTTTTTATACAGATTGCTGCGGGGTTCACAAGGAAGTGGTCAACAACTACACATCCAATCCCTTCATGGGCTCTCTCAGTTGTTTTAAGAGGTTTGCAGTTAGAGCCTTTTGAGCTTCTTGAATCATCAGATTTAGCTTGGTTGTCAACCAAGGGGCCTTTTTGGTGTCCATTTCTTCTGCTAAAAGATTAGGGGAATTGGGTGCCTTAATGGCATTTTTCCATATCCCTAGTTCTTGCCAGATAGAGTGGTCTTGAGGTTGGAAACTACATTCATTCCCAAGGTCCATTCATCCTTGCATCTGGCACAAGAGGTAGCCCTTCCTGTTTTCCCTTCAGATTCAGATAGCGAGGTTCCTTCTACTTTTGTTGTTAAAATAGGTTTGCCTATTTATTTGGGCTGGACAAAAGAGTTTTGGTCATCCAAATCCCTCTTTCTGTTGTATGGGTCAGCCAACAAGGGTAACAAGGTTAACGTGGGATCGCCAAGCAATATCCCAGGCAGGAGAACCATTCCATTGAACATCGAGGTTTGGTCCACTTGGGCTGTGGCGGCATCTTGGGCAGAACTAGGGGGAGTCCCTATACATGAGATGTGGTGCTGCCACTTGATAGTCCCATCAAACGTTTGTTAAACACTACAGGTTGGATCTGACCGAGTCTGCAGGTTCTTTTGGTGCATCAGTTTTGAAGACTACAATGATGTAATTTTTGAACAAAAAAATGTGGTTTGAGCGTCATTTGTTGTTGGTGCATGTTTTGGTAACTTGGTATATCCTCACTGTTTAGTTCTGGGACAAGGAATATGAAGATAGGGGGATAATGACTCTATTACTTACCAGTAATCTTCATTACCCTGATTCGTAATCTTCTTTGTTTCAGACTACAACCCTTCCTCCCTCACGTTCTGCACCTCTAATCAAGTTTAATATGGTATTATAGGACTGGTGCAAGGGGAGGGAGCTATTCATCCTAGTGATAAAAAATGAAAGAAGTCTCCATGCAGACAGCATCTTCAACCCAGGGTGTAGTAGACACCTCTGTCAGAGGCAGAGTCACCTCACTGTTTAGTTCTGGGATGAAGAGGACTATGAATCAGGGAAATGAAGATTACTGGTAAGTAATGGAGTCATTCCAAATCCTGTAGCTTCCAATGTACCTTGGAAAGACATCAGGGAAGTCCCCTAGGATCAGGAGTCGGAGAGGGAGCACGATCCATTTTTGAATAAACATTAGGCTATCCTGACAATACAGCGTTATTGAAACTTAGGAAACTCGCCATTTGTATGAGGTGTGTGTCATTTCCTATAATTGCCCTCCTTCAAGGGCAACATTACAGTTTAGACTGCTCATACTACACGCCTCCATGAATTCCATGTATTTATATGTAATGTTTTGTATAGTGCCAATGAAATTCACAAGAGGGATTTTACATAAAATGGAAATAGAGATAGCTATATTATGGCGAGTGATATGATGCATTAAAATGAGTGACTAACAACTTATAATAGTTTTAAAGTGTTTTTTTGCTACTGTATTCTAGGAAATGGGGAGCTCTTACCTCATTTTTAGGTTGAGCGTTCTGGACCTTGCATGTGATGTCTGTCGCAAAGCATATTGTGGCTTTCCAGGAACATTGGGAGGCTTGGAAACCACCAATTGCTTACCATTGATTGGCTTCCTTGTCACTCTCATTTGCCTAATTTTTATTCTTGTCTCAGCTTGTCAATTTTGTGTTTGTCCCTCCCATGCAGTATTGCCTCTTTAGCGTGGCTTTGATTGGCTGGCATCTCTGGTCCACTGCTTGCTTTTTAAACACTACTTTTTTCCAGCTAAGCACTGCATGGGAGAGTATGTATTTTCGAGCTATTCCCCTCGTGAGCTTCTGTCTCCCTTCTCTCATTACTTCCACTGCCTGATCTAACAATGGGCTGTGTACATTTTATTTTATATTTAGTAACCAATCCAAGCCAGTTCAGAATCAGCAGGCATGATGTGCACACCTACAAAATGACTTGGCACTCACATTAAAGGCATTTTTTAATTTTTAAATGTAAATGTATTGGCATTTATATAGCGCACTACTTACCCGTAGGGTCCCAAGGCGCTTCGACCGCTGCGAAACCCTTCCTGGCTTCCCTGAGAGATGGTCCCTTAATGGGTATCTCCAGGGTGAGACCAGGCATCCCCGGCGGTCTGGTGGGGCCGTTAGTGAAGATGAGGCAAGCTAATGCCCAGAGTTGCCGAGTGTGATCGCTGATCAGAGTGGGCACCGAGGCGAGAGAATTATCGAGTCCGCTGACCCTGGTCCAGAAACCTGCCGCGCCGGGAATCGAACCCTGGTCCCGGGCCGTCCTCTGCTCTCGGGTCTGCCGCCTCTAACCAGTGAGCCACACTACTTAACGTTAGCGACAATGCACAGTATTGGAGATGCTGTGCAGAATGAAACTGGAGTATTAGCTGAGGGGAACAGGCAATCAAATCAAGTTAGAGTCATAAGCGGTGAACCACTACGAACACTAAATAAATATGGGCTTAACCCCTTGGTATCTATGGCACAGAGCGACCAGGCTTAATTTAGAAGCAATGTGAAAAGTATTCATGCTGAAATAAAACAGTAATGCATTCAAAACACAGCATACAAAAAATCCCAAACAAATTTTTAAAAATGAAGTAAATTGTAATAAATAAAATGGCATCGAAATGAAAAAATCCAATAAGAGAAACCGGAGTTACGAGGTTTTATAGCGTCAATAAGCGTTAAGTGCCAACTACGGTCATCCTCATCGGTTTGCTCTTGACCAGTACCTAGGTTAAAGATAAGGCCGACTGCAAGGTAGCAAGGGTCAGATACGGAAACCAGGTTTGACCAAGTCGGAGTTTTACCTTCAGACTTAGGGCCTGATTTAGATCTTGGTGTATAGGTTAGTCCATCACAACGCGTCCGCTACAATATAAATCCTATAGGATATAATGGGATTAATATTTTGGCGGACAAGATATCCATCACCATTGTGATGAAGTAAAATGTCTGCCAACATCTAAATCAGAAGTGAAAAACCCTCAGCAGAAAAAGGCAGCAGGCTTTCATGTATTCAAATAGCCGCTGGACGAGCATCAGTGAAGCCATTGACTTTTGGCAGGAAAGCTCCAAGTCCAAAAACGTTGATGTCTCACCCAAGGAAGGTCCCTCTATGGCCGAATACTTTTTGTGTCTTCACCCGGTGAAGATTTCTAGATTTGACGTAGTCACTTTTTTTATTCTTCCAGCAGGGCTAGCCTAAGACTGTAGCCAAAGAGGGCTCTATGAGGCCGGACACCTTCTCTGCAAAGTCCTGCTGAATCAGAATGGCTGCTGCAGAAATGCTCAACCTAAATCTTGCCCCAGCGGCAATAAACTTTTGGCAGATCAGCTTGGTGTGCTGGTCCTGGCGCTTCGGAGGTCTATGAAGACAAAAGGTTTTTAAGTCCCATGTTTCAGGATCTGTTAAGAGGAGAACCCTTAACACCAGCCAAGGGTCCAAGACCTTGGGGACAGCACTTGGGGTTCAAAAGTCAATCTAGCAGATGACAGCAGCAGCCTACAGGGAAATTACAACTTCCCCAGTGAATTGGGTTTGTAATAAACATTTCCAAAAGTCCAAGAATGTAACTTATAGGTGCATCCGAGCCGGAGATAACATTATTGAACTTTATTTATTTATATTGTATCCCAATGCTTTCCTATAGAACATCCAATCTTGCTCCAGTGAATATAGCTTTTGGGGTCATTTCACTGTAAGGAGATGCTTAACATTAAACTTTTACATGTCCTAATTTTAAATTCCATGCACCCTGCCTCATGGGCAGTACAGCCTTCGTAGGGGTGAATTATTAATATTTTAAAAAAAGATTTAGGCCTGTGAAAAGAGGTTATTTTGACACGTTGAATTTTCAGTCTTAAAACTGCACAACCAGGCTACAGAGGGTTAGCTTGCAGTCATGTTTATACTGTTACTATAGTGGATGGCACAATGGACATTGCAGTCCACTTTTGACGTTTACCTTACAGGCCCTAGGTACACTTTTGTACCATATACTATGGTCTTATAGGTAAGTTAAATATACCGAATAGGAGTATTCCAATTTCTTCATGTTGAAAGGGGGAGCACAGTAACTTTACAGCAGGTGCACAAAGTTCAACGGCTAGCAGCGCTAGCAGCAAATAAAAGTCAAGGCAAAAACCTGGAAGTTCACCACACAAAAGATAGTAGTTTTGAACAATCGGCAGATCATTAGTTTTTTTTCTCTTTATTCAGCATTTTATTACTTTTTCTATGCCTGAGAGGAAGTTCCATTCCCTGGTGAGCTGGCTGCCCACCCCCTGTACATGTGTGCTTAATAGAGATAGCTTTAAACATTTGCAAGAACTTAGAGGCTTATTTTGCTCACCAATAACATTATTGGAGTCAAGCTATCCTGGCAGATGAGAGCTGAAGGCCCGAAACCGATCCTAGGATGATTGTTTCCAGTCTAGGGAGGACCTGGCCTGGCAGTTTGGGCTTGATTGTTCCCATTGGGCGCAGGGTCAAGACTGATTTGCATATGGCTGGGTCCAAACTGGAATGGCATTGTGGGCAAAAAAACGATGGATTTAGGTCCAGATCTCTGTACTGGGGTGAATGTATGACATTATTCTGCCTTCTGTCCATCAGTTGTTCTTTTTGCTGAAGTTTAATCCGCACATTCTGGTTAGTTTTGCAGTAATATTGAGTACTGGCCAAACACCTATATTCACTGCATATTAAACAAAAGGATGTGGTACACCTAGTTGGCCTCACAAATGCACTAGATGTAAAGGGTAATCTAGGGTAATTTTCCAGAACCATAGTTGTGGACGTGGGATACATTTGTTACAGAAAGATTATCAAATCACCCTGTTATACATTTATTTAAAAAAAAACACAAGATCTAGCATGCTATTTGGATGCTATCCACTGAAAATTGAAGACCCTATGGCACACTACTAAACAATGGGCAAAGTCTTGTATCAAAACAGGAAGTAATAGCCATTTTCCACCACTATTAGTTTCTAGTATAGACTCTTACAATTTACGAGTACCATTTTTCAATCATGTTTTCCCAAACTTAGACCAAATTAGAGTATTGATTTATGATAAATCTCTGTATCGTCTGCACCTAACGTGTATGTACCTGTGCTGTACATATATCGTCAAAGCAGGTAAATCTGGAGTCAGGAATAGTAAATCTATTCTACCCTTTATGCACTTACTTTTTGATATTTTGGTATTTGACATTATATCCTTGATATTCTGGTACTACGATATTGCTCGTGTCGATATCCAAAAGAACAATCATTGGCACCTTCCATCATTTTTAAGATTAAATGGAAGTATTGAATTTGGAGACTATGCGTTAATGTAATAAAGGAGCTTTTAACAAGAACAACTGAATCAAATTAATGATTTGCCAAATAATACCAGAACTCAGCAAAATTAAATGGTTATGCCCAAGAATAGAGCCTAATCAATGTACAGTGCACCATGAGACACACCGTAGAATGAGGGTGTGCTTAACAAAACTAGAATAGTTTTCCAAGGCTGGCCAGTGCATATAGGGCTACACACCTTCAGAGTATCTAAAAGCATAAAATGTAAGTTTATCACAAGTGTTCCCAGGTAAGAGAGTGGATCTGGTAGCAGATAATCTAGAATGTCTATACGGTCTGGTATTACCCCAAGACTTTTAATTGCAAGAAGAGGTTTGAAGACCACAAACTTTGGGCCTCATCTGCACGAAAATGACGCAGTGCGACACTGCAAGCCATTCAGCTGTACTGCGATGCACCTTTTTACAAGCATAGGGATGCGTCATATTAACAACAATACAAAGAATCCTGTGCTTTTCTCTGCGCTGGCGTACAATTGGCTTCAATGTGCCAGCGCAGGCACGCTTGCTTCATTTTGCAAGGGTGCCTGCGCTGTGGGGATGATTTGTTTCATGCAGGAAGGGACATCTTCCTGCACAAAAACAATAACAATAATTAATGGCATTTTTCTTTTCTATGCATGCCGCAGAATGCAGCACACATAGAAAGAGGAAAAACATGGAGAAATAAAAGTATATCTCTTCGTTGCGCCATTCCTATACCTTCCCTGGGAAGGCGTAGGATTCTGACGCAATCCCAGTTTTACAAAATGTTGTATATCTGGGAATGTGTCAAGTTCCATGGATGTTACATGCAAACACTCACAGCAACACCCATGGAAAGCCTCGTTCACACAGAGAAATGCGTGAAAGAAGCCTATGTTTACAAGGCCATGAAAAGTCACGCTGGGGGACTCTACATAACCTTGTAGATTTGGGCAAGCCCATTGCACCAGTGATATGTCAAAAAAGTGACACACCAGGGGTGCATTGGGCTTGTAAATCAGCCCCTTTGTGTCTGGATAAACTATGAGAGGAGCTGCAGCAAAGCTGACCTTTACTTTGTGGGAGGAGCAGTTTCCACCAAAATTCCTTAAAAAGACATTTGCCTTACAGCCAGATGTTAAGAGTTACCCGGATAGTTTCCGATCCAGCCACCAGAACCAATCAAATCCTATCCATGGCATCAAGATTCCGCAATAGAGGTTACCCAGATACTATCCTCAAGGAGGCCATTGACCGAACCTCTGCAACATCTCGGACAGAGCTCTACGGAGTATGCCCAAAACCGACAATCAAAGAATGGTACTTGTCTCTAGGTACTCCACTTCAAGCAAGAGCTATAAGAAAATCATTCTGAAACACTGGCGCATCTTATCGTCCGAACCAGACTTCGGGGACCTCTTCAAGGAACCCCCCCTTCTTTGCTTACACCCGTCCTATGAACTTCAAAGAAATCCTGTCTAAGAATATAACCCAACCCACTCCAACTCACCACACAGGTACACGTCCTTGCCACCACTGCAGCAACTGCAATAATGTAATCAAAGGAAACATCCTCAACCACCCCATGAGAGGGTTTAACATCAAACTAAACGTGGACGCCACATGCGACTCCTCTAACTTGATCTATCTACTCAAGTGCCCATGTGGAAAAACCTACGTGGGCAAAACCAGCAGGAAAATTAAGACTCGTTTGAACGAACATAAGTCCAACATACGGACTAAAAACACCAAATCCAATGTCGCCATTCATTTCAATGAGGCCAATCACAACGTGGCCCAACTCAAGTACATGGTCCTGGAAATTGTCCCTAAAATTGAAGGGAGAGATAACAATAAGACTCTTTTGCAAAGAGAAACTGCATGGATGTATAGATTGCAATCGCAGAAACCCTTTGGTCTTAATGACCGGACTGAACTGAGCTGTTTTTTATGATGCCGATTTCGGGCGTTTATTGATGCATTATAATTCTGTTGTACTGGCCGCATGTTCACATCTGTCCTTCCACTTTCTTTCCCATCCCGTTTCGTTCTACTCCGTCCCTTTTCCCTCTCCACAATGGCCGCGCCATTTTTGCATCCAACCACCTCACCCTTCCCCAATTGTCCCTCTTCCATTATTACTACCTTCCCTTCCAAAACTCCGCATTCACTCCGCGGAGTTCCTCGCACTTGGAACCTGACTTTTACATTCCCGCTTAACCACCAGACCAAGTAAGTCTTTACCCAACCCCTCCGTACGGACAGTTTCCTTTTCATTCCCCGCCTCTTTAGCTTATACAAGGTCATCTTTTTCTCCTTTCAGGACCTCTTCGAATACTGAAAATGTTTACGTAAGCCTTGAACCTTTCCGAGCCTTTCAGTCACCCTGTCAGAATATTTCACTCCGTTCACTCTCTCCCGCACACTTTTTCCGCCTCCCGGACACACCTCCTCTAACTTTTGCCTCCAGCCTCAACTTTCACCGATGCCTATCCTTCACCGATCCCCATCCTAATTCCGTTCACGTTTCCTCTTCGACTCAATCACACCTTGGACCACGTTTAATAACTTGGTGGAACTATACCGCTATTTTCATCCTCTCCTTAAGGGTGCATGAGATTCACGCACTGAGACACCAAACATACTTGTCACTTTGTTGTTACTTTTTGTTACTTTTTATTCACGTGTCTGCATTGATTCGTATTCCTTGTATATTCTTTGTTGCAGTGCTCCTTGAAAAAGGACTTCCAGTCCGAAATGCATTGGAGCTGTTTCAGTTTTTGATGTGACTATAATCGATTGTCTGATGACTCATATGAAGAAAATATGAAAGACATTCTAATGGAAAACTGCAAATAAATCTTGAAACTTTAAACTATTTTGAACTTTATTTGAATCACAGTTGGAATTCACTGCGTTGTCTTCCACACGCAGCATCACATAAGTGTGCCCATCACAGGGATGCGCCTACATTCCAGTAGCGCACTCAACCCCTCAATACTCTAGGACGCACCTGAACAGTTACGTCACCTGTTGGAGCACCTTAAATTGACTACCCTCTTCAAAACCAAACTCAACTTAATCTTGGCATTCAAAGTTGTGCGCCGTGCCCTATATACTTAGGAGCAGGCCTGTGGCATATTGAGTCTGGCCATCATTTAGAGTGGGATGAAGCAGAAAGAGTTGAGGATGCAGGTGAGTGTCTAACATAAAGCATACACTTGCTTCCAGGCTAAAGACTGAGGGTAAACTTGCCATATGTTTTTGAGAAACCACTGTCATGGTACACATACCCATTTGTGACAGATTAGTTTGGTAAAATGCTAGATATGTAGTTGCCTTTAGCAGGCACATTACAACTATGATAGGAGAGACAAATATCCCTCTGTGGAATGCTTGGGAGGCACCATATGCAATGTTCCCATGAAGCATGAATGGTGAAAAAATCTGGCAACAATGTACTGCTTGACAAAGAGGGGAAGCTGGTTCTATAGATTCTAGTTCATTGAAATGTTGGTATTGGCATGGGAAGCTGATAGCAGATGAAACATTGCTTACATGTACCTTTCACTCATAGCATCATGTTGCAGCAGTTGCATATCCTGAGTTACTAGTGTCAGGCAATTGAGCAATCCCCGCCTACTGTACTTGCAAGTGACACCATCAAGAAAAACACAGCACTGCCCTGTATAAACTGTGTACCAACAGAACTTTCTAGAAGTCCAAAGAGCTTCACACCCTTCCTTCATAGTGCCACCACCAGCTCTTCAGCCACCACAGTGCCTGCCACTTCCACAAATGGATGCCCTATCACTGGTGCATTAAGCCGTGCTCAAACCAGGGAATTTAGCCTGTAACCTGTGGACCAACATGTATCAGGTCCAGAGTAATGGGGAACACTTGTTCCTTGGTGTGGACCGCCACTTTGGTGTCTTGGGCTCAATAGCACTCACTGTCTCCATCGCCACACCTGTTGGGGCTGCACCCATCGGACAGTCTGCAGTAGATGGTATCACACAGGAAGTGGAACAAGGGAGGAAAGAAATGTGTTAATGTCAGAAGAAGAGGCAGACACAGTGGCCTGGCCCCAACATATTGTAAGAGGCATAACAAGCACCCGCCATAGCACATCAACCTAAAGGCAGCTGCATTAGCCTAGTCACTGATCCTCATTTGCTGTTATGAAGGCAGGCCATGCGGCACCACAGGCAAACTCTTGTGATTCACATGGAATCACATGGCAGATTCCACCTGCCAGATCCACCTGCCAACATGCAGGTGGTGCAGGAGCGAACTTACAGGTGATGGTCTGTCACAACATTGGTCAGCTAGTTAGGCTCCAGCAACAAGAGTACTGGTCTGCCATGCACCATCGGATCCAGCTGTGCAGTGACAAGAGGCCATCCCAAATGTGCGCTCACTGAGCAAAAACGATGTGGAAGGCCATTTGTTGCATAAAACATGATGCCCATGAGTTCAAGGTTCATCGTGGATGGACATGTGAGCTTGGCGAGGGTGCTGGAGGAGCATACCATGCCCAGGGACACTTGTCCAGCACACAGATTTGTCTACAGGCAGCAGTACCAGCAGCTATGCTCCCCTTCCCTCTCCCACCGCCCCACCATCTTCCAGGCAAGTCTCCACAATCAACCCACAGAGGAAGGAGGTCAGCCCACACCACCCAGCTCTGCCACAGCCCACACCTCACACGCAAAAAAGTGCCCCATAAGCCTTCATTGAATATTTGGGGTTCGTTTGGGAATTTAGTAGTAGAAGGGATGCGGGTATATGTTAGGAAATTGTTGGGGAACATACAAGGGATGGATGTAGCTACTAAGGTATAGCTGGAGGTCGGGTGGCAGGTAGGTAGGAAAGCTTGGTGGTTAGATAGAGTTTATTATAGATGTAGTGTTTTTCTTTATATAGAGTTTTATGTAGCGCAAACTTGACCCGAATCAGGTAAAAGAGCGCTTTTTTTATTTTCATTTTTTTATTTGTGGTCGGGCATAGTATGCAGATTTCAGATCGTTTTTAGTTATTTGCAGCTTTTCATTTACGAGTCCATAAATTGATATATTGAAACATATCTATTGGTCACTGTTTGCCAGTATGATTGGAGCAGTGGGCATGCCCTCGCCATATGTACAAAATCCACCCGTTGGGCACTGCATCTATGACATCTTTCATCTACCCTTAGACCGTATTTATGTAATTGCTTCGGCGTATTTATGTAATTGCGTCGGCGTATTTATGTAATTGCGTCGGCGTATAATATATTTGTTGTATACATTTGAAATGTATAAGCCGTAAATTACAATTTGACGTGAGCATGTGTGTTAGTTCACAGCTATAATCCCAATCTTCCTTGGCAATGGGGATGCCCAGTGCCTCTTCCCATCTCTGTAGAGTTTTTTCCTCTCCTCGAAATTGTTCCAGATGGGCCGCATTGTAGAGGTGTGTGACTAAACATTGGTGTGTAGGTGCTGCTAAAAGAATTTTGAGCGTGTTGTGTGTCGGTGGCTCAATAGGAAATGTGGGGTAGAGTTCCTTCACTGCCATTCGCAATCGGAGGTACGCAAATATTTTAGAAGGTGTGCGGTGTGCACCAAGGGTATCAGAGCGCTTTACATAGCACCAGTTGCATTACATGAGGACTCATTCATTTTTGTTAGGCACAGGGGCCCTTATTTATGAGGCCTTGCGTCAGTTTTGCGCCGCCGGTGCATCACTTTTTGTGACGCACCAGCGGCGTAAAAAATGCGCCTTGTTGCGCCATATTTAAAAAGTGACGCATCTAGGTAGATGCGTCACTTTTTAAACCACTGCGCCACATTATACCTGCGTCAGGTATAATGTATGCAGAGGGGGCGTTCCCCCGCAAAAAACCTCGTAATAGTGATGCTTTGAAATCTATGAGATTTCACTGCGTCACTTCGAGGACGCTGTTGCGTCAAAATCTTGTGCCTGCCTCACAGCAGCCATAAGACTGACGCAGGCCCTTTCACATGGGGCTGGCCCCATGTGAAAGGACGCATTGCTGGAGTTGCATCACTTTTGTGACACACTCCAGCAATGCGTCACTTTTGCGCTTACAGATCCGTCAGAAATACTGACATATCTGTAATTCCTTGCGTCATGATGCGTCATACATTAAATATGACGCATCAGGAATGTCTTAAGGAGTGCGCAGTGAAAAGTGACGCATCGCTGTTTTCACGCAGCGATGCGTCACTTTTCATAAATGAGGCCCAGAGAGATTAAGTGATTTGCCCAGAATCACAGGATGTTCAGCGTCATTGCCGAGACTCGAACCCAGTTCCCCAGATTCGAGGTAGACCGCCCTAGCCGTTAGGCCACCTCCCCAGTCGTTAGGCAACCTCCCCAGCCGTTAGGCCACATCCCCTCCCCATGTATGGTTATTTGGGGGTGTGAGAGGGGAGCTTAGTGGGTGTGGTGAGGGGTGGCTTATCTTTAATAAACCTTCTGAGACTTACATTTGTGTGGACTTTCATTTTCAAAGTGTTATGCTGTGTGTTTGGAATCAATGGTATCAGGTTACAGGCAAGTCTACTTATGCAGGTTGATGCATATGTCCTTGTGTGTGGCAACTGCAGCCGAATAACTTGTGAGGGATATTCTAAGTCATGATGTACAGATTCCTTCTTCGACCTATGTGGCCTCCATTGGGAGATGCAGTTTTATCTTATTTCTCTTTGCCACCTGTTGTGGTTTTGAAGCAGGGGTCTCCAGCTTTTCTATAATAAGTGCTACTTGTGTTCACTGAAAATCATCCTGAGCTGCTATTATTATTACTAGTACTGTAATTGTTATCACATCTGACAAGATTATATTAGTAGCCAACATATGCACAATTACCAGTTGTCAGCAGAAATGTAAAGATAGGCTTTATTGGTTTGTAATGCCTCTGCATGGAAATACATAATAACTATAGTTGTAGTGCCCCTGGCACCAAGTGATGATATTAGTAATGGGCCTCCCCAATGCTGCATAATTTTTTTAGGCATTTTGAAGATGAACCATTTTTTCTCCAAGCATTAGCTTCCGAAGTCTGAAATTACATGCATACTTTGTCTTGAATACATGCTTTTAACTTTTGGTATACATATGTTAATTCAACCAAGTAAAACCTTTTAATTTTCCAGGCTTGGCTGCACGTAGGAGAGCCACCCACGGGTGGCTGGAGAGCTACCAGTAGCTTACTAGCTACTCGTTGGAGAAGCCTGTTTTGAAGTGTCAGGGATGCAGAATTTATATAAGTGATTACTTAGTTGGCAGGTAATTTGCAACTGAGGCTACCACCACCCTACTGTGCCAATTTATTTTTGCTGTTTTAAGTAATTTCTCAAGAGCCTCATTGGGCCATGAGATTTAGTTGTGAGTTGCTACTATAATGCATGTTTCACAGTTGATGTGCAAGTTAGTTGATGCTAACCTGTGTGTTAGACCTGGATCCTTGGTGTGGTTTTCCCCTAACGTTTTACCTTCAGACCATCTGTTTTTGATGGCCTTAGAACTCTCTGCACTTTACCCCTGCTAATCAGTGCTAAAGTGCTTGTGCTCTCTCCTTAAAAGATGTTAGTTTCACTTATACCTAATTGGCATATTTAATTTACTTGTAAGTCCCTAGCAAAGTGCTGCTACCCGTGCCCAGGGCCTTAAATAAATGTGATTAGTGGGCCTGTAGCACTCATTGAGTCACTCACTTATGTAGCCATTTAAACATGCCTCAGGGCTGCCATTGCAGAGCCGTTGTGTGATAGGCTGACTGATATATTCTCTCTGCCCGTCCGGCAGCCAAGCAAAGGCTACCTGTGACAGGTGGTCCTCCAGTTCCCCAGTAGCGTCATCACACTGCGAAGCATATAAGTTCATGTATGTTCGTCGGCACTGTTCTAAGAAATCTGTGGCGTTAAATGGTCCTTCCCAGCCCCATCTGTGATTTTAGTTCTGACGTTGTAATGCATACGGTGTTTAATCTTTGTTGCCAAGTGATGCCCCGGTCTCCCACCTTCTCCGCATGAACCCACAGCGCTTCTCGTTATGTATTGGATCCCTGCATCTGCTAAGCTAGCATGTTCAAGAAAAGTTTCTTTAATTGCTGCTAAGGTTGCATCGCATGGTGTGCTCTCATACTCCTCTTCAAGGGCGGACAACATGGTTTCCACTTTTGTAATTTGTCCCCTCAATTCCTTTAAAATACCAGCGGAGGTACTCATACAGTCACCTCGAATGGTAGCTTTAAAAACCTCCCACAGAACCCCGGCGTTATCAACAGATCCCTTCTTCTGATCAAAATAATGGACAATAGCATCGCAAATAGTTTCCAAGTAAACGAGGTCCAGCAGTGCCTCAGGCCCGAGGAACCTGCTGAGGTATGGTAATAGTAAGGCGAACAGGACAATGATCTGAGAGTGTACGCAGTAGATGCTCCACTCCTAATGCTCAGCCCGCAACCTCCTCACCCACCAACCAGTAATCGAGACGAGACCAGCTGCCATACGCTGTAGAAATGTGTGTGCCCTCTCGCGCTGCCTTATGTCTGTGACGCTGTACATCAAGTCAAGTCAAGTCAAGTCAGAGAATTTATATAGCGCGCTACATACCCAGAGGGTCTCAAGGCGCTTGAGGAGGGGAGGGGAATTACTTGTCAAATATCCACGTTTTAAGTTGCTTTCTGAATTCTAGGTGGTTCTGGGTAAGGCGAAGGTAAGTGGGAAGTGAGTTCCAGGTTTTAGCTGCCAGGTAGGAGAAGGATCTACCTCCCATGGTGGTTTTGTTGATGCGAGGTACAGTGGCAAGGGCTTGGTTGGATGATCGTAGCTGGCGGGAGGGGGTGTAGAAGGACAGTCGTGTGTTGAGGCATTCTGGTCCGATTTCGTAGAGTGCTTTGTGTGCGTGGGTTAGGAGCCGGAAAGTGATCCTCTTATTGACGGGAAGCCAGTGGAGGTTTTTCAGGTGACCAGAGATATGTTCTTTACGCGGGATGTCTAGTATGATCCTGGCTGAGGCGTTTTGGATTCGTTGGAGTTTTTTCTGGAGTTTAGCGGTAGTACCGGCGTAGAGGGTGTTTCCATAGTCCAGTCGGCTCGTGACCAGAGCGTGGGTGACCGTTTTCCTAGTTTCGGTGGGGATCCAACGAAATGTTTTTTTGAGCATGCGAAGAATGTTGAAGCAGGATGAAGAGACGGCGTTGACTTGTCTGTTCATCGAAAGTGAGGAATCCAGGATGACGCCCAGGTTCCGTGCGTGGTCTGTCGGGATGGGTGCTTTTCCAAGGGCTTCTGGCCACCAAGAGTCATCCCATGCTGAGGGGGAGGTACCTAAGATGAGGACTTCTGTTTTATCTGAGTTCAGTTTCAGACGGCTGTGTTTCATCCATTCGGCTACTTCTTTCATTCCTTCGTGAAGGTTAGTTTTGGCGGTGCTGGGGTCATTGGTGAGTGATAGGATCAGTTGAGTGTCATCCGCGTAGGAGATGATGTTGAGG
Source organism: Lissotriton vulgaris (assembly GCF_964263255.1). NCBI lineage: Eukaryota > Metazoa > Chordata > Amphibia > Caudata > Salamandridae > Lissotriton > Lissotriton vulgaris. The sequence goes on along the minus strand of NC_141689.1, from coordinate 274,763,026 downwards.
TTGTGTTGGTGGGCGATGGTCGCAAGGGGGCTCATGTAAACGTTGAAAAGGGTGGGGCTGAGTGAAGATCCTTGTGGTACGCCGCAGATGACTTCAGTGGCCTCTGACTTGAATGGTGGAAGGCGGACTCTCTGGGTTCTTCCGGTGAGGAACGAGGTGATCCATTCTAGTGCTTTTCCTTGGATTCCGATGTTTCTGAGGCGCTGTAGAAGGGTGCTATGGCAGACTGTGTCGAAGGCTGCGGAGAGGTCGAAGAGGATGAGGGCGACTGTGTCTCCATTGTCCAGTAGAGTTTGAATGTCGTCTGTTGCTGCGATGAGGGCGGTCTCCGTGCTGTGTTTTGCTCGGAAGCCGGACTGTGAGGAGTCGAGGGATTTGTTGGCTTCGAGGAAGGCGGCGAGCTGGTTGTTGACAGCTTTCTCGATGACTTTGGCCGGGAATAGAAGGAGCGAGATGGGGCGGTAGTTTTTGAGTTCGGTGGGGTCCGCTGTGGGTTTTTTCAGAAGGGCGCTGAGTTCAGCGTGTTTCCAGCTTTCCGGGAAGGTGGCGGAGTTGAGGGAGCAGTTGATGACGTCTCGGAGGTGCGGTGCTATGATGGAGTCTGCTTTGTTGAAGATGTGGTGAGGGTATGGGTCTGTGGGGGATCCTGAGTGGATGGAGTTCATCAGGCGGATGGTGTCCTCAGTGGAGATTGGGTTCCAGTCATTAAGGATGTTCGAGGGGGGTGAGGGTCCAGCAGATGGTTGGGTGGGTTGGTCTCCGGGTTGGTTGTCGAAGCTGTTGTGGATGTCTGCAATTTTGTTGTGGAAGAATGAGGCTAGGGAGTCGCAGAGGGCTTGGGATGGGGTGATGTCGTTAGAGTTGGCCGAGGGATTGGTAAATTCCTTGACGATGTTGAAAAGTTCCTTGCTGTTGTGGGCGTTGTTATCTAGTCGGTCCTTGAAGGCGGTTTTCTTGGCCTTTCGGATCAGTTGGTGGTGTATGCGGGTGGCGTTTTTGAAGGCGTCCTTGGTGCTGGTGGTTGGGTCTTTTTTCCAGGCCTTCTCAAGGGAGCGGCAGAGTTTCTTGGATTTCTTAAGATCATCGTTGAACCAGGAGGCCTTCTTGCTGCCAAGTTTGCTTTGTCGTTTTTTCAGTGGTGCTAGGATGTCGGCGCTGTTGGATAACCATAGGGTGAGGTTGGTGGCGGCTTGGTCGGGGTTTGTGGAGTGGGTTGGGGGGTTTAGAAGAAGCGATGAGGAGATCTGTTCGGTGGTGATTTTGTTCCAGTTTCTTTGTAGAGTTGGTTGGGGGTGGTTGTTGGATTTGGGCTTGTTGTAGGTGAAGTGAACGCAGCTGTGGTCAGTCCAGAGGAGAGCCGTAGTGTGGCTGAAGGAGACATGATTGCTGGAGGTAAAGATAGGGTCGAGTGTGTGACCTGCGATGTGGGTGGGGGAAGTGACCAGTTGTTTAAGTCCGAGGTTGGCGAGGTTGTCCAAAAGGGTGGTGGAGTTGCGGTCGTTGTTCTTTTCAAGCTGAAAATTGAGGTCTCCCAGAAGGATGTAATCTTTGGAGGGGAGCGCGTGTGGAGTGATGAAGTCCGTGATGTCCTCACTAAATTGTGCGCGGGGTCCTGGAGGTCTGTAAAGGAGGGTGCCTCTGAGTGTGGTCTTGGGTCGATGTGGATCTGGAAGTGAAGGTGTTCAGAGTTGGCGAGATTGACGTCAGAGCTGGTTGAGATGTTGATGGATTTCTTATGGACGATAGTGATTCCTCCTCCTGTGTGGCCGGTACGGTCCTTGCGTATGATCTTATAATCTTCTGGGATGGCAATGGTGATGTCTGGGGCGGAAGAGGCGTTCATCCATGTTTCTGTTAGGAAGGCGACGTCCGGAGAGATGGTGTCTAGTAGATTCCATAGGTCAATGGCGTGCCTGTGGACCGATCGGGTGTTGAGCAAGATGCATTGTAGGTGGTTGGGGTCAGGAATCTGTGGTGTGGTCGTAGCGGAGGTGTAGTCGGTGCCGATGAATTTGCAGCAATTATCCAGCAATCCAACTTCCACCATCCCACTAGCGATCACACTCGCTGCACCTGGGGAATGCCCCTCCTTACCACTAGATTTATCTCTACTGGGATCCAGATGAGTGTTAAGATCGCCTCCCCAAAGAATTGCAGCATCTGGCCAATCGCGCAGTACCGCGAGGAGGCCCTCGAAGAAGCCAGGGTCATCCACGTTAGAAACATATGAATTCTTAATGGTGAACAGCTTGCCTGCCAACATCCCGTGTACCAGGGCATATCGTCCTTCAGGAGGAGGCCAGATGGTACACAGCCCAGTGAGCCCCGACCAATGTATATGTATGGTGCGTGAGGTGAGTTTCCTGAAGGAGGGCAATGTCAACACTATGGCGTTCTAAATGAGTTATCACTTGTCGATTTGTTTTCAGGTGAATTGAGCCCCCGCACGTTCCATGTGAGGCAAGAGATTGTCAAACCATTACCAGGCCCATGACGCGGATGTTGTTGCACCGGGACCAAGCCTTCAAATCCTCATTGCGCTCTTGGATCACCGCCAACACCTTTTACTGCCGCGCCGTGATTCAAAAGTGAGACGTGGTTGGTTCCGATCTGGTTTCCCCATTTTGGAATGCTGGGTTAATGTGGGTGTCCGAGACTGTCTCTCCGTGGGCAGCAGTGCAGATCCAGCGCACAAGTGGCCCGAAACAGAAGTTGAGACCCAGTCGCACCAGGTAGAATCTGTTCCCAGTAAAAGTGACACTTCACGCGTGAGTCAGGGTGAAATGAGCACTGTTCCAGCAAACAGCAGGGCTTATGAGGCTGTACAGCAAAAGGGACAGCTATATGGACTGATCTGCCACTGTGCACAGTGCGAGGCAGTATGACACAGTCCAAGCATCTCAAATTGGACTCTTTCCAATCACGTAGTGATGGATGGATACTGGCCGTCGCAACTCTTAGGCACTGCCTCCAGGCTGGCACAGGGTAAATCGTGAGAATACTGGGTCTGCAACTGCTGCAATTTAGCGCTGCACACGCCGGGGCATATATTAGAGATGCGGGGTGTTGCTAGGTATGGCTCAGAAGTCCAAATAGTGGACGCTGGGCTGAGAGGAGGTCCGGGCAAAAATACCAGGGAGCCAGTAGGTCAGGGAGGCTTCAGTTGTCATAGCGGAGCCTGCCAATACTCGTCAAAGAAAATGAGGTCTATACTACATCTATGACCGGTGAAGCAGTCAGTCTCAGCGCAGGAAGCAGCCTGGTGAGAATGCACAGCTGCCGTTACCGTGCCGTAACACACAATCAAGGGATCTGTCCCGCCCCAAAGTAGGCCGACATGCGGAAGTGAAGTTCGCGCCACCAAGGCTCTGAGACGAACCCCCAGCCCTCTCCAGCGCTCGCCGGTATCTCTTCAAATATCGGGTCCACTGCGCTGGAAAAATAGCGCATTTATGCTGCAGCGTACCTCAGGGTCTCTCTGCCAATATCTGGCAATTTGGGGAACAGTGATGCCGGGCGCCCGCTCAGGATATCTGATGCAATTCAGGCCGCAGAGGGTTGTGGGGCCTATGTCAGTCACACCGCCGGGTCTACGCACCTCGCTCTGTGCCCTGTGCTGCAGTGGTAACACCGCTAGTGTCCAGCCGGATCCGGGCTACCGTACTGTGCACCGCAGGGAGGGCACACACGCCGCACAGTCCAGCGGTGCTCACAGGACAGAGCGCATCCCACCAACACAGCTGAACAGGCCCGGGCCTCACCCGCAGCAGCCGTCGTCAGATCAGCATCCCAAGCAATTTTTCCTCAGTCACCTATAATCCTCTGACACTCGGATTCATCAGTATAAGGTCATTTTCTTCAGTAGGACTGCAAAATGTTAATGAATAATGGGCTCGTTTCACAGCTGCTCTAGTGAGCGGCCATTTCGTCATGCGCCCTCAAGTAACCCCTGACTCACTTACACTTGAATAGGCGGTGTCCTGTCTTCACACAAAGGGCTGTATATCCCTTGTAGTGAGTCTGGAGCCAGGACCAGGAAGGCAGGGCATCTGTGCACTGCAAAGGCATGCCTCTAGAAGCTTTTCCCCTCTGCAAAGGCACAACTTTATATAAACGATGGACCTCAGACACTAAATCTTCAGTCTCTTTCTGGACCTGTGGTTATCCTGACAGGAAGAAGGACTGCTGTGCTGCTACAAGGGCTGCCACTCCCCTGGACTGCTGCTTCAAAGTAACTGCTGCCCTGCTGTGCTGACCTGCTGCCTGCTGCCTTCTTGTATGGGGACGGAGAACTGGACCTGCAACCTAATCTTGAACCTAGGACCCCAGATGATTCCAAGGACTTGTCTGCTGGTCTCCTGAACTGAGGCTTGGGGAAATAAAAGGCTCCCCAACATCCTTAACCAGCCTCTGGACCCAGCTGCAGTGAGTTCCTGACCCCCAAGTGGTGCCACTTAGGTCCTGGACCCTTGTTGTGGTTAACGGGTGCTGATATCAAGCGGGCCTGCTTGCACCAAGACCCTGTCCCTAACACTGAAAATTACCACAAGGCCCCGCCAGCCTGTCTCTTCACACTGTAGTATTGACCACTTATGGAGGACTTCCAACTCTAAGCTCCAGCGCACATATTTGAGATGCCCGGCATGCTCTTCACGCCATGCCGACAGCCTCCTGCAATGCTTTCCTTGTTTCTAACAGCCCTCTCCAAAATGAATGGGAACTCTTGGCACAATACTTGAGAAAGTAAACCTTCACTGAGACTATCCTGGGACTGTCCCGACCTGTTCTCCATCAAGGTGGGACTGAAACTTTGACTTTGACCCAATCCAGCGTGACCAGATGGTAGTGGTTGGCGCTTTGTGCTTTTGGGTGCTATTTTACAGTATATTCTTTAAAAATTTATAACTCCAGTTCTGCTGATTGAATTTTTGTAGTTTTGGTCTTATTTTATTTATTAAATTGTACCCTTTTTTTCTAACTTTGTGTGGGATATTTTTGTGAGTTTCTTTTTGCAGTCTTCTTGTTTGTAGTTTTGCACAAATACTTTTCACATTGCCTCTAAGTTAAGCCTGACTGCTCTGTGCCAGGTTCCCAGGGGTTGAGCACAGGTTAATTTGGGCATGCTTGTGCCTTTCCCTGACAGGAATTGTGTTCGCTGCTTGACCAGTGTTCACACCCCAGTCAACCAATAACCCAATTTCTCACAATGTGCAAATGTGATTGTACTGTGGGCATGCATTTTCTTTCCAAATATGTGCAAAATTGACTTTGCGTGGTGTATGATTTTATTGTTCACGCTTGCATTTATTCATTGTGATTCTGTGCGTTCATTGTTTTCTGGGTTGTGAAAGTTTTCTAGTTGTGGTCTGCAAACGTTACCACCTGCTGCAGAGCAAGAGGAGGAGTTTAGAGGATCTTCCTTAGGTCGTTCTGGTTTGTCCCATTTTATAATAGCAGGGAAGCGAGTAATTCAATGCAATTTTACTGCTTGAGGTATTTCACCCGAATTTCCTGTACCGCAATTCTGCATACAGTTGAATACTGTATTAAAATCACACACGGAAAAACATTTAGGGCCTAATTTGGATGTCGTTTGGAAATCCTCCAACCACAGGTCAGAGGATTTCTGATCGACGTCCAAGGTTTCAAATTTGACCGCCATATTAGAATGACGGCAACCGCATTTGAAATCGTCTGGTCATTCTGCCTGGCCAGTCGGAAATGCCACATAATCCTGTACTGACAGCGTTTCCGCCGTTGGAATTATGATGTTGGTTTCCGACAGGCTTTCCATGTCGGGCTTTTTGACATGGACAGCCTTTCAGAAAGTGACTTTGATGGCCCCTAGCAGACACACTGTTCTTCCGCAGCCTCCAGTTGAGGGATGAGGGGACACTGTAAATCCTTTCACCGTGTGGCAAGCACCATGAGGTGCCTACCACACGGTGCAGGGATTTACAGTAACTCACATTTCTTTATGGGAGCTTGTGCTGCTGCCGATTTCTGACCGCCACACAAGCTCCCATAGGGAAATGGAAGTCTGCGACCACACCATGTGCGGTTGCATCATAATTGTGGTTTCAAACTGCCAATCCGAGGTCAGTTTCAAAACCGCAGGGATGCCGACGACATCCAAATTAGGCCCTAATTGGGCCAAAAGCAATAGGCGCATGAAGCCATGTGGTAAATCTCTTCTGGCCAATGGGCCTTAGTGATACAGGTGGACAAGCCAACCAATTAATGGGGAAAAGTCGATCCAAAACCGATCCCAGGATCTGGCTTGGATCTTAGAGCTCGTGCCCGAGCCAAGACCTAAAAATATGTAAAATATGATAAAGTCTCTTTAAAATTCAAACACGTTTATTAGCATGTAGAAGCTTTGACATTAATGCGTCACATTATAGCATTGCACTGAGAAGTATTTTACTAAAAGTGGTAATTTTTAAACATAAACCATTAATGAACTTAGAGACAAAACAATTTTAAAGGTAAACCCTTGTATGTTGCCCAGAATATGATAGAGCAATGTTCCTTATGTTAAGGATTTTTTCTCCTCTCTTTGTGTACCTTTCAGTACTTTTTTATATAGCGAGAAGTAACAGAGATAACTGTTACAGTAGGCTAGGTCAGCATTCATTGTTTACAAGGCATGGTGAGATGAAGTGATTAGCCCAGAATCACGGGATGTTGAGCTGCTGACACTTGAACCTGTTTCCCTACGACCAAAGTGGACAGCTCTGGCCCTAGCGCCACATCCAGGATATAGGTAGAGAGGCCGTCAGAAGCCACATGAAAGCTCAGCTTGTTATGGGATCGAGGTCCAACAGGAACTGAACTGAGCCCGAGCCAGGCTCCAGACTCGAGCCGGGCTCAAGCTCGCAGTGACTCGCCCACCTCTACTTAGTGAGAGCAGTAGAGTTGGTGCTGATATATTTGGTGATCTGCAGGACTCGAATTTAAATCACAGCCCACTCAGTATTACAGAGTTTTGAGCTGAATAAACTCAGCATTATTAAATTGGTGAACCATAACATCTGTTATTTACAGCAGTTGGGAAAGACAAGAGTGCCATTCATAGCGCTGTCAACATGAAAAAAAGATTATTCCTAAAAATATCTTTCCAGTCATTTTTCCTTTACATCCAAAACCAAGTAGCAGATTTACCAATATTTGACACATCGCAATGCAGCAAGACAACCTGTTGCACTGCATGGAATGGAGAGGGCAGGGATGAGCTGCATCTACTAAGATATGGCGCCTTCCTGCTCTCTCTTTGCGCTGGTGCACCAGTGGCTGCAGAGCGCCAACATAGGCATCCTTGCACCATGGCGCAAGAGTGCCTACATTGCAGGCAGGATTGTGTTTTTTGCAGGCAGGATCATCATCCTTCTCGAAAACAGTCATCGGAGGCTTTTTCGTCTTTCTACATGTGCTGCAGATTGGAGGACACGTAGAAAGAGAAAAATGGGAAGCAATATAAATATATTTCTCCTTGTTACACCTCCCCTGGGTAGGCCTAGTAGCACTTTGACACATTGTTAATATTAGTAAATCTGGAAACATGGCAAAAATAATGGGTTGATGCACGGGAACTCCATTTCTGCACCCGTGGAACACCTTCCAGGGCAAAGTAACACAAATCAGCGACTTGCCCTGACTTGCGTTGCTCCAAATTTACTATACCACACATAGCCACCTAAGGATGAGATAGTAAATGTCAATTTAGTAAATATGGTCCTAAATTGCGGCGTACCTAAGTTGTGCAATTTCTAAGTTAACATGTAAACCCAGAACAGAGTACACGTTTTTCCCAGAAACACGTGAACTCATTTTGCACTAACAACGATTTCACAGAACTGAAATACTTATAGAAGATTCCAATGTTACGAAAGAAAGCTGTTGTCCAATCTTGTTAGTTTGCAAATCCACGTCGTCCAAATGCGAGAATTAGTGGCAGTCATTTAAAAAGTTCAAGCTAGATCTGAGCTTTGCAGAGTATGACAGGCTTATAACAAGAAACAAAAGCCTTTAATTCAGTCTCTCAGCCAAGTGATGACGTGTACATGGGCAACCTTAGACGTAGAGGAACAGATGTTCCTTCGGTATTTTACATTTTCCTGGTTTAATGGGCGCAGGGCTTTAACTTTCTTTTCACAGCGGAATCAGGTGCAGGGCTGCCCCCTAGAGGCTCCGACTAGAACGCACCGACGATAAGCAAGATAGCACTCCCCAAGCCAGACGGAAAGAGAGGGGGTTTCTCCAAGCAGCAAAATGTGCCTACTTAATATTGGGGGGTAAGGGGAGCCCACTTCATACCAGGGCCCAAAAAGTCGCCGAGATGTTATCAGTATCTGTCAATTTCTCCAAAATTCGCCTATTGAATTTGGGAGATTTTCATAGAAATAGGCTTGTGCTCACGAAATAAATAATAAAAAAAACCTTTAAAGTACAAATATCAAGAAAGCCACGTGCATGTGACATCACAAGGAGCTAAATATACAGGCATTAAGACAATTATTTATGTGCTGTCGGCGTATTACACATTAACTGTACATCAAAGTGCCCCCACTCTCTCACTCTCCATCCGCCTATAAAACAGCTTCTAAGATTAGCGCTGGAGCCCTGGGGCGTCAGATGCAAAGCGCTATTGGAACAGATGCAAGCTGGAAGTGTGTGTGTGGTCTGTGTTTAAAACAGGCAAGCGCTGCACTTTTTTTTACTGCCTTCTGTAGCAGAAAAAACTAGCTTTAGATTCCTGTAGAACAATGCACTGAGCAACAATTCTGTACAATGCTGTTCATGTATTTCATTAGATTTATTAATGAATATATGCTGGTTAAAGACCTTAGTAACACGTTCAGGCACAGTACAACGGTATACGAAATCCGAACATATGTAAGTTGCTGAAATCAAAAACTTTAAGTTTGGAAGGTGCTCTGTTAACATCGTAAACCAGAAAGTGTCAGTATCTTGAATTGTCATCTTTTCTCGACGGGGAGCCAGTGGAACTCCCTAATGTGGGGTGATGTGGGTCCGTGTTGGCAGATTGAGGATGAGTCTGGCCACTGTGTTTTGTTTCGTCTGTAGTCTCTTCATGAGTTCACTGGTGGTTCTTGCGAACAGTGCGTTGCCGTAGTCCAGCCGGTTGGTGACTAGGGCTTGAGTGACGATTTTCCTCGTGCCGATGAGGAGCCAATTGAAGGTTCCTCGGATCATACAGAGGGTGTGGAAACAGGCGAAGGACTTCGTGGTGAGCTTGCTGTCCAGGATGGGGCCAAGGTTGTAGGCGTGGTCTGTCAGGGTGGGAGTAGGTCTGAGTTTTGCAGGCCACTAGGTGTCTTTCCAAGAGGGGGGCGTCATTGTCAAAGATCAGCACTTTGGCCTTTTCAGTGTTGAGCTTCAGAAAGTTGGTATTCAACCAGTCGGTGAAGTGTTTTCATGCAGGTATGGAGGTTGGTCTTTGTGGTGGTGGGATCTCCTGAGAGTAAGAGGATGAGCTGGGTGTCTTCGACATAGGATATGATGTTGAGGTCGTGGGTTCTGATGATGTCGGCTGGACTTGTTATGCAGGTTTAGAAGAGGTGAGGCTGAGAGCTGAACCTTGAAGGATGCCACAGATGGTGCTCCTAGATTCTGAGGTGGAGGAAGGTAAGCAGATTCTCTGAGTTCATCCCATGAGGAAGATGCAACCTGTCTAAGGGCATCTTTCTGGATCCCGATGTATTGCAGTCTCTTGATGAGTATGTGGTGGGATACTGTGTCAAATGCTGCAGAGAGGTCGAGGAGGATCAGGTGCTAGGGTTGGATCACTGACAGAATATCGAAATCACAAATATCGACCTACAAGAATATCGAGTCAACAATATCGATGGCAAAAATATCGACATCCTATCTACAACATGGTAAGTACAAAAATATCGAAAAAATAATATCGATGTAAAAAATATCGATGTTAAAAATATCGATTTTTTTTTAATATATATAAATGTAAAATTAAGTATATAACACTAATAAATAAAATATACATATTTAAAAGTATCTAATAATGTTTAAAATTAAATAATTAATACATATATATATTACTAATACATTAATTAAATATATACACTAAATATATAATATATAAATACAGAACAATAAGTATTAATACTTATTTTACTAATTTATAAATTAATAAAATATATTCTAATTTACTAATTAACATTTACAAACATAAAACAATAACATAAATAAAATGTAAGTAATAAAAAATAAAAAATAATTTTTTTACAATTAATTATATAAAACATTGGATAACATAAGGGTAAAAATTACTATTCCTACTCCAGAGAGTGCAACAGTAGGGAAAGCGTGTCATAGCGTAGGGGTAAAATTACTATTCCCACTCCAGTGGGTGCAACAGTAGTCAAAACTGACCCTGATCCCTAAAAATACCCCTTTACCCAAAAACTGAAAACTGACCCTGAAGCCTAAAAATACCTTTACCCAAAAACTGAAAACTGACCCTGAACCCTAAAAATACCCCTTTACCCAAAAACTGAAAACTGACCCTGAACCCTAAAAATACCCCTTTACCCAAAAACTGAAAACTGACCCTGAAGCCTAAAAATACCCCTTTACCCAAAAACTGAAAACTGACCCTGAAGCCTAAAAATACCCCTTTACCCAAAAACTGAAAACTGACCCTGAACCCTAAAAATACCCCTTTACCCAAAAACTGAAAACTGACCCTGAAGCCTAAAAATACCCCTTTACCCAAAAACTGAAAACTGACCCTGAACCCTAAAAATACCCCTTTACCCAAAAACTGAAAACTGACCCTGAAGCCTAAAAATACCCCTTTACCCAAAAACTGAAAACTGACCCTGAACCCTAAAAATACCCCTTTACCCAAAAACTGAAAACTGACCCTGAACCCTAAAAATACCCCTTTACCCAAAAACTGAAAACTGACCCTGAAGCCTAAAAATACCCCTTTACCCAAAAACTGAAAACTGACCCTGAAGCCTAAAAATACCCCTTTACCCAAAAACTGAAAACTGACCCTGAAGCCTAAAAATACCCCTTTACCCAAAAACTGAAAACTGACCCTGAACCCTAAAAATACCCCTTTACCCAAAAACTGAAAACTGACCCTGAAGCCTAAAAATACCCCTTTACCCAAAAACTGAAAACTGACCCTGAACCCTAAAAATACCCCTTTACCCAAAAACTGAAAACTGACCCTGAACCCTAAAAATACCCCTTTACCCAAAAACTGAAAACTGACCCTGAAGCCTAAAAATACCCCTTTACCCAAAAACTGAAAACTGACCCTGAAGCCTAAAAATACCCCTTTACCCAAAAACTGAAAACTGACCCTGAACCCTAAAAATACCCCTTTACCCAAAAACTGAAAACTGACCCTGAAGCCTAAAAATACCCCTTTACCCAAAAACTGAAAACTGACTCTGAACCCTAAATATACCCCTTTACCCAAAAACTGAAAACTGACCCTAACACTAAAAGTACTCCTTTACCCAAAATTAATTAATATTACAATTAAATTACTTCCCACCCTATTCCCCTATAAACCCACAACCCGCTCCAGTAGTAAAACATATAATTTACTTAAAAATATACATAAATTATCAATTAATTAATCAATTAATCAATTAAAATAATTAATTGACAATTAATATTTAATTGTAAAATAATTAATCTTTTAAAAATAATTATTTAATTAAAAATAAATTACTTCCCACCCTATTCCCCTATAAACCCACAACCCGCTCCAGTAGTAAAACATATAATTTACTTAAAAATATACATAAATTATCAATTAATTAATCAATTAATCAATTAAAATAATTAATTGACAATTAATATTTAATTGTAAAATAATTATTCTTTTAAAAAAAATTATTTAATTAAAAATAAATTACTTCCCACCCTATTCCCCTATAAACCCACAACCCGCTCCAGTAGTAAAACATATAATTTACTTAAAAATATACATAAATTATCAATTAATTAATCAATTAATCAATTAAAATAATTCATTGCCAATTATTATTTAATTGAAAAATAAATTAATCATTAAAAAATAATTATTTAATTAAAAATAAATTACTTCCCACCCTATTCCCCTAAAAACCCACAACCCGCTCTGGTAGTAAAACATATAATTTACTTTTATATTTCTTTAAGTTATAAAAACATATTAAACACATATTATAACAATTACTTTAAATACTTAACTAAAATTTCTAACACATATTAGTAAATCGAAATTACTTACATCGATATATATGCTATCGATATTAGTAATTTCGATATTACTTACATCGATATATATGCTATCGATATAAGTAATTTCGATATTACTTACCTTAGGGTCGATATTCTGGCCATCGATATTCTAGACATCGATATTCTGTCCTTTCGATATTTGCAACTCGATATAAGTGTAGGTCGAAATTACTGTAATCGATATTTTGACTGTTTACCGCTAGGGTTGTCATGGGTACTGGATTGGGAGACATCAAGCAGGTTGTTACTCTCCAGGTATTGAGAGAGCTGCTGGTTGATGGCCTTCTCGAGGACTTTGTGGGATAGAGAAGCAGTGATATGGATTTCTGAAGTTCGCTGTAGTGATCGGATAGTTTCTTGAGGAGAGGTCCGACTTTTGCGTGTTTCCATGTATCGAGAAAGGTGGCGGTGGCGATGGATGCACTGAGGATGGTGATGAATTTGTAGCTGATATCCTTGCTCCTCCAAGGTTGAAGAGGTGGTGGGAGCAAGGGTCTGTGGGTTCTCCCTATTGGATGAGGGCTGTGGTGTTCTGTGTGGTGAACTGATCCCAAGCAGTGAGTGGCCGATCGGGAGATGCTTCCGTTGGAGTGAGGAGGATGTAGAGGTCAGGGTGTTAGGGCTTGAAGTTCTTGTAGATGGCGAATATCTTGTTGGAGAAGTGGTCTTCTAGAGCATCGCACAGTTCCTGTAAGGGGGGGGGATCATGTTCTTGGTGGCCATGGGGCAAGAGAACTCTCTGACGATGCTGAAGAGTTTCTCGGTGTGGTTGGCACTTACTATGATGCAGTTTTCCAGGTTGTCTTTTTTGCATCTTTGAGTCGCAGTTGGAATTTGTTGTGGGCTGACTTGAAGGTGGCTAGGCCTGTAGTGTCTCTGCTGGTGCACTATCTTCTCTCCAGTTGTTTGCAGCTGTGTTTCATTGCCTTGAGTTCAGGCATGTACCAACTGGCTTATTTGGTGGCTCTGCGGGTCTTGTCTTGTTTGATGGGGGTGACTTGGCCTGCGGCGTTGGTGATCCAGATGTTTAAGTTCTGGACTTCTTGTTTCAGGTTGTTTGTGGGGTCTGCTGGGTGGTGTTGAAGGCATCCATCCATTGGATCTGTGTCACTTTGTCCTACCTGCAGAAGAGGACATTGGGGTGGGGTGGGCCAGTGCATGGCGATCCTGCCATGATAAAGTGAACGATAGAGCGGTCGGTCCAGGTAACTTCTGTGTCATGGCGGTATTTGCCTCTGTTGCTGGGCATGAAAATTGGGTCAAGTGTGTGTCCTGCTCTATGTTTGGGGTCGGTGACCAGCTGGGTCAGGCCGATGTTGTCCATGCGTTCCAGGAGGTTGGCAAAGTTAGAGTCTATAGGGTCGTCCAGTTGGAAGTTAAGGTCTCTGAGGAAGGTGTAGAGCTAGGACTGGCTAGTGGGGCAATGAAGTCGGCGATGGTGTCACAGAAGCTGGTATATGGTCCTGGGGGTCTGTAGGCAAGGATGCCTGTTTAATTTATTATTAATTTATTTTTTATTAATTCATTTACTAACTGATTCTCAATTAAGCATTTTTTAAGTGTTATATTTTGAATTTAAAATGTAAATTAAAAATGTTAATTTAGATTTATTATTAGTTATAGAAAGTTATATTTTAGTAGCAGGTTGTTAGGTTTGTAGGAGTATAGGGTGGGAAGCTAATTAAGTTGTACAAACATGAAATGCATTGGTAATACGTTTGTAGTCTTAATCAATTATGTAGTTTATTGTTAAATATTGAGTGATTAAGTTATAGGCTAGTAGTGGGTTGTTGGGCTTGTATGAGTATAGGGTGCGAAGTTCCTTAGGTTATAAAACATAAATTATTGTTAACTAATTTTAATTATTAATTAATTATTTAACTGATTGTTAATTATGTAAATATCTTAATACTGTCTTATTTAAGTTATATTTTAGTTGTGGGTTGCTGAGTTTGTAGGGGAATAGGGTAGGTAGTTGGAATAAAGCAAATGTATTTTAAAGTAATGCTGCTTTTTGTAAAAATAATAATAATCTTATTAATTATGTATATTATTTAATTTATTAATGAATATGGGATTTTAGTCAGTATTTTTATTTTTATTACATGTTTTAGTTTCTATATGTTTATTAAACATGTAATTCTTAATTTTATGTTATTTTGTAGGTGAGTAGGCTGCTAAGAAAAGACGAAAAAAATATATATGTTTTATATTCATGTACATTTATGTGTAATTTATTTATTAGAAGTTAATCATGTATAATGTTTTTATATTTATTATTTTTTAATTTAATATGTGCAATGGTAAGTGTTTGTGATAATTTGTTTCTGATATTTGTTACTTAAAATGAGTTTCGTTTTCATGTACTAATTGAAATTAAATAAAGAAGTGATGATTTAAATAATATTGTAGTTAGGGAAGCTGATATTATTATATGCAATTTTATTTTTTATTTTTTTATAAGTAATATGCAATTTGTTTTAAAAATAAAGACATATATATATATATTTCTTTATACCGTGATTTGATGCTGTTTTGTAGTACATTTTCAGCATTTTTTACTAATTTAAAAGGATGTGTTTTTATATATGTAATCCTTCTTACATCAAACACTTTCCCTTCTGTTGCATAGACTGGAGAAGGAATAGTAAATCTATTCCTTCCTCCAAATTCCCCCACTTTCCATACTGTTGCTTAGACTGTGGTGGGAATAGTAAATCTATTTCCTTCAAAGTCCAACGTTTTCCCTACTGTTGCTTCGACTGGAGCAGAAATAGGAGAAATAGTAAATCCACCCCCTATGAAGTCCAACACTTTCTCTACTGTTACTTCAACTGGAGTAGAAATAGTAAATTTAACCCCTCTGAAGTCCAATACTTTCCTTACTGTTGCTTAGACTAGAGTAGGAATAGTAAATGTAACCCCTCCGAAGTCCAACAATTTTCCTCTATTGCGCTGACTGGAATAAGAATAGTAAATCTTACCCCTCCTAAGTCCTGCGCTTTACTGGAGTAGAAATAGTTAATGCAACAACTCCGAAGTCCAACCCTTTCCCTACTGTTGCTTAGACTGGAATGGGAATAGTAAATCTATTCAATCCAAAGTCCAACACTTTCCAATGCATTCCCTACTGTAGTTAAGAGTGGAGTGGGAATAGTAAATGTAAACCCCTCCGAAGTCCAACTCCGTCCCTACCGTTGCACACACTGGAGTAGGGATAGTAAATCCAACCCTTCCGAAGTCCCACCCTTTCCCTACTGTTTCATAAATTGGAGAAAAAATAGTATATTTAATATTCTCAGACTCCAAATTAGATTTTATTGTATTATTTGTTTATGTTTTATATTATTCGTTTTTATTCTTATTTTTTATCTTTATAGTATTTTTAGTAAATGTGTTTTTTGGGTTTTATTTTGAATTGTTTACATTGTTTAAATAAAAAAATTGTACGTATTTGATATATATAACAGCTTTCATGTGGTGTTAATGTTAGTTTTGAAATAATCATCTTTTTTTACGCAAATTGCTGTAGTGAGGGCAGAACAAAATGATTATTGACATTCCCTATCACAACCATGAAAACAAGAGGATATATTGCGCTTCCAGCTGAAACCCCTTACTGAATGGGATAGATTCCTTATCTTTGATGTCAGGTAATTGGATAATCTTGTTTATTTAGCTTATATTCTTTTTCTAAACCACAGATGGGATGTAACCAAGCCACCCTAAACCCTTAGAAACCCATAAAGATGCTAAGTGTGAGGAGAGCAGTATACTATATTGTGAGATTGTGAGACCTCACTGTGTAATAAACTCACTAACTATACTTTGTCCCGTCAGGTTTGAAAAACCTTAGCTCAATCCTTGTTAGCTGTGATTCTAAGCAGTCAGGCATTATCAAAGAAACACATGTAAAGCATTAAGAAGTACCAATACAGCGAAATAAGAAACAAACAAGAGTCAATAAAAAATCCATCACCAGTTTAGAACTAGCATTGGCAGAGCCAATTGGTCTGGCCCTTCACATAGCTATAGTTACCTAAAGTAATTACTAGATGTCCTTTTTGAGTCAGAAAAATCAGTGTGAAGTCTTTAACAAAGCTGCATCCCTTCAGAACTTTACTAGATGTCCTCCTCAAGTCAGAAGAAACTGCTTAACAAGTCTGTCACAAAGCTGCAATAACACATTTTGTTACTATAATAAATAATAATAAACCGTCTTCTAGAGCACATGGTTACACCATATGTGTGTCCCCGCATCTAGAGCCTGACCTACGAAGGCTGGAGCAGAGTACTATGGGGAGCAGAAACTAAACTAAGGTGAACTAAACAGCCAGGTTTTGAGTCTGTTCCAAAAATCATTTCGGATGGTTCTGCTCTCAAATGTACCTGCAAGGAGTTCCAAATCTTAGCTGCCAAATAGCAGAAAGATCAGGCCCCTAGCCTGACTCTAAAAACATGGGGTACCAATGCTACATTGGCCTTCGTGGGTCTCTGATTGTGTGAAGGAAGATAGCGCTGCACCAATGGGAAAAACGTGTTGGGGCCCTTGTTATTGAGAATTTTGTGACAATAACACATGGCTTTAAAGATAATTCTTTTCTTTAATGGGAGCCAGTGAAGATTGCCCTCTTGAGTAAGATGCAACTCCTTAAAAAGCCCGTCACAAATTTGAGGGGTTGTCAGTTGAACATATACATTTACATATACACTTTGCTAATCACTGGTTAAGTTAAGTGTAATGGCACTTTATTTATGTCTCAGTAAAATGGCCTCTGCCTTCTGCTTTGGGCCTTGGTAGGAAGAAGCAAAATGCAAGCCAATAAAGATATTTAGTAAAGGGTTCATATCTCTTTCCCTCTCAGTGTGTGTGAATGTATATTAAGCATGGGCTGAAATTCATTCCGCTCGCAGAATTTGCGGATTTTCCGGATTTTCCGCGATTTCGCGAAATTGCGGTAAAATCCGCGAATCAGCGGGGACGAATTTTAAGCCAAGCACTTACAGGGTTACAGCAGCAGGTGCAAAAGTTGAAGCTAATTTTTTGTAACCTTTTACAAAAGGGTTACAAAGAAATTAACTTCAACTTGGCACCTGCTGCTGTAAGTCTGTAAGTGCTTCCTGGCGCCTCGTTGCCTACTTGCAACTATTCTCTGACCCTGCTCTGACCCTTGAAGCAGGGTCAGAGAATAGTTACAAGTAGGCAATTAGGCGCCTGTCACGAAAATTAAACCTCAACAGGAAGCACTGACAGATATAAAAACAAGCATTTGCAATGCAATAGGTCTCGCATTAGGAAAGTTTGAACTATTGGTCTTGTAAATGACAATTTTTTTTATTTATGTGTTGGTTTTGAAAATAGCTAAATTAATAGCTTTGTCATTTACAATGCCAATAGTTATAACTTTCGCAAATGTGACACCTATAGCATTTGTAATGCAACATGTTTTGTATTTATGTGACTTAGATGTATTGATATTACAAATTACAATGGTTTTAAAAATTTTTAAATAATTAATACTTAAATAAAAGTGATTTTAATTTATAATGGCAATAGCTTAAACTTTTGTAAGTAACCTTTGTGAAGATTATGTTTAGTGTATTTTATTGTGACGAAAATCCAAGAACAGAAGTGAAATATTAACATCTTTTTGTGACATTTGTAATAAAGCTTGAATCATTAAGAGAACATATTTGAACCAGTTGTTGTTGAATGGTTGCGCAGATTGATGCTGGAGTGGCGCTGAGTGGTGCTGTGGTGGTGCTGAGTGGTGCTGTAGTGATGCTGAGTGGTGCTGTGGTGGTGCTGAGTGATACTGGGATGGTGCTGAGTGATGCCGGGGTGGTGCTGAGTGGTGCTGAGTGATAATGTGGTGGTACTGAGTGATGCTGTGGTGGTGCTGAGTGGTGCTGTGGTGGCGCTGAGTGGTGCTGTGGTGGTGCTGAGTGATGCTGTGGTGGTGCTGAGTGATGCTGTGGTGGTGCTGAGCGGTGCTGTGGTGGTGCTAAGTGATGCTGTGGTGGCGCTGAGTGATGCTGTGGTGGCGCTGAGTGGTGCTGTGGTGGTGCTGAGTGGTGCTGTGGTGGTGCTGAGTGATGCTAGGGTGGTGCTGAGTGATGCTGTGGTGGTGCTGAGTGATGCTGTGGTGGTGCTGAGTGGTGCTGTGGTGGTGCTGAGTGATAATGTGGTGGTGCTGAGTGATGCTGTGGTGGTGCTGAGTGATGCTGTGGTGGCACTGAGTGGTGCTGTGGTGGTTCTGAGTGGTGCTGTGGTGGTGCTGAGTGATAATGTTGTGGTGCTGAGTGATAATGTGGTGGTGCTGAGTGATGCTGGGGTAGCACTGAGTGATGATGTGGTGATGCAGAGTGTCAGGATCCGACCTGTGCCTGCCCAATGATAGCCCAGAAACTACAGATCCCAGAAAGCTCAGCGTGCATCGGCAAGGAATGAGAACATAAAACTCCGCGAGATCAGGAGTGCGATGCACGTAATTTTGTCTTTTCGGAGAATGGAGATTGGAAGAGGAACACTTCCGTGACTGTCTTCTGGATTTCTAGTGTTCGACTTTGTGTTTTCCGTAACCCGCGGCTGCGGGGTTACCTTGTCCTTCAGATCGAGTCTACCCGACACGAGAGACGCGAGGATTGCACCCTCTCGTTATTCGGGAACTGTGTAAGAACTTTTGTAGCACTCGGAGAGACGCCAGATTTCACCCTCTCGAGTGCGGTGTTGAGTATTGTTGTGTACTGGTACTGTGGTGTCGGCCGACGTGAGAGACGCTGGATTTGCACCCTCTCGTGTGTCGACTCCGAGTGATTAATTTCTTCCGACGTGAGAGACGCTGGATTTGCCCCCTCTCATGGTCGGTGTGACATTTCATTTAATTGGTACAGTAGCGGTCGCACTCGTGTGGTGTGGCGTTGCTGTGTTTAAGAAGTTGGTTTAATGGGAGAATCCGAAATCAAGAAGGAAGAGGTATTTCGGGAATGACATTTAATTCCTTCTTCTTTTCCTGTGACTGGTAAGAGCAGCGTAACTGATTGAGTATTGTCCATTTAGTTACAACCTTGGCAGCTGGTGAAGAAGGTACTTGTTATCGAACCAGAACATTCATATCTTTTACAGTTCTTAGTATTTCATGAAAACCCAGTGGCTTATCAACTGTAGATATTGAGCCGAAGTAGAACCTTTTTAAGATAAGGAATTGGAAAATATCGGGTATGTATGGAAACCCGTACCAAGGTATATAGTCAGAGTATAGGGAAGGAAGTGAATTAACCCCGTGCATGTTTCTTGTATTTCCAGGTAAAAATCCCGGGTGGTGAGAGATGTTATCTCACATGTAGAAGGAAGAGGTCCTGAGACAAATCAGGTAGGAAAGGAATTCAGTGGGGGATCTAGTGGAGTGTATGAAGAGTAGGGCTCTCCTCTTACTGTGTATTCTTTGTGTCTTTGCAGAGACCTCTTCTACAATCGTTTCCAGTCCCGGACCTTTTTTTCCCTCGCCTGCTTACTATCGTGCTCGGTGGTATTTATTCCTAGAGCACGGAGGAAGCTGGAGGTGGACCCCATATTGCATCTTCCCGATCCTGAGGAGCCGTTGGACCGTGACATAATTACGTGCCCACGAAATAGTTTCCTCCTGATCGGGTAGTCAAGAGATGACTACCTTGGAAGATGTAATGGCTGCATTATTACTGGTTCAACAGGAGTTGATTAATTCACGAGCAGAAGCTGCTGCTCTGAAGGAACAGGTGGAGAGACAGGGCAGGAATCCTTTCAATGCTTCTGCAGGTGTTCAGCAGGTACAGGTTACTGTCCCTCAGCCCATCCCGTTGGCCAGTCCGGAGAGATATTCCGGTAGTCCTACATCAGTACAAAACTTCTTGACGCAAATAACATTGCATTTCTCATGTCGCCCTGCGTCTTTCCCCACTAACCTATCTAGAGTAGCGTTTGCAATCTCGTATTTAACGGGGGATGCAGCAAGTTGGGCAGGACCTCTGGTGAGGAATGATGACCCTCTCCTGACTGATTGGAGTGCTTTTAGGAGAGAATTTGAAAGGATATTCGATAGGAGGGCCACAACCTTAAGTGCAGACAGTGATATTCTTGATTTGAAACAAGGTCGTAATGATTTAATCACATAAATGACAGCCTTTAACCGTCTGATCGCAGAAACAGCTTGGCCAGAGGAGAAAAGAATGGCATTATATTATCATGGTCTTTCCGATGAGCTGAAAGATGTTTTGGCTCAGATCGACCCACAGCCAGTTACATGTACAGACCTTATCAATTTGACACTGAGACTAGATCATCGTCGGGCGGATCGCTCAGGTGAACGGAGACGTGGGTATCGCCCTCCTGGGGGTCAGGGGAGGGTTGAAGGTGGTCTTCCCCGGAGAGGGGAGGTGGAGTAGAACCTATGGAAGTAGGAGCTATCCGGGCTCCCTTGTCTAGAGCGGAAAGAGAAAGCCGCCGTACCTTGGGCCTCTGCATGTATTGCGGAAAAAAGGGCCATTATGTCAAAGACTGTACGGTGAAGCCTAAGAAAGGCCGTCCGTATCCGATGGGCAAGACTCATGCTGTTCCGGCAGCCATGGGGGACTCTGAGAGGGAATCATTGTTACTAGAAGAGAAGCCCGAGGAACAGGGATGGCGGTTACCGTCTCTTGCGGGGGTTTCTGCCACGGATACGGAAGCACACATAGTGTTGTCTATGTTGTTACAAGTGCGAGGAAAACAACATCCAGTGCATAGTATGGTGGACTCTGGGGCCACAGGAAACTTCATAGACGAAGGGTTGGTTGTACGTTTGGGGTTGGTGAGAGTGGCTATGCAGAAACCAGAGAGGGTGCTGGCAGTGGATGGCACCCCGCTGAAGTCCGGGCCCATTACAGAACACACTGAAGAGGTGGAGTTGCATCTCCCGGGGGATCCGTTAGAGCATGTGGAAACTATAGTGTTGAATATCATCGAAGCACCTCAATATGAGGTTATTCTGGGCATGCCCTGGTTAGGCCTGCACAATCCTACCATGGATTGGAGACAGAAAACCATCAGCTTTCAGTCGGCTGAATGCCAAGCTTCATGCATGAAGGAAAAGGTCCATCATTTGCTTGCATTAGCACAGGGGTATCAGGTGGCCACGGCCGTTGAAAAAGATGTTAGCCTGCCATCTGTTTATGAGGAATATCGTGAGGTGTTCAGTGAAATCAAGGCTGCTTCGTTGCCACCTCACCGTGAATACGATTGTCGTATTGATCTGGTGGACGGTGCAGTGATACCCTCGTGTAGAGTATACGCCCTTTCAGAGCCTGAAACAAAACACCTGCAGGAGTATTTGAGTGAATTTTGTGCCATGGGGTTTATTCGTCCCTCCCGGTCCCCTGCGGCTTCGCCCTTATTTTTTATTGCTAAGGCCAACGGGGAGCTGCGAACTTGTATCGACTACCGCCTATTGAATAGGCAGACAGTTAAAAATCGTTATCCGTTACCACTCATCCCTGTGTTACTGGACCAAGTAAGGGAGGCCAACATTTACACTCGGTTGGATCTCCGGGGAGCATACCATCTGGTGAGGATCCGCAGCGGGGATGAGTGGAAAACGGCCTTCAAGACTCGGTACGGTTTATTTGAGTACTTGGTAATGCCGTTCGGTCTTTGCAATGCCCCTGCGGCATTCCAGTACTTTTTAAACGACGTGTTGAAGGACTATATTGACCAGTTTGTCATGGTATACATTGATGACATCTTGGATGACATCTTGGTGTATTCTAGGTCTATTCCTCAACATGCTAGTCACGTCATCTTGGTCTTGAAGAGGTTATTGGATAATAGCTTGTATTGTAAACTTAGCAAGTGCGAGTTCGGAGTGGAAGAGGTGGAGTTTTTGGGGGTCATATTGAGCCCCTTGGGTTTCCGTATGGCGGATCGTAAGGTGGAGGCAGTTCAGCAGTGGCCAACTCCCAAGAGCGTCAAAGAGGTGCAGTGTTTCTTAGGTTTCTCAAACTATTACCGACGATTCATAGCACAGTTTTCGGCAGTGGCAGCCCCGATTACTCGTTTGCTGAGAAAAGGGACATCATTCGAATGGACGGTTGGTGCGGATGAAGCCTTCAATCGATTGAAGACTGCGTTCAGTTCAGCCCCCATTTTGAAGCATCCTCAAATGGACGTTCCGTTTGTGGTAGAGGTGGACGCCTCGGATGCCGCGGTCGGAGCGATCCTCTCGCAAAGGGACAAGGGTACTGGACAATTACACCCGGTGGCCTTTTTGTCAAAAAAATTGTCCTCCGCTGAAACCAATTATACCGTGGCGGAGAAGGAACTGTTCGCCATAAAGAAGGCCTTCATGGAGTGGAGGCATTATTTATGGGGAGCAAGACATACCATCACGGTGTATTCGGATCACCGGAACCTTGTCTATATGAAGACAGCTCGCCACTTATCACAGAGACAGATGAGGTGGATGTTGTTTTTCGCTGGTTTTGACTTTGTGGTCACGTTCCATCCAGGAGCGGACAATAAGAAGGCTGACTCACTGTCAAGACAGACAGAAAAAGAAACATCGACACAAGACATCCAACAGGCCATCATTCCCTCAGAGAAAGTACTGTGTGCTAACGCAGTGGAGCACTTCATGACACAAGTAGTGAAGCAGAAGAGTCCAATACAGTGGACAGCATGGGCTAGTCAGGATCAAAACAGAGTACTGAAACATGGGGTACCCTTGTGTAAGGGAAAGTTATATCTGCCCACGCATTCCCTTAGGTTGCAAGCCTTTAACTGGTGTCATAATGCAGTGATGGCCGGCCATCCAGGTAACAAGAAGACACTTCTCCTAATACAGCGCCATTTCTGGTGGGGAGGTATGGGTAAAGACGTGGAGAACTGGGTAAGACAGTGTGAAGTGTGTGCTAGGGCAAAGGGAGAGCAGTGCAGGTCAAAGGGGAAATTGATGCCACTACCTACGCCTTCTCATCCCTGGCATACCATTAGTGTGGACTTCATTGTGGGGCTGCCAAAAGATCAGAACTGCAGTGCAATATTAGTGGTAGTGGATAGCCTTACCAAAATGGCTCATTTTATACCCTGCCATAACCTTCCAACGGCTAAACAAACTGCCCAACTGTTGTTAACCCAAGTGGTGCGTCTGCATGGAATTCCACGAGTCATAGTGTCTGACAGAGGGCCCCAGTTCATAGCCCGATTCTGGCACATGTGGTGCAAAGCCCTACAAGTAGAGGATGCCTTGTCCACCAGCTTTCATCCTCAATCGGATGGCCAAACCGAGAGGATGAACCAAACCCTCAAGAAATATCTGAGGTGTTATGCGAAAGAGGCGGAACAATCATGGGTCTCTATGTTGTGGTTGGCGGAGCTTTCATATAACAACACATGGCATAGCTCCATCAAAGAAACGCCATTCAGGGCTAATAACGGATACCATGCAAAGACTCTACCCATTGTAATACCGGGTGAAGTGCAAAACCATCCCTCTGTGGCAGCTCATGTGGAGGAGTTGACGAAAATCCATAAGATCATTTGGAAGACTTTGTGTCAGTCTAAAGCAATTTACAAAACATGGGCTGACAAACATCGACAGGATGGGCCGGAGTACAAGGCAAGTGACAGAGTATGGCTCTCCACCAGGAATATCCGATTTCGCTATCATAGCGTTTTTCATCCACGTTTTGTCGGATTCTATACCATACTCCAGAAGATCAACCCTGTGGCATATAAACTGAAGTTGCCGGTACATATGAGGATACATCCTGTATTCCATTGTAGCTTGTTGAAGCCAGCAGGTAGGGCGAAATTGGCTGCGGTTCCTCCTATTCTGAGGGATGACCAGTTGGAGTACGAGGTCCGGAGTATTCTGGACTCGAGATTCCGCCAGGGCACACTGTGGTTCCTCATCTCGTGGAAGGGGTACCAACCTGAAGACGATTCCTGGGAGCCGAGTACAGCCGTTCATGCTCCCCGGGCTGTTCGGGAATTCTATCGCCGGCATCCAGGGAAGCCGGGCGCTAGGAGGCACGGAGGAGGGGGGCATACTGTCAGGATCCGACCTGTGCCAGCCCAATGATAGCCCAGAAACTACAGATCCCAGAAATCTCAGCGTGCATCGGCAAGGAATAAGAACATAAAACTCCGCGAGATCAGGAGTGCGATGCACGTAATTTTGTCTTTTCGGAGAATGGAGATTGGAAGAGGAACACTTCCGTGACTGTCTTCTGGATTTCTAGTGTTCGACTTTGTGTTTTCCGTAACCCGCGGCTGAGGGGTTACCTTGTCCTTCAGATCGAGTCTACCCGACACGAGAGACGCGAGGATTGCACCCTCTCGTGATTCGGGAACTGTGTAAGAACTTTTGCAGCACTCGGAGAGACGCCGGATTTCACCCTCTCGAGTGCGGTGTTGAGTATTGTTGTGTACTGGTACTGTGGTGTCGGCCGACGTGAGAGACGCTGGATTTGCACCCTCTCGTGTGTCGACTCCGAGTGATTATTTTCTTCCGACGTGAGAGACGCTGGATTTGCCCCCTCTCATGGTCGGTGTGACATTTCATTTAATTGGTACAGTAGCGGTCGCACTCGTGTGGTGTGGCGTTGCTGTGTTTAAGAAGTTGGTTTAATGGGAGAATCCGAAATCAAGAATGAAGAGGTATTTCGGGAATGACATTTAATTCCTTCTTCTTTTCCTGTGAGTGGTAAGGGCAGCGTAACTGATTGAGTATTGTCCATTTAGTTACAACCTTGGCAGCTGGTGAAGAAGGTACTTGTTATCGAACCAGAACATTCATATCTTTTACAGTTCTTAGTATTTCATGAAAACCCAGTGGCTTATCAACTGTAGATATTGAGCCGAAGTAGAACCTTTTTAAGTTAAGGGATTGGAAAATATCGGGTATGTATGGAAACCCGTACCAAGGTATATAGTCAGAGTATAGGGAAGGAAGTGAATTAACCCCGTGCATGTTTCTTGTATTTCCAGGTAAAAATCCCGGGTGGTGAGAGATGTTATTTCACATGTAGAAGGGAGAGGTCCTGAGACAAATCAGGTAGGAAAGGAATTCAGTGGGGGATCTAGTGGAGTGTATGAAGAGTAGGGCTCTCCTCTTACTGTGTATTCTTTCTGTCTTTGCAGAGACCTCTTCTACAATCGTTTCCAGTCCCGGACCTTTTTTTCCCTCGCCTGCTTACTATCGTGCTCGGTGGTATTTATTCCTAGAGCACGGAGGAAGCTGGAGGTGGACCCCATATAGCATCTTCCCGATCCTGAGGAGCCGTTGGACCGTGACACAGAGGGCAGAAAGGCACAAAAAGCAGTCTAACAAAGGGCAGAAGGGCAGAAAAAAAGGGAAAAACAAGTCTAACAGAGGGCAAAAGGGCACAAAAAACAGTCTAACAGAGGACAGAAGGGCAGAAAAACAAGGGAAAAACGTGTCTAACAGAGGGCAGAAGGGCACAAAAAACGAGTCTAACAGGGGGCAGAAAGGCACAAAAACAGAGGGCTGCGTCGCAAGCGCGACGCAGCTCCAGCAATGCTCTGGGAGGCCCTATCTCCCCAATGCTGCGTCAAGCTTTGCGCCTTCTTCAAGCAGGCGCAGGGTTTTGACGCAGCATTGGCCTAAAAGTGACTGAGTGAAATCTTGTAGATTTCACTCAGCCACTTTTAGGAGGCGTTCCTGCGCAGGAACGCACTCCCCTGCGCCGGAAAGCCTCCTGATGGCGCAGGGCTTTACAACGTGACGCATCTCTCAGATGCGTCACGTTGTTAATACCCAGCACCATGGCGCATCTTTTGTGCTGCCGCTGCGTCACAAAAGTGACGCAACTGGGGCGCAAAAGAGGCGCAAGCGGCTTGTAAATCTGCCCCATAGGGCTTTCACTACACTGTAGCTGCGTAAAGGGCCAGAAGATGTGTCTCCAGTGACCATGTGTGCCTGTGCCTGTGTTACAGGCACACATGGTCACTGGAGACACATCTTCTCGCCCTTTACACAGCTGCAGTGTAGTAAAAGCACTATACATTTACCCAATGAGGGAGCACTTACTGGATTAGCCAGTAGAAAGTACTCAGGGCAAATCGCAAAAAAATCCGTGATCTCGTGGGAAAATTCGCAAATTCGCAGATTTTTTTGCGATTTCGCGGGGAAATCTGCGAATTCGCGGAACGCGAATTCGCAAATTTCGCCCATGCTTATCCATAAATTGATTTATGCACGTCAAAAAAACGGCTGCAGCAGTTTAGTAGAGAGACAGGACAAGGTACAGGGGCAGGGGCAGGATTCAGAAGTGCAGCTCATCACCCTGACCTTTACAGTGATGACGGATACCTCTAAATTATGCAGCTCACTGCTCTCCAGGCCTTGGACATCAACAGGAAACTCCTGGTGGGAAACATATTGGTTCTGAATGAGGAGGAATTAACTTCTGCACATAGTAGCACTTTCCTCAGATCATTTCATTCTGAGAAAGGCCCTCCTAGGCACTCTGTGCAGTTGTGGGTGATGACAGTAAATTATATAGAATGTATTGCAGTATAAAATATTGTCTGCTCTAATAATGCAAAATATTTCACATTTGCCAACACTTATTGTTATACATGATGCCCCCATGGATGTGAACTACATAAAAAACTCTTAATGTCATTCAGATTCATAACAGCCTTCTCAAAGTTGGAAATCTAGTATCCACCTGTACTAGGTCTAAGTAAAACTCTGAGACCCTCTTAACCGGTCAAATGACTGTTTGCCAATCCAACTGGGAAATTGCCCTTTACTGGTTCTGTCTGCTCATATTCTTGGTACTTATTGTGCTGCATGAGTTTGTGGAGCACTAAAACTGTCTGTGGCCAGACTGAAAAACGACTGGCGAGTATATTTGTGTGTGTTTGCTGACTGCAAGTGTAAAAATATGGATGGATGTGTGGCAGAGAATGTACCCAAGTATTTTTTTAGACATGTTTTTAGGCTAAAACACACCAATTACTGCTCAGTTTAGAATGTTGCACTGTAGAATTACACAGATTTAGGGGGCACTTATGTTAAAGGATGGTCGGACCAGGGCCGGACTGGCCGTAGCGGGCACCGGGCAATCCCCCGGTGCACTGCATGGGTGTGGAGCCGGTTTGGGACCCCTGGGGGCCGTTTTTGTTACAGGGCCGGTTTTGCAGCATAGCTGCAAAATAGGCCCTGTAACAAAATTGGCCAGAAACCGGCCCTAGCAAAGAGCTCGGCGGCACCCACAACCCCCCCTGGGGGGCCGCCAAGCACTTTGCCAGGGCCGGTTTTGGTTCCCAGTCATGCCCTGGGCCGGACTGCCACCCTCTATCACGTCAGTCAGGAGAGCTCCCAATTATATTGCGCCCGTCAGGCTAGCAGGTGGAAAAGTGCTGTCTTACACTGCAGCTTGTGCTGCAGCCCCTGAAATGGGCTGCAGCACAAGCTGTAGTGTAAAAAAGCACTTTGTGCACATCCATGCACAGTCGGCCGCCATGAAAAGGCTGTTGGAAAGGGACATTGTAATTCCTGGTAGGGATACGATTCTGACCGCTGCCTGGCGGGATCCCAGATCCTATAGGAGCCGGCCATCTTTATCCCTGACCTCTGCGATTCAACTACCTGCATCCAAATGCGGTAGTCAGACAGAAAGCCTTTCTGTCGGGGTAACCGATGGCCTGTTAGTGGCGGTCCCGCCGACATTGTAATTAGACCCTTTGTT
This sequence comes from Lissotriton vulgaris, assembly GCF_964263255.1. NCBI lineage: Eukaryota > Metazoa > Chordata > Amphibia > Caudata > Salamandridae > Lissotriton > Lissotriton vulgaris. The sequence continues at coordinate 274,735,003 of NC_141689.1, read as the reverse complement.
TTTTAAGCTGTTTCTGACAATAATTTTCCCCGCCAGGATCCTTAGTGAGTTGGGTTCCCTTGTCCTTTTCTTCGACTTTGTTTTTTAAGAAGCAAAACAGAAAATAACAATTTTATGTTTTGAAATAGTTTGCATTGCTTGTTTCTTACCTGGTTGTGGTATTAAATAATGGGACTCAGTCTCAAAAATAGCATATCTAGTTTGAGTAGAATGAAGACTGCGTTTGCCTTAAATCTAAATATTTTGGAGACTATACAAAATTCATGATTATTACCCTAAGAAAACCCTTGCATTGCAAGTGTAAGAGTATGTAATTCTAAGTCTAACCAGTTACTAGCCTATTTTGCATTTCTCTAAACTGCTTTGGAGCAGATATAATAAACTGTCACCCAATGAAGCGCAGCAGGCAAAAACGCTGGCCTGCATTGCGTGACAGGGAGAGAGCGCCATATCCACAGAGATGTGGTTTTCCCCTCCCCTCTCTCTAGCGCTGTTCCAGAATTTTGCTCCCATGTGCCACGCACACACCTTTGCACCATAGTGCAAGGGTGTGTTCGAGAGTCTTGCATAGGTTTTGTACTAGAATTGTTCCCTTACATTACAGAATACTATACCTAGACAACATTTAAAAATGTTCCTACTTTTTATATGCATTGTATAGTGCGGCTTGCATGCAAAGACGGAAAAGAACAGAGAAATTACAACATTTCTCCATTTAACGCCTGGTTTCCAAAGGCGTTATTTTTTTAAACCCTGTCTCACATTATTGGTAAATAGGTTTTTGCGTCAAAAAGTGTGGGTAGTTGCATGGGAATATCCAAGTTACTCCCCTTTTACTCTAAGTAATGCAAAACAGCACTTTGTGCTGCTTTGTATTACTTTTAGTTATTTTTAAAACAAGTTCTGTGCTGAAATGTAAATAATAAAAAAGTTGTACTGGTTTGATCCTCTTTCATGACGCAAAGCTAGTGCACAATGTTAGCAAATCACCCCCTTTGTCTTCATGGGCAAAAATATTTACTGCTCCAACAAAACACCCATTAAACAGGAGACTTTCTCCAGTGGGAGCTGGCATCTACGCGGAGTGGGATGCACAAGATCAAATAGAATAAAGTAACAAATAAAATTAAACACTTACCGGGTCCTCCGCACTGGACCTCTTCTTTCTCCAACTGCAGCCCGGCCTTCTGGAAACTCCCTTGACAAATCCTGACACTGCCCTCATGCCGCATGACAGCAGCACCCTGATTGGAGGGAGTGGCCTCACTCAGCTCTCCACTGCGCTCTGTAGTCTGCCACTTGCTCTAATCCTGCTGTTTCAAGACAGCAGGATTTGAGATTTTTAAAGTGCGCATGTGTGACTGGCCATTGCAAGATGACCAGCCTTAAGACATGCGCCCCTTAAACAGTGCACATACAGCCCACCCTCTGCCCTGATGCTGTCACTCATCAGGCCCCGCCCTGTCCTGACACTCTGTCCAGGACGGGGGATGAAAAATAAAATGATAATGAATTACCAATTTATTTTTCATCTCTTGAGCTTTGGGGTAATTTAAGTAGGGCCACACTCCTCCGCTCCTACAGAGCAGCTGTCCCTGCCTTTCACCCTGTTGAAACACATGGACATTAAGTTAGACACCAAGCTTTCCCTGTCAAATCATGTGACCTCTGTGGCAGGGACTTGTGTGGGTCTGTTGAGGCAACTCAGGCAACTGGTACCCTGCCTATCACTTTCAACTCTGCGCACTGTGGTGACGGCCCAGAATGTTGTCGCGACTGGACTACGGCAGCACACTATACATTGGGCTTCCAGACAAGCTACTAGGTAAGCTGCAAGTAGTAATGAATGACGCAGCGAGATTAATTTTTAAGCTCCCAAGACGTACACATGCCACTCCACTACTGCAGCAGCTTCACTAGCTCCCAATTAAGCAGAGGGCCAGGTTTAAGGGCCTGTGTATTGCACACAAAGCTCTTTTCGGTCTGGCACCGAATACATTAAGGACCGCCTAAGGAGATATGTGCCTGGTCGTGTCCTCCGCTCTTCTGAGGCAGGCCTGTTGACCTGTCCACGATTTGACAAAGTCACCATGGGCGGGCGAGCTTGCTCAGTTCTGATTCCCCAACTTTGAAGCCACTTTACTTCCATTCAGGAAAAGACATTCTTCTTCACACAGGCCTGGGGACAAGCTGAGCACTGACTGGGTTGGCTCGGTGATAAGTAACTGCTGGTATGGTTTTGTAATTGTCATGAGCGCTAAGATACTGTTTGTGATTAACATGTAAGCTTGCCTCTTGCAGGAGCGCTTTCTATGGTAGTTCACGTTTTTGTTCACCTAAATGGTACTTAGGTGCGCACCACGGTTTGTGTTCCCATGTTTCTACCAAACAGTATATGTCTCTGTGTTAACTGGCTCTCAAAAGATAGGTTTCATCTTTTGTAGTGGGGTTAGTACAAGGTTTTGGTAACAGTGCCTAAACTTAAAAAAAAAATTGTTAAGAGTCCCAAAGTTGTGTTATTCCAATAACAGTCTCAAAATATTATTGATAGTTGAGTCCAATAAAACAGTGCACTGTACCAACAAATTATCGGTATTTCTAGGAATTAAATTTTCTTCCTTTTCTTTACAGCGAATGGGGAAGCAACTGTATCCTTTGGCTGTGCCTATCCGACAGAATTTACGTATCAACTCAACAGGCTCTACAACAATACTCCAAAACCTATTACCAAAACCCACGGAATACTAACAATGCCCAGGAAAAGCATGCATCTCAAAATCATCCCACCTGAAGAAGGCCTGTATGACCTGATGATCTTTGCAAAGCCGGCAGACACAAAAGGCGCCTACGGTTGGGTCTGCTCATACCAGGTTGAGTGTCTGCAGTCCGACTACACAGAAGCACTGCCGGAGAATCCCTTTAACCTCTGGGGTCTCCATCAGAAAGTCAACGATTTTGGGATCAAGGACAGTAACTGCAGTGGAGAGATAATTTCTGCAGACACAGGAACAGTAACCCTAACCTTTGAGACCTCACGACCATTGCTAGCAATGTATGAGCTAGTTCATGATGGTTTAGATGAATCTGTAAGCAAGCAATGTATTGTGTCCCAGATAGAATATGACAAGTTCAGCTGCAAGGTCTTATGCCTTCTCCTGGGTTATTACAAAGTGTTGGTGTTTGTTAAAGACCTGGAAGAAGAGAAATTCAAGAATGCTGCCAACCTGCTTGTTCACTGAGGTTGTCCAGGAAATTGTAATGAGTTGTTTCCTTCTGGCCTAAGCAATCACTGAGGACCCGACCTAAAAGCAAAACAGGCTGGGCTATCAAATCCAAGTCATCATAAGCACTAAATTGGGCAAGTGCAACATCACCTTCCATACAAGTTCAGACATCGAGGTCAGTGCGGTGTTGGATAACGACCAGTTGAAAAACAACTGCTACCCTATGGAAAGGTACATTTTGCTTACGCACCTAGATCAGAAGGTCAGTGTGAGCAGATTTCCTTCCAGAATCCGGACTCTATAAGGTGGGACTTTTTGCAAGAAGCGGGGAAGACAGCGAGTTCTCACATAGCTGCGATTATGTGGTCCGTTGTTTCACCAACCCGCAGTAGCCGCCCTTCCCTAGGGTGTACAGTGCTTGGAAGAAAGGATGCCCACTGCTGCAGCCCAGAGCGGAGTGCTCCTGGAAGAGAGAAGTGTGCGCGTCAGACTCAAGATCCCAGAGGCATGCAGAGTCGGTGCAACCCGGGCATCAAGGGCAGATCTCCATATTACCAAGAGCAAAGTCTGGGAGGGCGATGTGTTTACAGGGCCATCTGGGAATATCCTTAAAATAGCAGCCAAGTTCAGTCAGCATTCCAAATGTATGAAGGTGATCCTGGCTTACGAGATAGGAGATATAGCAATTAATGTGAAGGGGTCTTCGGGGTAAAGATATATCACAAGGCAATGGGGGACATGCGCAAGTAGAGTGCAGCCACCTGGAATTGATTTGTAAAGACATATTTCCCAATTATTAGCAAGCAGCAATCTCCCTAGATTAATGAAAAGACAAGTGTGGTAAATAAAATTACCGGGACTATTTTTCTATACATTAAATGACAATAAGGATAGCTCAATAAAATGAGAGGCAGAGTCCGTGGTATCTGAGTCATACGGGCTTTAATTAAAGTGGCTCGAGAAACTGGACATCGGGTTCCATCACCACTAAGGTTCAGGAAGGGATATTCAACATTTTATTAACATCACACATTATATATAGTAAAACTATATAATTGAAATGAATACAGTAGGCGTAACAAGTGAAAAGAGAAGAGATAAGAACACATGGGCGTAAAAGAAGGCGTGTACAGGGGCGTACACGGAGGTGTGTACTGGAAACGTCACAGAAGTGTCCTAGGTGGGTGGATGCATAGAGAAAGTTTGCAGGGTCAGCAGAAACCTTTACCCTGGATGCGTGCGCAACTGAGCATGACGTGTAACTGGGGAGAGCTGGGGGGCTTGACTTTAGCACTAGTAGGGGAGTCTTGGTGTCTGGGATGTCAGAACGACCTGCACCTATAGCATATCTGATATCTTGTGTTTGGAGGATGTGTTGTCTGAAGCTAAAGGTCTCTCGGGCAGAGGCCGTTCAATACTGAATGCTAGTGCGTGCATATGGTTCTTCATGCATGTACGGGGGCTATGGGCCTACCATGGTAACGGGTTCAGTAAATCACTTGCAAGGAGACAGGAAAGCAGGGCATATTCTCTGCAGCCGGGAATATGTTTACCTATTTCACTAGACTGGAATGTGTTTTTTACGGAGGCTGAGCAGATAACTGTAGGCAAAATACCGTCTTGGCAGGCAGGCCAGGCCGAGCCGGGCACCGCTTGGCTGGGCAGGAAGTAAGGCAGAGGTTAGGGATGCATACCTAAACTGCAGCTTTCAGAGACAGAAGAGACTCGGAGCCTCAATTAAGGGCCTGGCTCAACTGAGCCAGAAAAACGTGGAAAACGTGTGCTTTGCGATATTTAAAAGTGCACCATGTAAATGCATTGGAAACGTAGGCTTTGAGGCTGAATTATCATTTCGTTCATGGAGGGCCTGGTAGATGACATGTTAACGTTGGACGCAAATGCAATTGCGTCTTCATGGCGGACACGGGAAGGGAATTACATGACATACATGGGGCACGGGTGCATGGATAGGGTGCGAGTGGGGGTCACACTGACTACCTAAAAATTTCTATTTCCTCATTCCCTCCTTGGCCCCTACTGCGCCCTTTAGGATATATCTATTTTCATAAGACCATCTATCTTTTCGTATAACATGATTTGCTCATCTTTCTTCATTCGGGAACGGGAACGTGAACTTGGACGGGGAACACAGGCTGTGGCGCACAAGCCGCAAATCGCTGGCCCACATTGCAGACAGAGACAACAACTGAATACTATGAGCAGTATTATTCCTAGGAATGACAGTACTTTCCATCCCCAGGCTGATATCACACTCCAGAGCCAACCGGACCATGTCCAGGTGCCTGGATTCTGGTGTATCTGGTGAGCTATTTTATGAAGCCTTGTTATTGCTTTATATACTGACGGTGCGTTATTAGGAATAAACACACAACAACTAGATCCGATCACTCTACAAGCTCTGCCCCTATTGGCCAGGATGACGTCAAGGACAAGGCGGTTTTGAAGAACAACAAGTCTCATAGCAGACTGCTCTTCGGTCAAGTTACCTAAGGCAGAAGTAGTCTCATTCACTACTGCTTCCAAAGTTCTGGTTAATTTGCGTATCAGTTTACTGTTCTGGACGGGACCTACAAAGAAAAAGAATCCTTTATTGAAATCTGTATATTGCTCCCACGTTGTCTCAGTCTGATCGACAATTGGGGACTCAATCTCCCTTCTATGTCTTATATGTACAAGGTGTGAATTTCGATGATAATCGGATGGGGCTAGAAAAACAGGTGGTAACAGGAATGCAATATAACATTCCCTCCCAATCTAATGGCAGACGTACATAAGCTGTCTGACCACATATAAAATAGGAATGGCGGGAAGCTTTGAAAGTAGACTTTCCTTTATCACTGAATTCGACCACAGTATTACAATCACTGTGTCCTAGATGTACTGAACCATTCTTTCTAACGCATAATTCACCTTTCACTGGTAAAACTGTTATAAACGGCAAGTCCGAATTAGTCTCGGACTGAACGTTCAGAATCATGAGGTTAAGGGAAAAATTTCCTAATCCATACACTTCATTTTCTAGATCGGTCCCTGTCCTTTGGGGAAGACCTTCCTTGTCTGGGAAACATGCTTGATTCATAACTGTATTCAGGTTCCCCCATATCCAATTGCCTTGGGAAACCTTGGACTCACTGTCTAAGGAGGACATTAAAGTAAACCATGCCCCGCATGAACCATTATGTGTAAACGGGTAGGGAAAGAGGGGCAGAGCTCCCTTGTATTTCTGATAAGGAGGGAGTCGGCCACATACCTAGCAATTCGTGACATTGCTGGTCTGATGAGAATGGTGTAACATACGGATAAAAGTGTTGTTGCGCAGTGCTAGACGATAGGACAATTCGTGTGGTGGCAGGTCACTGAAAGTGTGCTCTATAGTGTCATTGAAAGAAGAATGTACATGTGAATCAAGAGGAGGAAAGAAAACATGTAATGTCCAGCTTCTACATATGATCGTAATACTCAGAAAAAACATAAAAAGCAATGTAACGATGCATCTGCTACGTAGATTTTTACAGTATTTCATTTTCTTGACTTTCTGTCTATCTCTCTCACTATTTGGGTCTATCTCATACATGTCAGAAACCTGTCTAACCGCTTCACCCGAGGGGGACTTAAACAATTAAACGCTGTCTGACTTACTAGACCTTAGCTTTGCTTTATACTCCTGTTGCGGAGTTTTCTCTAACAAAGGGAGTCGGTATCAGAATCGGGGCAGTCCTTGGGAAATGTCTCTGGACACAGTCCATGAAAACGCTTGATGTGGCTGGAATGGAGCCAGCCTTTCCTTCCCTCTACTTTTACTGCGGTCCTCGTGGTCATCAACACCAGTTTCTGTTCCCTCCACCTGGGCTCCAGAGGGCTTGAGCGATCGAAGTTCCGTATGCATACCAGGTCACCCGGAACGATTTCATGCGGTTTCACTTGGGTGTTGTCCGGGAAGGCAGCCCCGACCTGTGAACGACAAGAGAGTAGTGCAGACATCAAGGAAGCCAGGTAATTTGTCAGCATATTACTATCGACATCAGTGATCTTACGCGGCATAGGCGTACCCCACATATTTCGGGGTCTGCCGAAGACTACTTCATAAGGAGATAGTCCGGTTCTGGAATGAGCTACCATACGCATGTAAAAGAGGGCAACCGGCAGGGCTACCATCCAATCTACACCTTTTTCTGCACAGACCTTCGCTAACCGTGTTTTCAGAGTCTGATTATGTCTCTCAACGAGACCAGCTGCTTCGGGGTGTCGTACACAGTGGAATTTCCACTGGTATCCTAACAGGAGTGATACCTGTTTCATGAGTTCGGACGAGAATGGCTGTCCATTATCTGAGTACACGACACGGGGCAAGCCGTATCGCGGGAAAAATTCACGAACCAACTGCTTGGCAGTGGTTACAGCAGTGTAATCTGGGACTGGGTAAGCTTCTGTCCATCTGGAAAGGGCACATACAATTACGAGGACATACTTGAATCCTCGGCATCTGTCCATCTGGATATAATCCATCTGGAGGACTTCAAAAGGATGGTCAGGAGGATGAAATCCACCTTGTTCCACGGGAATGCCCTTGCCTGGATTGAACTGACAACAGATCATGCAGGTACGCACTTTCTGTTTCGCTGCTGCACGTAAATGCTTGTTGAACCAAATATTCTGTATGCTATCTAGCATGGCTTTCTCTCCTAAGTGTGCTGGACTATGTGCTGTATTAATGATAACTTGAACCATAGAGTCGGGGAGAAACCATGTGGCTTTTCCCTTCGTCATCCATCCCTGATCTGTCTGGACCCCTCCTTGTTCTGTCCATTTCTTTATTTCGTCCGGAGTGGCATGTGTCTGTATGTCGAGTACATCTTGTGTGGGATCCCTGACTGTCATGCAATGCGTCAGTGAAGTTACTTCAGTCTTTGTCGTGTTAGTCGGTATGTCTGTATGAGTCTGAGCTGTAAGCTTAGCTGTTGATCTGCCAGGTCATTACCCTGGGAAATAGTGTCAGAAACTTTAGTATGTGCTGTGCACTTCATGATGGCAATGGCTGTAGGCAAGTGTATTGCTTCTAATAGAGCTTGAATGAGGGGACCATGTTGGATTTTGGCTCCATGGGAGGTCAGAAAACCTCTCTCTTGCCAGAGAACACCGAAGTCGTGAACGACTCCGAATGCGTACTGTGAATCTGTGTATATGTTAACTTTCAGGTTCTTGGCTCGTATGCAGACTTGGGTCAGAGCGATGAGCTCTGCTGCTTGGGCGGACAATGTGTCAATACGATGTGATTCTATGACTTCAGTTTCAGTGGTCACTGCATATGCGGCCACTAACTCTCCTGTACTTGTTCTCATACATGAACCATCCACATAAAGTGTCAGGTCTGGATCGGGCAATGCAATGTCTGTCAAGTCTTGTCTTGGTTTCGTAGTTGTGTTAATGACTTCCACACAGTCATGTGGTGTAGGATCTGCTGTAATCGAGGGTAACAATGTAGCAGGGTTTAATATATTGCAACGTCTGATCTCTATGTGTGGCTGAAACAGTGTCAGTTCATATCCTGTCAATCATGCTAGGGTCAAGTGCTGAGTCTGTGTCCTGTTTAGGAGAACTTCCACGGAGTGTGGAACCTGTACTGTCAGAGGATGTCCTAATACTATGGAGTCGCTTTGTCTGATAGCTAGAGCTGTTGCTGCAACTGATTTTAGGCACGCAGGCAGAGCCTGGGCTACTGGATCCAATGTACTAGAAAAATAAGCACAAGGCTTGTGTTTTCCTGCTTGATCTTGTGTGAGAACAGATAATGCTGTGCCATCGCGTTCAGTGACAAAAAGTGTAAAAGGTTTGCTGTAACATGGTGTCGCTAAAACAGGTGCTTGACATAAAGCTTTCTTCAGTTCATCAAAAGCTTGTGTATGTTCCTGAGTCCAAGGGAGGACAGTCAAAGTCGCTGCCTCCTGTGTTGTCAACTGTATGAGTGGTTTGGCTAGATATGCATACTGGGGAATCCATTGTCTACAGTAAGAAGTGAGGCCAATGAAGGCCCGTACTTCCTTTTGTGTCTTGGGCTGTGGAAGATGTGCAATTAACTGAATGTGGTCAGGTGTCAACTGTCTACCCCTCTTGGACAGCAAGTGTCCAAGGTAAACCACTTGCTGGGCACAGAATTGTAGCTTCGAAGGGGACACTTTATGCCCCTTTTCGGCCAGAAAATACAAGACTGTCAGTGATGCACGTTCACAGTCACGTTCTGTTCGAGCGGTGATCAGGAGATCATCAACGTACTGGAGCAGGGCAGTGTCAGTAGGCATGTGAATACTGTCTAGTTGTCGTTTCAGTGCTTGGCTGTAAATACTAGGGCTTTCTGTGAACCCTTGAGGAGCACGTGCAAATTTGAAGCTTTGGCCATTTAAACAGAATCCGAAAAGATACTGGCTTTCCGGATGAATGGGGACACTAAAGAAGGCGTTCTTGAGATCGATTACAGTGAAGAACACAGCTTCGGAATCAATGGCAGTCAATAAAGAAGAAATGTCTGGGACCACTGGGTACTGGGGTATTATGCATTTGTTTAATTCTCGAAGGTCAATCACCACTCTGTAGACCGGTGGTGCATTAGGGTCAGTTCGTTTAAGAATCGGGATGATTGGAGAATTACACACATTGGAGTCAGTTTCTACAACCACTCCTTGTGCAATGAGTTCGTCAATAATTTTCAGTAAGGCTGCTACAGCCTCAGGTGGTAACTTGTATTGTCGGATTCGTGGCAGTACAACTCCTTGTTTGAGAGTAACACGATATGGTGTAATGTGCATACAACCTACATCAGTTGGACCTTGCGCCCATAAATGCTGTGGTACATTCTGTAATCGTGGATCAAAATCTCTTAACACATAATGTCCTTTAAAATCACGTAAAAACAATCTCACTCCTTTCGGAGAACAACAAATCACTGCCCCTAGCGCTTTCAATGTTTTTATACCAAGCAAGTTTTCTGGACATTTTTTCGTGAGTAACAAGTCTGTAGTGCGAGACAATGGACCAACTTCTAGGGAAACTGGCTTTGACACTTCGTTAACAATAGGCTTTCCTGAAAATCCCAGGGAAACATTCTGTGAGCCTGAGAGGGGTGCCCCTGCAACCTCGTCATGACTGATAGTAGTTCTGCTCCCCCCTGTGTCAATCAAAAATGTTCTGTCTTTCCCTAATACCTGACTATGTACATAGGGACCCTCTTGATCTACAGGAACTTCGATAAGGGGCAAGCCAACCTCCCTCTCTAGGCTGTTTCATGAGTACTGCTGATAATCTGGGTAGTCTGACTGTGCATACTGGTACATTTGTTGCGTGACATGTTGTGTGGCAGCAATGGGTTGGGGTTGGGGTACAGCTACTGTCTGTTGCGTGTTCTGAGGAGGTTGCGTGTTCTGCGGAACATTTTGTGGAACATGTTCTTGTCTAGGTGCACGCGGTCTTTCTTTCGTCTTGCCTGTAGCGATATTGTGTCTCAAAACGGCACATTCGTTTATATAGTGACCTGGCTGTTTACAATAATTGCAGTTCCCTTTAACAGGAGCTGCAGAATGACTGGACGGTGCCATATCCCTCTTCTGACTATCAGCTGGGACTGACTGAGCAACTAGTACTTTCATTTTTGTGTCTTTTATACGTCTCTGTTCATGATCATGTTCTTCTCTAATTCGGTTCTGGTGGTACTGTAACATCTGTAACATTTGGGAAGGACTATTTGCTTGCCATGTACTCTCGACTTTCAGTACTCTATTTTTAACTTGTGGTAAGGAATTCTCTACTAATTTGGTCACAAAAAGATGTGGATACGATTCACTACTTGTCTTCAGGCCGCTATTAATAATGAAACATTTCTCGAATCTGGAATAAAAATCACTAGTGTCTTCGTCTTGTTTCTGTTTGCAGGCTGAGATAGCATCCCAGTCTTCCTTTTTAGTAGCTAGTAATCTTGGCAAAACCTGTACTAATAACTCTGGTAATGCTTTAGCTTTTTCCCCAAGACCAGTACCAGGGACTCGTGTATTGTCTTCGTTTTCTAATTCTGCCCAATCAATCTTTTTCTCTCCCACCTCCCACTCTTTTTCTTTGAGTTTTTCGTAAATCCCTGCAGGCAACAGAACTTTCAACATTTTAATGATATCGGGGTACGTATACTCCCCCATGCGGAGCATGTCTTTTAATTCACAGTGAAACCCTGCTGGATCTTTATCGTAACAGGGTACTAATTTTTTCATTTCCAATAATTCCATTTTCGTTAAGGGGGTGTAAACAAATACTTGTTCAAGCTCACCCCCTGTTGTCCGGACTGGATGAACTTCTCGTAAGGGATTCTGTCTGTCTATGTAAAATGTTTTCCTTACTGGGGGTGGAACGGGAACAAAATGGGGAGTCAGGAAAGTTCTGTACTTGTGTCGCTGTTCTAGAATGATATTAATTAAATTGGTACCTAGGCCTCTCCATCTACCTAGGAGTAACTCTTCCAATATATTATATAAGGGACCTGGATCAGAATGCTGACTTTCGTACAATGTAATGAGATGTTGAATCATGTACATACCAGCTAATCGCTGTTCGTCTGGGGAAAGATTCAAAAATGTTTGCGCTACTGAGTCATCTTTATATAAGCTAGTATTGCCAGCCCATTGTACTGCTGACCGGGCTAGTTCCTGTTCATGCATGGTACTAAGTTCACTGTAACCTATTCATTGCTTCAGTACTTTATCAGTGGCTTGGAATAGATGCTCAAGAGAACATTGTTCTGGTATGGGAGAAAGAAAACGTTTCTTGCATTCTGGGCGTATGGGTCTGTCAAAGGGTCTCGCCCTACCTACGTACGCTATTCTACTTGCATTCCCAGTTTCTATATCATCGTCTTCTGAGACTTCATCCTCCGCTTTCTTGGCTTCTCTCGCTGCTCTTTCCCTTTCGTGTATGTCTAGAATTTCTTTACGAATCTTTCTATACATGGATTCTATACGACCTTGTTTACTATGTTTACCATCAGCTATGTTGTCACTCCATTTTGTCAGGACTTTCATCTCTTCTTTGCTTTTACCTGGCTGATCTTGTTCCCTTATCAAACAATTTATCAAAAACTGTAAGATCATATTTTGAGTCTCCACCTTCCTGTGTGCCATGGCCTCGTGAATACTTTCTGGTCTCTCCACCGTTCTAATAAAGTTATATCTGTTGTCTAAATGTTCCCTCATATCTGGTAAAATAGTCAAATAGTTTGTAACACGTCGTACACGTATTGAATATATAATCATCTGGTCTTCGCCTGGTACTGGATCATATCTGCAATCAGTAAGGTACTGTTTAAGGGCTGCGTATGTAGCTACTTTTGGTGTGCGCTGTAATGCTGCTTCTCTTATTGTTGTTCGTTTCACTTGAGGCGGGGTGATAGGGGTACCTCCTACTGCTCCTCCTGAAGTGTGATCGTCAACTATTACTGGCTGTGCTGTCGCTGGTGGTAGTGTAGCTGGTAAAGTAGGTGTAGGTAATGTAGGTTGGTCCTGGGTTACAGGTGGATTAAAAGGATTGCCAGGACCAGAGGCAGGAGAAACAGTGGGGGGAATCGTGTCATGAACAGGGTTGTGAGGATGAATATTTGGAGGAGGATTTGTATTTACATACTCTGGGACAGTGTCATCTAAATAGGAAGAAAGAAAAATTTCCGCTGCGGTCTGTTTGTGACGAAGTTTAGTCGGGACCAATGGTGGCGGTAAATTACTGGGTACTTCCGGGGTCGCTTTAGGCAGGCCCTCGGCAAGAACGGGATACATGCCTTTAATAAGGGCATTTCTTTGTCTGTCTAATTGTTCCGCTTTAACTCGTTCACCTTCTTCTAGTAGTTCTCTTTCTTTTGCTTTTTCGGATTCTTCTCTGCTTTTCTCTGCTTTCGTAATTTCTTTCTCTGTTCTTCTACGCGCTTCTTTACGCCATAATTCTATGGCATCTTTCTGGGATTGTCTGGCTTTCTTTTTCCAAAGTGCTTCCTCTACTCTCATGATGCATTCAGCATCCCATGTCCCTGAAACAGGCCATCTATATTTCTCTTCCAGATCCTTGGTGTAGTCAACCCATAAGTCTAAGTACAGTATGGCATCTAAGCCATGTTTATGGTACATAAAATGTCCGGGAGTGTCCCTAGGCGGGACGGGAACTGCTTCTTCGAGTATCCCTTTCCTAGTTCCTATCTGACGTAATTTCGAGAACAGCGGCATATTTGAACTTACTTGAACGTGGACACAATAAACACAGTAATGAATAGCAAACAATCATTCATACCACGACATTAAACACATTAAAACATTTCGGACAGATACTACCTGGTACATAGAAAAACACAAACTCTGAAAATCTCGAGAAACAATACTAGAATACTGGATCACTGGATGCACTGCTAAAACAGTACAGACATACCGGTCCCATAAAGAGACACGTCATACCGTATCCACCTAAGTGAACGCGTCTGGACCGGATCTGTGTACCCAGACCCGTCTTGACCGGGCACAAATTAATGAACCCGTCTATATGCGTTCCCAACAACGGTACTCACCGGGAAGCAGAACTGAAGGCCTCGGACACTCGACACTGGACTGGACTGGACTGCTACGGCATCTGGCTGCTACTACGCATGCGCTTCGGAACAGGTGGGCCTCCGGATACCTCGGACCTTGCTCTCTCGGCTTGGGCTCTGGTCGGGACTCTCCGCATTCCTCACCGCCTCGTCTGGATGCCGGACCGCAGTCTCCGTCTCCTCCGTGGGCCTGAGGGAGATAGCAGGAAAACCCGCAGGTGTGCACAGGAGTCCGTCACGGCTGTAGAAGGGGTCAGGGGCCTGCGTTACATCGCCGGCGCGTGGGGAAGGGGAGGGGTCCCTGTTCGGGCGCCAGATTATGTGGTAAATAAAATTACCGGGACTATTTTTCTATACATTAAATGACAATAAGGATAGCTCAATAAAATGAGAGGCAGAGTCCGTGGTATCTGAGTCATACGGGCTTTAATTAAAGTGGCTCGAGACACTGGACATCGGGTTCCATCACCACTAAGGTTCAGGAAGGGATATTCAACATTTTATTAACATCACACATTATATATAGTAAAACTGTATAATTGAAATGAATACAGTAGGCGTAACAAGTGAAAAGAGAAGAGATAAGAACACATGGGCGTAAAAGAAGGCGTGTACAGGGGCGTACACGGAGGTGTGTACTGGAAACGTCACAGAAGTGTCATAGGTGGGTGGATGCATAGAGAAAGTTTGCAGGGTCAGCAGAAACCTTTACCCTGGATGCGTGCGCAACTGAGCATGACGTGTAACTGGGGAGAGCTGGGGGGCTTGACTTTAGCATTAGTAGGGGAGTCTTGGTGTCTGGGATGTCAGAACGACCTGCACCTATAGCATATCTGATATCTTGTGTTTGGAGGATGTGTTGTCTGAAGCTAAAGGTCTCTCGGGCAGAGGCCGTTCAATACTGAATGCTAGTGCGTGCATATGGTTCTTCATGCATGTACGGGGGCCATGGGCCTACCATGGTAACGGGTTCAGTAAATCACTTGCAAGGAGACAGGAAAGCAGGGCCCTTTGCTCTGCAGCCGGGAATTTGTTTACCTATTTCACTAGACTGGAATGTGTTTTTTACGGAGGCTGAGCAGATAACTGTAGGCAAAATACCGTCTTGGCAGGCAGGCCAGGCCGAGCCGGGCACCGCTTGGCTGGGCAGGAAGTAAGGCAGAGGTTAGGGATGCATACCTAAACTGCAGCTTTCAGAGACAGAAGAGACTCGGAGCCTCAATTAAGGGCCTGGCTCGACTGAGACAGAAAAACGTGGAAAACGTGTGCTTTGCGATATTTAAAAGTGCACCATGTAAATGCATTGGAAACGTAGGCTTTGAGGCTGAATTATCGTTTCGTTCATGGAGGGCCTGGTAGATGACATGTTAACGTTGGACGCAAATGCAATTGCGTCTTCATGGCGGACACGGGAAGGGAATTACATGACATACATGGGGCACGGGTGCATGGATAGGGTGCGAGTGGGGGTCACACTGACTACCTAAAAATTTCTATTTCCTCACAAGAAAGACTTCCAAAAAAGAATTATAATTATTTGTTTTTCATATCTCATCAGCTGCCAGTTTTACAGCTATGGGGGCCGTGGAATAAAGCAAAAGGTTAAAAGAGTGTCAAACCCTCCAATATTCGAGCTAGAAAACTGGAGTCTGTACCTGTGGCCTTAAAATAATTGAAGTGGCTGCTTTCACCATCTAACCCAACAGTCTCAAATGCAGAGCAGGATTCAGCTCCATGCCACAGATTTTATTGAATGTATATTTATTTTATAAGGATATTCTGAAAAGTTACTATGGTTGCGGCCTTCCTGGAGTATGATGCACTCAACTATCTCTTCAGGTTCTCAACAAGTAGGTGTCAGAATTTGAACTCATGAACAGTATAGATACTAGAATTGTATTTACCTGGTGAACCAATTTGCTATTACCTAGTGAACCAATTTGCGAGAGTTGCAAGTTACAATTCTGTGCAATTTGCGACTCCCTAACCTGAATGGTCGTACATCTGGCCCTTTGAGGTGTATACATTCATTCTGTACGCTAAAAACCCACTGACTGCGAAACATGCACTAGCGTGCTCCACATATTGGCATCAGTCAACAGGTCAGTGTTATAGGCTTCATTGTCTGCAGATATTTTCTGAAAGGAAGCAGCTTTCGAAATATAGAAGGAACTCGTTCTTACTCAGGTATCCTGAGCTCTTATAATTGTTTTTAAGAGTATAATGTTAGAGTACTATAAGAATAGGCATTTCAGGAATAGGTATCTGCCCGTCTACCTGTTTACACCCAAACATGCCTGTCCGCTATTGATCATATAATTGGCATTTCTGTCTTTTTGGCATTCTGTTGTATCTGTCTGAATTTGTCTTTTCCCCTCTATATATCTGATTTTCTATCTATTCGTCTTTTTGCATTACTTTCTTTTTACTTGGTTTTCCGTTCATTGGTCTGTTTGCTGTCAGTCAGTTTTTCGATTTGTCCCTCTGTCTGTCTTTCTGATAAAGCATCTTTCTCTATGTACCTCTGCATGTTCTTCTGTCTATCTCTCAATCTTTTTTTTTTCCATTCTTGTGCCCAATGCTCTAACGGCCCCTGCATCATCCATCCACACAATCATTCACCCATTCAAATTCATTCATCCATCCATGCATTCATCCATATATCCATTCACCAGTCGCATTCTCTCAATTTTCTGATTCAATCTCTCTCATTCCATCTCTTGTTATATGTTTCTATTTCTATATATCTCTCTAGGCCTAAATCACAAGCCACTTTCTATAAATTCTTTTGGCTTGCTTCTTACTCCGAACTTAGGTGGACCTCTAAAGTCCCTTTGACTAACATATTAATTCTAATAACATCACGTGTGTGATTTCACATGCATCATTATTTTGTTGTGTGATGTTCATTAAAAATGTCCCACTAACTTTCAGTATGGGTGACTCATTATTTAATTGCTATTCTGAAACATTTACAAGTGAAAGCTGATTTGACCAGGCTAAATGTGAAATAGCAAGAACAAGCCTTGTTTAAGGAAATTGGTTTGGCTTCTAAGTGAAAGTGCAGCTTTACAAAAAAATTAATGTATGAGTATTGTGGATGGATGAATAGGTGATTGCACAACATCAGTCAATGGTTGGATGGATGTATGATGCCACCCACTCAATTACTACTCACCCATTAACATGGTCCCTCATCTTTGCATTCATTTAATCACACATTGACTATTTTTTTCATTTGTCACTCACCAATTTACAATACCACAGACACAAATTGGCCAGTCGATGCACTTTCAGGTATAAGTCTGACTTATTGGCCTTTCTAATGCTTTCTCTCAGACTCCTAAAATATTGCTTGGGAGGGAAGGATTAAAATGTGTCCTAGTTGGGGTGGGGGGGGGGGGGGAATTACCTGCTGACAAAAGCAGGGACAAGGGCACAGTCTTCGCTGCCCTTGTAACCAAAGCCTCAAGCAATTTTAAAACCCGGAATGTGTCCTACTTGTAATTGGGGATGCAAAAGGGGGTGGTGATGGACGGAGCATCTGAATCAATCACACACTCACACCCAGTCAAAAGATCAGGGCTTAATCCATCACCGTTCTTTAGCCCACTCTGCCACCCCAGTTCAGACATGGCTATATGCAAATCAGTCTGACCCCGTGCCTCATGGGAACAGTCCAGACCGAACTGCCAAGCCATGTCTTCCCTGGACTGGAAACAAGCTTCCGAGGACCAGTTTCTGGCATTCCAGCCGTCTTCAGCCCAGCTTGCTTGAATCCAGTGGCAAAGTGAGCAAGGGACTCACGTCTGAGCATACCCTGCCACACTTATGGCAGCCAAAAGCGGTACAAAAGGGGGTGGTGATGGACGGAGCATCTGAATCAATCAAACACTCACACCCAGTCAAAAGATCTGGGTTTAATCCATCACCGTTCTTTAGCCCACTCTGCCACCCCAGTTCAGACATGGCTATATGCAAATCAGTCTGACCCAGTGCCTCATGGGAACAGTCCAGCCCGAACTGCCAAGCCATGTCTTCCCTGGACCGGAAACAAGCTTCCGAGGACCGGTTTCTGGCATTCCAGCCGTCTTCAGCCCGGCTTGCTTGAATCCAGTGGCAAAGTGAGCAAGGGGCTCACGTCTGAGCATACCCTGCCACATTTATGGCGGCCAAAAGCGGTACAAAAGGGGGTGGTGATGGACGGAGCATCTGAATCAATCAAACACTCACACCCAGTCAAAAGATCTGGGTTTAATCCATCACCGTTCTTTAGCCCACTCTGCCACCCCAGTTCAGACATGGCTATATGCAAATCAGTCTGACCCCGTGCCTCATGGTACCAGTCCAGCCCGAACTGCCAAGCCATGTCTTCCCTGGACCGGAAACAAGCTTCCGAGGACTGGTTTCTGGCATTCCAGACGTCTTCTGCCCGGCTTGCTTGAATCCAGTGGCAAAGTGAGCAAGGGACTCAAGCCTGAGCATACCCTGCCACACTTATGGTGGCCAAAAGCGGTACAAAAGGGGGTGGTGATGGACGGAGCATCTGGATCAATCAAACACTCACACCCAGTCAAAAGATCTGGGTTTAATCCATCACCGTTCTTTAGCCCACTCTGCCACCCCAGTTCAGACATGGCTATATGCAAATCAGTCTGACCCCGTGCCTCATGGGAACAGTCCAGCCCGAACTGCCAAGCCATGTCTTCCCTGGACCGGAAACAAGCTTCCGAGGACCGGTTTCTGGCATTCCAGCCGTCTTCAGCCGGCTTGCTTGAATCCAGTGGCAAAGTGAGCAAGGGACTTACGTCTGAGCATACCCTGCCACACTTATGGCGGCCAAAAGCGGTACAAAAGGGGGTGGTGATGGACGGAGCATCTGGATCAATCAAACACTCACACCCAGTCAAAAGATCTGGGTTTAATCCATCACGTTCTTTAGCCCACTCTGCCACCCCAGTTCAGACATGGCTATATGCAAATCAGTCTGACTCCGTGCCTCATGGGAACAGTCCAGCCCGAACTGCCAAGCCATGTCTTCCCTGGACCGGAAACAAGCTTCACAGGACCGGTTTCTGGCATTCCAGCCGTCTTCAGCCCGGCTTGCTTGAATCCAGTGGCAAAGTGAGCAAGGGACTCACGTCTGAGCATACCCTGCCACACTTATGGTGGCCAAAAGCGGTACAAAAGGGGGTGGTGATGGACGGAGCATCAGAATCAAACACTCACACCCAGTCAAAAGATCCGTGTTTAATCCATCACCGTTCTTTAGCCCACTCTGCCACCCCAGTTCAGACATGGCTATATGTAAATCAGTCTGACCCCGTGCCTCATGGGAACAGTCCAGCCTGAACTGCCAAGCCATGTCTTCCCTGGACCGGAAACAAGCTTCCGAGGACCGGTTTCTGGCATTCCAGCCGTCTTCAGCCCGGCTTGCTTGAATCCAGTGGCAAAGTGAGCAAGGGACTCACGTCTGAGCATACCCTGCCATACTTATGGCGGCCAAAAGCGGTACAAAAGGGGGTGGTGATGGACGGAGCATCTGAATCAATCAAACACTCACACCCCGTCAAAAGATCTGGGTTTAATCTATCACCGTTCTTTAGCCCACTCTGCCACCCCAGTTCAGACATGGCTATATGCAAATCAGTCTGACCCCGTGCCTCATGGCAACAGTCCAGCCCGAACTGCCAAGCCATGTCTTCCCTGGACCGGAAACAAGCTTTCGAGGACCGGTTTCTAGCATTCCAGCCGTCTTCAGCCCAGCTTGCTGGAATCCAGTGGCAAAGTGAGCAAGGGACTCACGTCTGAGCATACCCTGCCACACTTATGGCGGGCAAAAGCGGTACAAAAGGGGGTGGTGATGGACGGAGCATCTGAATCAATCAAACACTCACACCCAGTCAAAGGATCTGGGTTTAATCCATCACCGTTCTTTAGCCCACTCTGCCACCCCAGGTCAGACATGGCTATATGCAAATCAGTCTGACCCCGTGCCTCATGGGAACAGTCCAGCCCGAACAGCCAAGCCATGTCTTCCCTGGACCGGAAACAAGCTTCAGAGGACCGGTTTCTGCCATTCCAGCCGTCTTCAGCCCGGCTTGCTTGAATCCAGTGGCAAAGTGAGCAAGGGACTCACGTCTGAGCATACCCTGCCACACTTATGGCAGCCAAAAGCGGTACAAAAGGATGTGGTGATGGACGGAGCATCTGAATCAATCAAACACTCACACCCAGTCAAAAGATCTGGGTTTAATCCATCACCGTTCTTTAGCCCACTTTGCCACCCCAGTTCAGACATGGCTATATGCAAATCAGTCTGACCCCGTGCCTCATGGCAACAGTCCAGCCCGAACTGCCAAGCCATGTCTTCCCCGGACCGGAAACAAGCTTCCGAGGACCGGTTTCTAGCATTCCAGCCGTCTTCAGCCCAGCTTGCTTGAATCCAGTGGCAAAGTGAGCAAGGGACTCACGTCTGAGCATACCCTGCCACACTTATGGCGGCCAAAAGCGGTACAAAAAGGCTGTCTGTTGAGGTAGGCTGTGCCGGTCTTGTGGAGTGCTTTGGCTGCGTGGATGAGGAGCTTGAAGGATATCCTCTTGTTGACCGGGAGCCAGTGCAGGTTTCTCAAGAGGGGTGATGTGGCTGTGTCATGGTACGTCGAGGATCAGTCGTGCTGAGGGGTTTTGGATGCGTTGTAGTCGTTTGATGAGCTTGGTCAGGGCTCCCGCATAGAGGGCGTTTCCGTAGTCGAGTCTGCTACTGACGAGGGCCTGGGTGACTGTCTTTCTTGTATCTGTCGGGATCCATCTGTAGATCTTGCGGAGCATGCGGAGGGTGTTGAAGCAGGAGGAGGAGATGGCGTTGACTTGCTTGGTCATTGAGAGCATTGAGTAGAGGATGATTCCCAGGTTGCGTGCGTGGTCAGTGGGTGTTGGGGCAGCCCCCAGTGCCGTTGGCCACCAGGAGTCATCCCAGGCTGAAGGGTTGGAGCCAAGGATGAGTACGTCCATCTTGTCTGAGTTCAGCTTCAGACTGCTGATCTTCATCCAGTCGGCGACGGCCTTCATTCCTTCATGGAGGTTGGCTTTAGTGGTGATGGGGTCCTTGGTGAGGGAGAGGATCCGTTGAGTGTCATCCGCGTAGGAGATTATTTTGAGGTCCTGCTGTAGGGCGAGGTGTGCGAGCGGGGCCATGTACATGTTGAACAGTGTCGGGCTGAGAGAGGATCCCTGGGGTACACCGCAGATGATCTTGGAGGCTTTGGAACGGAATGGGGGAGGCGGATGCTCTGGGTTCTGCCGGAGAGGAAGGAGGTGGTCCATTCCAGAGCCCTGTCTCGGATCCCTGCGGCGTGGAGGAGTGCGCGTAGAATGCTGTGGCAGACGGTGTTGAAGAAGGCGGAGAGGTCTAGGAGGATAAGTGCTGCGGTCTCACCGTTGTCCTGCAGGGTGCTGATGTCATCGGTGGCAGTGATGAGGGCGGTCTCGGTGCTGTGGTTGCTGTGGAACCCTGACTGGGAAGGGTCCAGGATTCTGTTTTCTTCGAGGTATCGGGTTAGCTGTCTGTTGACGGTTTTCACGATGGCCTTGGCCGGGAAGGGGAGCAGAGAGATGGGCCGGAAGTTCTTGAGGTCTCTTGGTTGTGCCTTAGGTTTTTTGAGTAGGGCGTTGATCTCGGCGTGTTTACAGCTCTAAGGGAAGGTCGTGGTCTTGAGAGAAAGATTGTTTACGTTGTGCAGGTGGGGTGCGATGGAGCTGCTTGCTTTCTTGAAGACATGGTGCGAGAATGGGTCTGACAAAGAGCCGGAGTGGATTGTGCTTATGGTCTTGATGGTGTCATCGACGCTCACGCTGGTCCAGGATAGCAGGGGGTCGTGGTCGATGGTGTGCGGAGGGTCTCTTGTGTACTTGTCTGTTGGGGCTGTCTGGATGTTGAAGCTGTCGTGGATGTCTGCTATCCTGCGGTGGATGTAGGTGGCGAGGGAGTAGCACAGGGCTTGCGACGGTGGGATGTTGTTGGTGTTGGAGCTTGGGTTGGAGAGTTCCTTCACAATGTTGAAGAGCTCCTTGCTATTGTGTGTGTTGTTGTCGAGGCGGTCTTTGAAGGAGCTCCTCTTGGCCGCCCTGATGAGGTGGTGGTGGTTGCGGATGGCGTCCTTGTGTGCTGCGTGGCTGTCCGTAGTTTGTTCACTGTGCCATTCCTTCTCTAGTTTCCAGCAGGCTTGCTTGGAGGCAAGGAGTTCTGGGGTGAACCAGCTGGCCCTCTTGCTGGTGTCTCTGTGGGGGGGTTTCTTCAGCAGGGCGAGGGTGTTGGCGCAGTCCTGGATCCAGCGTCTGGGGCTGTGGGCAGCGTCGTCGGTGTTGGAGGGTTTGGTCAGTGGGCTGAGAGCGAGGGTTGCATGTAGTTGGTCTTCGGTGATTTTGCTCCTGCAGCGGCGGGGGATCTGTTGGGTGCGGTGGTGTGTGGTGGGTTTCTAGAAGGCGAAGTGGATGCAGCGGTGGTCGGTTCAGAGGTGTTGGTGGTGTGGCTGCTGGAGACGTGCGGGCTTGAGGAGAAGACGGGGTCGAGCGTGTGGCCGGCGGAGTGGGTGGGTGCTGTGACGAGTTGCCTCAGTCCAAGGGTGGCGAGGTTATCGATCAGGATTGTGGAGTTGTTGTAGTTGTTGTTCTCAAGGTGAAAGTTCAGGTCTCCGATGAGGATGTAGTCAGTGGAGGTCAAGGCATGCATGCTGATGTAGTCGGCGATGCAGTCGCTGAACTGGGGACAGGGTCCGGGGGGTTGGTAGACGAGGGTGCCTCTGACGTTGGAGTTAGGGTCTGTGTAGATCTGGAAGTGCATGTGTTCGGCGGTGCTGAGCACGCCTTCAGTGCTAGTCGAGACCCTGATGCTCTTCTTGTGGACGATCGCAATTCCTCCTCCGACTCCGATGGGGTGATCTTGTAGCCATCTGGCTATGGCGATGTTGGGTGCAGAGGAGTCGTTTAACCAGGTCTCTGTCAGAACGGTGACATCTGGGGATGTTGTGTTGAGTAGGTCCCAGAGCTCGACGGCGTGTTTGCGTGCAGAGCGGGTGTTCAGTAGTATGCATCGGAGGTGGTTGAGGTCTTTCTTGGCGGGTGGTTTGTCGGCTCTGAGACTAATGTAGCTACAGTTCTGGCAGGTGAAGGGACCGTGTGTGCATTTTGGGGCAGCCTTGAAGCAGGTGTGGGTCTGTCCGGAGTTGAGAATGTGTTGAGTGCTGGCGTCGTAGTTGTGGCGGTCATCGTGGCAGGTGTGGGGGCCAGGAGTTCTGGCGCTGGGTGTGGTCCAGGCACGGATGGGCGTGGATGAGTGTAGACGGGCTTGCCTATATGGGGAGGGAGAAGCAGCTGGGAGGTGGTAGGTGGGGGTAGCAAGTGGGCAGTCAGGGTGGCGGGCGCAGGGGACACAGCAGCGGGGGCAGTGAGGGACGATGAAGGGAACAGAAGGCAAAAAGGCACAAAAAATGAGGGAAAACGAGTGTCACAGAAGGCAAGAGGGCACAGAAATACAGGTGAAAAATGAGTAGCACAGAAGGCAAAAAGGGCACAGAAATACAGAAAAAACGAGTGTCAGAGAAGGCAAGAGGGCACAGAGATAGGGAAAAAACGAGTGGCACAGAAGGCAAAAAGGGCACAAGAATACAGGGGCAGCTTTGAAACAGAAAACAAAAACGGGCAGAGAGGCACGGGGGCAGAGAGTGGAACAGAAGGTAAAACCGGGACGAGAGACACTGGGCAGTGAGGGATACAGAAGGAAAAACCAGACAGAGACACGGGGCAGCAAGGGGTTGAGAAGGAAAAACCGGGCAGAGACACGGGGCAGCGAAGGGTACAGGAGGAAAAACTGGGCTGAGAGACACAGGGACAGCGAGGGGAACAGAAGGGGGAAAACCGGCACGGACCACGAACAGGCAGTGAGGGAAGACAGAACAACAGCTGTCACAGACACAACAATGAAATACAGGCAATACAATAAAACAATAAAGCGGAATTTGGGGAATTAATTCTCTTTCAATACTGAGGGTCCCTGAGGGCCAACTAGCCCAAAAGGTATCTCCAGTATGCACCAGGGAGCTGCGTTGCAGACAGGTGTTATGAGGCCATGCCCCTTTTTACACCTCTCTTCAACGCAGCTCTGTGGCGCTTACTTGAGGTACCTAGTGGGCTAGTTTGAGCCTAGGGACCCTTAGGATTCAAGGGGACTCAATCTCTCAACTTAGAACAGCCACAGGGCGTGTTTACACAGTGGTGAAGGGAGGGGAGCGGGCCTGAGGTAATGTGTGCAAACACACCCTGTGGCACGTTTTAAGTTGGGGAAATAATTCCCCTTCAATCCTGAGGGACCCTGGGGGCCAACTAGCCCACCAAGTGCTTCCTGTAAGCACCACTGCACTGCAGATAGGTGATGCAGGCCGTGCCCCTTTTTACACCTCTCTGCAATGGCGCTTACTGGAGGTACATAGTGGGCTAATTTGCCCCTAGGGACCTTCAGGATTCAAGGGGACTTAATATCCCAACTTAAAATGGCTACAGGGCGTTTACACAGTGGGGAAGGGAGGGGATGGGGCCTGAGGTGACGTGTGCAAACACTCCCTATGGCGTGTTTTAAGTTGGGGAAATACTGTCCCTTCAAACCTGAGGGCCCCTGGGGACCAACTAGTCCACCAGGTGCTTCCAGTAAGCACCACTGCGCTGCGTTGCAGAGAGGTGATCTAGGCCATGCCCTTTTTTACACCTCTCTGCAACGCAGCTCTGTGGCGCTTACTGGAGGTACCTAGTGGGCTACTTGGACCCCTGGGACCCTTCAGGATTCAGGGGACTTTATCCCACAACTTAAAATGCCCACAGGACGTGTTTGCACACATGTCACCTCAGGGTCTCCCCCTCCCTTCATCAGTGTGCAAATGCACCCCGTGTAGTGTTTTAAGAGGTAGTTTTAACCTCCCTGCCCTATTATGTACTAGGGGCTTACAGAGGAGGTCATGCTAATCACAGGGGTACCCCGATGCATAGTGTTCCCTAGTGTATGTAGGTGTTTTCACTATATTCTAAGTGTCTTTTAGCATTGCACTGGCCCTAGGACTGGTTAGTCAGAGTCAGTTAACACCAGTACCCGTCTGAAAAAGTTGAGGGTACAGGATGATTTTGCAACAACGCCTTTTTCTGCTCCTCTGTTTGTTCTTTCTGCACGTCTTCCTTCTTCCTGCACGTAGGTGTTTTCACTATATTCTAAGTGTCTTTTAGCATTGCACTGGCCCTAGGACTGGTTAGTCAGAGTCAGTTAACTCCAGTACCAGTCTGAAAAAGTTGAGGGTACAGGATGATTTTGCAACAACGCCTTTTTCTGCTCCTCTGTTTGTTCTTTCTGCACGTCTTCCTTCTTCCTGCACTTTTCTTCATCTTTGAGGACTTCTGTTGCTTCTTTCTGCATTTCTTTTGCTTCTTTCTGTGTTTTTTTTCTTCTTTCTTTACATGTCGTACCTCTGTAGGCATTGGTAGAAACTAGCATTTAAAAACTGGGAAGGGCTGTATGGGTGATTTAGTGTGTGTATAGGTGTGTTGGTGAGTGAATGAATGTCTCAGTGGTATATGTGTGAGCAACTACATATGTTTTAAGGCAGTATATGTGAGTGTTGGAATATATAAATGACTATATGTTAAAGTAAGTTATTTGAAGAGTGTGTGTATAAATGAGTGTCTGCTTGTATTAGTGATTATATAAGACAGTAAGTATGTGTTAGTATCTGCATAAATACGTGATTTGGTGTGTATAACTGTACACATGAGTAAATTGGTATGTGATTGATTCTTTGCATGACTGACTAGGTGTGTGAGGAACTCTATGGATGAGTGGTAGAGTGTTACTGCATGTACTGTATTGATGAGCAACTGCATGTATAAGTGACTGGATGTGTGTATAGACCTAGGAAATCATGGGTGGATTTAGTATCAGGCATTGGTGTGTGTATGGTTTCAAAAATAGTAGTCTGTATTTTAGAGTGCGTGTATCAAAGTTTATATTAGGGCATCAGTATATGCATCAGATTTTCACATGGATGATGTCATCAGTGATGTCATCAGTGATGTCATTTGAGATGTCATCAGTGATGTCACTGACCATGTCATGAGTGATGTAATATGTGACGTCATCACCAGTGCATTACGGGCGCGCGAGTTATAGTTAGCTCAACTAACAATAACAGGCTAATTTCTCTGGTTTTATATGAGTCAAATGTTCAACTCATTATAACGTCCCTGACCCCTATGTTTTTTTTTGTGAATTTCTAAGGTTTTTTAAATGCTAATACCTAACTGTAACGTCTGTAAAACCTATGTTTTTTTCAGTGAATTTCAAAGGTTTATTAAATGTTAATTTAATATTTGAATGTTTATAAAACCTATATTTTTTCTATTATATTTTTCAATATTTTGGAACTCTATTATACTTCTTTTTTTAACTTTAAAATTATGTAATGTTTTATATCTTCCCACCAAAAATATGTATCTCTTTTGTTTTGTTTAGAAAACTGCACTTCCATACCGGTAGCGTACCAAGCTCCATCAACACGCAAATCCGATCCACCATATTGCTAAACTCGTAAATGATGCGCATTTCGTATCCGACGGGTTTGTGGCACCGCGTCCCGCATTACATCATATACGCATGAAATCGCCCCTGCTGCTACTTTAAACAGTATATGAAAGCAAGCGGTACTTTAAAATATTTTAAACATGTATATATTTCTAACTGTAATAAACTTATATTATGATAAATATATTTTCTCAAAATCGCGTCGGACGCGGCCTCCTTGCACGGTATGCGTTTGCCTTGTGAGCTTAAAAAAATGCATTTGATTAGTTCATAACATTTCCCATTGCAACAGTTGGACGACCCCACCCATTTTAGTAATTCTCTCTACAGCGTTTGCTGACAGACACCTCTTCTGCTTAAAGAGCTTTTTTGAAAAGTTTTTTGCTGTAAACACATATCTTATACTACACACAACATGCTAAGATCATTTTGATCAATATTCATGGTCTGTACATTAGCCTTCCACGTGTGATGGCCATGCATCTCAAACATTACATCAAAAAACAAATGTGTATTACACAATACCCCTGGTGTGTGTGTGCACACTATTGTGCTGCCTTTGGGCCTGGGAATTGGTGCTTCTAAGAAGTATCCTCAGCCACGGGCAGAGTGCACGTCCTAGATCACATGTGACAAGCAGTAAACAGTAATGTGTAGATTTGTATTGCTGTACGCTGTGTTGTCAGGCTTTACCAATATAGTAGTGTGTTATATGTGAGACTTTCAGATTCACGTTTGATATACATTGCTTAACTGTAATGAGCGTTATCACTGTGTATGACGGAGCCTCCCTGCTGATCCTCCCTCCATCTGAGCACATTCACATGTGTACGCTTCGGGATAGCAACACTTTCAAAAATACCGCACACCATTGACATGCGTGTCGGTCCATATCCACAACCTTGAAAACGACATGTGATGTTCGCCATTCAATCTTTTTGAACAGCATCTCATTAGCGATAGTTGCCGCCCTCAAAATACTTGTTACATTCATGTATATTGCGCATTCTGCGACGTCAAAACTGCAAAAGAAACACACATAAGTACACTTCTTGGCCAGCCAGAAACTGAACAACGCCCAGATCCCCGGAACAATTTTTCACACCCCTACGCTGGCCTGGCATAAACTAGCCCAGCCCAGTTTGCGTACATATAAACCAGTCACCGGTAGGAGTGACTACTTCGCTTCGCAGTCCCCCACAGAGCTTACAGTGCTCCTACCCTCCTTTCCTACTTTGTATAGGATAACAAGAACGCCGCGTGTCCTAGTTCTTCCACACTGCCTTAGGTGATATGGCCGCTTCCACCTCGCATATCAGAATGCGCAATAAAAAAAGGGATCCATGGGGTGTTCACCGTCCTGCCAATTAACACTGGGTCTAAATTGTGAACCCTACTGCCCGTCGTCTTCGAAACGGATCCATGAGGCGTACACCATCCTGCAATCAACACTGCATCTGAATTGTGAACACTGCTGCCCGTAGTGTTTGCACACACAACAATGGCAGCAGGTGAGCAGTGGGGCCTGGGTGCCCAGCAGCTCCAATTGAGCGTGGTGCTGCGGGAGGGATGGGCTGCATCAGCCTGAGTGCGCAGGTGCGAACAAGCGAAGTTGCCCTGCATAATGATGTGATCTCTGACCTCATTGAGTCACATCTCTGTCTCATTTTAAAGACCTGCGGGACCATACTGTAGGCCTGAGCCAGCGGCAGCGCTGCCCTACAGACACGTGTTGAGCACAGTGCTGCGGGAGGGGTAGGGTGCATCAGCCTGAGTGTGCAGGTGCAAACAAGCGATGTAGCCGTGCGTAAAGATGTGATCTATGTCTCATTTTAAGGACCTACTGGACCGTACTGTAGGCCAAAGCCAGCGGGCAGCGCTGCCCTACAGACACGGTGTATTGGCTTTTAGGGCACTGTAGTGAACTCATTACTAAGTGTACATGCACACCGACTTCCGCCACTGCATTACACGCACACATTATGCTTCTAGCGTGCGCTCTGTTCCTTTGTATGTAAACGTTGGCATAACATATAACCTTGTGTATTCTTGTGCACTCCAACTCCTCGTTGAACCACGATTACCACTAATAGTTGGTAGATCATACTTCAAAATCGAAGGGTGCACTCAACTGGTGTTTTCTATTAAGCTTGAAATAAACCTTCACTTACCTCCAGACGTTTCCACCATTAAATTATTTCTCCCTTTCCAGACACTGAATTGATTTAGCCAAAATGGGTGGAGCGGGTGCTCACCCCGTCATGATGCCCTCTGCATTCTGATGCCTTCCATCGTGGTATCAAGACACCGTCCCCGACCGGAGACCTGCTCTTCCACCCTACAAAGGTACCCCGACTCGGAGCTTTCATCAACACGTTGGACACACCGATGGTGGCCGGTGAGCAGTAAAGCCTCGGTCGCAGGACCTACAATTGAGCACAGTGCAGGGGAAGGTGCTGGGGTGCAGCACTCTGGGTGCACAGGTGCAAGCGAGCGATGTTCCCGTAGCTAATAATGTAATCTCTTGCCTCATTCATACGTTTCATTTTAAGGACTTGCTAGACCACACTCTTTCTGGCAGACCCCAGTGTCCTAGACAAAAAGTTGACAGGAGGTAAACACTGAGGGCTGGGTGCAGTAGGCCGACACTCTGTCTCCTCGTCCCTCTGTTCTTTTGACTCTCCCTCCCCTTCTCCCTTCCACCCACTCCCTCTCCCTCCCATTCTCACACTCTTCCTTTCATTTGGACTACCTTTCTTTTCCTGTTCTACAAGGCACACATACTTATGTTTCATTTTTGTCTTGCAGGTTTTGTACGCTGCTTCTGGAGGAGTCCCACCCACGTATTTCATGTTATACTGTTGTTTGTTCTAATAAACTTGTGGTTCTATTTATTTGTGTTTTTTTAATAAAGGTTATTTTTTTCTCCAATAATTAAGTGAGTGTATAGGTCTTCTTTTTCTGACAACCCTTGTCTGTAGTTTATTTTGAAAATCGTCTGTTTTTAGGAGGTTCTGAGGGAAAACATTTGTAATTTTGCGGTGCACCTACCAAATATAAACCAACAGACTATTACATAAATGAAGCCTGCGTAATTCTACAACTGCAAGGGTTCTATGCATGTATCACTTTATAACAGCATGAGTACTGCTCGTGTGATTACAGAACCAATAAGGCACTGCCTAGGACCACCGAGGCTTCAGGGACTACCGAGGCCCACCCTGAATATTTAAGTAAAGCCGCGGAGGGTGGCGATCCCCTGACTTCAGTTATTCTCGAAGCCCCCTGAACAATTAGTAAACAATACCCGGGAAGGTGGCGATCCCCTAGGCTGCGAAACGTCTCTGTGCCCTCCCGTGCCTAATATACATGTGACGTTAAGATTCCCAGTCCTACAGAGACCCCGCAATATAATAATAGGATTGGCCACGGAACATTATCCACCAGGGGCCTCATTTAAATGGGTGAGACCCCGCTTTCTTTTTTTTCTCCTTTTTTACCATCCATATCTGCTCTATTAAAGCGATACGAGGTTTTCCTCCTCTTGCCTCAACTAGTCAAACAAGGATTTGCTAACACAGGGTGAAAGCCGTGCACCCGCCCTCTAATAGCAAACATAAATGTCTCGCGGATGCACACCTCGGGACATTGTATGAACTGCGCCTGGGAGGTCGCGCTCCCTAGGACCATGATGCATTGGTTAGTATAAACGCATACTAACTCTACTTAAACACGTGTAGTACAGCAACCCAAGTGTAGTGAAGAGGCAGAGGAAGCGCAAAATCTAAAAATATAAATCCTACCAGAGGTCGGATGACATAGTTCAATGAGCCGACGACCCTGGGATGAGTAGAAACAGCTACACGAAGAAAACGGGTCTTCAGCACAACGCACGCAACTTTAAAATATTGGTGAGTGCTGCCTTCTTTTTACCTTCTCGCGCTCGTCAACACATTTATGTAGTGAAGAGGCAGACAGCAGTGGATCCAATAAGTAGATTTATTGCAGGAAAACAAGACACCTTAAACACCCACAAACAGGAGCAGACAGCAAGGCAACTCCTTATGACAGCCCTACATTCTAACATTACATAATTACATTCTAGTAGAATTACATACTAACATTCTACTATGACTTTACAGCAATGAGCTCATGGGTTCATCCAAGAGTCTTGGGACTGGTAGGGGTGAGTATTTGGCTTCCCACTCCCTGTATTATATAAACACTAACTAACAATACTTCTACAGGTATACTACAGCGCCCAGAACACATCACATTATATCAATGAGCTCACGATTTAGGATTTCATGGTTTAATCCCCGAGTCTTCAGACCAGTAGGAGAAAGTAGTTTGCTACCCACTCTCTACATACTATAAACGCATGCTAACACTACTTACACAGTTATACTACAGCGGCCAGTATGCTACAGCACTCAGAGCCCATCACTTTACAGCAATCAACTCGGTTTGATCCCCGACTCTTCACACCGGTAGGCGTGAGTACTTTGCTTCCCACTTCCGGTATATTATAAACGCACGATAGCGGAGAGTACTTGCTTCCCATTCCCTGAATGGTATAAACGCATACTAACACTTCTTGCACACGTATGCTACAAAGACCAGAGTACATCACTCTACAGCAATGAGCTCATGGTTTAGGCTCTCGGTTTCATACCCGAGTGTAGCAGCATATCATCTCAGCACCATGTCACTCTGAGCAACACCGCACTTTCAGACCGGTAGGAGTGACTATTTCGCTTCGCAATCCCCCACAGAGGTTACAGTGCTCCTACCCTCCTTTCCTACTTTTGTCACCCTTTTTTCCCCTTACTCACTTCAACAGAATCACAAAATGGCGGCCAACACTTCCTAGTCGCAACCAATAAGCAGCAAGCTTGTGCTCGTAACGCCTCAGCCAATCAGATGGCAGAATTCCCAAATATCGATATCTGTAAATTTCAATATTTCTCCAAAACTACTGAACAAATTCACACCAAATAAACAAAAGTGTGCTTTCTAGACCAAGACCCTTTCTTCCTGCCAAATTTGGGGTAATGCGGTTCACCTGTTCGACCTGTAGCCTTGTCTAAAGTTTCCCTTGGAAATTAACATGGAGAAAACACATTTTGAGACCCCCCCTTTTATCTCAGCCCCCCCTTGACCAATCACCCCCAAAATTTAACATAGGAGCTGATATGAACTAAGAATCAGTTTTGAAAATTTCATGAAGATTCATCAAACGACCCCAAAGTTATAAGTAAAACAAAAAATGCTCTTCCTATGGAAACTTGGTCCGAACTATATATCAGGCGAACCCTTGGTATCATTTGCAAAGAGGTTGGACTGATGGATCCAAAACAGCAGTCAAACAAAGATAACTGCTTTAGAATCATTACTGGATTCAGCAAACAGCACAAGGCCAATATATAATATCATCAATGGAAACTGGCCTCTGGTCATGAGTGACCCCATTATAGGTGCAATCTTACCAAATAGGGCTTTGCTTACTTTTAGTAGAGCACCCTCCCTTAGGGACCAATTGGTAGATACCTGCCCTGAGATTATTGAGAGGACCACCTGGCTACAAAATAACAGCGGCTTCTTCAGGTGTAAAACCTGTAGGTCCGGTATTCATGGGATAAATAAGAAGTCGTTTACAGATGGATTTAGTGGCCAGGAACACCCTATCACCCAAGTATTGACATGCAAAACGGAATTTGCCACACATGTTTTACAATGCACTTGTTTACTCAGGTATGTGGGTAGCACTAAGTTACCTGTGCATAAACGCATACTGCAACATTTACGGGCTATTGTCCACCAAGACAATACATATCCGGTGGCGAGGCATTTCCGAGATCATCATCAGGGCAATAACACCCGCCTCCCATACTTTATCATTGATTCTGTTAAGGCCAGCAGACAAGGAGGTGACAGGGAGGCCAAACTCAGGAAACTTGAGACCCGCTACATTTTACAATTTGATACCAAGGCACCGGGGGGTCTTAATATCATGGAAGATTTGTGCACCTGTCTACCGTAACCCCTATAATGTATATTAAGCTGCCTTATGTGACACATCTCAGTTAATCATTTGATATTTGGAAGTCACTAGGTTGTGATTAGTATCAGAATCTGAACTCTGGGAACTGTATTGTCGTCCAGTTAGGGCTTGTAGATAGTTTATCAGCGAACACGTTATAATTTTGACTGTCCACCAAGTTTAGTCTTGTTCCAACAACATCATTGTACCTAATAGACATTAACACTCAATGTGTAATGTATTATGAAAAGCTGCTGAACTGAATGTAATTATTTGGTCACACTGTGATCAACTATATATTAGGAAATCACTGAATCTGCACGTATATTCATATGTATTTGAGTTTATTTTTCAAAATTATTTTGTTGGGGTAATTTTGTTTTGATTTTATCACAATACAGTGGACATCAACTGATTATTTGATCCCTTAGATGCACAGAATATATTGTCATATCATGTATCTCAACATGGGCAATACAAGTAACCACTAAGGGGTTACAATATGTTTTTAAACTTAACAAGTGGACAGTATCGGAGTAAATCTGTGACTATGAACCAAATGTATAGCCTAATGTCAAGCATTCTTCATATTTAAGGGCTACCTGAAACTGGTAGCATGATGGTTATCACGCACTAGATATCAGGTATATAATGGGCGATGTATGAATTTTTCATACAATACTAGGCACATCGATTTTGCAATTTGGAGATAGGCATTTGCACTTTATGTTACCTTCAACATTGGAAGTAACGTTTTGAAAATGGTTTAACATTGCGTAATTTGCACATTATAACTTGCATTTGCACTTTATATGAACCTCGATATTTGAAGTGTCATTTAACATAGTGTTTACATTCCGTATTTTGCACAACTAATAAGACTTTGCCCATTACATGATTATGATATGAGATTGACATACACATATAGTAAATCTGGCTGTACATGTAAAATGTATGCATTTAGTTGGTTATAGCCATTGGGTACGATTGAGAACAATTTTATACTCTGTCCATTTATATATTGGTTGTTGTAATTACTATTTATTTGCATAATCAGGTATTTTACAGATATTTATGTTGACTTGTAGAAGTAGCATTACCAATGTGGTGTTGACTCATGAACTTGAATTGCCAACAAACAGCATCTATGCAGTATTTTGTCTATGTCCACTAAATTGCAATGATCACGTGGTGTAGATTTTTTAATCACTGGCACTTTAAAAAGAGCATTCGCATACAAAACGTTGTCATGTGAGAAAGGCTCTACGGAGCCGAAACGTCATGCGACTTACTTTGCACCAATAAATTATTCTGCACTGAACAGGTCCGTGTCCGTGAAGTCTTTGTCGGCAGGGCGAGTTGGCGCTGCCGCATGGAGTGAATATATATATATAAATATATATGTGCAACAAAGTCCAAGTAACGTACGCTCTCAACATACAAATAATCCACACCAGATAAGATGTGCCATCATTCACAAAGATGAGAAATACCCGGTGGCTAGACATTTCAGGGATACTCATTTCTCTAATCCAGCGGACATGAGATTTTTTATCCTTGAACAAATCAACAGACATCCTAGGGGGGTGATAGGATACTGAGATTGAGACAGAAAGAATCTAGATACATAATACAGTTTCAGACGAAAGATCCGGGGGGACTAAACCAGGATGAAGAGCTGGCAATACATCTTAGAACTTAGTATTGGATATGGGTTGTTTTGGGCACGTGTCCTTTCATCCAGTCTTCTCATCCAGGCCCCCCTTGTGTCTCCATACCTCCCCACTTTCTGATTCCTACAGGTCTATTTATACTTGACAGACCTGGTTTCGTCTAGTTCCACCAGACAACAAATTATGACATCAGAAATGTTCCCCCCCTTTCATACAAAAACTCCCCCTTTTCAAGCAGTACTTTTCTCACCACTGCCATTATTTGCATCTGGGTCTTTCGTTTTGTATTTTTATGAATGCTGTTACAACAATTGTATATGTTGTTTTTAAAATTTTAAATTATATTCACTTTCTGCTTATTTCTGCTATTTTACAGATGATCTGGCAGAGGCCCATCACTGTACTCACTTGCACAGGCATGTCCACCGTCTCTGCTCACGGAGACATTGAACACTTCTTCACTTTATCCATTATCTTACCACATTGGGACTACAGAGACTGTAACCACATGGCGATGCTAGTCAATCATGTAGTTAGTGAGCATCAGCTAACTTGTGTGGAGTACCGTATTCTACGTAGTAACTGATCACACATCAAAGCAATTTTAACAGCACAATGATTGATTTAGAGAGTATTAACTGATTTGTGTGAAGCAACGTATTCTACGTAGTAACTGAACATACATGTAAACATTTCTGACAGCACAAGGAATGAGTTTTCAAGTGCTATGAGTTGTGTATTTTACATAGTGACTGACCTGATCATTTTGTTCGTACTGTACTACTGCAGACATATTATGAATTCTGTCCCGACATTCTGTGAGTTACAGTTTACAAACGCAATGATTTTGCAAATTTATTACCGCATTAAGGTATTATGATTATTTCAACATCAAGTAAAATTTTCATTTGAAATGAAATGAAATGAAATGAAATGAAAATGTGACTTATAAAGCGCTACAGTTGCCCTGAGGCGTCCAGGCGCTGAAAACAGATGAGGCCCTCTTGCGGTTACTTTTCTAGGCATTAAACAGCAGGGTTTTTAGCTGTTTACGAAAAGTGGTCAGATTGGGGTTGTTCCTTAGCTGCAAAGGGAGTGAGTTCCAAAGTTTGGAAACATTATACGAGAAGGAGCGTCCTCCTGCTCTAGCTCTACGAGTTCTGGGGATCTCGGCCAGGAATGCTGTAGAAGAGCGGAGGGATTTATTCGGCTTATAGGGGGAAATCAGGGACCGGTTGATGTCTGGGCCCGTTTCCCAGAAAGTCTGGTGGGCAATGCAGAGCGATTTGAATCTTACTCTGTCCCTGATAGGTAACCAGTGCAGGGTCCTCAAGCTGGTTCTCACTGAGGTCCTCCGGGGGATGCCCAACAGAGCTCTGGCAGCACAGTTTTGGGTGCGTTGGAGCTTCTGTAGGGTGTAATCCGGGGCTCCCAGGTATAGGGCGTTATTAAAGTCCAAACGGGATTGGATAAGGCCCTGTATAATTATCTGTTTGGCCTCGAAACAGAGGAGGGGAAGGACTTTCTTGATCACTCTGAGGAGGCCAAAACAGGTGGCTGAGATCTTAGTGGCCTGTGTGTTAAAGCTCAGAGACTTGTCGAGCCAGACCCCTAAGCTTTTGATGTTGTCTCTGGGGGGTGGGGCCATTCCCATGCTTGATGGCCAGATCGGCTCTATGGAGACGGGGGAGGGTGTGCCCAGGATCATCAGCTCAGTTTTATCGTCATTCAACTTTAGGCAGGAGCTCATCATCCACTTCTTTACGTCCTCCAGACAAGCCGCTAGGTCTGGTGGCGCCTGGAGACCGCTCTTCTCTGCCAAGGAGACCACCAGCTGGGTGTCGTCCGCATAGGAGATGATCTTTACACCATGCGGACGAACAACCTCAGCCAGTGGCCTCATGTAAGCGTTGAAGAGCGTAGGGCTTAAGGAGGACCCCTGGGGGACTCCACATCCCAAGGGACGAATGGATGAGCGTGATGTGCCATCGAAGACCTGAAAGGTTCTGTTGGACAAAAAAGAATTGAACCATGTCAGGGCATCTCCGGTCACTCCTAAGTTGGCAAGACGAGTTAGCAAGATTTTGTGATGCACCGTATCAAATGCGGCACTTAGATCGAGGAGGATCACTGCCACTGATGCTCCTCGATCCAGGAGCCGTCTTGCCTCCTCAGTCACAGCCAGTAAGGCCGTCTCAGTCCCATGTTTGGTACGAAAACCTGTTTGGGAGGAATCGAGGAGATGGTTTTCCTCAAAAACATTGTCAGAGTGGTATTGACATGTTTCTCCAGAATTTTCGATGCCCAGGGGAGTAACGAGATCGGACGATAATTACTAGAGTTAGCCGGGTCTAAAGAAGGTTTTTTCAGCAAGGCCCGCACCATAGCATGCTTCCATGTTGGGGGGACTGTCCCACTGATTATCGAGGAGTTCATGAGCTCCAGGAGCATGGGAAAAATACTTGGTCTAGAATAATGCACCTGTTGCTTCATCAATTTAATGAACTGAAGACGGGATTTACCATTACAAGATGTCCGCCATTACAATGCGATCAGTCCTCTGTTGATTTCGATTAATGTTTTTTTGAACAACACTTTATTAAGACACTGTATGTTGCACTTTCTTTAACGTAATCAAGGCTTGAGAGCCGAAACATGTTGTGAGAGGAATAAATCCTGTATTCCTTCATCTTATCTGGTGTGGATTATTTGTATGTCGAGAGCGTAGGTTACTTGGACTTTGTTGCACATTTGAACTACCGGCGTGCTCCGCCGCGTGTACGCCAACTCCCGAGGGGCCCCAGCGATCGGAAGGAGCGTTGGTTTTTTGGAATATAAATATATATATATATATAGGCTTGGCAAAACCGCTTTTCTTCAGGATTTCCATTCCTGATTGGAGTCCGCCCTGCAGGACCGGAGGCCCCCGGTAAAATGGAAAAGTGCTCTTGTAATATTAATTGAGGGGGCATGGACCGCTCGTCACTGTCTGCCAGCGAAATGGACTAACCGCAGCTACTCGGCAGCATTGGCGAGAAAGGGAGATGAGAGAAACTACCCTTCTCTCGGGTAACAACGCAGAGGGCAGCGCGAAGGTTACCGTGGAGCAACTTGCAAGCACCAACAAGAATTATAGTGCAGTATGAAGTAAATTAACGCTATTAAGCACAGATTGAATTTCGATGCACATGGAGAGTGAACAATGGTGCATTATGGAACCTGAGGTAGCATTTCTGCTTCAGGCACGTGACCACTGGGAATTTTAAAACAGCTCACCTGTGATCAAGGCGTCATGGAACGCCGAAACGCGTAAGGACATTGAGCTTAGCTGCACCACGCTTAGACGAATAAAGTCTGCTGCCTCCTAAGACGCTGTTGGACTCCTTTGTTTGTGTGGCAAAACCGCTTTTCTTCAGGATTTCCATTCCTGATTGGAGTCCGCCCTGCAGGACCGGAGGCCCCCGGTAAAATGGAAAAGTGCTCTTGTAATATTAATTGAGGGGGCATGGACCGCTCGTCACTGTCTGCCAGCGAAATGGACTAACCGCAGCTACTCGGCAGCATTGGCGAGAAAGGGAGATGAGAGAAACTACCCTTCTCTCGGGTAACAACGCAGAGGGCAGCGCGAAGGTTACCGTGGAGCAACTTGCAAGCACCAACAAGAATTATAGTGCAGTATGAAGTAAATTAACGCTATTAAGCACAGATTGAATTTCGATGCACATGGAGAGTGAACAATGGTGCATTATGGAACCTGAGGTAGCATTTCTGCTTCAGGCACGTGACCACTGGGAATTTTAAAACAGCTCACCTGTGATCAAGGCGTCATGGAACGCCGAAACGCGTAAGGACATTGAGCTTAGCTGCACCACGCTTAGACGAATAAAGTCTGCTGCCTCCTAAGACGCTGTTGGACTCCTTTGTTTGTGTGGCAAAACCGCTTTTCTTCAGGATTTCCATTCCTGATTGGAGTCCGCCCTGCAGGACCGGAGGCCCCCGGTAAAATGGAAAAGTGCTCTTGTAATATATATATATATATATATATATATATATATATATATACATATATACATATATATATATATCCAGCTATAGTTGCCCCTGTCGACTCCTATGGCAGCTGACTCATCGTAAAGTCTCACGGGTTTTAAACTTGAGACCCTCTTTCTCAAAGGCTCCACATGTAAGGCTCTGTGGCTACAAAGCCTTGTGGCCCACAAAGATAGCGGGGTGGTGCACACTTGGTGGCATGACAGCCGCCCATATATCCAGCTCCAGTTGCCCCTAGCAATAAGAAGCACTCGAGACAGCAGCTTGCCGAAAATAGCCGTTATTGGTATGGAAGACCTTGCCTGTCCACTCCTATGGCTCATAAAGCCTGATGCGTTTCAAAGGTGACACCCTCTTTCTCAAAGGCTGACGAAGACAGAACAGTGCTAGCTGATAAAAATTCCCACTTAAATTAGTAACAATGACATGCCCCCAGATGAGCAGTTCACATGAAACAGTGCATTATAGGAATAGTATTCTCTGCAAATTCAGTCCGCCAATCTGAGCACATTGGGGCCCAGGGGGATTCCGGTGTCAACCGGTGTCCCCCTGGGATTATTCGCGCGATTGGAACAATACACGCGCAAGGGATTGTGGGTAGGTCGGGCTCACGGGCGGGGGCAATCAGCGTGGCGGAGGCAGGCTGAGGAGAGCGGGCACTGCGAAGGCTCGCGCGTCGCTTTGTTTTTCGTGTGAGGCGGCCCCAGAGTGCTTTTCACATTTAAAAGTGATTTTTGTTGACACGCTAGTGCCGAAATTCATCGTGTTTACCGGGATGACGTCGGAAGGTGTGCAGGCAGAGGACCGGCAACAGCTACATGGGCCTGAGGTGTCTGTCACAGTTACACCAGCTGTTCTGAGGCCGAAGAGGATGGCGTCAGATGGTGTCCTGGACGCGGTGGCAGCATGCAGACCATTTCGGGGAGTGCAGGCCAGCCATTCGGTCCCACCTCATACAGGCAAGTCTAGTGTGCGCAGGGGAAGGGCAGCAAGGAGGAGCTCAGCTGGCAGGCTGGTGTCCAAGAGTTGTCCAGCTTTATCTGCAGCTGCTAGGAGGCGACTGGGGGTGGCACCAGTTTTACGTGAGAGCAGGCCTTTGAGGCAGATGAAAGGAAAGGGGGATGCACGAGACATTTTGGGGACCCTGTTGAACTGTGTTGTGGGGGGCGCGTGGCATCTCTTTTGCTCCACAGAAGGTTCGTGGGTCCCGTCAACAGAGTCAGCCATTGTTGGGCGCGGGTGCCTTGTGGCCGCAAACCTTGTCGAAGGGTGTTCTGCCCCCTGTGGATTTAGCCCCTGAGGTGCCCTCAGCAGTTATTTCTGCCCCCCTTGTGGATTATGCTGTCGATAGCGAGGAGGAGCATGAGTTGGAGGTGTTAGACTTTGCAGGCAGTAATCAGTCCGCACTTGGGAAATTTTTTAGGAGGATTGCGAGGATGGCCAGGTGTTGGAGTTTCCTACAGCGGTTTATTGTACTCAGAGAGCTACACAGAGAGCCGGCAGCCTGGCAAAGCGCACCCAGATGAGGCAGTATGCTTTGTGTGACTTACCTGACAAGGGCCCAGTTTCGTCAAGGCGCAGGCCTTCCGGGAAGGGTTCTGGGTTTACCATGGTACCGGATTCTGAGGAACAGTTGAATGACTCAGCAGAGGTAGCGCCTGTCTTTCCTTTGTCTCGCACATCTTTTTCTCATCCACAGGTCCCATTTGACTCGGCGTTGGGTCCGCAGAAAGGTCAGTGGGTATGGGTGGAGCACTCTGCCCCTATAATGCCTGGGGCGGGTATTCGTGGACAAGTTCCGGCTGCTTCTTCTGGTAAGTTTACGGCTTCTGTCACGAGCGGACGGAGGTTGTCTCAGCATTCACGAGCCACGGCAGCACCTGGCGCCTCGAGAGGTTTGCGGGCAGAACAGGTGCTTGTTCCTGAAGGGCTATCTTTTCCGGGTGAATCAGGTGTGGATCTTGGTGACACGGCCAGGTTGGCACCATTGTTACCTGTGTCCAATTGGGAGACCTATGATGGGGGCATTGGGGATGGGGCGAGACCGGGTACCAGCAACGACAATTTTCATTTCAATGTGGCAAAGGATCGTCAAGATGATGTTTTAGACTATGCTGAGGATGATATGTTGGTGGGAAATGTTTTGGAAGGAGATGAGGCTTCTTTTTTGCAGGTTCGTGGACGCCCAGCAAAGGGCGGGGGTGCAAATAATTGTGCTAGTTTGTTGCAGGAGTCAAGAACGGGCTCCTGTGCGGTTCCTGAGCGGAATTCGTGTTTCCAACACTGGGATGAACTTCCAGAATTCTCCAAGCGGGCGGCCCAGTTACCTTCAGGTGAGCCTTGTTGGTGGGCTGCTTGGTCTGAGCCGTCTGTGGATCCACAGGTGGGGGGGGAAGGAGTCGGGTGGGTAATATCATGTTATCCGTTGATAGACGGGAGACTGGTTTAGATTTGTCACAGGTATCTGTTCCTTCAGGTTCAACTAGTAGTCGTGCAATCTCGGGTGGGAGGGATTCCATCATACTGCCGTCTCGGAGCGGCAACATTGTCTCCTCTAATGTGTCTGTTTCTAGTGATAGACATAAGAAGCTGCCTTATATGGGTTTGGCCATGCCGCTTGGTATACACCTTTCCGACATGACTAAACAGCGTATTTGGCGACATGAATTTGTGGATGTTTTTAAACTTTTGCATAGGGACATTCAAGCTAAAGAAGGTTCCAAGGAGGAGGAGTGGGAGATTGCTCGAAGGCCACGAGTTACTCGTTCCATAGAGAACTGGACCGCGGCATTTTTAATTTATGCTAGTGTGTATTGTGAAAAATATCAAGACAGGGCGGTGTCTTTGTTTAAATATATGGATACCATCCGCAAGGCTTATTTGCAGTTTGGGGGGTATGCAGGGCTGAATTATGATGAGGAGTTTAGGGCGCGGGTGGGTTTGTTTCAGGATAAGCCATGGGGTGAGGTGGATCAGGAACTTTGGCTCCAATTGATGTCGGCTTCACAGCCCAATGCTACCTTTCACACAGCAAGTGGTTTGCCTGTTACTTATCGGCCCTTTCTGCAGCGTCCCGCCCACACAGGGGTGGGTTTGGTTGGGAGGGGACAACTGCCACCCCTGGGTGCCTGTTGGAATTTTAACAGAGGATCTTGCATTCGACAATTCTGCAGGTTTAAACATGAGTGTTCCCAATGTGGTGGAAAACACGCTGTTACGCAATGTTTTGCCCAACGGCCTTATGGTGGACAAGGGAGTTTCCAAAGAGGGGGAGGGGGTGGCTTTCCAGCAGTCATGCCAAAGGGCTCCTACACCCATTAGGTTGCAGGCTTTGTTGCCATGGTTGGAGCTTTACCCGGATTATGAGGCAGCATCAAAAATATTTTGGGGTTTTCTGGAAGGTTTCAGAATTTCAGAATTGGTTATCAAAGGTTCTTTGCGTTGGTCGGATAATTTGAAATCCGCTAAGGAACTCCCTCATATTGTTCAGTAGAAGCTGCTGAGTGAGTTGTAAGCTGGTAGGATAGCAGGACCGTTTACGCAATGTCCCTTGGCCAATTTGATCATGTCCCCCTTGGGGGTGGTGCCCAAAAAATTGGCTGGTGAATACAGATTAATCCATCATTTATCATGGCCCGAGGGTCAATCTGTTAATGACTATATTTCTTCTTCTGATTCCAATGTTTCGTATGCGTCTGTTGATGATGCACTCCGTATGGTGAGATTGACTGGAGTTGGGGCTGATATGGCTAAGTGCGATGTGCAGTCCGCTTTTCGTTTGATCCCTATACATCCCACAGATTTTGAGCTTTTGGGAATGTATTTTGATGGAGCCTTCTATGTGGATAGGGTACTCCCCATGGGTTGCTCGATTTCTTGTGCCCTGTTTGAGATTTTCAGCACTTTTTTACAATGGTGTTTTGTGCAAATTAGTGGTCATCAGTCAGTTTCTCACTATTTGGATGATTTTTTCTTCATTGGCGAGGCACAGTCAGGCCAGTGTAGCAAGGCAATGCAGTCTTTTCAAGGTTTGGCAGAGGTTTTTGGTGTACCGCTGGCTCCTGACAAAACGGAAGGGCCTTGCACTCAACTCACATTTTTGGGGATGGAGATTGATACCACGGCCATGATGGCCCGCTTGCCGCGTGACAAGATTCTTGAAATTCGTTCATTTTTGCTGGAGATTCTGGATAAGACAAAGATTGAGCTCAGGCAAATTCAACGTCTGCTGGGCTATCTCAATTTTGCTTGTCGGGTGGTGCGTGCAGGGAGGACTTTCTGTCGGAGGCTTGGCATGGCAATGTCTGGGGCCACCCTGCCGCATCATCGCGTTAGGCTTTCTAAAGCTGTCAAAGAAGATCTTAAGGTGTGGTTGAGATTTTTGGATGATTTCAATAGAGTTTCTATCTTTTTTCTGGAAGACAACACAATTTGGCAGATACAAATTTTTTTGGAAGCTTCTGGTGAGAATGGTTTCGGCATTTTCTGGGAAGGACGTTGGTGTGCGGAGCCCTGGCCGAGCAGTTGGCTACAGCAAGGCCGCAGTATTGCCTTTTTGGAACTGTTTCCTTTGGTGGTGGCTTTGTTGGTGTGGGGAAAGAAAATGCGTGACAGATGTGTTTTGTTTCAGAAGCTCTCCCTGGTCGAGGGTAACTGGGGCTGCGAGCTGCATGTTCTGACAACGTGATGTAAATTCTGTGAGGTGCTTTTATCTGGTGCTTTTATTTTAGAGCGCTTTTAACCTTGATCGTTTTCTTACATACCGTCCCGTTTTACTGGGGGGTTTCTCTAAGAAATAAGGGGAATTAACTATTTGAGGCACACTGACACACTGACACTCCTGTGATCTTCCTCACTCGGCCCAGCCGCTTTCTAGTCGATCTCGGCGGCGGTGGGCGCCATCTTTAGTGAGGCGGGGAGAGCGCTCTAGTCGCGCCTTCCTCCCGCCTCATTAGATTATTTAACTGATCCCTCCCTCGCGCTCGGTGCCTTCAGAAGCTCTCCCTGGTCGAGGGTAACTGGGGCTGCGAGCTGCATGTTCTGACAACGTGATGTAAATTCTGTGAGGTGCTTTTATCTGGTGCTTTTATTTTAGAGCGCTTTTAACCTTGATCGTTTTCTTACATACTGTCCCGTTTTACTGGGGGGTTTCTCTAAGAAATAAGGGGAATTAACTATTTGAGGCACACTGACACACTGACACTCCTGTGATCTTCCTCACTCGGCCCAGCCGCTTTCTAGTCGATCTCGGCGGCGGTGGGCGCCATCTTTAGTGAGGCGGGGAGAGCGCTCTAGTCGCGCCTTCCTCCCGCCTCATTAGATTATTTAACTGATCCATCCCTCGCGCTCGGTGCCTTCAGAAGCTCTCCCTGGTCGAGGGTAACTGGGGCTGCGAGCTGCATGTTCTGACAATGTGATGTAAATTCTGTGAGGTGCTTTTATCTGGTGCTTTTATTTTAGAGCGCTTTTAACCTTGATCGTTTTCTTACAT
Source organism: Lissotriton vulgaris (assembly GCF_964263255.1). Taxonomy (NCBI): domain Eukaryota; kingdom Metazoa; phylum Chordata; class Amphibia; order Caudata; family Salamandridae; genus Lissotriton; species Lissotriton vulgaris. Next base: position 274,691,288 of record NC_141689.1, on the reverse strand, counting down.
ACTGTCCCATTTTACTGGGGGGTTTCTCTAAGAAATAAGGGGAATTAACTATTTGAGGCACACTGACACACTGACACTCCTGTGATCTTCCTCACTCGGCCCAGCCGCTTTCTAGTCGATCTCGGTGGCGGTGGGCGCCATCTTTAGTGAGGCGGGGAGAGCGCTCTAGTCGCGCCTTCCTCCCGCCCTCTTTCTCTCCCTATATTATGTGTAGGCCGGCCAGACGGCGCAGCGGGCTGGCGCAGCGGGCGCGCCGGACGCTCGCCGAAGCCGCGCCTAAGCCAAGCCCGTCTGCGCTCGTCCGCGACCGGATCGCGCCGGGAGTACGGCATGCTGCCCAAATACCCCCCACCATCAGGTATGATAGCAAAGATTTATTCACTTTACGTTTTAAAACAGGCAACCACTATGAGGATTGTCCCCCCATTGATCCCCTCTCCAGCCCCTTCTCTTGTTTACATTGTAAATGGACGCCCCCTGTATTAACCTCTAAAGTACTCGACTCGCCCTCCCCTTTAAAAATTAATCCCATTTACTTTAAGGGAGGTCTTATTAACGCTAGATCTCTAGCCTGTCACAGCCAAGACATACATGATCTAATATTAGGGCACGATTTAGATGCTCTTTTTATAACCGAAACCTGGCTCAATGACTCGTCCAATCCTGATTTGGCTACTGCCCTCCCATCTGACTTTACTATTTTTAGGCGGGACAGACCTCTCGGGCGTGGAGGTGGGGTAGCACTTGCCATCAAAAAAACCCTCCCCTGCCACACATTTGATTTAGGCTTCCTCAAAGACAGTGAGGGCATAGGTTTCTCAATCAAAATTAATGCCTCTACCTCCTTCTCGGGGGGACTTATTTATCGCCCTCCTGGCAATGCCACTTCCTTCCTAGACTCCTTAGATGAGGTCCTGGGAGCACTTATACTACATTATCCCAATTTCACCTTATTAGGAGATATGAACTTACATTTGGAGTCTTGTGTTGACCCCCATGCCATTTCCTTTCAACATTCGTTAAATATCTTTGGATTATCCCAACTTGTCACTGCTGCTACTCATCTTGCGGGTCATACCCTTGACGGTATCTGTTCTAATCTTACAACCTTGACCACGTCCCTCCCGATACCTCAAATTTGGACTGATCACTGCTTTATCCCATTTGATATTGAGATACAAGCTCCTGCCCTACCCAGCAGGAAACGCACCCACCCCTCCTTTACAGTGAACTGGAGGAAATTGACGAATCGCATTAAGCTGGACTCTCAACTCTTACCCAAATCCCCAAAACCTACCGGAGATGTAGTAATCGACTCTCGCAACTTCCATGTTTGGATGGATAAAATTGTTTCAGATAATTCCGAACCCAAAAGCCATCATGCGAAATGTCATAAAAGAAAGCCTAACGCACCTTGGTTCACCCAGACTCTATCCGATAGCCATCTTCTTTGTCGGAGATTAGAAAGAAAATGGAGAAAAATGTATGATGAGGCTGCAAGAGCACTTTATGTTCAACAGAGGAAATTATATCTTTCCAACATAAAAGTGGCAAAAAAGGAATATTTTACTAAAGCCATAAATGATGCCCACCAAAAACAAAAAACTGTCTTCACTATAGTTAAGTCCTTCACCCATCCCAAAGCTCTTATGCCTGAAATCCCACCATCCGAAAGCCTGTGTAATCAAATCGCAGACTTTTTTGTAGACAAAATTGTTAACATCCAGAAAGATTTTCCTCCTCCTTCGATCACCTCTTATGAGGAAACAGATCACTACCTCCCGCTTTCCAGTTTTAAACCTGTTTCCCTTCAACAAACACGCAAGGCAATTTTGGCATGCAAATCAGGAGCCCCCACCGACTCCTGTCCTCCTAGCATCCTACATCACCTGATCGATGCAGTTAATCCCCACATTAACACCATCATTAATGAATCTCTTGAGTCCGGGATAGTGCCCAACGACTGGAAGAAGGCTATTGTGAAGCCCCTGATGAAGAAGCAGAACAAATCTCCCACTGATCTCACCAACATGCGCCCCATTTCACTACTGCCTGTCCTTGGTAAGATCTCGGAACAGTTAGTACATGGAGAGCTAAAACACATTTGTGGAGACTCACAACATCCTGCATCCTCACAGTCGGGATTTCGTTCCGGTCACTCCACCGAAACAGCCTTGATCGAACTAGCTGACTCCATCAAGTTCTTGCAGGATGAGGGAAGGCAAGCCATCCTCATCCTGCTTGATCTAACAGCAGTGTTCTACACTATCTCGCATGTTATCCTGATCAACAGACTGCGAGAGATCGGCGTGACAGACACAGTCCTGGCATGGGTCAAATCTTTCCTATCTAATAGGTCCCAGACTGTGTCTCTGGGTCCCTATCTATCCAGCGAGAAACCCATCACATCAGGAGTGCCCCAGGGGTCCATATTAAGTCCTCTCTTTTTTAACATCTATATGGCTCCCCTCCTCGCTGTGATAGAATCTCATGGGATCCTCATCACGTCATACGCTGACGACACACAACTTGTCGTCACTATCGACAAAAAGTGTTCGGATGCAGATTTGCGATTCCAAAATTGTCTCTCCGATGTTTTTCAGTGGCTTAACAAAAACCATCTAAGATGCAATAGTGCCAAGACTGAAATAATACCGCTGGGTAAAGATCTATCTTTCTGCCCGAAAGATTGGTGGCCCATAGGATCTGAGGCCCCACCCAGTGCTGTATCTTCAGCATGGAACCTGGGCGTGCAATTCGATTCATCTCTTTCTTTCGATGACCACGTCAGGATCACTGCTGGACGTTGCTTTGGACTTATTAAATCCTTAAAAAAAAAATTTGATTTCCTCCCCATCGCAGCAAGAAAATCAGTTGCGGTAGCTTTAATACTCTCCCGACTTGATTACTGCAATGGACTAATGGCTGGAGTGAAAAAGTCCACCCATAGAAAGTTGCAGAGCATACAACATGCAGCTGCTAGATTGGTTCTGGGCCTTTTTAGAAAACTCCTTAAGACCTGGGTGTACCAACAACCAGATACCTCTGTATTGGCAGCCATTTAGATCCAGTCTTTCACCACGTATCACTTTTCACCATCTTTCACTCATCTACTGCACGCAAGCCTAGCGCCAAGATGCTCCTTCCGGAGCGAATGCATGCGCTTTATAAATACCCATAAATATCAAATAAATATCAAATATCAAATAGACAATTTGGCTGTTGTTCACCTCATAAATATTCAAAAGGCAAAAGACCTGCGGGTGCTTCAGTTGTTACGGCATTTTATGCTTCAGAGTTTGAAGTACAACATTGTGTTCAGGGCCCGGCATATTCCAGGGATCAATAACTCAATTGCGGATGCTTTGTCTCGTTTTAATTGGCAGAAATTCCGGGAGCTGGCGCCAGGAGCGGATCTCTGCAAAACTGCCATTCCGCAAGACATCTGGGTCCTGGGGCACCCCGAATAACCGACCTGGTTGAGAACTCTATTGCGCCTTCCACCAGACGCAGTTATCTTCAAGCCTGGTTTGAATATTTATCTTTTGCTAAATCTCACGAAAGTTTGGGGTTGGTTCCAGGGACCAGACCTTTTATGTTGCAGTTTGTATTGCATTTGATTACTAAAGGTTTGTCACACACTACTATTGCAGGGAAGTTGGCTGGGGTTTCCTTTTATGGTCAGTTGTTTTTTGGGCAGGATTTAGTCACAGATGTTCTCTTGAGGCGAATGTTACAAGGTTTCAAAAAGGAGCGTTTTCAACCAGCGCGTTTGCGGATACCAATTACCTTTGACCTTTTAGTCACCTTATTGGGGCATTTGCCCGTTTGTTGCTATGATCTTTGGCAAGTTTCACGTTTTAGACTTTGCATGATTTGGTTGTTTTTTGGTGCTTTTAGGGTTTCGGAGTTGTTGGGGCTCAAAGGGCAACTGGGGATACATTCAGGGGCCATTCAGATTCAGGAGTTTTTTTTTGAAAATATGGTTACGTTGTTCCAAGACTGATCAGATGGGTAAAGGGACTTGGATTTCTTTGCACGCCAGTGGTTTTGAAGGGTGTTGTCCAATTGAGGAGTGGTTCTCTTTGCTTCGTTCGTCAGATTTTAGACATGGGCCTATTTTTGCTCACCGGACGGGTGATAACATTACCAGTTTTCAGTTTTTGTCGGTATTGCGGAAAGCATTGTCACTAGCTGGGAAGGACCCCTTACTTTTTGGGACGCATTCTTTTCGTATTGGGGCAGCGACCGAGGCTTACAACTTGGGTTTTGGTTGGGAGGGTATCAAGAGGATTGGGAGGTGGAAGTCGGGGTGCTGTGCTCGTTATGTTAGGTTGTAGTTTAGAGACTGTTTTAAGTGTCCTTTCTAACCTCCATTTTTCTGTCTAGGTCGAGTTTACCATTCCTTGTCCAGAGGAAAAAACACCACATGGCTGGTGGGACATTCTTTTATCAAATGGGCAGCGCTTTTTGCGGAAAAGCAGATCTATGGCAGAGAGCTTGGTCTTCCTAGCAAAAGGCATGAACTTTTATGGAACGTTCAAGGTGGGATGAAATGGTCACAATTGCTTCCTTTGTTATCAAAGTTATCTTCAGTCAGAGGCCTTCCACATCTCCTTATTATTCATTTAGGTGAAAATGACTTAGTACAGCTCTCTGGTTTATCCATCTTGAAACAAATGCAGCTTGATTTGGCAGTTCTCAAAGAAAATTGGTCAGGCACTACTGTGGTGTGGACGGAGTTTATCTATCGGCACCATCGGGTGGGTGCGCGAAATCAGGCTGCAATAGAGAAGTCTCGTAGAAAATTAAATAGGGCAATGAAGTGCTATTGCAATACCATGGGTATCAAGGTTTTGTGCCATGCAAACATCACAGGTAAGGATATGGATCTGTTCCGATAGGATGGGGTTCATCTTTCTGACTTGGGTCAAGCCTATTACTTGTTGGAGGTGCGGGACTTTTTGTCTGATTTCTGGGGTGACAATCTTTGGTGCACTGCTAAACGTGCAACAACTTAAACGTGAGATTTAATTCCAATGTTTCCTTTTGCTGTGTTGAGGGGAAGGGGTTTTGGGGACCAGGAAAACTCGTTGGTTTTCCTGGGTGGCGCTTTTTGGGGGGATGGATGGTCAGGAGCTGGCTCATCCTTCCCTATGGGTTGGGGGGGGGAACGAGAAAATGGAAGGAGGAAATAAACCAGGGCATTGTTTGGTTCATTGGGGAAATTGCTGATGCAAGGTTTGTGGGGAATCTTAAAATGTTGGAATTTAAAGGTTATGCATAAAGAACGTTTTAATGTACTATGTTGTATGGCTATACTGTTTACCTGTCTTAAATAAAGTGACCTTTTATGCTAAAGAAACTTTCATGGTATGGATTGTTCTTGTTGCACGATGGGGCCCAGGGGGATTCCGGTGTCAACCGGTGTCCGCCTGGGGTTATTCGCGCAATTGGAAGAATCCATGCGCAAGGGGTTGTGGGTAGGTCGGGCTCGTGGGCGGGGGCAATCAGCGTGGCGGAGGCAGGCTGAGGAGAGCGGGCGCTGCGAAGGCTCGCGCGTCGCTTTGTTTTTCGTGTCCCACCCTCCCTTCCCTCTGGTAATTATGAGTCATTTTGTTGTATATTACTTTGTTTTGTCACTATAGGACAGGTGACAGTGCCATTGTGTGTTTTTGTTCTTTTTAGGGCGCTTTTTGGGGGGATGGATGGTCAGGAGCGGGCTCATCCTTCCCTATGGGTTGGGGGGGGAACAAGAAAATGGAAGGAGGAAATAAACCAGGGCATTGTTCGGTTCATTGGGGAAATTGCTGATGCAAGGTTTGTGGGGAATTTTAAAATGTTGGAATTTAAAGGTTATGCATAAAGAACGTTTTAATGTAAAATGTTGTATGGCTATACTGTTTACCTGTCTTAAATAAAGTGACCTTTTATGCTAAAGAAAGTTTCATGGTATGGATTGTTCTTGTTGCGCGATAAATTTCCCTGGTAAAAGCCCTCAATGGGCCTCGACAGGTGCACTCCTCCTTAATCCACAGCTGCTGCTCCACGTGTAAGGCTCTGTGGATACAAAGCCTCGTGGCCCCCTATTATAGCGGGGTGGTGCACACTTGGCGGCAGGACGGCCGCCCATATATCCAGCTTCTGCCCCATCCACGGGCTTTGTATCCACGGAGCAGCACACTCAGAACTTCTAGCTACGAATCAACTCATTGCTGGGGAATTATTTTTAATTAATATTTTTGGATAACAGCTGCACCCACTTGGGTTTGAGATTTTTGCAGAACTTCAACTACCAGCAGGCACTGTGGCACACGCCCACTGGGGTGGGAAGTTAGTCAATCTAAATAATTGCTCTGCAATGCTGCGGCTGCTCCATTTGTGATTTGCCTATGAATAAGGACGTGGATGTTCGAAGCGCGTCAGGCCCCCCAGAAAGGGTTCATGTCGGAGCCTGTTTAACCTGCTAGGCCTCAATAAAGAGGTTGAACTTATCGCATGTGCGCGCTCATGTAGGACAACCTTTTCTTCTCATATATATATGCGCTCATTTGTGGTGATGATGTTACTGTTATTGTAACACATACTACAAGATTTATCTGAAAAATAACTTTGATTAACATTAAACATTAATTCCATTCTGCAAGTTTACCTGTTCTTTACCAACATCTTTTTTGCTGGCAATAATCAATAACAGAATTACTGTGAAGTTATAATACTGTCACACACTAAAACTTTTGGAACTGTAAATATGTACAACACCCAAGGAATGGTAATGGACGGTTCAAGGGATTGATGGGTAAGTAGTGCACTAGAGGTGACCAAGTAAGACATGGTGGATACAGACATGAAGACTGACGCAGGTGACAGACACACCAAGCTCTACAGGCACTCAGCACTCGCAAATGAAAAGTGACAGCAGCTATGCTGCTTCCGGCCAGTCATCCTTTCAGCTGGCAGGCTTTATTATCTCTTCACAGACTGTGCAAAGCATGCATTAGTTCAAGAACGCTCTAAAAATGTCCTTTAAATTAATTGGATCTTCATCACGCACTATAAATAATTAGGATGCTTTCATTTCTACATTCCTGGTGTGTTTTCTTTGTCTCAGTTCAAATCCCGTGACCTGGTCAAGGGCACAAAAAAAGAAATACTGGAGCACAGGGTTATATTTAATTTAATTTGTCTCCGTCTTTGACTGTAAACAATCCTTCAATTACTGTCTTCATTACCCTTGATTGAAACATTGAACTCTAAAGTAACTTTAGTGGATTATTTTTGTTGGTGCTAGGACTGCAGGGATTTACAATCATTCATGTTTAATTCCTTCCTACCCTGAAGTTCATTTTCCACGCGGTAGAGCCGACAGGATTGACTTGTACTTTCAAGTTAAGGATCGAACATGAGTAATATTTACTGCTCTTACAGGAAACTGGAATTCTGTTCTCCCTAAATACCTAGGGGCAGATTTATGACGGACTTGCGCCACGTTTACACCGCCGTTGCGTGACGCAATGGTGCGGAAACGTGGCGCATCCCTGCGCCCTATTTACAACGTGACGCATCTAGGCAGATGCGTCACGTTGTAAAGCCCTGCGCCACATGAAACCTGCGTCAGGTTTCATGTGGGCGTTCTGTCGCAGGGTGGGCGTTCCCTCATAGGAAAGCCCCGTAAAACTGACGTAGTGAAATTTACAAGATTTCACTGAGTCAGTTTTACGAGGCTGCTGCGTCAAATCCTTACGCCTGCTTGAAGCAGGCGTAAGGAGTGACGCACCACGTTATGTATGGGTGGCCTCTGTACATTGTAGGAGTTGGGTCGCACTTGCGACGCTACTCCAGCAATGCGCCGCCCGGACACCACAAGATGCGTCACGCATCTGCCCTTCCTTGCACCATGGTGCGCCGCATTGTAAATGCGGCGCATCTGTGGTGCCGCAAGGAAGGAATTGCGTGACGCATCAGTTCTGGCGCATCCCTGCTGATTTGCAGAGAGGCGCCAGAACTCATAAATCTGCCCCTTAGGGCCTCATTTATGAGGCTGTGTGTCACTCTTACGCCGCTGCGTCACTTTTTGTGACGCACCAATGGCGTGAAAAATGTGCCTCATTGCGCCATATTTACAAAGTGACGCATCTAGGTAGATGCGTCACTTTGTAAACCCCTGCGCCACATTATACCTGCGCCAGGTATAATGTGTGCAAGGGGGCGTATTGACGCAAGGAAGGGTCGTAGAAGTGACGCAGTGAAATTTATGAGATTTCACTGCGTCACTTTTAGGACACCGTTGCGTCAAAATCTTGCGCCTGCCTCACAGCAGGCGTAAGACTGATGCAGGCCCTTTCACATGGGGCTTGGCCCATGTGAAAGGACGCATTGCTGGAGTTGCGTCACTTTTGTGACACACTCCAGCAATGCGTCACTTTTGCGCTTACAGATATGTCAGAAATACTGACGTATCTGTAAGTCCTTGCGACATAATGCGTCATACATTAAATATGACGCATCAGGAATGTCGCAAGGAGGGCACACTGAGAAGTGACGCATCGCTGCTTTCACACAGCGATGCGTCATTTCTCATAAATGAGGCCCCTAGATTCAGTTAAGTGGAAAAAGCAGGGGATGCCAAATGGCTTTCTTTATAAGTCACACATCTTGTTTTACGGAAGTCATAGTCGATTTCTCTGTGCATCTTTCACACTCATAATTAGTGCGATGTTTACGGACGACAAAGACACGGTAGGACAAGGAAACATTGCAGCTTATTTACAAGCCCCCATGCCCCAGGCCAGGCAAAGCCACCCTGCGTGACTTTTCATGGCCTTGTAAATATGGGCCCCTTTCACGCCTTACTCTGCATGAAAAGGGCGTCCCATACAAAACACAAGTATTCTGCCGCATTTCGAGATGTACATCATTTCGTAAACCTGGGGAATGTGTCAGGATCCTACACCTCTTTCTATGCATGCAGAATTCAGCACACATGGAAAGAGGAAAACACCGCCAGTGCTTGTTTTTGTGCAGCAAGATGTCCCATCTTGCACAAAAACAATCATCCCCACAATGCAGGCACCCTTGCAGACTGGTGCAAGGGTTCCTATGTTGGCGCATGGCTGCCAATTGTGCACCAGCACAGGGGAAAGCACAGGAATGTGCCATATTGTTCTTAATATGTCACATTCCTGTGCTTTTAAAACAACACTGCTTGGTGCAGGAAAATGGCTTAAAAAGGCTTACAGTCATGTTGTTGTAAATGTGGTCCACAGTTTATTGCACAAATGAGCCAATATTGCAGAAATATATAACTGCTTACTTGCACAGCATGTGGGCAGTATAGCTTTACACTACTGTTGAAAGCAAGATGACTGTTGCAATGCCCATGCATTGTTTGAAGCCATTCTCTGATTTGCATTGGGGCGGTCACCATGGAAACATGCAAGTCCCCTTGTCCTTTGCACATGCTCTCGCTACCTGGATGTTTGTCATCCTAATGGTAAAGATATATATTTAGCAACAGTGATGAGGATTTGGCAGGGGACATGGGGAGGTCCAGGGATCATCTTCTACCTTTGAACAGGGCTATGTAGTCAGGGCTCACACACCTCCTCTGAGGTGGCTGTAAGGGCCCGGGGAACCTTTAGCATGGCTGGCAGAAGTTCTGCAGAGCGGCTAGAGTTGCTCAAACATGATATGTGTATGTACACCAAACAGGTGGCATCCTGATGAGTGCCCATCCACGACAATCTTAGAGTCCCACAGTCTGCCTTCAGTAGTTGAAGATTGCCCTGCTACTCTCCGATGATGCACTCTGGGCTGTACTCCTTAGGCTCACACAGTTTCAGTGTAGCCCTGAACAGCAGACTGCTTCAGGCTAGCTGTCTTCTCTCTTTTGCGTACTTGTATAATCTGAGTAATGCTATTCTACCACGGTTAAGCATTTTTGCATCATGATTGCATTTGTCCTGACTGACTGATTCCAACTTTAGACAGGAGTGTTTTCTCTCACTCCTTTTTTCATTCTGAGTAGGTGATTGTAATTGAGTTACCAACTACAGGAATATCTCCCTACCTAACATGGATACAGTTCACTGCCAGCCAGCCAATTGCTTGCTTTCCCCACTGCCTAATGTGCCCAGCCGCTGTTCGTGCAGGTAAGAGCTGTGGGGTGGTGGGGCCGTGTAAGGGGGGATTCTGAGGGACGATGCAGATGGAAAATTAAATAAATAAATAATTTTCCCTCTGCTTCGTCCCTCGGAAACCCCCTTACCCGACCCCACCGCTGTTACCTGCACGGACCGCGACTGGATGTGACGCTGTTTCAGCACTGATTTAGAGCTGTAAGATATGCACCAATGCCGGTACAGTGTTTAAAGCAAGCCCATCTATGCCCGTCTGCACCTGAACACCGCTGTCCATGCTGCCTCTCGTGCCGCAGACAGCCACACTTCCTCCTCTCACAATGCAGGTCATGTAGTCCATGTGCATTAGTAGCCTTCTTTTATTCATCTTAATAACTATTTGATGCAGCAATCACAAAAAAAACAGAAAACCTGTACCACAGAATGCCTCTGCTCAGGATTTTATTCCTCCCACAGGTCTCCTCCAACAACCTTCTGTAAAAATGTATCAAAATGAAAGCCTTGTTGAGCAATGTGTAACGCACTACTAAACACCGCCTTGAACTGCATAGCTATGTGTAGCACACAACCTTGATTGAGGCTGCTTAATTGCTTCATAACGCTACAAATGTTCTTCCTGATGAACTTCATCTTCATCTTCTAATTACTCCATTATAAGGCATGATCACAGCTCCAAAATGGCCAAAAGTTTAAAAAAATAACTTAGCCCTCTGTCCTCAGCATTTTCAAAGCTCATTTAAAAGTGAATTCTTTACTTGTAAATGTAAACTCAACTCTTTCTTGTCCACTCACTTCTTTGTTTCATCGTTGTTTATCGTCCCCTTAAAGCCCCAACAGAAGCCTCCGCGGTCACTCTAAAGGACTCAGGAAACTTTGTTCAGAACAATATTCATGTATTAATTCTGACTGGCTTTAGCTATTGGTTGTAACAATTACAGGCAATGACTTACAACTTCCTAAAAGACCCAGAGCTATACAACATCTCTTTGATGAATACTGAGCCTACACATCAAGTAGGTCATCTACTTGGTGCAATCTTTAGTACTGCCTGCATTATTTGTAACCCACCTACATTTATTCTTCTAACGTGGTCAGACCACAAGGGTGTTCCTTTTACACTCTTAGGGGCATATTTACGAGCCCACTGTGCTGCAGAGCGGCACTTTTTGGGACGCTCTGGCAACGCAGGTTATTAAATCATATCTATGAGGCTACAAAAAGCCACAATGCGTGGCTTTGAATGGACTCATATATATGGAGTAAGGCAAGGCAGTGCAAATTTCTGCGTTGCCTTACTCTGTGCTCGGAAGGCGTTCCATTGGCATTGCAGAGGTTTTCCCATGCAACAGCTTTGGATTTTGACCCTGCCATAGATTTACAAGATCATGTATAAATAGGGAAATGCTAAATCCTTATGATAGAGCAAGGACTTGTAGAAAAGAGACTTTCTTGAAGACAATCCTCTCATTTAACTTCTGATATTGTATTAACTGTGTATTGTGTAAATTAATATTCAACACATGATATATTCAAGAAAGAGAAGCTTGCCTATGTGTATTACTAACAAGTAACTTGAGTGAATATCTAAAATGGCCGCTAATTGGAAAACTATAATGTGCATGTCTATTGAGAGTGAATCTGCAATGATGACTACAAACTTGAATACAAGCCAAGCCACTGAATGTCCTGGCCTGGGAACCAAGTGGTGAAGAGTTCTCAAGGATGGCAGAAACTGTAGAAGTTTTTATAAATGTTGGAAAAATACTGTGAATGTGGGTGGGAAATAAAGTTTGAATAAAGAATTATGGGGATGGGTTTATTAACACATGGCTAACTGAAAAGAGTGATATGTAAGCATGGTGTGATGATCACCTCCCCTTGCCTGTCCAATCAGAATTAGGAGTTTAATGATATTGAAATACTATTAGGAGGTACCTGAATATTGTAGGGTATAATGTAGATTTTTCTAGTATTCATGACGGAAAATCTTAATTTTATTAAAGACACGGAGGCGAGTATTATGCTTTCTTATCTTGCTTTAATTTCACACAGCAGCCAAGATAAGTAAAAGACTACAGTTCCCAGAGGGCCAGAGGAAAAACTGGGCCATGGGACTGAAAAAACGTGAGAATACAATAACCAATCACAATGAACCTATCAGATAAAGACCCTAACTGACTGCGCAGCTTCCTCTTTTCGCTGGCGAGCAGATCAAGTATAGTCATTAAACAAAGGGAAAATGAATAAAATTAAGGATATAGCCAAAGTTCAGGAACACAAGTCTTGTATCAGGGAAATCCAAGGAAGAAGACCAAACAGGAGTCCAGGAGGAGGATCCAGGAGCGTTGGAATTGGAGCACTCGAAGGAGAAGATCAAAGAAGTTGAAGGGTAGATCTTCTAGGATGAAACCGGTGGCAAGGCTGGATTCGCTGTAGGGAGGGAGAACAAATGTTAAGAAATGTTGCGGCGGGATAATACTCGCCTCCGTGTCTTTAATAAAATTAAGATTTTCCGTCATGAATACTAGAAAAATCTACATTTTATGGCAAGACCGGAGGCTCCTATTATGCTTGTTTAAAGCATATTAACAATATCAGAAGCCACAGTATGAACAGGTTTACAATAGAACATGCAAAATATACTGTCATTTGACCAGTCTGCTGATCTCAGAATGTCTTCCAGACGAGAGCCAGACCAAAAGGCTGTAGAAGCCATGGCTCCCCTGGCCGAATGAGCCCCGAAAACGGAGACGTCAACTCCGGCAAGAGACATGACCCAACGGACCCAACGGGCAAGGGTAGGAGAAGAGACAGGAAGATGGGGTTTACGAAAGGAAATAAGGAGTTGAGAATGAGAGGGCGTTCTGAGATCAGCAGTTCGGTGTTCGTACACTTTTAAACATTGTCCCACACACAGTTTGGGATGATCTGGAAAGTAGGGGTAAAACACTGAATCCAAATTAGTCTTAGTACGTCTGCGTATCTGAAACAGCACACCTGAAGGAGAATATTGGCGAGCAGAAACATCTAGAGCCTTAACATCAGAAACTCTCTTAATGGAAACTAGACACAGTAACATGGTGAGTTTAGCAGATAGCATTTTTAGCGAAAGAACAGCATTGTCTGGCCAACTATTAAACAATTTAAATATCACTGTAACATCCCATAAAGAGGTATACTTAGCCAACGGAGGTTTCGCACAACGTACACCCTTGAGTAGGCGACAAATCATAGGGTGAGCACCAACTGGTTTACCATCGATTTGGGAATGGTATAGGGAGATGGCAGAGCGATAGAGATTGATGGTGCGGTAAGCCTTACCGGCACTGGCTTGTGAACCAAGGAAATTAATTATGAAATTCAGAGAGGCTGAAATGGGATCGAGGTCCCTTTCCAAACACCAGCTTGTCCAAAGAGACCAGGCGGATCTGTATGCTTTGGATGTTCCCGGAGCCCAAGCCTGGCTGATGAAGATCGAAGCCTCTTGTGAAATGAGGACGTCAGAAGAGGAAGGCCGGAAACTTTCCAGGCCGAGAGTTGCAGGGAGGAGTCGAGAATGAGACTGTGTTGTTCGCCCTGAGGATTGAGAAGTAGATCCCCGAAAGAGGGAAGAAGGACCGGGAAGTCCACTGCCATTTCGAGAAGAGTCGGAAACCAAACCTGGGCTTGCCAGAAGGGGGCAACAAGAACCAGGGACGAAGACTGGCGGCGAACTTGAGAAAGAACCCTGTTGATCATCAGAAAAGGAGGGAAGGCATAATGAAGATGACGAGACCAATCCTGCAGGAAAGCGTCTGTCACCAAAGCCAGGGGATCCGGGCGCCAACTGTAGAACCGGGGCAATTGGGAATTGAGACGGGAAGCAAAAAGATCGATAGAGAAAGGGCCCCAAAGATGGGAAAGAGAGAGGAAAACGGATGGACAAAGCTTCCAATCGCTGGAATCTCGAAGGAATCTCGAGTGCCAATCCGCTACGCTGTTGAGATCTCCAGGGAGATACTCGGCTGTCAGAGAAAGATGATGGGCGAGGCAAAATTCCCATAGACTCTTTGCCAAGTCCGCCAGGGGTTTGGACCTTGTTCCGCCAAGATGGTTGATGTAGCGGACCGCAGAAACATTGTCCATGCGGAGGAGAATAGAACAGTGAATCCTGTTTTTGGAAAGGCTTTTGATCGCAAAGGAACCTGCAAGCATCTCTAAACAGTTGATGTGCAACTTGGACTCCTCGGCGGACCATGAACCTCCAGTCGAGATTGGTCCACACCGGGCGCCCCAGCCCGACAGGCTTGCATCTGATTCTAAGACTAGATCTGGGGCCGTGGCGAAGATAGTGCGCCCGTTCCACGCATCTAAATGGTCTATCCACCATTGAAGCTCGGTGCGGGACTCGGGGTCTAGCGCCACGAGATCTGAATATGCGAGGCCTTGACGAAGGTGACGGATTTTGAGGCGTTGAAGAGCACGGTAATGGAGAGGGCCCGGAAAGATGGCCTGAATGGAGGAGGAGAGAAGACCGACGATCCGTGTAAGAGATCGGAGGGACAAAAGAGAGGACTGAAGAACAGATAAGATCTCCGCTTTGATCTTGGAAACTTTGGAAAGGGGAAGGCGAAGGGACGCTGCAGCAGAGTCCACCAGGAACCCTAAGAACTCCGTGTTCTGAGAAGGAGTCAAAGACGACTTGTCCTTGTTGATGAGAAAACCCAGATCCAGAAGAAGGGACTGAGTCAAAAGAAGGTCGGAGAGGAGAGATTGTTTGTCTGAATTCATGAGAAGGATATCGTCCAGATAAATAATTAGTCTTATGCCAAGAGATCGAAGATAGGCGACCACTGGTTTCAAAAGCTTTGTGAAGCACCAGGGCGCGGACGATAGGCCAAAGGGAAGAGAGGTGAAACAATAGTTGATACCTGCCCACTGGAATTGAAGAAATTTCCATTGAGAGTGATGGATGGGGACCGTGAGATATGCATCCTGAAGATCCAGACGGACCATCCAGTCGCTGGGACGAAGAGTGTCCCTCAGATGTAAAATGGTCTCCATTTTGAAATGGCGGTAAACCACAAACTGATTGAACCATTTCAGATTGATGACCGTGCGGAGCTTCTTGTTTTTCTTTTGAACAAGAAAAATGGAGCTTAGAAAGCCTGAGGAGTCGAAGGGAAAAACTTGAATTGCTCTTTTGTGGAGAAGAGCCTCGATCTCGTTTGAAATCTGAGATGCCATTAGAGTTGAAAAGACGAGAGGGGGGGGAAGAGAAGTTTGGACGGGAGGGGAAAGGAATTCTATCAGGTAGCCTTGTACCGTGTCTAAGACCCACGGATCTGAACTGAGAGTGCACCATTTTTGAAGAAACAGTTTTAAGCGACCCCCCACAGGAGGGGAAGAAGAAAGGCTTACCTTGTTGGTTGGAGTTTTGACGATAGTTTAGTTGACCTTTGCCTCTGAAGCCACGGCCACGTTGGGGATAGAATTGAGGCTTGTAGTCCTGGTTGTTGTTGTACAAACCTCTGGAGCCTTGGTTGTAGGGACGGCCGGAAGAGCGACCCCTGCCTCTGCCGGCCCGTCCAAAAACCCGAGGGGCGAAGACCTTCTTTACTGTTTGCTGGGCTTTGTCCAGAGAAGCAAAAGTAGAAACAAATCTACTAAGGTCACGAACCAGAGATTCTCCAAAAAGGAGACCATTCGCCTTGGGGCCAGGATCCATGGGTGCCAGATTTGAAAGCTTAGGATCCAATTTGATTAAGAGACCTTTTCGGCGCTCATGAGTGATTGCGGAGTTAGCATTTCCTAGAAGGCAGAAGGCGCGTTGAGCCCACATGGAGATGTCATCTGCAGAAAGTTCAGAACCCTCTAAGCGGGCAGCTTCCGCTAAATCAAAGATGCGGGCGAGAGGGCCCACAATATCCAATAGTTTGTCTTGGCAAGTGGTCCAAGCTTTATCCACCCCTCTGCGGGGGTCCTTGCCGAATTTGGAGAAGAAAGTGAGGAGAGGTTGGTCGATGGAAGGGACCATCGTAATTTTGTCTGGGAGAGAAGGCTTAGGGCATTCAGATTTAAGCCTGGCTCTTACCGGTGCTTCCAAAGGGAGACGCAACCTGGCAGAGATATATTCTCCCACATGGTGAGAAGGGAACCATTTGGTAGAATTAGGGTGACGAATAGTGGAGGGATCAAACATGGGAAAACCCTCGGAGTCAAAAACAGGCTCAAAAGAAAAGGAATCCAATTTGGCAGATTTAGCAGGGGGGGGGAAGGGTCAGTAGTATCAAACAGGTCAATCAATTGATCAGCGTCATCGAAATTAGCATCATCATCATCATCATCTGTGTCCAATATAGTGGAAATTACCAATTTTCTCCTAGGAGACTCTGCATGTTTCTCTTTTTGTTTGCGTTTACCCTCGGAGCCAACAAACCCCTCCTTAGAAGGAGGCCTGGGAGGAACTGGGTCCTCAGTCAAGAGCGAGGAAGACTCGCTAATCAAAGACGCTTTTTTAGGGGCACGAGATTGAGCAGAGAATTCCACTTTTTTCTTTCTGCTTTCCCCCGCAGACTGGGCCAACATTTTGGACATGATGCTTAACATGGAATTTTCCATATTTTTTGACATTCTCTTCATAGAGACTTCCACAGCTGTTTCCACTGAATTATTAATGAATTTATTCAAATCTCTTTTAAATGTATGAGAGTCCTGGGTAGGGACTTCCTCTGAGGAACTATCACGTTCCATAATAAGGCTGTGAAGGAGAACCAAAATATTACACACAGGAGGTAGGCGAGGGTTAATTGTCAGAGCGGGGGCGTGTACAAGAGGTGGGCCGGGCGGAGCTTGAAGCGACGTCTCACACGGAGCTTGGAAGGCACCGAGGCTGGAGCACAGGGCTGGAGCAGCAGTCACACGCAGGAGACGGTGACCGGAGAGAGAGAGAGACCCTGAAGAGGTTAGGAAGACGCGCGAAGACGCGCGCGCTAAGACGCTACCAAGAGCGTCTGAAAACGGGGGTGAGGGGGGAGGAGAAACGAAGCGCCGGAGCTTCGTGTGGACACGCGCGTATAGCGCAAAAGCACTAGCGCGAGGACGCGCTGAACCAACAATATGCAAATATAATAAAAGCGGTCACAATGAATGTAAAACAAAGCATAAAATACTGAGAGCAAAAGATAAAGGCACTTATCTGACTGCGAGCAGCAAGAAAAGAGGAAGCTGCGCAGTCAGTTAGGGTCTTTATCTGATAGGTTCATTGTGATTGGTTATTGTATTCTCACGTTTTTTCAGTCCCATGGCCCAGTTTGTCCTCTGGCCCTCTGGGAACTGTAGTCTTTTACTTATCTTGGCTGCTGTGTGAAATTAAAGCAAGATAAGAAAGCATAATAGGAGCCTCCGGTCTTGCCATAAAATTGAGGTAGTTCCTAGTTAGTTAGCTAGCATTGAAAAGCACAGAGCATGAGAACAGAATGCTGTCGGAGTGACTAGAGAAACAGAAGAACAATCGAATGTAGAACGACTTTATTTTAAATTAATATACTTAGAAGAAGATCGCGGAAGAATCTCGAGGAGGAAGAGAGTGTCAGAGAGGGGTGCTACGCAAGCGTCAGTGGCAGAGAGGTCATATGTCCTGTCCTGATTCCTGTCCTGAAGCCTTTGTCGCCTGATCTTTCCCAGGGGACCCTTCCCAGCTCCTTGGCCAGGGGGCTGGTTTTCACACCATCCTAGGTAATATAATTTCTGCGTATGTGCTAATGTTCGTTTCTCTCTATCCCCTCCTTTCTAAGTAAAGTCATTGCTTAATTAAGTATATGTATAGATTGAATGATGAAATCGTCCTTCCTATGAGTGACAACGGCTGTACTGTACTTTGTAAGTGGATTACATGAAAATAATTTAGATAAAGATTGACATTATTTCCTGAGTCTGTGGTTATTTCATCAAATGCAAGCAGATTATATTGATGTCATTTCACCATCAACTAGTTCAACTAATTTGGTCCATGGACCAGAGGAAAAAACTTTTATATCAGTTAAAGATTAGTTGAGAATGAGAATAGACTATTATAGAATGATAAAAAATGACAAGCAATTGACCCCAGCGGTTTATTACCCGGTTGAGTGAATGTGTGTTTATGGGCCCAGGTGAGTATAAGGTATTAGAGTACCTGTTGCTGGTAACCCACTGGATCAGTTTTCTGGTAGCAGAGCTATGGTTATTATTGACTAGTTTGGTAATGAGTATTGATTATTGGTTTATGTTTAACAAGAAGACATTTGAGTTGCGTTTTGTGTTTTCTGGAAACACAGGTATAGTGCTACCTGTGAATCCCGGGAAGGAATAGCGGGTGATAAAAGGAAGTCACACTGCAGTGAGGTTACTCGTCTGTTGGAATAGCACTGAGAAGCTATGCAGGGCTGGCAGTGTGAAATTAGGGACTAATTTATTATAAAAGTTAATGTGATTGACAGTAGAGAGTTCGCTGGCGAAACTTTGGTCTTATATCACCTTTTAAAGGGTAACACCAAAGGAGTAGCAGGTTCTTCCAAGCTTGAATGAAGAATAAACAGAAAGTTTTACTTGCAGTGTATTAAAAGTAAACAGAAGGTCCTACTCAAAGAAGAGTGAGCGGAATGTTTTACTTGCAGTAGAAAGAACTAATCTATCCTTTGGATTAGTGGAACAGGCAGAGTAGTGAAAGTATGTTGTTACTAACTGAAAATGTAATGGAAAATATTGAATAATACAGTTTTCGCATTACCTTGTGAAGGGAGGGTCAGTTGCTGGAGTTGTACTGATGTCACAGGGTGCGGTGCTGGGATTGGTGAAAACAGCGGGTGTGTGTGACTAACGCAGATTGTAAAGGAGGGGTCAGTAGTGAGGAGTGATACTGACATCTCAGAGGCCGCACTGGGATTGGTCAAACCACGAGTGTAAGCCTGATCATAATTGGTTAACAAAGTAGAAGCCGACCTAGGATTGGACGGAGGAAGATTTGTATGTGGAATTCTGTTTTGGCTATTGTAGTGGATCACCCTGATAGAAGATTTCAAGGGTTTGCAGAATAAAATGTTATACATAGATCCTTACCTAAAATGTACGGAGAAAGGAAAAAAAAATGTTATAAAGAAAATTAAGAATCTCTTTAAGAAAGATAAACCTGTTTTGACTAAAGAGGGAATTCCTATTCTGCCACCTAAAATGCCTGCTTCATTTATGATGATGGAGAGAGGTTATCATACATGTGTATGGATGGAGATTTGGATGGAATATACAAAGGAATATGGTGTCCCAGCATTTCCAGAGCATGGTACCTTTAATGGGAACTTGAGGATGCAAATGCATGAATTAGAGCGAAGACCTAGATTAACTCAGTATGAAGCATTAGAAGAATGAGAAACTGAGTCGTTTCAGAGAGAGAAGGGTAGAAGATGAAAATGTACAGGATTTTATACAAGACGTATGAATGGGTCACGTGAAGAGCAGATGAAACAATGGAGAAGAACAATGGTATCAGAAGGTTTATACCCAGTATTAGGGGCTGACTAACAGTCAGGGAGTAAATGTCGAGAAAAATTTAAACACTTGAACCCACTAGGATATGGTGAATCAGAAGATGAATTATTAGAAGATATTTTAACTAAAAATCCTCCACCATACCAAAAGGACCAAGTAGACTCACCCCAAGTGCACCAGTGTTAGGAACACCCCTAATTCCACAAGTTATACATGATTCAACAGTTAATAGGGTACTTCAAGATAGAGAAAAAGAAGCATTAAATAAAAATAGAGAGGAATTAAAACAGAAAATAATACAACTAAATGTAAATCCAGAAGCATTGACCATACCTGTAACTATAGGTAACTATAGGTCCAGTTGTTCCCTTGTATGGAGACAAGGTAAATTGTCCAAAACCACAAGCTGCAGAGATTCCCTTAAACAATCCCAGAAAATAAATTATAATAACTGATGACCAAGCCAGTTAGTGTGATTCAATAATTTCATTATGGATCTATTAATAAGAGACTCAGTAAGTGAAACCCCGAAGAGAGTTGTGCCTAGAAGTTCAAGAGAAGGAAGGTCAGTGACATCCTCAGGAGTCAAAAGTGCTACAGCAGTAACTCCAGAGGACTTAGCAAGATGGGCGCAATGGATTGAAAAACAGTGTTCACCTCCTAAGATATTAGATATTTACAAACTGAAAGTGGAATTGAAAGAAATGATAGCCGGAAATGTGGGAATAGACAGACTAAACACCTACGATGTAGAAGAATTGTTATTTGCATGCAGGTGTATAACTAGAAATACCAGATTGTTTCATGAGAAATTGACAGAACTTTCCTTTGAAATGAGAATACACTTAGAGAGATCAAAATTGTAACAAAATCCCTATTGAGTGGATTTTACTGACAAAGATTTAGAAAATATGAATGCATCTGGAAAGAAGTTACAAGTGAAGGAGTTGCTGAATATTTTGCAAAAATGGGGACACATTGACAAATGGAGAGCATGTGGATAAAGAAAAAGGTGGAAGCACAGGTAAAGGAAGCGTCTACTGCATATATGTTGAAAGAGCCAGTAAAAGTGGAAAGATTGTGTCCTATGAGAGAGGTACCTGGTGCAAATATGTTCATGCTCCATGGAGTCAACAAGATATTTTGTCATTTACAAATGATTTCCCAAAACTGAGAGAGAAGCCAGTTCAATAGTACAAACAAGTTGAAAGATTTGTAAAAGTTACGAAAGTCCTGTTGAAAGATTTAGTGGTGCCTGCGGATTTATGGGCAGAATGTAAAATCACAGTAGATTGGCTTCGTGAAGAATATCCAAGAGCCTCGAAAACCGCAGCACCTTCAGATGATTTGATGAAAAAATATCACCAAGTAATTACTTTCTTGAAAGGGAAAATTCTTCCAAAAGAAACAGACTGGGTAAAAATAAACAGAACAACCCAAGAATCGAATGAGCTACAAGTGTTTAAAAACAGTATATTGGGTTTGAGAACATTGGAGATAAGGATATGGTTCATTTTGTGTATCGATTTGTGTATGGTTTGCAACCAGAAATTAGTCAAATGATTCAACAGCACTTGTTGTGTTGGCAGAGCAAGACGATAGATGACATTTTGAAGTATGCAAAGTACTGTGGGGATTCTATTGTGGCAAGGCATAACACGTTATAAGAGAAAATGATGTGGGTACAAGTGAAACTAGCTGAACAACAGGAGCTTAAATTAAATAGTCAGACTGATGATCAGATGAAAGAGCAAAATCAGAATGATAATGTGGCGAGTGGTGGTAAGGCACAGTAGAGAGAAGGCAAAGAAGAAATTTCCTTGTCATAGGTGCAGGAAGCATGGACATTAGAGAAACAAGTGTAAAAATATTCAGAATAATAATGGCCCATCCCAAAATGTTAATCCACAGTTGCAGAATGAGGTGCTTATGAATCAGCCGCAGCAGGCAGTTAATCTGCAGTGTCAGGTGCCACCTCCCCCTATGCCAAATGCTGTGAAACAGCCAAAGTACAGTGCAGATGCCGGATTTCAAGGAGGAAGTCGTAAGAAAAGCAGTAACAGTTAAAATGAGCGATGACGGTGCCTGAGGGGGAGGAAGAAGAATGCGTACTTGGTGCATCCTTGCTGGTAGATCAGTCAGGTCCATTTATTGATGGGAAAAGCCAAGGATATCACTTTTCTGTTGGATTCTGGTGCTACCTGTGGCATCCTGGTTCTGTGTGCTGTGCTTCATGACATAGCTGCGCTGATGTCATGAGGCACTAGAATCTCCTGCACATCTCCTGGAATGTTATGTTTTGTTCACCAGGCAGTTACAATCCTACATTGATTCTGGCTGGATGTTCACCTGTGGATGGGATCTTACTTCTGAATAAAACCTGAACTTTCATCTTAAAGTTTGTGGCTTCATATGTTACATTTGGCGACGCAGGATGGGATTCATTGGAAGAAGAAAAGATCTCAACACCTACCTCTAATATTTTTTTTTTTTTTTTTAAATAAGGAGAAACGTTTTCACAAACTTTACTTGGAAATTGGACTTTGCTCCTACAAACTTTAACTGGAAAACCTAACTCTCCTGAGGTACTCCGTGGGATCCAACTTTATTCAACTTTAAATGGACACTTCAATTTCGAAAGGAAGACTTCTACTTCATCTTTCTATTTGGTAAGAAACAAAAGAGCCTTTTGTTTTTAACCCTTATTTTAGCGGTATCTAGCAGCGCTACTATATTTTTTTTTTTAAAAAGAGACCTTCGTGGCATTCAATTTACCGCGTTTGGACATACCCCCTGCGATCTGCATTCTTTAAAAAAAGTCCTACCCCAACGTCCTCGCGTGCTGCAGAACGAACGCCATCGTCCAACTCTTCGCAGAACCTCGAAGCTGCAGCAGAACGCCATCGTCCAAGCCTTCGCAGAACCTCGAAGCTTCAGGTAAACAAACCAGCTTCCTTCTTCTCCGCGTCTCGGCGCAAGGCTTCGCAAGGCTTGCTGGGAAGGACGCAAAGCGTGCCCCAAAGCATCTTGGGAGTCACGCTAACGTGGGCGCCATTTTGGATTGGTCATTCTCGGAGTACACGCATTACATTTTTAATGCGTTTCGTGACTCCGATCGGCAATACTACTTTGGCAAATTTAAAATCTACATGAACTTACGATCAAACATACGAAGGTACTGTTTTCACTCCGTTTTTCAGCAATTTGCATGAACTTTACCACAGATATACAAAGGTACTGTTTTCACTCCGCATTTCAACAATTTGTCTACCTTCTTTGACTCACTCGTTTGAAGCTGTTTTTTTTTTTTATGTGTTCCACTACTGTGATACACACACACTGAACTGACTGCATTGTTACTAGAAGCTGTTCTTGTGTGTCCACCTACTGTGACACACACACATTTAACTCATATATTTTCTTCTGTGTTGCTGTTTTACTTCTCTTGTTCATTTTTTTTTTTTTTTTCAACATGCAAAATGTAACTGCCCCCCCTTTCTTCTTGTCCTCACCTGGAGATCCACCTATTAGATGGAAAAAATGGCGCAAAGTATTTGAAAGGTATGCAAGGGTGTGTGGATCTAGTTTAAGTGCTGAAAGGAAGACAGCATTACTTTTACATTGTCTGGGGGCAGAAGGGCAAGAGGTATTCGATCATTTGCCTGATCTTGATGATGGTAGTTTAAATGAGTATGAAATATGTATCGCAAAATTAGATGAGCATTACCTTCCTAGAGTCAGTACAATTTTAGAAAGGTATCATTTTGGTCGCAGAACACAAATGGAAGAAGAGACAATTGAAAATGATATTACAGCTTTAAGGAAGCTTGCTTCCTCATGTAAATTTGGTGCAAGTCTTGATGAGCATATAAGGGATCAGTTCATGCTTGGATGTTATATTGAAAAGGTAAGGGAGGAATTGTGGCAAAAGGACGAACCTTCTCTAGAAGAAGTTCTTACTATTGCAAAGAGGATAGAACATTCTATCAAGTGTGTTGACGTCATTAAGAAAAATGGTGAGAACAAAACTACTAAAGAAATAGTAAATGTTGTAAAATCAACTCCTAGAGTAACTGATAATCACCAAAAGGAGTCTAGGCATGAAAATGTTTCAAGCAAAACAACTTATAAAAAGAAAGAAAACAGTTTTGATTTCTCCCAAGTGAAATGTTACAGGTGTGGTAAAATGGGGCATTTTGCTACGGATAGACAATGTCAAGGTTGGAAAGCCTATTGTGGTAAGTGCAAAAGGAAAGGACACTTTACCTCATGTTGTAAAGGGGGAAACTACAAAGGTAGAGTGAATGAAATATTCTATGATTTTGAAAATGAAAGTAATTTAGATGAGCACCTAGATTGTGGTCAAATCTGTATACAAACTGTAAGTGCTGAAGAAGCAAAGAATTCTCCTTGTGATGAAATTCTAGTAGAAGGTTTTCCCACAAAAGTTTTGTTTGATTCTGGAGCAAAAATCACTATTGTGGCAAAAGAATTTTTCTTGAGTAAATTGGGACAAAAACTTGAGCTGTCTCGCCCTGATATAAGGCCCTTTGGTTATGCTGGGCAACCCATTAAGTTATTTGGAGTTTTTGAAGGCGTGATTAATTATAAGAATAGGTTGACCAAAGCAAAAATTTATGTTTCTCAAAGAGGAGATAGCATAATAAGCTGGTTTGCTCTCAAACATTTAGGCGTAATGCTTGATCCAAACTCGACACCTCCTATTGTTCTAAAAGAGCCCTTTCCCTGCGTGTCTCAAACTGTTTCACTGGTTTCTCATGATTTCACTAGTGAGCTGAAAGCGAAATTTCCTAAAGTTTTTTCGGAAGATTTGGGGTGTCTTAATGATTATTGTCATCGTATCATTTTGAAAAAGGATGCTGTACCTGTTTGCTGCAAGGTGCGTAATGTACCTGTAGCTGTCAGAGAACAAGTCAAAGATGAACTGGAGAAGCTGGTCAAGGGAGGCATTATAGAGACAGTAGAGGGTACGGAGTGGGTTGCTCCGATTGTCGCAGCCAAGAAATCGGACAACTCTCTTCGTCTCTGTGTTGATTTAAGAGAGGTCAACAAATGTGTAGTTACAGATCATTATCCTTTACCCAAAATTGCGGACATGCTTATGCTACTTAAAGGTGCTAAAATCTTCAGCACCATTGATCTAAGGTCCGCATACCATCAGATTAGGTTGGAAGAAGATTCGAAGGATTTGACCTCTTTTGTGACGCCTTATGGCACTTTTAGGTTCGTTAGACTACCATTTGGCTTAGTGTCAGCCGCATCGGTTTTTCAGAGGGCATTAGAAAAAGTCCTAAAAGGTTTACAAGGCGTCAGAGTCTATCAAGATGATATACTGGTGTTTGGCATTGATAATTCTCAACATGATTTTAGACTTTTTGCTGTCTTAGAAAGACTATGTGATGCAGGTTTAACTGTCAAGATTGAAAAATGCAAGTTTAGGAAAACTTCCATTGAATACCTAGGTCATACGATCACTGAAGGAGGAATTCTACCTAAAGAGAATTTGATCTCTACCATCTCTAAGATGTCACCTCCGCAAAACAAGGAAGAGTTGATGAGTTTTTTCGGGCTTGCTGAATATTATAACAAGTTTGTGAAGGATTTTGCCTCTTTGTGTGCCAACATGAGGTATTTGTTAAAGAAAGGAGTGGAATTTATTTGGGAGGAAAAATGTCAGCAAGAATTTGAGGTCATCAAGGAAAGATTAGCTTCTGCCCCGAAATTAAGCAGTTTTGATCCTTCTGAAAAGTCTATTTTGATAACTGATGCTAGTTTGAAAGGTTTGGGTGCGGTACTTGTACAGAAGTCAGAAGGAACTGAAAGAGTCA
This sequence comes from Lissotriton vulgaris, assembly GCF_964263255.1. Taxonomy (NCBI): domain Eukaryota; kingdom Metazoa; phylum Chordata; class Amphibia; order Caudata; family Salamandridae; genus Lissotriton; species Lissotriton vulgaris. The sequence goes on along the minus strand of NC_141689.1, from coordinate 274,665,796 downwards.
TCCTCTTTTTGTCAAGGAGTTTAAAAGGAGCTGAAACTCGATACTCGGTGATTGAGCGTGAAGCTCTCGCTGTTTACTGGTCAGTCAAGAAGCTTAAAAATCTTTTATGGGGAACCACCTTTGAGGTGAGGACGGACCACAAGCCGCTATGTGAAATTTTGAAGAAAAGGGTATTGATGCTGTGTCAGGTAGGATCACGAAATGGGTTGTTGGTTTGCAAGATTATGATTTTGATGTGAAGTACCTACCTGGTGTGGAAAACAAGGTGGCGGATGCGTTATCTCGCCTTGTTCCTGTTTCTGAGGCTAATAGTAAAGAGGATTTTGATGAAGATGATGAAATGGTTTGTGTTGTTGAGGAGGCTGTCATTGATAAAGACAGGTGGTTAAGAATGGTTCAAGAAGATTTAATCCCTGTGGAAGTACTTAAACTGTTAATGACCGGGTGGAAGGTTAAACCAAAGTCTAATGAAGGGGTCGAGAAATTTTGGCATGTCAAGGATCAGCTCTCGGAACATGATGGCTTACTTTTTAGAGGCACTAGATTAGTTCCACCTCTAGCTCTTCGGGATGAGCTTATGTCGTTAGCACATATTGGACATTTAGGAGTCTCAAAAACCAAGGAGGTCTTGAGGAGGTCATATTGGTGGCCAAATATGGATTTGGAAGTGGAGCGTAAAGTTAGAGATTGCATTGACTGTGCTCTTAGTGAGAGGGTGGCGAAACCTAAGGTCCAGCCCATGGTGATTAGAGACAGACCGAATGCACCCTGGAAGGAGGTGGGTTTAGATATTTTGGGGCCCATTGTCTCAGCTGGTTCTGAGTGGTATGTTCTTGTCCTTGTTGATTTCTTTTCCAGATGGCCAGAGATTGCCATTACTCGTGGCATTGAGACTAAAAATGTAGTGGCCTTCTTGGACAAACTTTTTGCAAGGGAAGGTATTCCTAACACCATTCTCACAGATAATGGTCCCCAGTTAGTCTCTAAAGACATGGAACAATTTCTGTTAGAACATGGTATAAAACACAAGAAATCATCCCTGTACCACCCAGAGACAAACGGTACTGTTGAGAGATTCAACCGTGTTCTTAAAGAAACCATCAGAATGGCTAAGTCTGCTGGTACAGATTGGAGGGCAGATGTTTTCAAGAAGGTTAAGGTTTATAGAATATCTCCCCATGCTGTCACTGGGAAGACTCCCTTTGAACTCTTTAGATCACGTACCCCTAATACACTTGTAGCACCTGCATGGGTTAATGATTTACAACCATGTTCTCATGATGTCAGTCATGATTGGATGGTGCGTGAATCTTGTAGGATTGAGAATAGAAAAAGGATTTTTGATGCAAGGAATTCGGTAAAGGTCACTCCTGTCAAAGTGGGCGATTGGGTACTTATTAAAAATCCCTGTAAAAACAATAAGGCCCTCTCTGCTACCTTTAAAGAGCCTATCCGTGTCATCAAAGTTTTTAGGAACGCCATCAAAACTGCAGACCATCGGGTTTGGAATTTGAACAGGGTGGTGGTGGTTAGTGATGATATTGTGGAGGCTTCTCGTGATCGCCATTCCCAAGCTTCTAGTGATGGATCTTCTCCACTTCCTCGCAAGTCTGCAAGAGTCTCTCATTCTCCTGAGTATTTGAAAGACTACGTGACTGTGTGACTTATGCTTTAATATTTTTTGTAATTTTGTTCGTGTTGTTAGAAGGGAGATGTGTGGCATCCTGGTTCTGTGTGCTGTGCTTCATGACATAGCTGCGCTGATGTCATGAGGCACTAGAATCTCCTGCACATCTCCTGGAATGTTATGTTTTGTTCACCAGGCAGTTACAATCCTACATTGATGCTGGCTGGATGTTCACCTGTGGATGGGATCTTACTTCTGAATAAAACCTGAACTTTCATCTTAAAGTTTGTGGCTTCATATGTTACACTACCCATTCTACTGCGACAGTAGCAGATATCCCAAACCTACCCCTTTCAGGAGAAGTGATCCAAGTAGTTGGAGTTTCCAACCATACATTAAAACTCCAGTTACAGAACCCATGGAGGTTCACATTGGAAACTTTAAAGATGTGCACAGATTTGTAGTCTGTGATTCTAGTCTAGTGAATTTACTAGGAAGAGATCCATTGTGCAAAATGAACTGCACAATATATTGCACACCAGATGGTGTTGCTCTGCAGACCCCTGATAGGATATACAAAATAATGTTAGCAAAACAAGGCAGAGATGTAGATGAAATGTATTCTTTGATGACAAAAGATGATTTACCAGAAGAACTCAAAGCAACTGTGAATCCAGAAGTATGGGATTTCACAGGAAAAGAGATAGGGCTAATGAAAAATGTAGACCCAGTAAAAGTAACAGTGAATGAAGGTGCCGTTTACCCCAACACCAGACAATACAAAATGAGTCCAGAGGTAAAAGCTGGAGTTGCTTCAGAAATTGATTGTATGATTAACAGGGGATTTTGAAGGAAATAATGAGTAGTCCTTGAAATTTGCCTATAATAGGATGTAAGCATAGTGGAAAGTATAGAATAGTACAGGATTTACGGAAGATCATTAAAATTGTTGTGCCTTGTTGTCCTGTGGTGCCAAATCGCGCAGTGATTCTTATCAGATCCATTGAAATGTAGGTTGGTTTACTGTAATTGATCTGTGCCAAGCCTTTTTCTCAATTCCTTTGCGTTCAGATAGGCAGTATCTTTTCTCGCTTAAGTTTGAAGATCGTATCTTGGTATGGAACCACCGTCCTCAAGGGTGTACAGAAAGTCCCTCAATTTTTAATCAAATATTGAAAAGTGTTTAGAGAAGTTAGTCATGGCCAGAGATTCAGTTTTAGTGCAATATATCAATGATTTACTTGTAGCATCAAAATCCAGAGAAGATTGGTTTACCGATTCTATTGCATTACTAAATCATCTGACTGAGGGAGGACACAAGGTAATCACTGAAAAATAGCAATTTTGCCGAACAAGAGTTAAATATTTGGGTCACAAAATAGAAAGAGGAGTGAGAAAAGTGACCACTGAAAGAATAAAAATAATCAAACAAATGCAATTTCCACAGACACCAAAGAGATCAGAATGTTTCTCGGAGTGGTGGGCTATTGTCGACAATGGATTGTAGGTTTTTCCTTACTAGCCAAACTATTTATTCAGATGACACGAAAAAGAGTGAAAGATCCAATAATTTAGAATGATGAAAGTGTGGAAGCATTTGTAAAATTGTGAAATTGTCTATGTGAAGCCCCAGTATTAGGTATGCCTGATTATTTGAAAGAATTTGTACTGTTCTGTTGTGAAAGAGAAGGTTGTGCACTTTCAATCCTGACCCAAAGACACAGATTAAGCAGGCATCCAGTTGCATATTTTTCTGCAACTTTAGATCCTGTGGCTTCTGCATTACTTGGCTAATTAAAAGCAGTAGCTGCTACTTGTATGAGCTTATAACAAAGTGAGTCAACAGTGATGGAACATCCAGTGAAAGTTCATGTTCCACACTCAGTTGAGATTCTAGTAACAAGAACTTGAACCCAGTATCTTACTCCTAGTCGGATGACTAAATATGAATAAGTTTGGGAGCAGAAAATGTACCGTGGTAAACCCAGCTACTCTATTGCCAGATCCACGTTGTGAGGAAGTGAAAGATGAGGCTGAACATGATTGTTCAGATGGAACTGAGTTATGCACCAAGCCCCGCCCGACATACAGGAAGAGCCTTTAAAAGAACCAGACGATTAACTATTTGTTGCTGGTTCTTGCTTAAGACTTGAAAATGGAGGACTAAATGCCGTTTATGGTGTTTGCAAAATTTCTGGAATCATTGAAGCATCCTGTTTACCGGGAGTCAAATCTGCACAAGTAGCTGAATTGATAGCTTTAATTAAAGCATACAAAATTGGGAAAAAGTGGAAAGTGACCATATTTACTGATAGTCAATATGGTTTCGGGGTTGTGCACAGCTTTGGCCAGCTATGGATGCGCAGGGGATTTCTGACGTCCTCAGGGTCCCCTATTAGAAATGGGAAATTTGTGAAAGATTTATTGGAAGCTATACAATTGCCAAAAGAAATAGTTGAGGTCAAGTGTGCAGCTCACCAGTCAGGGAATGAATATGTGATAGCTGGTGATCGATATACTGACCAGGGGGCTCAGTACTGTGCCAGAAATAACATGCCATTGAAAATGGAAACATGTGGAATCAGCTGCCAACTGGTGCTATTCTCAGTTTTCGAAACATGGGATGAGGTGAGACAGTTGCTCCCTATGTATATATAGATAACTCTAATCACTAGTATATGCAGTAGACCTTTGTACTCTCTACCATTCCTATGTGACTCTTAGAGTATATCCATCCGTATCCCTTCCCTATGTATATAGAGATATCTCTAATCACTAGTATATGCAGTAGACCTTTGGACTCTCTACCATTCCTATGTGACTCTTAGAGTATATCCATCCGTATCCCTTCCATATGTATATAGAGATAACTCTAATCACTAGTATATGCTGTAGACCTTTGTACTCTCTACCATTCCTATGTGACTCTTAGAGTATATCCATTCGTATCCCTTCCCTATGTATAAAGAGATAACTATAATCACTAGTATGTGCAGTAGACCTTTGTACTCTCTATCATTCCTATGTGCCACTTAGAGTATATCCATTTGTATCCCATCCTTATGTATATAGAGATAACTCTAATCACTAGTATATGCAGTAGACCTTTGTACTCTCTACCATTCCTATGTGACTCTCAGAGTATATCCAGTCGTAGCCCTTCCCTATGTATATAGAGAACTCTAATCGCCAGTCTCATCTTTCTGTGACTTTACATCTTGTAAATTTGCAATTTTTTTCTTTTTTTATCTTTTATGTAACGCATGTAATCCCTAGTCCTTATTTTTTTAAACTGGTTCTTATGTACTTATGTAAAGCGCTCTGACACCTTTGGGTAAAGTTTGCGCTATATAAAATCGCATTAAATAAACAAAAATAAAAAAAGATAAAGTTAGGTTGTGGACGGAGGACAGAAGACAATGTGTGGGTGTACCCTGATTGAAGACCAGTCATGCCAGATTGTTTACTTTCTCAATTTGCAAGATTGTGGAAGCATAACCCACTAGGAGAAATGACAACATAACAGTTGCCAAATTGTTGTTGAGAGAGTTAATTCCATGGTTTGGTTATCCAGTAGCTTTGGAATCAGATAGAGGACCTCATTTTAATAATGAAATAATTAGATTAATCTGTGAAGCATTTCAAATTGAGCAGAATTGCACTGTGCATACCACCCAGAGGCTTCTGGAGTGGAAGAATCTACCTCTATCTATAGTTCTGATCCTTCTTGATCTCTCCACAGCATTCAATACCATCTCCCATGGAATGCTAGTGGAGAGATTAAATGGCTGTGGTATACAAGGACTGGTCTTAAAATTGCTTAATGTTTTTCTGAAAGCCCGATGGCAAACCATCATGCTTGGTCCCTACTTGTCAAAAAAATATCAGTTAGACAAAGGGGTACCCCAGGGCTCATGTCTTAGCCCTACCCTCTTCAATATTTATATGACCCCTTTGGCCTCTATTGTTGCACCACTTGGGTTCGAAATTGTTTCGTATGCTGACGACACTCAGCTTATATTCCCAATAGGTTTGAATCCTGAAGAGGAGAAATTGTGATTTTCAGAGGGCATGTTGGCCATCTCAAAATGGATGACGGAAAATCGCCTCCAGCTTAACCCCGAAAAAATGGAGCTGATGTTTATGGGCAAAGCATCATCCATCTGGTCCGATGACTGGTGGCCTGACCTTTTGGGACAGCCTCCTGTTCCAGCATCATCAGTAAAAACTTGGGCCTAAAATTGGACCAAGCTCTTACTATGAAGGATCATATTTCAGCTACAGTGAGCTCCTGTTACTACAGCGTACGCCTTCTGAGCAGAATAATACCTTTTCTGCCAGAGAACCATCGCAGAACCGTGGTCCAAGTGCTGGTAATTAGCCGTCTTGATTACAGAAATGCTTTATTGGAGTGGGTGAGACACTATTAGCCAAATTACAAGTCATTCAGAACACTGCTGCTAGGATGACACTAGATCGTCCTCTCGGCTCCCCATTGCTTCCCCTATTGAAGGAACTACCCAGGCTGCCAATAAAAAACGTTCCTTCTTTAAGATCTGCTGTCTAACGTTCAAAGCCTTGGAAGGCAAGGGCCCCCAGTACCTTCAAAAGATGCTTGTTAAACAGATCTCGGGTTGCAACCTTAGGTCCAATTCTTTAGCTCTTCTGAAGTTCCCACGTATTCGTCTCCTACGTACGGGGGGTAGAGCATTTCCCGATGTTGCCCCAAAATACTGGAATCAGCTCCCTTTAACCCTGCGTAAATGTACTTCCTACCTGGTCTTCAGAAAACACTTGAAAATATTCCTGTTCTAACCCCACTATCTATTCGTGGTTCCACCTTCTGTAAATAATCCACATAATAATCCACATTTGTAAAGCGCACAATCACCCGTAAGCATCTCTAGGGACCGTCGGGAAGATTAAGCAAGCTATTGCCCAGAGTCACATGGTGCCTGGGCTAATCTGCCACCGGTGCCAGGGATCGAACCGTGATCCCCAGATTCCGGAGTCAGTCGCCCTAGCCGCGGCGCCACACCTCCTGTCCTCACTGTATTTGCTAGGGAAAGCGCTGAAATGCCGTAGAGTGAATGGCACAATCAAGTCAAGATTAGCAAAAGTGTGTGCATCCACCTCCATGGAATGGCCAGATGCATTGCCTCTTGTCTTGATGGGACTCAGAAGTATTCCTGACAGGAACACAGGATTGAGTCCCCATGAAATTCTCATGGGAAGGTGTGAAGTCTTCGCTTAAATGAAGTCAGGATGCTGAGGTAGGTTCCTATATTTTATTGAATAAGAGGGAACAAGATAGATACCATGCGAACACGCCTGAGCCAACCGTCCTTCTGTGGAATCTGGCCCATGCACAGTGTGTTCCAGATTCCACCAAAAAACATAGAATACCACACATCTCCCTCCTTTGAAAAAACATTAACAGAACTTATCAAAACACAATAGTGAAATAATGTATAATCTTTCACATTAGCTAAAATTATATAACATTTAAATGGCAAACAGAAATAAATAAATATTTTAAAGCACAAAATTAATCACTGTAACATGGAAAATGATCTACTCATAACATAATCTTTACACCATGCTGCTGCATGTCTCTGTCTCACATTCACCTGGCTGCTCCCAAAATTGGAAGGATATTGATGACCTTTTCGCCAATTCAAATTTTTATGCAAGACTTTTTTATTTAGTAATGAAGGAACTCGATAATTATCTCCATTAGAGACTTTAACAACTTTTGAAAAACTCCAAACATTTCCATCAGTTAACTCCACAACTTGTCTCCCAACCCTGACCACTTTCATGGGAACAGAAAATCGAGAATCACCTGTTCTGACAATTCTACCCTTTTTTACACAAACCCAATCACCAACATTTACAAGACAAGAGATAATCTTGTTTGGATCATTATCCATAACATGTGACTGTTTTAAAATCGTTTTGGAAACACCATTTCCTTTGTCCACTAAATCTCTCATCCATTGTTGACTCAAATTGCATATCTCTTCCTACATCTAATTTTTTCAAAAGGTGATAAATCGCCTTCACTTCTAGGAATATTCCTATAATTCCGAAGTAATTTATTCACAGCATCATAACAATTCTTCCCATTGCTTAAGGCAAGTTGTAGACCTTCTTTCAACACCCTTATCCATCGCTCTACAAAACCATTGCTTTGAGGATAGTATACAGAAGAACGCTTATGTATTATACCATGATTTTCAAGAAATGACTTAATTTCCACAGAAGTTAATTGCACACCATTGTCAGTTAGAATTGACACAGGAAAACCTTCCTTCTCAAAAACATCATTTAAAAACTGAATGACGACTTTTAATGTGAATCAAATTTAACTTCAGGCCATTGAGATAGTTGATCAATTAAAATAATAGCATAAACTGGATTATGACCGAAACTCATTGGGTTCAGCAATATCCAGTGATACACATTCCCACCCTTTAGTATGTCTTGAAATGGGAGCATGATGATAAATCAATGTTTGTTTTTTTTGCGATTTGTCACTAATTCTGCATTCAATACAAGATCTAACTCTCCTTTCAATGCATTTATCAATAGCAGACCACCAAAATTCACTCCTAACTCTTCTCTCCATCCTAAGCATACCCGGATGTCCTACATGGGCCATGTCTAAAAACAATTTCCCTAAAATCACGAGGTACGACTAATTGTAAACATCTCATCAAAATATCATCCTGAATTGATACTTCTTGTGCAACTTGAAGAAACAGTAACAAACTTTGAGACACATCAGCTTTTTTGGGCCACTTGGTTTTGACAAAAGATATAACTTTCTTGAAGTCTTCATCATTTTCACATGTAGTTCTCCACTTATCTTCCTTTATACACCCATTAGAAACTTGACATATAGATACAACTTTTTCATAATCAGTATCGTCGATGACAACAATGTCATCTTTAATAGGTAATCTTGACAAACAGTCAGCTAGTACATTTTTTATTCCTGGATTGTATTCTACTTTAAAGTGAAAGTCTTGTAATTTCAATTGCCATCTGGCAATTCTAGCTGTTGCTTTTCCACATCCTTTAGTCGTAAATAAATCTACCAATGGACGATGAACAGTCCTGACTCTAAATACTGTACCATACACATATTTATGAAAATATTCAATACCCCACCAACAAGCACGTGTTTCTTTTTCAAGAGTGGAGTACTTATCTTCTGCACCTCTTAGGGGTCTTGATGCAAATGCTATAGTGACAAGATGTCCTTTTTGATTTTGCATAAGCACTGCACCAATCCCATGATTGCTTGCGTCAGAAATGATAACAGATTCACAAGATGTGTCAAATGGGGATAAAGCACGTGCTGAAGCTATATATTTTTTAAGAAAGACAAATTCTTCTTTACAATTTGAATCCCAGACAAACCTTTGATGTTTTTTCATTAAACCTCTCATATGCGTTGTTTTGTCTGCAAATGATGGAATAAATTTAGCATAATACTCTGCTAAGCCTTAAAAAAGACATCAACTGGTCTTTGTTTTGAGGTTCTGGAGCATCTTCAATTGCTTTCACTAAATTTCGTTTAGGAGAAATACCATTCTTACTAATAGAATGGCGTAAATAGTCAACAGAATCCATGGCAAATTTACATTTCTCTTTAGTTAAGGTTAAACCATTGTCTTGTAAAATAGACAAAACTTTGTGTAAAACTTCTGTATGTTCTTTCACATCCTTCCCAAAAACTAAGATGTCGTCCTGAAAATACAAAACGTTATCTATGTCTTTGAACAATGTATTCATTACCCTCTGAAATACTGAGGAAGCTGAAACTAGCCGAAGGGCATCCTTTTATACCTAAAAGCACCTTCAGATGTGATAAAGGATATAAGATGCTAGCTATCCTCATTTAATGCAATCTGATGAGACACATTAGATAAATCTAATGTTAAAAATATGGCAGCATCTTTAAGTTCAGTGATTATCTCTCCAATATTCGGTAGTGGATGTCTGTCAACCCACAGATTGGAATTCAGATCTCTCGTATCCATACATAGTCTAACTTTACTATTAGGTTTATGTACAACAACCACTGGGAAAGCCATTCAGAAGATTAAATCTCCTCTATAACATCTAATTGACAAAGTCTGTCCAATTCTTTTTTAACAGCATCTCTCAACAACAATGGAATGTTCCTCACCTTATGAACTTTAGGGATGGCATTGTGTTTTAATATGATTTTGTGCACAAACTTTTTCAAAAATCCTAACTGAGAGGAAAATACCTTTGGAAACAATTTTTCCCAATCTGTTTTGACATCATTAGTGACCTGACCAATCAAATCAGAATAGCCCAATACTTGATCCGGGTGATTGGGATCCAAAGTGATCATAAAGTCTCGTTGTTGTGGCCAACCCAAAAGACAGGATCCCTCTTTAGCCACATAAACTTTAGCCAATATGGTTTTACCTTTAAAACTAAGATCAGAGGTAAAATAACCCAAAACATCAATTGGTTTCTTACCATACCCTATTAATTTGATGTCAGGTGGAAGCAACGATATGTCAGGAAATTCCTTTAACCACTCATCACCAATTAAAGTATGTCTTGCACCAGAGTCAGCCATAACTTTTATATCGTTTTTACTTATTTGTAACATACAAAATGGTGCATCCTTGCTAGTATCATCAATTCCGTACACAGCCAATAAATATTCAGATTCATCAATGTCACTGTTAACTTCCTTAACATTTTCTGACTTTGAGTTTCTAACTTCTACATTTTTATTTCTAAATGTATTTCTATTTCTGCACATTCTAGCATAATGACCTTTAGATTTGCATTATCTACATACTTGACTTATAGCCGGACAACGTTTATCAGTAGCCAAATGTCCTGGAAATCCACATTTAAAGCAAACATATTCTTTTCTTTCTGAATTAGTTCCAGAAGTAGAAGGTTTTTGGTGTTATCTTCAACAATTTTTTTTTAACAATATCTATTTCAGACGTAAGATTTTTTTTATCTGACAACTCCTTCATACCTAACTTCATATCTTCGAAGCGATGAGCAATATCAAGAGCTTTAGACAGAGTTAGATCTTGCGCAGAAGGTAACTTTTCTTGTAATTTGGCATCTGCATAATAGTCTACCATCTGATCTCTTACCATTTGATCTTGAAAATTTTAATAATTGCATTTTGCAGCCAAAATTCCTAAATCTTTGACAAACGTGTCAATAGGTTCATTGGATAATTGCTGTCTACCTACAAATGTATGTCGAGCAACAACTTCATTCATTTTCTTTATATATTGTTTGTCAAGTTGTTTGATAGCATTTTCATAAACATCCATATCTTCATCACTGGAATTATCTGTGGGTATTGGAGGTAGATGACTTTATACCTATCTGCCTTCAGCTCCTAGACAATGTTTTAAAAAAGCAAATTTGCGTTTATCAGTGTAATCATCACCTCCAATTGCTTCCATATAAGCTTCGAAACCTTTTTTCCATCGTTTCCATTCTAATGGAGGTTCTCCTAGCGAAGCTAAAAATGGAGGAGAAGCATTGATGTTTTCCATCGATGTATTGTGTATTATAGAGAAAAGAAAAATGCTATATTAACAATATATTGCATGTGCTGTGTGTGTCAGCGTTAAATATTGTTGACACACAATTAATGACCCACTGCTGTGTGTATCAGCAAAATTTCAAGTTAAATCCACTTAGAAATGAAGTTGCGTGTGTTAGCAGAGAAGGAAATGCATTAACACAGGTGTTGATTTGTTTCTCTCTGCCAGCGAAAATCGGAAGATCAGGCAGTCAGTCGGTACCAAGCAGCACTTATTTTGACATCAGCGCTAAGCAACATGTAAATGAGTTGCTTTTCAGCGCGAAGCGCCATAAACGTTGCGTTGCCTAGAAACACTCGTCAGGCATCACAAGTGTGAGAGCTCCATTATTAGTCTCTGCGCATACGGGAACTACGTAGAAAGCGCTCACGAGACAGAGTCAGACATTGGGAGCAGAAGTCTCACAGCATATAGTTAGAAATTCCGGATTTTCAGTTTTGCCTCGTGGATCGCGAGACCAGTACTCAACAGAAATATCAGCCCAATTAATGACTCTCCAAAGTCAACCGTCTCTTGATCTGCATACCATGCAGGGCTTCAGGCTTGGACTCTTGGGTTATCCCATCCTCGTCGCCAGTGTGAAGTCTCCGCTTAAATGAAGTCAGGAATCCGAGGTAGGTTCCCTTATTTTATTGAATAAGAGGGAACGAGATAGATACCATGCGAACAAGCCTGAGCCAACCGTCCTTCTTTGGAATCTGGCCCACGCACAGTGTGTTCCAGATCCCACCAAAGAACATAGAATACCACACAAGGGCAATGAGACAAGTATCTATACCAGGACATAAATTGCTGAATAAATCTGATGATCTGGTTTTGGATTATTGCAAAGTATTGGCTGATCTAGTGCGTTCTGTCTCTCACCAGGTTGGAGAAGATTCATTTGCCAGACAGCCAGATCAGGCGCATGATTTGAATCCTGGAGACTGGGTTGTCGTGAAGAAGCACACCAGAAAGTCATGCCTAGCACCTAAGTGGGAGGATCCACGGCAAGTCATACTGGTCACTACTACAGCAGTGAAGTGTGCAGGTTTGCCCAATTGGATCCATGCCAGCCACACGAAAAGGGCGCCAGCTCTGGCTGAAGAGAGACCGCAGCTGACTAGAACAGTTGAGGCTGCTGAAGGTTGTACAGTCGAAGAATCTAGAGGAATAGATTCTGAAGTGACTAACAAAGAACAACTGAGCACAAGTCAGGAGGACTAGATACCAGTAGTTGATATACCTGAGTTGGTCATTAAAACAAGAAGTAGAACAAGATCAGAAAGACAATAAACTAGTAAAGACCAGGTAGGTGTAGAAGAACACGCTCAGGAATTAGAGAACAAAATTACAGTAGACCCTGAGCAGGATCAGATTGGGACAAAATAACATACTCAGGTAAATCAAGCAACCAAAAACACTGAGCATGGACAGACAGGTGAAGAAGAACACATTCAGGCAACAGAAGAACCAATTGTAGGAAGACCTGAACAAGACCAGTTAGGGGAAGAAGAACAAGTTTGGGCTGTGGAAGAACAAACTGAAAAGAGACCCAAACAGGAACAGCTAGAAGAAGAACATGTTCAGGTAGAAGAAACCACAATAACAAGGCCGGAACTAGGACAGAGAGAAAGCAATACTGAGAAAAGAGAAAACCATGTTGTGCCACAACATAACGAAAATAAAAGAGCTCCAGAGAGAGACCAGGAAAGTGAAAGTGCAGTGCAAGTTAAATGGGTCAAAAAAGGTGATAATTGGCCTGGAGGAGTCAAAAGGATAAAATATCGGTTGAGAATGTAAATGAAATCCCAGAGCAAATGAATGAAGTTACTAGTCAATCTCAGTCAGAATGTAGTGTAGTTCCTATATTCCCAATAGGCTCTGCGCATTGGAATAACATATACTATAGTTTAGACACAGGACTGAGGTTGAATAGGTCTCTATCGTATATATTAGACTTAAAAGTGAGTGCCAGCTAGTTCAGAGGTCACTAGAAACTTTTTTCGAATACACAAGTCAAGTCAAGTCAAGTCATAAAATTTATATAGCGCACTACTTACCCAGAGGGTTTCAAGGCGCTTAGGAAGGGGAGGAGGATTATTTGTCAAAAATCCACGTTTTAAGCTGTTTTCTGAACGCTAGGTGATTCTGGGTGAGGCGAAGGTAAGCGGGGAGTGAGTTCCATGTTCTGGCAGCCAGGTATGAAAAGGATCTGCCTCCCATGGTGGTCTTGTTGATGCGAGGTACAGTGGCGAGGGCTTGGCTGGAAGAGCGAAGTTGGCGGGAGGGGGTGTAGAAGGACAGTCGAGAGTTGAGGCAATCTGGTCCGATGTCGTAGAGTGATTTGTGTGCGTGGGTAAGCAGACGGAAAGTAATCCTCTTATTGACGGGTAGCCAGTGGAGGTCTTTAAGGTGACCAGAGATGTGTTCGTTGCGTGGGATGTCTAATATGAGCCTGGCTGAGGCGTTTTGGATTCGTTGTAGTTTCTTCTGGAGTTTAGCGGTGGTACCTGCGTAGAGGGTGTTTCCGTAGTCCAGTCGGCTCGTGACCAGGGCATGGGTGACTGTTTTCCTTGTTTCGGTGGGGTTTTCTGAGCATGCGAAGAATGTTAAAGCAGGAAGAGGATACGGCGCTGACTTGTCTGTTCATAGAGAGTGAAGAATCCAGGATGATGCCAAGGTTCCGTGCGTGGCCTGTCGGGATGGGTGCATTTCCGAGGGCTTCCGGCCACCAGGAGTCGTCCCATGCAGAGGGAGATTTACCTAAGATGAGGACTTCTGTTTTGTCTGAGTTTAGTTTTAGACGGCTTTGTTTCATCCATTCGGCAACTTCTTTCATTCCTTCGTGTAGGTTAGTTTTGGCGGTGCTGGGGTCATTGGTGAGAGAAAGGATCAGTTGAGTGTCATCCGCGTAAGAGATGATGTTGAGGTTGTGTTGGCGGGCGATGGCCGCGAGGGGGCTCATGTATACGTTGAAGAGGGTGGGACTGAGTGAGGATCCTTGTGGTACGCCGCAGATGATTTCAGAGGCCTCGGACTTGAATGGTGGGAGGCGGACTCTCTGGGTTCTTCCAGTGAGGAACGAGGTGATCCATTCCAGTGCCTTTCCTTGGATTCCGATGTTTCTGAGGCGTTGTAAAAGGGTGCTGTGGCAGACTGTGTCGAAGGCTGCAGAGAGGTCGAGGAGGATGAGGGCGACTGTGTCTCCATTGTCCAGTAGAGTTCGAATGTCGTCTGTTGCTGCGATGAGGGCGGTCTCAGTGCTGTGTTTGGCTCGGAAGCCAGATTGTGAGGGGTCGAGTGATTTGTTGGCTTCGAGGAAGGCGGCGAGCTGGTTGTTGACAGCTTTCTCGATGACTTTGGCCGGGAATGGAAGAAGCGAGATGGGGCGGTAGTTTTTGAGTTCGGTGGGGTCTGCTGTTGGTTTTTTCAGAAGGGCGGTGAGTTCAGCGTGTTTCCAGTCTTCTGGGAAGGTAGCGGAGTTGAAGGAGCAGTTGATGACGTCTCGGAGGTGCGGAGCTATGATGGAGTCTGCTTTGTTGAAGATGTGGTGAGGGCATGGGTCTGTGGGGGATCCAGAGTGGATGGAATTCATCAGGCGGATGGTGTCCTCAGTGGAGATTGGGTTCCAGGCGTTAAGGGTGTTAACGAGGGGAAGATGGTCAGCTGATGGTAGGGTGGGTTGGCTTCCGGGTTGGTTGTCAAAGCTGTTGTGGATGTCAGCAATCTTGTTGTGGAAAAAAGAGGCTAGGGAATCGCAGAGGGTTTGAGAGGGGGTGATGTCGTTGGAGTTGGCCGAGGGGTTGGAAAATTCCTTGACGATGTTGAAAAGTTCCTTGCTGTTGTGGGCGTTGTTGTCAAGTCGATCCTTGAATGCTGTTTTCTTGGCTTTTCGGATCAGTTGGTGGTGAGTACGGATGGCGCTTTTGAAGGCGTCCTTGGTGTTGGTGGATGGGTCTTTTTTCCAGGCCTTTTCAAGGGAGCGGCACAGTTTCTTGGAATTCTTGAGGTCATCGTTGAACCATGAGGCCTTCTTGATGCCAAGTTTGTGTTGACGTTTTTTCAGTGGTGCTAAGGTGTCGGCGGTGTTGGATAGCCAGAGGGTGAGGTTGGAGGCGGCTTCGTTGGCGTTAGAAGAGAGGGCTGGGGAGGTTTGAAGGAGCGATGTGGAGATCTGCTCCGTGGTGATTTTGTTCCAGTTTCTTTGTAGAGTTGGTTGGAGGTGGATGCTGGGTTTCGGCTTGTTGTAGGTGAAGTGAACGCAGCTGTGGTCAGTCCAGAGGAGATCCGTAGTGTGACTGAAGGAGACATGGTTGCTGGAGGTGAAGATGGGGTCGAGTGTGTGACCTGCGATGTGGGTGGGGGAAGTGACCAGTTGTTTAAGTCCGAGGTTGGCGAGGTTGTCCAAGAGGGTGGCGGTGTTGCGGTCGTTGATCTTTTCAAGGTGGAAGTTGAGGTCTCCCAGAAGGATGTAGTCTTTGGAGGGGAGCGCGTGTGGGGTGATGAAGTCCGTGATGTCTTCACTGAATTTTGCGCGGGGTCCTGGTGGTCTGTAGAGGAGAGTGCCTCGGAGTGTGGTTTTGGGGTCGATGTGGATCTGGAAGTGAAGGTGTTCGGAGTTAGCGAGGTTGGCGTCAGAGCTAGAAGGGATTAGTTTCTGACAACCGCATAAGCATGACAACTTTGTTTCCCAAGAATAAGAAATAAAGCTCTAGAGTTGCAGAAACAATAGATAACTATTTTACTCAGTCAATCGTGCATGCTTCGTTTCACCAGAGGTGCTGAGAAAAATAGAGAGACGGATGTTTTCAATAAAAAGTATTTATTGAACAGTCTTCTTTCTAAAGCATAATAAATGTACTGCTACAATTATAATACTGGTTATAAAGTACAAGGTATATAATACGAAAAGTATTATAAAGTAGTATGATATGGTTTCTAAGCCATAAATTGCCTTAAAACATATAAAATACATACAGTGATAAAATAATGACTAAAAGTACTCAACTGGTGCTTTAAAATACGCCTACCCGGTGTAGCTAACCTAAGTCTAGTACGAGGGAAGAAGTAAGTGAGGTGTAGCTCAAGTTTAGTATTCTTTGCCAAGAATCTATTCCAAGAATTCCCTAGCGTGCCGATTGCGTATGTGCCGATAAAGACTCGCAAATCCTTTATAACAGTTCCGGCGTCAGCCGAGCGCTGGGGCCACATCCAAATGAATCTTGTCCTAGTAGTTAAGGGACCGCATCTGTCCATGGTGATGTCTGCGTATAGATAGTGTAATGCTGTCTAACAATGGTGTCTAAACTTGGCTGGCTACACCCTAGTCAGGTATCTGATGGTCCTCAAAGCTGTGGTATCTGTAACAGGTATCAC
Source organism: Lissotriton vulgaris (assembly GCF_964263255.1). NCBI lineage: Eukaryota > Metazoa > Chordata > Amphibia > Caudata > Salamandridae > Lissotriton > Lissotriton vulgaris. Next base: position 274,649,179 of record NC_141689.1, on the reverse strand, counting down.
AATTTTAATTAACTGTTTCATCTGGGCTAACAGTTCTGGACCTGTCATTTCGTTAATATCAGGATGTGGATTGTAGCTGGATAGTACCGGCCATGTTGCTCCTGGTCTACCTAGTGGACCGAGCCTGGTAATGTGATTTTGATGTTGTAGGGCGCCTTTAAACCAGAGCTGATGCTCTTGGTAAGTTAGTGGAATTTCAACGTCCTCAAAATGAACATATTCCGATAGAGGTTCCTCCACTTCGTAGTAGTGGAACTCGTGTGTTCCTCCATCTGTTGCAGGGAACTGAATCCATGAATAGAATACCTCTGTCTGCCGATATTCATGTGCCTCTATAACAAAGATTACTTTACCACCTCTTGATGATACCCCATTGTTTATGAGTAAGTTATAGTTTTTCTTACATTTGCCGGGATGATTATAGCATCAACCTCGTTTTGTTGAAGACCTGTGTCATCTACGACTGGTTGAGCTGCTGCTGCAGATCTACGCCTTTCCTCTTCACTATCCGACATTTTTGTCGACTGGAAGTTTTTTCAGGACAAAGTTTCAAGGAAACAAAGATTAGGTGCACAATATTTTGGAACACTGTATCCTTCAACGTTGAACAAACCAAAAACTAATAAATTAGATTTTTCGTCCTACTCAGTTTTGGCGGATACTATCTTTTCACCCACTCCAGACGTCTCTTGGAGTATTTTACAGGAAAAAGGGGTCTGTGTGATAAGCAGGACTGAGTTACTCTAGTATCTAGCGTTAAATTATCGCCTTACCAAACGTTGGGCGCCATGTAGTGTAGTTCCTATATTCCCAATAGGCTCTGCGCATTGGAATAACATATACTATAGTTTAGACGTAGGACTGAGGTCGACTAGGTCTCTATCATATATATTAGACTTAATAGTGAGTGCCAGCTAGCTCAGAGGTCATTAGAAACTTTCTCAAATTCACAAGAAGGGATCGTTTCTGACAACTGCATAAACATGACAACTTTGTTTCCCAAGAATAAGAAATCAATCTCTAGAGTCGCGGAAACAATAGATAACTATTATACTCAGTCAATCGTGCATACTTCGTTTCACTAGAGGTGCTGAGAAAAATAGAGACGGGCGTTTTAAATAAAAAGTATTTATTGAACAGTCTTCTTTCTCAAGCATAAGAAATGTACTGCTACAATCGTAATACTGGTTATAAAGTACAAAGTATATAATACGAAAAGTATTATAAAGTAGTACTGTAAAAGCATGATATGGTTTCTAAGCCATAAATTGCCTTTAAAATATATAAAATACATACAGTGATAAAATAATGACTAAAAGTGCTCAACTGGTGCTTCTAAATACGCCTACCCCGGTGTACCTAACCTAAATCTAGTACGAGGGAAGAAGTAAGTGAGGTGTAGCTCAAGTTTAGTATTCTTTGCCAAGAATCTATTCCAAGAATTCTCTAAGGGTCTAATCAGCTCCGTACCTTGGTTTAGAATGAAGGAGGTCTTGTATCTCTCTCTCAGGACTCGATTTCCCAGCAACCTGCAAGGGTAGCCTGGAAACACTGGAGCAGGATTTATCGGCTGGAGAAAAGACAGAGTCTCTCAGTGCATCTGCTGGAGGGTCGGCTTCCTTCAGCACTTGCTGCGGCAGGCGTCGGACAAGTAGATAGTCGATCTGCTCCAAATCACTCTGTGTTTGTCTGGGCAAATGTAGGCATATTTATACTTTGAAGGTGCCGAGTTTGATGTATGATTGGACTTACTAACGTCATTGAAGACTCAGTTCTTCGAAAACTCCATGATTTCCTAGATAAATTAGTATTCAGGCAAGGGGATGTCCCTAGCTGCTGAAGGCGGGTTTCTCTAAGAAATCGTTGATGATTCTCGGAACTTTGTGGAAGTAGCCATGCCGTATTTGGGATGCATAGGTTCAGTCTAAATATGGTAATGATTTCTATGCCTATATAAGGATCGGGTAATTTATACCTATATAAGGGCATGAATCGGGAAAATTACACTAGGGTCCTAGATTAATTTACAACAAGAACAGTCAGCTACTAAAAACATTCGAAGAAGCCCGAGATTAAAGGTCTTGAACAATAAATTCAAAGGACCTGAATGGACTTACGTGATTCTTGATGAATTCGAGAATCTAGATTTAATCTGATGTAGATATAAATGATGAACAGATTTACGAAGAGGAAGTGAGGCCTCCTTGAAGTACTAAAAATTCTGATTCATAACAGAGAAAAGAAGAGAAATATTCATAAATCAAAATGCCTGCAAACTGGGTTTCTGAAAGACTTAAAGAAAATGCTGTAGGGTTTGCTCATGTAGTATTTTATTAGTGATATTAGTATGACTTTTTCTAACAATAGAAGTACCTTATCGTATGATAACAGCCAAGAAGAATGACACAGACACTAATGAAAAGACAGCTGATATGAAAGGAGATAGAGTAGAATTATAAGCAACAAATGAGGTAGATTTGCATCACACAGTAACAGATAACATATCATTCAATGTATTTATGCAATTATTATTTCAGTATGTAGATGCAATGGAAATTAGTCATTGTTATGTTTGTATGAAATTACCAGCATCAGTAGCAGAGGGAGTGACATACCATCATGTGCCTTTAACATATGGTATTTCATGTAGCATATTGTCAAGCTTATTTTATAGAACGGAAAACTTCAATATTATTAGGCAAACATAGATGTAGTATTTACTGAAATTCCTATTCGAAGGAATATGAATCCAGTTCTTAGTAGTGTCGATACACAGTTTATAGGTGAATTTTTCTTAACAATGAAGTCATTAGATTTTGCAAAGGCACACAAGAATAACCTTACATGTTCATTACGTGAAGAAGAGAAAGTATTTTTGAATTTAGTTGAAGAAAGGAGACAGAATTTCCAAAGAAAAGCTGCTGTACAGAAAACCCATATACCACCCTGGGCTGAGAAAGAGGGAACTTATACAGCTGGCAAAGCTCACGCTGAGATGTCCTTAGACTTTGTAAAGACAGGGAAAACCTGCCTCCATAGATCGAAGACAGACTGTAACAACATATTTATTGGTTCCAGTGAATGTGAACAGAACTTCCTAATTTTGGGAGGTTGGGAACTAAAAGGGGGAACAGATCCAGTACTTCCTGGAGTTTACTATTTGTGTGAGAATAAAGCTTACTATAAGCTGCCAGCACGGTGGTACAGGAGTTGCTACTTCGGAGATATACCATGTAAAAAGAGTCACTGGAAGCAATGAAATACCAATGAACTAACACGAAAATGGAGAGCTAAATTTTCTGAAATAGTAGGTGACATAATTAGTGCATTGATGCCTTCTCTGGGGGTCATTCTAAATGTACATAGAATTTGTCAGTTATCAACAGTAGTTGATCGTCTATCGACTGATACTGCTGGAGGTTTTTTGATGATTAATACAAAAATGGTTGCAATCGGATCTATGGTTTTTCAAAATCGTCTTGCGCTTGATATATTATTGGCAAAAGAAGGAGTCTGTAAAATGTTGAAAGTGCACTTACATACCGGATAAAAGAAAATAAATCAGAGGATATATTAAGACTATTACAAAAAAAATCATGAAAAATTGAAGAGTATCTCCTCAAATGGTTTACTTATTTTAGGAAAACTAACTATAATAGTCTTAACAATAGTGATATGGTGTAATTGTTGCACTAATAAACTGAGAAGACAAAGATATGAAATAAATGGAAAAGGGACAAAGAGAAAGTATGAAGAGATTCAGTTAGAAGAAATGAAGGGAAAACTATACGACAGAATGACAAATTTAAAAGACATAGATAAGAACAAGAATGAAAAAGGGAAAGAAAGTGAGATGTGCTAAAGTTGGCATCTGATTGGGATGGGTGTTTTTGTGATGGCTCAAAAATGCCATCAGAGAGGGGATTGATGGAGCAAGGACTCGTAAAAAAGAGACCAGCTCAAAGACCATCTTCTCATTTAACTTCTAATATTGTATTAACCGGGTATTGTGTAAATTAATATGCACAACATGATATATTCAAGAAAGAGAAGCTTGCCTACGTGTATTACAAACAAGTAACTTGAGTGAATTTCTAAAATGGCCGCTAATGGGAAAAGTATAATGCGCATGCGTCAACTGCATGTACGCAGAATGATGAGCTGTTGCTTGGAGGGAATTTCTTGAGCTTGTGCTAATACTATTAATAAAGCGGCTTGAAAGCTCACATGCTCAGCATCTGCTTTGCCGGAGCTAAAACATACTATTTTACTAACGCTAATGCAGAGAAAGCAATAATAAGTAATTGGAGTTAGGGTGGAGATAGGTGGTATACAGTGAAACCATTTATTCTTGAAAATAACATCTGTCTTTCTGAATTTCATTATTAGTGCGCATTTGAGCCTCTCGAGTATGACAGAAGCAAGCAGAAGCAAGTGACAAAATGTTCATCTGCTTGTGACTATTGATAGTGAATCTAGAATGATGACTACAAACTTGAATACAAGCCAAGGCCACTGAATGTCCTGGCCTGGGAACCAAGTGGTGAAGAGTTCTCCAGGATGGCAGAAACTGTAGAGGTTATTATAAATGTTGCAAAATACTGTGAATGCAGGTGGGAAATAAAGTTTGAATAAAGAATTATGGGAATGGGTTTATTAACAAAAGGCTAACTGATAAGAGTGCTATCTAAGCATTATGTGATGATCACTTCCCCTTGCCTGTCCTATCAGAATTTGGAGTTTCATGATATTGAAATATTATTGGGAGGTACAAGAATATTGTAGGGTATAATTAAGGTAGTTCCTAGTTAGTTAGCTAGCATTGAGAATCACAAAGCATGAGAACGGGATGCTGTCGAAGTGACGAGAGAAGCTGAAGAAGACTCATATGTAGAACTACTTTATTTTAAATTAATTTACTTAGAAGAAGATTGCGGAAGAATCTCGAGGAGGAAGAGAGTGTCAGAGAGGGGTGCTATGCACCCCTCTCTGACAGGTCCTGTCCTGAAGCCTTTGTCCTGAAGCCTGTCCTGAAGCCTTTGTCACCAGATCTGTCCCGGGGTCTGTGGCCAGAGGGCTGGTTTTCACACCATCCTAGGAAATATAATTTCTGTGTATGTGCTAATGTTCTTTTCTCTCTATCCCCTCCTTTCTGAGTAAAGTCATTGCTTGATTAAGTATATGTATAGAATGAATAATTGAATCTTCCTTCCCATGAGTGATGACGGCTGTACTGTACTTTGTAAGTGGTTCACATGAAAATGATTTAGATAAAGATTGAAAATATTTCCTGAGTCTGTGGTTATTTATTAAAATGCAAGCAGATTATATTGATGTCATTTCACCATCAAGTAGTTCAACTAATTTGGTTTATGGCCCACAGGAAAGAACTTTTTGATCAGTGAAAGATTAGTTGAGAATGAGAAGAGACTGATCTAGAATGATAAAATGTACAAACAATTGGCCCACTGGGTTTATTACCTGGTTGAGTGAATGTGTGTTTATGAGCCTAGGTGAGTATATGGTATTGGAGTGCCCGTTGCTGGTAACTCGCTGGATCACTTATGCCTCCTGAAGTGAGGTGTAATAAGGAGAAATATCTTTATTTCTCCTAGTGTTTGCCTCTTTCTATATGTTCTGCATTCTGCAGTACACCTAGAAAGAGGCAAATGCCTCTTAGGATTGTTTTTGTGCAGGAAGGTGTCCCCTCCTTCCAACAAGCATGTTCGAAACACTAAACACAATGCTGACTGAATTGGTCTGGGCTAGGGGTAGACAATGAGTAGGTCTTGCTAAGTTACAACTGAACACTGACCAGGGAGCCCCGGATTTCCGTGCGTATTGCTATTCTAGCCAACTCCAGTGGCTCTCTTTCTGGACGGCTGGTCGCCACTTGCAGGACATTGATATGGCACGGACTGCATGAGCCAAGGGTGCATTAGTGGAGGAGTGTGGCTCAATGGTTAGAGCGGCAGACCCTGATGTAGAGTTCTGGCCAGGGACCAGGGCCCGATTCCCACCTCTGCGGGGTCTCGGGCTCGATTTTACTCTGACCTGTTAATTCTCGCCTCGGTGCCTATTCTAATCATGGGCCCCATGCTGCAACTCCGGGCAATAGCTTGCTTAGCCTCCACAACAGCCCCAACAGCGCTAAGGATGCCTGGCCTCACCCTGGGGGTGCCCAGGAGTGGACACTTCACAGGGAAAGCCAGGAGGGGTTCCACAGCGGTATGAGTATCAGCGCCAGGAAGCCGAATAGGCGACACCGCAAGGTGACCGTCTGGTGACAGTGTGCTCTATAAGTACAATGACATTTACATTACATTGACATTACATACACTCCTACAATCGAATAGTAAAACCCCACCGACAGTGCAACCATTACTTAGAGTAGCTATATCCTACTGGAGGAAAACGATCTAATATACCAAAGGACAATGTCCATACGCTCCTAATATCCCGCTTCTGGGGATTCCCACACCAACAGGAATGCTCTCCAATAGAAATCTGACTGCATGGATAGATGAAGGTGTTGGTACGACGGGAATGCTATACTCAGATAATGTGCTTATGGACCACAACACCTTTGTGAGAGAACGAGGGGTTACTAACACACTATACCTAATACATACTAGTATTAGCAGATACGTGAGAAACACCTGGTCTCCTGATGGTGCAGAACCCCCAACACATGAACTTGTCCATATGTTATATCTTATGGGGAATGGCAGCCACCTGGTAAAATGGCTATACAGTAGCATTCGATCACAAGCGGCGGTTCTGCTACACAGCCTTAAAACTAAATGGTCTGAAGATATAGGGCGTGATGTTTCAGATAAGGAATGGATTAAAATATTGGAATGTCAGAAGAAAATCTTGAGAAACCCTAAATTTAAACAAATACAATTCATGATAATGCAAAGGACATACTTGACTCCTTACAGATTGAACACGATGTTCCCCGGCACAACAAACAAATGCTCTTGATGTCATATGCAACCGGCTAAGCTGCTACACATGATATGGAACTGGCCGAGAACGCACTTGAACTCTGCATCTTGGCACCCAGTCCCCGGCCCAAAACTGAACTGCACTTTATCCTGAGTCCCTGGAGGGACGTGAAAACCGGCACAGCGGTCCCGCAGCGTGGGAGACCGCACTTGAACTCTGCATCTTGGCACCCGGCCCCCCGCCCAAAACTGCACTGTACTTTATCCTGAGTCCCTGGAGGGACGTGAAAACCGGCACAACGGTCCCGCAGCGTGGGAGACCGCACTTGAACTCTGCATCTTGGCACCCGGCCCCCCGCCCAAAACTGCACTGTACTTTATCCTGAGTCCCTGGAGGGGCGTGAAAACCGGCACAGCGGTCCCGCAGCGTGGGAGACCGCACTTGAACTCTGCATCTTGGCACCCGGCCCCCCCGCCCAAAACTGCACTGTACTTTATCCTGAGTCCCTGGAGGGACGTGAAAACCGGCACAGCGGTCCCGCAGCGTGGGAGATCGCACTTGAACTCTGCATCTTGGCACCCGGCCCCCCGCCCAAAACTGCACTGTACTTTATCCTGAGTCCCTGGAGGGACGTGAAAACCGGCACAGCGGTCCCGCAGCGTGGGAGACCGCACTTGAACTCTGCATCTTGGCACCCGGCCCCCCCGCCCAAAACTGCACTGTACTTTATCCTGAGTCCCTGGAGGGACGTGAAAACCGGCACAGCGGTCCCGCAGCGTGGGAGACCGCACTTGAACTCTGCATCTTGGCACCCGGCCCCCCCGCCCAAAACTGCACTGCACTGTACTTTATCCTGAGTCCCTGGAGGGACGTGAAAACCGGCAGAGCGGTCCCGCAGCGTGGGAGACCGCACTTGAACTCTGCATCTTGGCACCCGGCCCCCAACTGAACTGCACTTTATCCTGAGTGAGTCCCTGGAGGGATGTTAAAACCGGCAAAGCGGTCCCGCAGCGTGGGAGACCACACTTGAACTCTGCATCTTGGCTACCCGTCCTCCCCCTCCCCCCCAGGCCAAAACTGCACTTTATCCTGACTCCCTGAAGGGACGTGAAAACCGGTGCAGCGGTCCCGCAGCGTGGGATGCGCGCGTGGCTGGCCCGTCTTGGCCCGGGCATAGGCTGGGCTGGGCCACAGCTCTTGGCCGCACAGTGGAGGGACACTTGACTCACAAAGCTATTGCAAAAAAAGGAGCGGGTGGGTCTGTGCTGTCTGGCCTTTTTACTTTTGTATTGTAATTAACTGATTGACATCGATCTTTTTGGCAGCATATATCAAGTCATGGGGAAAAGGAAAACTATGTGTCAAAAAAATACCCACAAGGAGGGCGGGGGAGGAGCCATCAGACTCTTCTGAAATATCTGACAGGAGCAATGGGGGCCATAGAGCAGCAGATTTCATCTGTAGAGGAGGATATAAATACCGAAAGATCCGGCCCAGCAGAAGTGGGTGATACTGGGAAGGAGACTTGCACTTCTCCATCAGATATTCCTGAAATCTTTGAACCCAGTGTTAGCATCAATGGGTGCGTTCTGAACCTCTCGGATCATATCTCTATTTGCGAGCCAGACCTAGATGGTGACCCCCAAAAACGGACCAAATGCCTTCAGGACACTATATATCCTAAAACTAACTCAATTAATATTTCCCACAACCAGCCAGAGGTCAGAGTCATTACTAATAACCCTGTACTCGGCACTGTGCGGGAGAACATTATCAAAAAGATTAAACAAGTGATGGAGTCACGAAGCCGCAGGAACAATACTAATAAGGGACCGTTGCATAGCACTCCAAATGAATTGGCAGTATTAAACAGCAAGTTTGACACCCTGGACTCCTATTTGTGAGAAACTCTATCCGATCTTGTTATAAGAGTGCGCATCCTGGAAGTCACACTTTCAAGTCACCTGGAAACTCACCAGTCAATTTCTGCAAGACATAAAGCACCTTACCATTGGGACCCTGTACTGGAAGGGCAAGTAAACAACTCAACTGCAAAGGTCGTTACCATCCCCATTACTAGCGCGACCTCAACAAGACACAATCAGACATCCGCTAACATAGATTTAGGCACTAAATTAATGGGCCCACCGGCAGACAACTCGCAGGGGTTTTTAAATATATCAAATAATGGAATTCCCAATTGTCCTGATGTTGCCCCCAGATCAGGCCAGCAACAGAAAAATCATTCAGCAATCCACAATCGCCCTGCATCAAATGTCTTAGCGCTTGATTACAACCCAGTTGTCGAGCCATCTAAGATAGTTTTGGACCTTCCTCCCGCTGTGACCCTTATACTGTTATCCTGGCTAATGTACCGCGATAACCTGCCGGGGTTGTAGATCATTGGGATACATTAAGGAAGAAATCACTGTTTTGGTTAGGCTCTAAAACTGGCCCCACAGACAATCTCTTTCATAACTTTAAAATGGCCAGAAGAGTTAGCTGGTTAGGGAAGGGCCAGAAGTCTTTGCCAGGGGACTGTGTGATATTGACTTTTAAGTCAATAGAGCTGGTTCACCACATCTTGTCTATGGCGGGCTCGTCTTCTATCTCCTTGCATGACATTAACGTGGTCCCGCTGGGTTTCGTTTTATCAATCTTTTACCTCCACATGCTCATACCCACATGATAGGGAATACCCTATGAGGCACACACTATATAACGTCCCAGTGCAGAATCGCTATGATCTTTTCTCCCACTTGGAGCAGGTGGATTGACGCCTTAAGAACAGAGAGGGACCGAACTTGTTGAGTAGAGTTGCTACCATAGATATGATATCACTAGAACAGGGTCTAAATGATTTGGGCCCCATAAATGTTATGGTAAATACAACTATAACCCCAGAGATGGCCACAAATGAGGATCTTATGAACGATATTCACCCGGCCCTAACCAGCATAGCCATTGAACTAGCAGGTAAAAATCCAAGCCCAGTTGCCACTTCTGCCCTAAGCCTAGATAACGGTATAATAGCATCCCCTAAAGTGGGCATTGCCATAGCATTAGAGCCAAGCGCAAGGGTTGCAAAGGAAAAGTTCAAAGATTGTACTTGTAACGCCCTGTTTTGGAATATTGCAGGTTTAAAATCTAAGATTGTCAACCCACAGTGGACAGAGTTTGTACTCAGGTTCAATATTTTGTGTCTGCAGAAAACATGGGCTGAAGATGTGATCCACATTAATGGGTTTAAGACGTTTCACTTGTCTGCAGTAGCATCAACGCATGGTAGAGCAATCCGGGGGCTTTGCACCTATGAAGCATACCATACAAACCTACAAACCTGTTAAACATAGTAACATTGGTCACTGACTGCCACTTTCAAATAATAGGGGCTGATCTGGACAGAACTACTGGTCTATTGATAGTGAATTTGTACAACAATGCTCCACGCAAAGATCAGGAAGAAATGTTGGGGCCATATCCCTACATGCTAATGAGATCCAGGAGGCCTCCCCTAAAGATCTTCTTATAATTTGGGGCGGGGATTTTAATATCAGTCTCTGTCAGCACGTGGCCACTGGAGTCTGTTGTTTTGGATATAACAGCGAAATGAGTCTCCCTCAATTCAATCACTCTGGTCCAGGGGAGATTTTAAATGATATTATGCTCACTGGTGACATGGGCTTCGCTAACAACTTATGTAGTTCATTGGTTCCATTTAGCCCAACTTTTAATGGACGCAGACTTTACTCCACTATCGACTTTATTTTAATATCATCAAGACACGCCTCCAGACCTATACGTTTTCAAACTTACGACATCTCCCTTAGTGACCACTTTCCGCAGAGTATTGGAGTTAAGCTGAATCGCAGACCAGTCAAAGGGAAGGACTCCTCTACTTATTGTGTAAATGGCATGACTTTGATCAGACAAAATGGCTACACGCTGAGCTGTAAAAAAATAGACCCAGATTCCTTCTTGAATAAGGTTATATCTAACTGCAGCGAAGCAATCAATAAATGCACAGGGGAAGGCCATATTGCGTCAGAAACAGTGGAGGGGTTTTCAGTCTTATCTGAATTCATAGGTAAATCCATACACGTTACCTCAAATAAGAAAACTATACAAAAGAAAGGGTGGTTTGATCACAGTTGTACTAATGCTCACTCCAATCTTAAATCTGCTCTTCATAGTAAGCAACAAATAACGATGAAATAAAAGAAGCGAGAAGGACATATTGATATGCCTTGAAAGCGAGGAAAAATAGTCTAAGGGAGGAGGCAAGGAACAATCTCCGATCTGCATCAGAACTGAAAGGCTCCTCAGTGTTTTGGAAAGCGGTCAATGCCCCGTTTCTCGTTGACACAGAGAGGGCAAGCATAGAGATTGCGGTATCTGGGGAGGAATGGGTAGACCACTATTCCAAACTATATTCTACCCCTTCCCCTGAACGAAGTATTAACAACTTGGAGGGGGATAGGATAGAACCCCAGATTGTTAATTACCACTCGCAACTTCAACTGGATCTTAATGAGATTGAGGAGGCGATTAGATCGAGTAAGAGTGGTAAAGGTCCAGGGCCAGATGGCATCCCTGTGGACCTTTTTAAGTATAACATAGCCTTCTGGAACCTATTTTAACCCATGTCATCAATGCATGCATATCGACCAGCCTTATTTCTACCTGGAGGGAATCGATTTTGGTCCCGATTTTTAAAAAGGGGTATAGGCAAACCCTGCATGCTATCGGCCCATTTTGCTCCAGGATTCCACGGTCAAAATAATTTAAAGAGTAATTTAATCTAGAATACAGGCTTGGGCGGATGAACATTCCATCATCAGTAATATCCAATATGGCTTCCGAAAGGGTCTGGGAACGGTAGACCAGTGCTTAAACTTAGAATTAATTACCAACAAATATACTAAGGCTAAAAGAGGCACTCTTTACCTAGCATTTGTGGATTTGGCTGTGGCTATTGACTGCGTCATCCACAACAAACTATGGCCGATTTTAGAGAAGTTGGGAGTAGAACCATCTCTAATTTTCCTAATGCGTGAATTTTATATCGAGGCCAGAGCCGTGGTGTGATTTGACATGGGGGGCGAGTGTAAGGCAGGGTTGTGTCCTGGCACCCCTCCTATTTACTTTGTATATTAAAAACGTAGATCTGACCTCGAAAAAGGAGTGCCAGGACCTCCCGGGGGCAGGGAATTGTCCTCTCCCTGTGCTAATGTATGCTGATGACGCAGTGTTTATGGCCTGCACCCCAAATAGTCTCCGGACGGTTTTAACTAGTTTTGCAAATTTTATGTCCAATTTGGATCTCACAGTCAACCCATCTAAAACTTTTATATTAAAATGTGGCCAGGAGAGCAATAAGTGCCACTCTTTCTTCTTAGAGGAGAATCACCTAACTTGTGCCAATACTTTTTCATACCGGGGGCTTCTTTTCAACCGCACTGGCTCATAGTCAAAGGCTGTAAATCTAAGAAGAATGTTGTTTTCTAAGGTCCTGGCAGATCTGAACAATTTTGGCAGAAAACTAGGCAGACGCCCCCCCCCCAGAACTGCTCCACATCTACAAAGTGAAATGCGTCTCAATAGCGACCTATGGAGCTGGTATCTGGGGATACGTAGATGTGACTTCTTTACAGTAGATCGAAAATAGATTTATTAGACATCTGCTTGCTATATCGGCTAGTGTTTCTAACTTTAATTGTCACGCTGAGTTGGGTCTATCGCATATAGAAGATGTCATTGGCATCCAGCCATTTCTCCTCTGGCATCACATTTAGACCACAAAACAGACCAGCCTAAATCGCCAAGTGATCAGAGACTGCTGTGCATTAGATGGGGCCTTTCACATAGGATGGCTCATGTATATTAAAGATTTTCTGTGTAAATTGGGCCATCCAGAATATTTCAATAACCCCAGCAGCCTGACTAAATTATACAGGAAAGTTTTGAAACTTAGTTGCCTGCATTATCTCGAAAACAAAAGATTAAACACATAGATTCAAAAAATCTCAGTCTTGGCACATCAAAACCTTCTGACGACTTTTAAGACACAACCGTACTTAACATATGTAATCCCTGATTTTGATAGATTTTTATTAACGCTTTTTAGGATGTCCAGTGTTCATAGGCTATTTAGCTTTCCAATAATTAATGATTGGTACAGGCAATTGTCTAATTGCCCATGTGATGACCTGTCTGCACAATCTACCATGCATGTCTTATTTTTTTGTAAATTTTATACATACCAGAGGAAAAGGTGGATTCTCCCGGTGCTCAGAACATTAGGCCTGAAACTATGTTGCCCTGCTTTCCTAGTTATGCAATCTCTGGGGGAAGAGCTCATAACGTTATCGGTTACATTGTTTTTAAAGTCTGTTTCTAAATGTAGAGAGACTATTTTTATGTAAGAACCTGTACTGTAAAATCCATTTTTTAACTTTGTGGATCTTCTTCTTTTATTCATTAGTAACATGTGTTCTTGCCCCTGACTGTACTGCATTTTTAATGTGCTTTTATGATTATCTTTTTAATCGAATAAAGCTTGCTTTGTTTTTAAAATAATAAAAAGATATGGAACTGCCCGAAATTGACACCCTTCCGGGCAACCATTTATAAACTTGTCAATGAAGTGGCACCAGGGGTGGGGAGTCAGTAAGCACAAGAATTCACAGAATACCCAAGCCAAATTTACTAATTTATTATTAATACAGGCAAAAAGAGCAAGAATAATGTGCTGGTAGTCTGCGCAACCCCTACGGCGCTATTATGGCATGAAGAAGTAGTGCGTTGGGGAAAGGCCGATAGAATGGAGATTAGGAGAGAAGAAAATAGAGGACTTAGGAAACACCTAATTTCCATGCAATGGGATGTGCTATTGGAACAATCTATATCTGTTAAACAATCATTGCACTGAACAATGACTATATCAGATTTGTTGCTGTTATCTCAACCCGAGTAACCAACTAGTTCCAGTATTAACCCTGATGAGCCATTTATATAAGTATTGTAAACTGAAGTATGGAAATGTATGATATGACCACTGTCTTGGCTGATAGTATTAACTGTTGATACCATTACAATGAGTCTGGTGGAGACAGGGTTGGACTGAGAACCACAACCGGCCCTGGCAAAGTGCTCGGCCGCCCCCCCCCCCCCCCCCCCTCCCCACTCGGGGGGTCGGAGGTGCCGTCGAGCTCTTTGCCAGGCCGGTTTTTGGCCGATTTTGTTACAAGGCCGATTTTGCAGCTATGCTGCAAAAATGGCCCTGTAACAAAAACGGCCCCCAGGAGCCCAAAACCTGCCCCCACCCGTGCGGTGCACCGGGGGATTGCCCGGTGCCCGCTATGGCCAGTCCGGCCCTGGGTGGGGAGGGTGGTAGAATTAGTAAGTTGTTATTAACAGGGAGGAGGGTTGGTCTAGATTGTTCAATAATTCGTTCCTATATACCCTGTATATGATGTTTAATTGCAATAATGTATGGTGCTATTATTTCAAAACCCAATAAAATAAGGTGGTGTCCCTTCCAGCAGCAAAACAATCCTGCCGGCAACAAAGGCACCCTTGAACTATGGTGCAAGGGTGCCTGTAATGTGGCAAGGCTGCAGAAACTGCACCAATGCAGGGGAAAAGGACAGGAATGCACCGTATTGCATAAATACAGTGCCTTCCTGCTCTTTCACTTTGGTGTAGGTAATTGAGCAGCAAGATGATTTGCTGCACTGCCCTACGCCAAGTCCCTGTAAATGAGGGCCTTAGTGCGCAAGCAGCAACAGGTCCCTGTTGTTAAGTTGCACCAGTAGATGAAGAAGTGATAGAGAAGTAACCTACTATACAGTGGGGAAGAAGAAAGCTGTACATTTCTTTCAAAGTGAAAAATACAGGGTAAACAACAAAGGAGCTTCCACTCTGGCTCCAGTCTCTCATCAAGCTCATTCCCAACTGCCGCCCTTTCATAAGATGGTCCTTAGCAAGGCATTCCAGAAAAAGAGAATTAAAAACGCACAAGAGCGCGCTACGAGTATACTGCACACCTTTCCCCTTACAAAATGAAAACGCAAAATAAAATGAATTCAAGCAAAAGGTTACAATACAATATAAATAACACATAATGAAATGTAAAATAGCGAAACATATACTGAAATCCTTACATTTTGGAGGAATTTATGAGAACTCTTTATCAGATTCTGAATGTAGTCAGCGGGGATCTTATTTTGTTTCCCCCTATCACCAGAAGAACAAACACCCCTGTGAGATTCTTCTTTCATAAGGAATATCATGTCCAGAAATATCTAGAAACACATTACTATTCTCCATACAAAGGTCAACTCTTGACCTATTTTCACACTCATGCTGTTCCTGCAACAAATTGGTGCACAGTAACACCCTGTTTAGATTCCACATAGTACCATCGTGCGCCCTCACAAGATTGTTGAAAATGTCAATGAGTCACACTAGATCAGACCGTCTTGAAGTCTCTTTCCCAAAATCTGTAACATTTTTAAATCTTACCCAATCAACCACTCTCAACAAACATTTATTGCACCTTCCTTTCTTGTCACCCATCAATTTTTCATTTTCTTTTTGTAGATCTCCACAGACTTTTTAATGCTCTAGTAATCAATTGCAAAAGAAACAATTGATGGACAGAATGCTGGACAATGCAAACATTCACCGCAGTCACAAGGATCTGGGTTTTATCCCTAATTCTTTTGCTCACCACTCCACCCCAGTTGGGACCCAACCATATGCAAATCGGTCTTGACCCTTCTCCTTATGGGAACAGTCCATCCCGAACTGCCAAGCCAGGTCCTCCCTGGACCGGAAACAAGCATCCTGAAAACGGTTTCAGGGCATCACCCTTCATCAGCCAGGCTAGCTTGAATCCAGTGGTGTAGTGAGCATGGGACCCACGTCTGGCATACCCTTCCCACTTAGGGCGATACATGCAAAAGAATCAATTGATGGACGGAATGCTGGACAATGCAAACATTCTTCTCAGTCACAAGGATCTGGGTTTAATCCATCATTCTTTTGCTCACCACCCCAGTTTGGACCCCGCCATATGCAAATCAGTCTTGACCCTGTTCCTTATGGGAACAGTCCAGCTCAAACTGCCAAGCCAGGTCCTCCCTGGACCGGAAACAAGCATCCTGGACCGGTTTCAGGGCATCACCCTTTATCAGCCAGGCAACCTTGAATCCAGTGGTGAAGTGATCACGGGACCCACATCTGGGCATACCCTTCCCACTAAGGTAGACAAATGCAAAAGAAATTATTGAAGGATGGAATGCTGGACATAGCAAACATTCAACCCCAGTCACAAGGATCTGGGTTTAATCCATCATTCTTTTGCTCACCACACCATTGTTGCTACATTTAGTCTTTAACCTCCAGGGAATTAACCTGCAACCACCTTTGTGACCCCATAACATTCTAATGGAGACAAGAAAGATATAGGATTCTCATTGTTCTATATGTAAGTAATCTGGCTTGTGATGGTTTCCCCCAATTGAGAGTAACTGCAGCAAATGATGGACGGAATTAAATCCGGGTTAAATCCAGCGTTCTTTTATCCACTACACCACCCCGGTTTGGACTCAGCCATATGCAAATCAGTCTTGACCCTGTGCCTCATGGGAACAGTCCAGACCGAACTGCCATTTCTTGTCCTCCCTGGACAAGAAACAAGCATCCTGGGACCGGTTTCAGGGTATGTCACCCTTCATCAGCCAGGCTAGCTTGAATCCATCCTCCAATTGAGGCCATCTTAGATTGTTGATTAAGTAGACTTTTTATCACACTATTGAACCTTTCAACCTGACCCTTGGTTTCAGGATGGTACACAGAAATCCATGTATGTTGAATCCCACAACTAGAAAAGTAATCTTCGAAAAGCTTGCTCATAAACTGAGGACCTTTGTCTTCTCTGCAGAAAAGCTCATTCAGAAACGTCACTATTACCAATTATCTTACCTAACAATATCATCTGTGGACACTTATATTACTAATCAACAATAACAATTCCATGGGATTCTTGTTTAGGAATGACAGAAAATGAACCAATAATGTCAATACATAACCTTTGCCATGGTCATCAGGTAACGCTACAGGTATAGACTCAGTCACAATGGCCTTTGCCAATTTATTACTGCAAGAACACTTTATGCATGTCTTTACCCACTACTATAATATCCAAACCTGGCCACCAATACTGCTCATATAATTGTATCCTGGTATAAGTAGCTGTCCTTCATGGGCACACTGAACCAGTCTACACCTAAGGCTAATAGGGGAATGATCTTGTCCCCTCTATGCACTACACCATTTTCTGTGCCTAATTCCACTCCTACTTTGCACAAACATTTGAGTTCCCACAGCACAGTACGTTCAGCTGGCCAACCTTCCAGTATATATTGCTGTACTTAAGTCAATCAATTCTCCTTCTCTACCTACTCAAACCAGTCTCCCTCTGATATCACATAAGTGCCCACACTATATTGTTCTAAAATGCTCACATCTGAAAAAGTATAAGCCACTTCACACTCCATTTCATTCTGATCTTCCTCAATGTTCTCATTGACAAGTAACCTAGACATAGAATCAGCAAGTGCATTCCATGTAGAGCTCCGCTGCTAGGCCATCTGCGCCAAGGTATTTGGCCGTCTTCAAGTGTGCAGCTGCTTTCATCTCTTCTCCCTGGAAAGGAGCCTGTAAGGAGTACTGGCTCTCCAGATTCAGGCAAGGCAGGTCCACTTCCACGAGATGGGCCTCCAGAGATTGCAGAGCGGCAGCGGGCTCGGAATTTATTTTTTGGAGGTGCGCGGCAAAGACCCGGTTTATCTCCTGCTGGGTATAGACCACTAGACCCTGAGCGGACCTAAGGGCTAGTATAGGAGTAGGCTGAGTCTCCTCCCTGATCAGGTATGCCAGTAGGTGCCCCGCCTTGTCCCCATCAGTGTACCATTGGCGTCTGCTAGTGGACCTGTTATATTTGCCCAGTGTTTCCCAGAGCTCCCCTATCCTCTGTCGTTGTTCCGTCCATTTAGTCTGTCCCTCTGTGTCGGTGGGAAGGGCTGCATCCAGAACCTTCAAGCGGTCCTCCTGGTGTGTTAGGTCCCGCTTCAACACTCTCTTCACTCCCACCTCCGTGGCCATACATATTCCCCTCAGCACCACTTTCATTGCATCCCATTCAAACGCCCTCAAACTAGCCGTGTTCCACTTTTCCTCAAAGCAGCCGTCCAACCCTGCCATGATTGTGCCCTTAAAAACCAGGTCTTTCAACACTTCCGTATTAAGATGCCACAACAGTATTTTTGAGTGCAGGCTGTCCAAATTATAGGCCACCAGCAGGGGGGAGTGGTCAGACAGATAGCGGGCCAGGTACTGCGTTTCGAAGATCCGACCAACAGCCGTTTCTGGCACAAAGCAATAATCCAATCTACTATATATATTAGCCGCCGGGGTAAAACAAGAATAGACCCGTGGTAGTGAAGTAGTGTGGCTCACTGGTTAGAGGCGGCAGACCCGAGAGCAGAGGACGGCCCGGGACCAGGGTTCGATTCCCGGCGCGGCAGGTTTCTGGACCAGGGTCAGCGGACTCGATAATTCTCTCGCCTCGGTGCCCACTCTGATCAGCGATCACACTCGGCAACTCTGGGCATCAGCTTGCCTCATCTTCACTAACGGACCCACCAGACCGCCGGGGATGCCTGGTCTCACCCTGGAGATACCCATTAAGGGACCATCTCTCAGGGAAGCCAGGAAGGGTTTCGCAGCGGTCGAAGCGCCTTGGGACCCTACGGGTAAGTAGTGCGCTATATAAATGCCAATACATTTACATTTACATTTACCCGGCTATCCGGCTGGCAGTGTCACCAGATATCCATCAAATGGTAGCTATTAAGCATTTGTTTCATGGACGAGCGAATCTTGGGCTTAGCGTCTGGCTTTGGAGGGTGTCTGTCACAATCCCCATCAATAGTACAGTTAAAGTCCCCATCTACTATCAGTTCCACATCAGGCACCAAATCTAGGTTCCCCAGGACCTTGCCCAGAAACTCCCCATCATCGGCGTTTGGGACATAAACATTCACCAGGCACAGATGTCTCCCACCCAATGTCCCCTCCACCACCACATACCGCCCTTCTGAGTCTGGACAACATTTCAGCATTTTGAAGGGGACCCCCGGTGCCACCCACACCAGCGCCACCCTGGCAAACCCCAAATAGGAGGTCGTAAAAAACTGGCCCCTCCACCTCCTCTGAACATATTTCATGCAATCCCCTCAGAGATGCGTCTCCTGTAAAAAGGCCACACTTATCCTGTATCGCTATCCGTTGCTATCCGGATCCGTTAATTCTGTTGCTAAGCCCCCTAACATTCCATGTTATAAGTTTGTACGCCTGCTAATCGCCTGCCATAAGTAGCAATTACTAGGCACCAAGGGGTGGCACGGAACGAACTGTGAGGCGTATCGTCGGGGGTCCCTCACATCCCCCGCAAACTCTCATGACCTCTGGTGACCCGGCATGAAAACATCCCAAACAAATAAGAATAACTATAATACAAAACAGTGGAAACAGTCCTCCCGCACCCCCAAGCAGTAGCACCTTCTTCTCACAGTCAAACCGTGGCCTGAAAACACAGGACTCGGCCCCTTGGCCACCACCCACCCTCGAACACCGCCACAACAGTGTATTCAACACTAACAATCAGTCAAATGTGTTACCCAGTCCTTGTCGTACAGCCAAACTGCCTGGTGCCGCGCGGCCCCGCCCAACCAGCGGCCTAGTCAGGCCGACACAGCACACTGCAGTCGGAATGCCTAGTCCGCAGAAAGGCGGAATAGCACCTCACCCCCCCAATGGTCTCATCCCCCCCCCCACGGTCCCAACAGATGAGGATCTCCTCCCACCAGTTCACAACAAGTTCGGCCATGCCAGTTCCCCAATGGGGTCCATACTCACAGCGGCCTATGTAGTCCCGTCGACCCACCATCCCATAGTTGGTTGACCGCACCTATAGACTTAGGCAGCTCAGGAACCACCTGCATTCGGGTCAATAGTACCTTCCGGTTCCGACTGAGTTTCCTGGACGAGACACAATGGGGAGAACTGATTTTGAGTCGGTATGCCCCCCAACTCCTCTCTCAGGGTGCCATCTGGCCCTACCAGGATGCCACCTCCGTCTGGCTCCCCCTGCGATTCGAGACGGTGTCCTCCAGTGCGGTAATTCTGATTCCGCTGTCTGCCGCTCCGCCTCCTCTGTTCCTGCCATCCATGTTGCAGGTCCTGCCCCCCTAGTCCTAATGAGTCCATCCATGCCACGGCCTCCTGCAGGGTATTGAAAAAGTGGACCTTGTCAGTGTATTGTACTCGGAGCCTCTGGAATATCAGGCTATATTTGATATTCAGATCTCACAGCCTCTGCTTGACCTTTAGAAAGTCGCTCCGCAGTTCTTGGACTTTTTTGGTGTAATCCGGATAGATGTGAATCTCCTGGTTCTCGATCCTAGGGGGACCATTCTTACTGATGAACTGCAGGATCACATCCCGATCCCTGAAATTGAACAAGCGTGCGATCAGAGTCCTATTTTTTATTTTTTTTTGGATGGATACAGTCCGTCTTCTCTATCTATGACGGATCGCAGACACACTCAGAACTAAACGCCGAGCCCTTGTGTGCGACCGAGGACTCAACTGGTACTCGACTAGCAGCGAGAACCGAAGGGCTGCTCTATATTATTCCATTGACTTCGACTTTACCCTCCAACTGGCCGATTGAAGGGGCTGTTTAGAAGCCATAAAACGGGATTGGATTAATCCCCATGAGCATTGAAGAAGCAGTGATTTAGTGCCTGCAATAACTGATTTAATATACTACCCAGGCCCACCTGTGAAAAAGGTATTGTTTCCCTAACTCTGTGAGTGAGAGTGAAAACATCACCTCCTTGTTACCTACATTTGCTAGGGCTTGTGCTACTCTTCTGGCTGCCCACATTAATAGTCCTGATGAAGACTCGCATGGCCAAGGTCTAATCTGCCATAAGGCCTTAAAGACGAGTCGAAACGTCGACGCTGTATAATCCTTGTCCTGGATGTTGTCAGACACTTTTTTGTGCAATATAAATTTGGAAGCAATGTCTCCATAAGAAAGTGGTTTGAATTTATCAAACGACAGGCCATCTGTAAATTGTATATTGTGCGAATCTATTGCATGTATATAAAAATTGAAATATTCTTCACTCTATGTTCTTTCTATACTTCTCTATTCTAGCACTCTATATTCAATTTTCTGCACATACTTCGTTTGGGCAACCAAAATTCTCCTTTTTATACATTGAGATAGCCATGATTGCAATGAATTAAAATTGCCCTGGACTCATAACTATTGCTGTTGCTTTTCGTTTGATTGTATACAAATAATCATTGAATGTACCTGGGCTGATCCACTGGACATGCCCCATGACTAAGAGAAGGTTATAAATATTCACTTGATTTGGATTGAGTAGAAATAATTGTCTGAGACCATTATCTTTGAATAACATTTATTACCCGGGTCTCTTTGACGTTCTGGGTTACCCCATTGTCTGACCGATCAGAATCCTAGGCAGCGCCCCTGGTTTCGGGGGGGAGGGGGGGACCCAGGGATCGGTGGGCCCGTTCCACTGCAAACATCTCGGAAAGTCAAAGGCCCAAGAGGGCGGTGCCGATCCATTCCTCCAAGAATGAGTCCACCGCCGGCCCCTCCGACTTCTTCGGAAAACCCAAGAAGCTGAGGTTGTTCCTCCGTGAGTGCCCTTCAGCATCTTCTGCCCGATCCTCAAGGCGAGAGGCATGCTCTTGCAGTGCTGACACCGTCGCCTGTAGGTGCTGGATCTCCACCCGTAGGGAGGTCAGGTCCCCCTCCATGGTGGTAACCCGGTCTGCCACCCTCTGCAGATCCAGGCGCAGGTGGTTTATGTCCATCGCCATGCTGTCCATTTTCGATTCTAGTGCCACTCCCGAGTCTCTGATGGCCTCTAGGATGTCAGCCTTATCCTGAGCTGCAGCTCCCTGCAGCGGTCCCTCCTCCGGGTAAGGCCTGCTACGCTCCATTGATGGTATTGTGTATTGCATAATTTTGTTTGCTTGTGCTCCACGAAGGGGTCTGTCCCTCCCCATCGCCAGCGCGGGCCGGCCAGAAGTTGTATCCGGCATTATTCAACCCCGCTGCCCCAGACACTGATCTCCACTACAGAACAGGCCAGGTCTGGGAACCGTGTATGTAGGCCACTCACCACTCTCAGCCCTCCAGGCAGCCGTTCGATGTCCAGAGAAAAGGTCCTCTAGGCCCTTCACCTCAGACCTCAAGGTCACCCAGGACCCCCGCAAGAGTCGCCTCCCAGCAGGGGTCTAGCTTTGTTCCTCCCGCCTTCTTATTGTGCCCTTATGGTGGCCCGCACAGGAGCCTCCAAGGCGGCGTCCATCAGCACAGTTTATCCCAGGAGCACTGAGTTCAGACCCCTGCAGCCGGGGCCCCCTTCCTTACCAGCAACAGCCTGGCCAACTTTGGTTCTTGGGGTCATCAGTCGCCAGCCCCCCAAGCTGGCGCAGTGTCCAAAGCGGTCTGGGTCGGCCCTCTCAAGTCTCAGGACCCCAGGTAGTACCCCCGGGCGCTGTCAGCCATCCACTCCCTCAGCGCCAGTAACCCGGTCAAGTCCTGATCATAGGGCCCTCCAGGCGCAAGGCCAACTGCTCCTCCTGCAGGGGGTCCCTCGCAGGGGGTCAGGCAGGATTACGATCCGGACCGCGGGCCGCTCCGGTACAAGCCTCAATGCTGCCAGGAGGAGCTCTGCAACACGGGCCCACCTCAACCCACTAAAGCCCCGGGGTCGTGTAAAATCCGCCCAGGGATCTCACCAGGCTGCTGTTTGCAGGCGTACGCAGGGCCTCACCACCAGCTCCGCCATCGCAACTGGCCCACCACAGTGATGTAGGAGCCACGGGCTGTCTGCAGCCCCTCCCCACGGTCCACACCACAGGGGGGCCAACCCAGCGCAGGCTGTCAGCAGCAGGGATTTAGGTCGCCCTCGTCCGCACCGCCATTTTGCCACAACGAGGTCACCATTACCGGCAGGGGAAAAGACCGGTGTCCAGGTCTGCCGGCAAGCCGCTTTGTATACGGTCCCAAGGCACGGGACCAGGAGGGGTTCCGACCCCCTCTCGCGTGGGGATAAGCACTATTCCACCAGGATTTAGGGAGGATTTTAGCAGGAGCACCACTAACCCACGTGTAGCTCGCCATGCATCCAAGCCACGCCCCCCCCCCAGAGGCAAAACTGTATTTACAAAGATTTGAAGTCATGGTTTTGTGCCAAAAGTTAACACTCCTTCAAAGGAGGCGCTAACAGGAGAAATTCTTCAATTTCTCTGTATTTTTCTGACTTTGCACATGTGCAGCACTGTGCAGCACGCATATAATGTCAGTAAAGCATTCCATTGTGTCTAAGCATAGTCTTGTGTACAAGAAGGGTACCCGTCCAGTACAAAACCTATGCTAGACTCATCCACACACCCTCGTGCTGGGGCGCTAAGGTTTGTGCTTGGTGCACGGCCACTGAAATCAGCACCTGGGCAAGGGAAAGGGGAGGAGAGAGCCACATATTTGAAGATATGGCCTTCTCCTGCTCCCTCCCTGTCATTCAATGCAGCACAGTCTCGCAACGGGATGCGCGGCGTTGTGTACCTTTTTTGTAAATCTTTCCCCAAGTTTGTTGTAATATGCTAGGGGAACATTTCTTGCACTGTGTTTGAGTTGAACATCATTATCTTTCAGAATTAGGCGATTATTAAAACCCTTATATTCACAAAGTTTGTCACTAAATACAGAACTGAATCTGATTTTCAGTTCACTAACAAATGCATCAGATTCTGTGTTAGAACTAGGACTTAGACACGTATCATTGTCTAATGGATTGACTACATAAACTGAGGGATGAGCTGTAGGACCCAGTCTTATTCCCATTTTCTCTTAGTGTGGTCACCCCAACAGTGACTGCCCATTATCCGATACATCAAATATTCCTCAAGACCATCTGCTAGAGGATTTCAAATTAGCCAAAAATAGTGTGCCAATTTTATTTTGTGACCTGAATAACTTCCTGGCTAATCAGGAGAATGCAAACTCTTCTCACCCCAGTGTTTCTTTATCACATGGTGTACCAAGGACAGGAATTAGCATGTACAGTTATGGGTTTGCAATCAATCAAGATAACAAAGGATGGAAAAAACCTTCCTCTTGTGATTAGTTTAGCTGTCACCCACACTCATTATTACATTGGGGTCATGATAAAATTCTGACATCCACTCATTCACATCCTCCTCCATTACTACATTGACTTTCCTTTGCCCTGAACTCCTGTATTCCCTACTAGGATGACGTTAATTTTACACTTACAACATATTTCATCATTGCCAGCCAATTTTTAAAATTGCCTACAGGAGATTTGCTACCAGATCTATAGCAAATAAGTATACATTTTTTCCTTCCTAGCCACATGTTGATGTGTGTTTTTTAGGTGTCTCGTCATCGTTTTTTTTTATATGGCATTAACCTGTGGCTTATGCTCACTTCTGATTTCATGTACTAAGCATTTGGAATGCTCTACCCCTTTAGCTAACTCAATAGCTGCATTAAATGATATATCAACACTAATCCACAATCATTTTTGTATTTTTGTTGTTAGTTTCACCAATGTTTGGTTTTAATTAATATGTTCAAAGTCACATGTGGATGGTAAACCCTTTAACAGTGGCATATATATTCCTCAGTAGGTTTGTTTCCCTATGTTTCCTAAAATGAAACTTTAACCTTTCCATTTAGACATAGGTTTTCCTTCCATAGCCTACATGAATTTGCTTTGAGGCCTACTGATATGTATCAATATCACAAGGTCCTACTAGCCTTGGAAGATTCTTGAATTCTTCCAAACCAAAACCACCCATGTAATGTTTTAGCACAGATCAATTCCTTTTAGCTTCACATGACCCACCATCTAGTCCTTTTAAATTATCTTAGAAGATTCCCGCCCATGGTTCCCAGTCCAAAGGTGGTTCTCTGGGAGATGGTAGAAAAGAAGGTGGAGGAACTAAGCTAGATATTATGAACACAAAAAAATAAAGTAGCTACTGATGTCTATGTGTTGTACAAAATAAATAAAGAAGTTACAGCACTCAAACAATATAGATCTGAGGGAAGTAGTGATGTTAGAAAAATACTTACAATAGCCAATGAGTGGAGTGAGGAACACCTTGGGACAACTGATCTTCCTTTCAATTAAAAAACTGATGAGAAACTAACAAAAAAATAGTTGCAATTAACAATAATATGTTCTCAATCCAAAATGTATAGGATAATGTATATAGTAAAAGGTAAGCAGGCTGCTATAACAGCTGTAAAAGTAAGTAATTCACAAAAATCAAGAAATAAAACTGCAGGTAAAGGAAATACTTTCTCAATGGACGTGCGCAATGATCAGGAAATGTGATTGCAGATAAACCCAATACTTTAGCACTGCTTATCATAAAAGTAGTATTTTGGAGAAAATATTGAGTTGTAAATATTGGGAGGCAGAAATATCTGGCTAAAATATTGTGATATAAAAATATCGTGTTGCAGAAATATTATTGTCAAGCACATTGTTTTTTAAGTAAGTAATATTGTTGTTTAGAATATTCTTGTTGTTAATATTGTTCTCAATACTATAGTTGTAAAAAATATTATTTTAAAATTATATTAATGTGTTTGAGTTCATATATTAATTTATTATTGTTTGTATAATTGTTAATACTATTTTTAAATATACTTTGTAATTTTGAGTGAAATATCATTTGTAATTTAATTGCTAATAGTAATTTATAGTGTTGTAGTGGGATGCTCAGTTTGTAGGTGCATAGGGTGGACAGTTAATTAAGTAACAATTATATATTTATTAATAATTATTTAATTAACTATGTACATTATCTAATACTGATTTATTTTAGCTATATTTTAGTTGTGGATGGCCTGGTTTCTAAGGGTAGAAGGTAGGATGTTAATTTAGTAGTAATGAACAAATAATTAGTATTTTTTTATGAATTAGTCAATCAATTATCCATTATGTAAATTGTGTTACACGTATTTATTTTAGTTATATTTTATGTGTGAGTTGCTAGGTTTTTAGGGGTATAGAGTGGAAAGTTAATTAAGCAATACATAAATGCAGCATTTAAAAAATCGTGTAAATTGTTGATTTTTTAAATTTATTTTTATATATTTATATATATATATATATAAAATTGCATTAATTATTAATGTTCATATTAAGAGATTGGGCTTTTTCTAAATTATTAGTTATTCAAATATGTAAAGTGACTTACTTTCCGTACTGTCCCTGCTTAGACTGGAGTGGGAATAGCAAATTTAACTCCTCCCAAGTGCAATGCTTTCCCTACTGTTGCACAAACTTGAGTGGGAATAGTAAACCTAACCCCTCTGAAGTTCAACACTTTCCCTACTGTTGCATTGACTGGAGTGGGAATAGTAAATCTACCCCTCTGAAGTCCAATGCTTTCCATACTGTTGCATAAACTGGATGGGAATGATAATTCTCACCACTTTATAATGTGTTTGGAGTGACTTACTTTCCGTACTGTCCCTGCTTAGACTGGAGTGGGAATAGTAAATGTAATCCCTCCGAAGTCCAACGCTTTCCATTCTGTTGCACAGACTTGAGTGGGAATAGTAAATCTGTAACATCCGAAATCTAACACTTTCCCTACTGTTGCATAGACTGGAGTGGGAATAGTAAATATAACCCTCTAAAGTGCAACACTTTCCCTACTATTGCATTGACTGGAGTGGGAATGATAATTCTCACCACTTTGAAGTGCTACATTTTCCTTACTATTGCTTGAAACTGGAGTGGGAATAGTAAATGTACCCCATTCAAAATCCAACGTTTTCACTACAGTTGTAATCAGTGTTGCCTATGCACACATAAAAAATTAGATCAATTCACAGTAGTGTACAGTAATGTCACACAATTCACGTAGAAGTCAAAGACTGCAGAATAAAATGTCAGATTTTCTCGCACAGGTGCTTTGAGCGGTTTAATAGTTCCACAACCAGCCGACACGTGTTTCGTCGCGTGGGAACAGTGTCACTGAGACTCCTCAGGGGTGTTCTGGCGGTCAACTTGCTATTAGGTCGCTCTACCGGTGATACTTCCGACCCGGCAGGGCCCGTGACTATGTCGAAAAAGGTCTGTTCACATCCGTAATTGATCTAATTTTTTATGTGTACATAGGCAACACTGATTAGTATTCTTTTGTGTGTTAGTTCTCTAACATACTGTTGAGCGGTTAGGGGGTCTTCTCTGCTTGCCTCTTTGCATCATACCTACTTTGTCTTAGTCTACATATTTAGCATCCACATCTGGAAGAGCGCCTTGATTTAATCTGAATTACTAAAAACCCTTCTCCTATTTGCACTTTTCACTACAGTTGCACAGACAAGAGTGGGAATAGTAAATTTAAACCGTCTGAAGTACAACGCTTTCCTTACTGTTGCATGAATTGGAGTGGGAATATTGAATATATTACCTCTCTCTAGTCCAATGCTTTCCCTACTGTTGCATAGACTGGAGTGGGAATAGTAAATTTAACCCTTCTGAAGTCCAATACTTTCCCTAATGTTGGCCTGTGTGAAGTGGGAATAGTGAATTTAACCTCTCTGAAAGCCTATGCTTTCACTGCTGTTATATAAACTGTAGTGGGAATAGTATATATATTATTCCCAGACTCCAATTCTTTTCCTAATATTTTTTAACTATATCCATTATTATAATTTGTATATTTGTATATTTTTATTTTTTATTTTATTTGTTTATATTTATAAAAATATTATAAAAATTAACTATATAGGGTGTTTCACGTCTACGTATTACTGCTCCAAACTCCTCCAGGTATTCGTACCTGAGAAAGAAGACAGCACTCGCAGGGGGAGTTTGCGATCAAATCTTATTCAAGATTACGGAAACTTTGGCACACTAGATGCATTTCGGCACTCAGCCTTTGTCAATTGTTGCACAGAAACGCCACGGCCACCATTTCTTTTATCTGTGCAGGTTTCAAAGTTACCGGCACATAGACATTGAAAGAGGACTACACATTCAGACCACAGTGATGTCGCCCTCTTTGAATGATCAAGGTTACACACAGTCGACGTACACAATGTACTAACCATTATACACAGACATGTAAACATAAACGGTAAATAACCTCAGTTAACATGATACCACATATATAATCCAAAATGGGTTATCAAATGCAATTCCTGTGGTCTCACATCTCGCCCAGGATGGGCTTAAATCTCCAATG
Organism: Lissotriton vulgaris; assembly: GCF_964263255.1. Lineage (NCBI taxonomy): Eukaryota > Metazoa > Chordata > Amphibia > Caudata > Salamandridae > Lissotriton > Lissotriton vulgaris. The sequence goes on along the minus strand of NC_141689.1, from coordinate 274,620,808 downwards.
TCCATGGCCGGCAACATCAATAAACACACAATCAAATACTTCTTCAAAATTTATCATAAGCACGAATCCCTTTATCAAATATCAAAAAATCAAAATTCATCACTTGATCAGAGGTAGAATCAGAAACAATCCATTTTCAAATTCTTAAAATGGATGCAGAATTCCAGTTATCCAATTGATTAATTTTCAAAAAATAATCAAAATTGGACGAATATAAACAAGATGAAACAGAATCAAACAGATTAACCTAGATGTGCCACCAACTCCACACTACTGTTGAGACCTGATGGACTTTTGCACTGCAGGTCTAAATTTTGCGTGATTCTAGGCATCTAAGAAGACGCCTAGAATCACGCTATATTATAGACCTGCAGTGCAAAAGTCTGATGAAGTTCCCGTCCCCCGCGTGATTTCCTTCAGTTCCTGAACCCTTGGTGTGGCCTCAGTTGAGCTCTCTTGAATTCTTGGGCTCCTCGCGAACACAAATAGGCCTGTTTTGAACCATGAGAGGTTGTGACTTAATGGCTAGTGTAACAGACTTTGAAGCTGGGGAACCAGGTTCGAGTCTGGCGGGAGTCTCAAACAACCTCTTATCATTGACTCCGCTAAATCATTGGGAGTTACCCTCGACAAAATCCTTAACATGCAGAAACACATCAGCAGCGCAACAAAAGGAGCAACTTATCAAATGAATATCCTAAGAAAACTCAAACCCTTCCTCCCAGCAAATGACCTCAAACTTGCTGTTCAAACTCTTGTGCTCCCTAGAATATAATATGGGAGTGCTACCCCTTGTAGGCTACCAAGATCAACGATGGCCCCCTTAGGAGCCTCAATCAACTCAGCGTCCAGACTCATCACTGGCTCCAAAAGAAACTGCCATATCTCCCCAGACTTAAGAGCCCTCAATTGGTTACCTTTTGAAGCTAGAGTTCAACTGAAAATTGCATGCATGACACACAAGGCTATTCACCACTATGCTCCGAGCTACCTGGCACTGAAACTGGTACTATCTTGTGGCAATACATTCTCCAGAAGCGCTATTAACTTTCTACTAAAACCACAACGATTTTCTAAGAAGAAAATGTACAATCGGGCCTTCTCGGGGATTGCTCCTAGGATTTGGAATGCTTTACCCCCTGAAACCAGACGGAATCCCTCCACTCTATCATTCATAAAAGAAGTGAAAGCTATTCTCCTGTCCAAGTTCACATGAACTATGTTTACATGCTGTTATTCTTTGTATGATGTTTCTGTATCATAATTATTTTTCATTTCTATCTATAATGTTAGTTTTATTCGCTATATCTAATACCCGCAAGGGTCTTGACCGCGCTATATAAAACCTTCAAAATAATTAAATAAATAAATCCTGTGAAAGAAATTGCTTAATCTCCCTGTGCCTAAAAATGAATGTGTCCATCTGTAATACAGCTGGTGTTCATGTAAGGTGCTTTGATACCTTCGAGTCAAGTTCACAACTTAAGACTGTAAAATAGATCTTGCCACCTGCGCAGCTACCAATGCGAAGTTCGGGTAAACCCGACTGTTCGTAGCACCACGACTGCCCATGACGCTTGGCAGCGCGAGATCTGCACTTCGGGCTACAGCATTGACAGCTCATGGTGAATGCCAATGTGACGCTCCAGCAACAACCATCTACGACTCTAATAGGATCTTCGTGCTACACTGACGACCATCAACAACACCTGACCTGCTTTTCGCGCTACATCAATGACCATCGGCTACACTCTGCCTGCTCCTTGCAGCCCCTTCCACTGCAAACTGAACTCTTCTCATGGACTTTGAAGGTAACTTTTTCTGTTGGACTAACCTGGTCCTTATATCTTGCCCGTGCTTCATTGCGGTCGGCCTGAACTTGTGACTGTCACCTAGACTCGTATGACCACATTACCACCAGTTGAGCTTTGTGCTTTTACATTACTTACCTGAAATCTTTGAAATTGCATCTCTCTGGTTCTACTGGTTGGATATTTGTTGTTATGGCGTCATGTAATTGAGTGCATTTAAGTTCTATTTTTCTAAATTAGTGTGGGATTTTTCAGGTGAGGAATTTTAATGTTATTACTGTTTAAAGTCTTGGAGGCAGGAACATTGAAGGACTTAAAAGGAAATTCTGTAGAAACAACTTCTACTTCAAAGAATGCACCAGATTTAAATAATCGAGCATTAGACCTAAATTGTCAGGACACAGCTTGTTAGTAATGGGGGACTCTAGTTGGAAGAGGTCTGCACCTTGTCCATGTAGGGATCCTTGCTTCTAGTCAGAATAAGGGAATTTTACACTTTATATAACCCCTGCTCACTCCTTTGGTAGCTTGGCACAAGCAGACAGGAGTACCCCAAAGGCAATGTGTAAAGTATATGCACCCAGGTACAGTAACACAGTGAAAACACTTTACATGGACACCACACCAGTTTAGAAAAATAAAGTATCCTTATCTAAACAAAACTCGACCAAAACAACAAAAATCTAACACACACAATTCAAAATATGATTTTTAGAATGATTCCTGCAGAAAAAAAGCTCATAGAAACATTTAGCTCCAACTGGGGCTATTAGGATGTCATGACAGGTGCAAATCCAAAGAGAGAGGCAGACCATGAGGTGCGCGGGCCGGCCCAGGAGTCACACAGACCCTCAAGTAACAGTACTTTGGACAACAAAGTCAACGGACGGCGCACAGCGTAGTGGAGGTGAGGCCTCAGTGGCCAAGACAAGGCAGGCTCCTTACTGCCAGGGGCGAGGCGTCAAGTCTGCGAGGAGGCAAAGCGTCAAGTTCGGGCATTGGTGGCGATCGTGTCAGCGCGAGCACTGCCGCAGAGAGATCAATATCTTGCAGGCGTTGGCGGGTATCAGAACTGATGTGCAGGCAGGGCGGTTTGTCGTGCACTTCACGAATGGCGGCCAAAGTCTCTTTGTCTGGCATCAATGGGGGCTTTGCTGATGGTGTCAGTGTTGTTTTTCTTGTGTTGCGGGCACCAACCACATGCTTCCAGGGGCCCATGAACTGGAATTACCACCCTTTGGCAATAATGAGTCCAGCAGAGGAGCCCAGGTGCTGTTTAGCAAGATGCAGGTGAAGTCTTTCTGTCTGTGAGACTTCAGAACATGAGGCAACCTCTACTTCAAGCTGGTTGAGAATCTTCTTAAGCAGGGTACCACAGCAAGCAAAGGTCCACTCTTTTCCACTGCCCACAGACAAAAGCAACAACCACAGGCCAACCCAGATAAGCAATACACAGCAAAGGGACACTACTCCTCCTGACAGCTCATCCGCTCTTCTTCTTGGCAGGATCATCTTTGTCCAGAAGTAATCTAAAGTCCTGGGGTTTTATGTCCAATACTTGTACCCCATGTTTCAATTGTTCTCTTTGCAGTAAGGGTCTCTGAGCCCAGTCGCAACCAGTTCTATCCTCCCTGGTCCAGCTTGATCACAGAGGGTGGAGTCAGCATTGTGCAAAAGAGACACCCACAACTCTAAATGCAGATCAGCTCTATTCAACCTAACAATGTGTCATCCAGGCAAGGCAGGACACACCTCAATGCCCCTGGTGACTGTCTAGAGTGAAATCACCTCCCCAGCTCCTGTCCCTCCAAAACCAGATTGTGAAAAAAACAAACAGGTAGAGGCACACAGAACGGTAAAGAAAGAAATGTCCACTTTCTGAAAGTGGCATTTTCAAGCGCACAATTTAAAGTACACCTTTACTTAAATGTGTTGTTTTTTAATTCTGAGTTTAGAGAGCCTAAACTCCATTTCTCTATCTTGCCCCAATGGCAAGTTATGCTTGTGAGATGTTACAAGCCAGCTCCTATATTAACCTATGGGACAGACACCCTTTCAATAGTGAAAGAAAAACAAAATACACAGTATTTCACTATCAGGACATTTAACACACACTAGTACATGTTCTACTTTTCCCAAACACTGCACCCTGCCCACAGGGCTGCCTTGGGCCTACCTGAGAGGTGCCTTGCATGTATGAAAAGGGAAGGTTAGGGCATTGCAAGTGGGTGTACTTGCCAGGTCAACACGGCAGTTAGAAACTGCATGTGCAGACACTGCAGTGGCAGGTCTGAGATACGTTTACAGGGCTACTCATGTGGGTGCACAACCAGTGCTGCAACCCCACAAGTAGCATTTGATTTACTGGCCGTGGCACACTCAGTGACTTTACTAGGGACTTACTAGTAGTTTAAATATGCCAACCATGGATAATTAATCGTAATCACAATTTACGCAGAGATCATATGCACTTTAGCCTTGATTAGCAGTGGTAAAACGACCAGAGTCTTATAGTCAACAGAAACAGGGTCAGACAAATGGGATGCAAAAGGTTTAGGGATAAACCTGCAAAAAGGGCCTAATACTTATGTGCCGGCAGAGTACTGCTGTGCTGCGTTTCTTCCACCGCAAGATTGCCGACATCCACAACAGTTTCGGCGCACCATCCACACACCCAACCGTCGATCCAGCGCACCCCACCGCCACCCTCCGCACCTGGACCACGGTGACCACCGAAGACACAGCCCGCACGATGAACACTATCCACTCCGGATATCCAACCGACCCCTGCCCCCACCACGTCTTCAACAATGCCGACTCCACCATCGCACCCTAACTCCGGGACGTCATCAACACCTCCTTCAACACCGCCACCTTCCCGGAGAGCAACCAACAGCGGACCCACCGACCTCAAAAACTTCTGCTGCATCTCGCTCCTTCCTTTTCCTACCAAAGTCATCGAGAAGATCGTCAACAGACAGCTTGCCGCTTTCCTCGAGACGAACGGATCCCTCGACCCCTCGCAGTCCGGTTTCAAAGCCAACCACAGCACCGAGACCGCCCTCATCGCAGCCACTGACGACATCCGAGCCCTGCTCGACAACGGGGAAACAGCGGCACTCATCCTCCTGGACCGCTCTGCAGCGTTCGACACTGTCTGCCACCGCACCCTAGTCCAACGCCTCAGCAACATCGGCATCCAAGAGAAGGTACTGGAGTGGATCATCTCGCTCCTCGCCGGAAGAACACAGAGAGTCCGCCTTCCCCCGTTTCGTTCCGAGGCCACGGAAGTCATCTGCGGCGTCCCGCAAGGATCATCACTCAGCCCCACCCTTTTCAACGTCTACATGAGACCCCTTGCTGCCATCGCACGCCAACACAACCTCAACATCATCTCCTATGCCGACAACACCCAGCTGATCCTTTCCCTCACCAGACACCCCAACACCGCCAGAACCAGCCTACACAAAGGGATGAAAGACGTCGCCGAGTGGATGAAGAACAGCCGCCTGAAACTGAACTCAGACAAGACGGAAGTCCTCATCCTGGGACCATTGCCCTCCGCATGGGATGACTCCTGGTGGCCCCCAGCCCTGGGCAACGCTCCCAAGCCAACAGACCATGCATGCAACCATGGCTTCATCCTGGACTCCTCCCTCTCGATGACCAGACAAGTCAACGCCGTCTCCTCATCATGCTTTCACACCCTTCGCATGCTTCGCAAGATCTTCCGATGGATCCCGAACGAAACCAGGAAGACGGTCACCCAGGCCCTCGTCACCAGCCGACTGGACTATGGAAACACCCTCTACGCCGGAACCACAGCCAAGCTACAGAAAAGACTCCAACACATCCCGAACGCCTCCGCCCGACTCATCCTGGACATCCCCCGACGCAGCCACATCTCCAGCCACCTGAGGAACCTGCACTGGCTCCCGGTCAACAAGTGGATCACGTTCAGACTCCTCACCCACGCATACAAGTCTCTCCATGACCTGGGCCCCAAGTACCTCAACGACCGCCTGACCTTCTACACGCCCACCCGCCAGCTACGGTCTACTAGCCTCGCCCTCACCGCCGTACCACGCATCCGAAGAGCCACCGCCGAAGGCAGATCCTTCTCCTACCTGGCGGCCAAGACATGGAACTCCCTGCCGATCCACCTTCGGCTGACCCAAGACCACCTCGCCTTCAGGAGACAACTCAAGACCTGGCTGTTCGAGCAGTAGCGGACCCCTTCCCCCAAGCGCCTTGAGACCCTAACGGGTGAGTAGCGTGCTATGCAAGTGTTATGATTGATTGATTGATTGACTGCTTTGCTGCCAGAAGCCCTGCCATTCTGCTTCCGTGCTACTCTGCTGCTCTGCTGACCTGCTTGCTGAGAAGGAAGACCTGACCTTCACCGGTAATCCAAGGCCAAATTGACTCCAAGGGTCATAATGGGACATAACAAGTTTCAGAGACTTGCTGACACTGCCCAGCTGACCTGCAGCCTGTACCTGCATCTGGGCCTGTATGGACCTGCTTGAGTCCTGCTGGCTAACCCCCAAGTGGTGTGCCCTAGTTCATGTAACCTAGGCGTGGCCTCAGTTGAGCTCTCTTGAAGTTTTGGGCTCTTCACAAACATGAACATGTTCCAAGATCCTGCCACCTGCCAACATGAAGCTCCGGTGAACCCGACTCTTTGCGCCACAGTGACCGCCAATAAAGCCTAGCTGCACAAGATATGCACTTCACGCTACAGCATCCACAGCTCCTGGTGACCACCAACTCAAAGCTCCATCAACAACCTTCCATGATGCTGACAAGATCGTTGTACTGCAGTGACGGCCATCCACAATGTACAGTCTGCTCTTTGCGCTGCATCATTTAAAAAAATGCATGGATGCACCATATTTACAAGAATACGGCCCACCCCAGTGTTTTCCCTTGTCCTGGCACTAAAAATAGCTCCCTAGTGCCACAGTGGAAGGGTACCTACATTGCAGGGAATCATCCCTACAATGCAGGCACTCTTGCACTCAGATGCATGGGTGTCTGTGTTGCAGGCAATTATTATGTGCAGCAAGTGACACCTGCCGGCACATAGTCAATCTTTAAAGGAGATTGGCTTTTCCTATGTGTGCTGCAGAATGAAGCACATATAGAAAGAGCAAAACCAAAGAGAAATAAAAGTATTTCCCTTGTCGCACCTGCTTTTAAATGGTGTTCATTTTTGACTCTGCCTTAGATTTACACATCCATGTAAATCTGGGGCAGCATAAAAAATCAATGGGTGTTGCGGTGAAACACCCACAGAAACACCCATTGCATGCCCCTTCCATGCAGATATTGGCGTGAAAGGGTACCATATTTACACAAAGGTGTTAAGCCAAGTAAAGTGGCTTAAGCCACTTTGTAAATATGGAGCAGGGCATTGTGCCAGCGGAGCATCGGAAAAAGTGACGTTCCGGTGGTGCAGTCCCCTTATAAATATGCACCAATGTTTGCATGTTGCACCATTAAGGGTGTTTGGGCTACAAGATCTATCTCAAGTCTGTGCATCTTCATGATACCAATGGCGAGCGAAGCTGCACTGTGCCACAAGATAATACAGATGCAAAAAGAACAATTGATGGACAGAATGCATAACAATGTCATACATTCACCCCAGTACACAGATCTGGGCCCAAATCCATTGTTTTTTTGCTCACCATGCCATTCCAGTTTGGACACAGCCATAAGCAAATCTGTCTTTACCCTGTGCCCAATGGGAACAGTCCAGCCCGAACTGCCAGGCCAGGTCCTCCCTGGACTGGAAACAAGCATCCTAGAATCGATTTCAGGCTTTCAGCCCTCATCAGCCAGGATAGCTTGACTCCAGTGGCATGGAGAGCACGGGACCCATGTCTGGGCATACCCATCCCACTCGGGGTGACAAATGTAATGTAATGTAATGTAATGATGTCTTGTAAAGCGCATGAATCACCCCACATGGGGTATCTCCACGCTGTAGACCGCTGGGGAACCCGTCCTGGCTTTCCCTGTGAGATGGACCCTACTGGGTATCTCCAGGGTGAAACCAGGCATCCCCGGCGTATGTGGGGGGCCGTTGTGGAGATGAGGCAAGCTAATGCCCAGAGTTGCCGAGTGTGATCCCTGGTTAGAGTAAGCACCGTGTCAAGAATTATTGAGTCCTCTGACCCTGGTCCACGACCCTGCCGCATCGGGAATTGAACCATGGTCCCGGGCCGTCCTCTGCGTCCGGGTCTTTCGCCTCTAACCAGTGAGCCACACCACTCCACTGCCAAAAGAACAATTGATGGAAAGAATGCAGAACAATGTCATACATTCACCCCAGTACAGAGATCTGGGTCTAAATCCATTGTTGTTTTGCTCACCATGCCATTCTAGTTTGGACCCAACCATGTGCAAATCAGTTTTGACCCTATGCCCAATGGGAACAATCCAGCCCGAACTGCCAGGCCAGGTCTTCCCTGGACTGGAAACAAGCATCATAGGACTGGTTTCGGGCTTTCAGCCCTCATCAGCCAGGATAGCTGGCTTGGCAGCTCTCTCTTGACTGTTCCCATGAGGCACAGGGTCAAGATAGATTTGCATATGGCTGGGTCTAAACTGGGGTGGCATGGTGAGCAAATCAACAATGGATTTAACCCAGATCACTTGCCTGGGGGTGAATGTATGATTTATTTAGCATTCCGTCCATCATTTGTTTGCGTAGCACTTTTCACCCTAAGTAGGATGGGTATGCCTAGACGTGGGTCCCTTGCTCACTGTGCCACTGGATTCAAGCTAGCCTGACTGATGAAGGGTAATACTCAGTAACCGGTCCCAGAATGATTGTTTCGTGTCCAGGGAGGACCTCGCTTTGCAGTTTGGTCTGGACTTATCCCATGAGGCACAGGGTCACGACTAATTTGCATATGGCTGGGACTGAACTCGGCTGGCATGGTGAGCTGAAGAACAATGGATTTAACCCAGATCTCTTGACTGGGGGCGAATGTATGATTTATTCAGCATTCCGTTCATCATTTGTTTGCATAGCACTTTTCACCCTAAGTAGGATGGGTATGCCCGACATGGGTCCCTTGCTCACTGTGCCACTGGATTCAAGCTAGCCTGGCTGATGAAGGGTAATACCCAGAAACTGGTCCCAGGATCCTTGTTTCCGGTCCAGGGAGGACCTGGCATGACAGTTCGGTCTGGACTGATTTGCATATGGCTGAGTCTAAACTGAACTGGCATGGTGAGTAGAAGAACGTTAGATTTAACCCATATATCTTGACTGGGAGTGAATGTATGACTTATTCAGCATTCCATCCATCATTTGTTTTTGCAGCACTTTTCACCCTAAGTGGGATGGGTATACCCAGATGTGTGTCTATTGCTCACTGTGCTACTGGATTCAAGCTAGCCTGGCTGATGAAGGGTAATACCCAGAAACTGGTCCCAGGTTCCTTGTTTCCGGTCCAGGGAGGACCTGGCATGACAGTTCGGTCTGGACTGATTTGCAAATGGCTGGGTCTAAACTGAACTGGCATGGTGAGCAGAAGAACGTTAGATTTAACCCATATCTCTTGACTAGGAGTGAATGTATGATTTATTCAGCATTCCGTCCATCATTTGTTTTTGTTGCACTTTTCACCCTAAGTGGGATGGGTATACCCAGACGTGTGTCTATTGCTCACTGTGCTACTGGATTCTAGCTAGCCTGGCTGATGACGGTTAATTCCCAGAAACCAGTCCCAGGATGCTTGTTTCCGGTCCAGGAAGGACCTGGCTTGGCAGTTCGGTCTGAACTGTTCCGTTGAGGCACAGGGGCAAGACTGATTTACATTTGGCTGGGTCTAAACTGGGGTGTCATGGTGAGCAAATGAACAATAGATTTAACCCATATCCCTTGACTGGGGGTGAATGTATGATTTATTCAGCATTCCATCCATCATTCATTTGCATAGCACAAGATAATACAGGTGCATATGGGGAACTACCATTTTAATGATAGCGATGCGGTCCGCCATCGACAGAGTTTCCTGCTGCATACATGGCGAAAGACTGCTCCTCCGTTCCCAAGCCCTCTGTGACGTCAGTGGTTAAGCCGCTGTGGGTCTTTGCGACTTGCTCGTTCCTGATGACGTCGGAGGTGATCTCCACGGCAGCTGGTGCGCGCTCTCATTAGCAACCAGTTACAGTGGCCATTTCTTCTCCTTCAACGATGATACGCATGTCTTTTGCATGTCATCAACTTGCTAGGCTCCACTTCTCCACTATTGCTAACTAGTTTAACTATGACATGCACGTCCATATGTACTTTGAATCAGTCAGTCTATTTTTAGTGTTCTTTACTTCCTTATTCCATGCATGTATACACTATATGTGGTGTGACTTTCACACACCAATAATTCTCACTATGAGGGCATCCTCACAGGGTGATACACACACCTTTGGTTTTCCATTCCGCAAGTCAGTGACACACTCATTGTAATCAAAAGCCATTTTCATCTTTTTTTTTTTGTGGTTTTGTTTTGCTTTCTTGAATTGGATTGAGACTTTCAAGCCCTCCTGGAATCTTTCCAAGACATCCTCGGTGTTCTTCATCACTGACAGCCTCCCTCTTATGGAGACCTTCTGATCTAGACAATAAGATTGTATCCATTTTGTCTTTTATCCCGGTACACAGCCGTTACAACTCCTTACACTATAAAATGTACCTGCACCACCGTTCTCTCTCACCACCAGAGGGGATCCACCAATTAAGTGGCAGAAGTGGAAACATTTTTTGAGAGGTATGCTAAAGTATGTGGTGTTTCTTTAATTGTGGAAAGTAGGCCATCTCTTCTCCTTCACTGTTTGGGGACAAAAGGACAAGAAATCTACGATCATCTTCCGGATCTTCGCGATTCGGAAGATTTTGAGTGCGGCCAAATTCACTAATCTGACACTACTGACAAGGGTAACACCTCCTCCCCTGTTGACAGCATATTGATTGAAGGTGAAACCACCAAGATGTTATTTGATTCTGGAGCCAAGATCACATTTATTTCTAGGAAATTCTTCAAGGACAAATTGAAAAACAGTACTGTTTTGTCAAAACTGGACATTAATCCCTATGCCTATGGTGGTGAACCCTTAAGATTGAAAGGTTACTTCAACAGTCTAATAGATCACAAGGGTCAGTACACTTCAGGGATTGTATATGTTTCAGAAAAGGGTGACAGCACTTTAAGTGGGATTCACCAAGGTGACTTAGGTGCCATGTTGGATCCTAGTCGTAATCCCTCTATTTTGTTGAAGGAAATCAGTGAGTAAAGTTCTTGATATACATTTTCCTTGCCAAGACTTTGAGAGGAAGATAAGAAAGGAGTTCCAAAAAGTTTTCAGAGAAGAATTAGTATGTGTGAAAAGCTTACAACATGAGGTACGTTTCACCACTGGTGCCCAGCAGGTATGTGGCAAAGTGAGGAATGTCCCCATTGCCCTTAGGGGTGAGATGCAAGCTGAAATTGAAAAGCTAAAAAAGGGGTGCATAATTGAGGAAGTAGAGGGCGCTGAGTGGCTCGCTCCAGTAGCGGCAGCGTGCAAGTCCAATAGAGGTTTACGTCTATGTGTTGATCTGCGGAATTTGAACAAGTGTGTCATCTTTGACAGGTATTCCCTTCCTAATATTTCAGAATTGCTGCTGAGGATTGGTGGGGCCAGAATATTTCGTATGATTGAACTCACATCTTTAAAGGAAAAACTCAGAATGGCCCCCAAGCTTAAAAACTTCAATCCACGCAAGGTCTCAATTGTTACAACAGATGGTAGTGTTAAGGGCCATGGGGCAGTACTGTAGCAAGAGGGGAGCAAAACCATGAAAACTATCATGTTCTTATCACGTGGCTCGAGCGATGCAGTGTCTCGGTATTCTGTCATTGAACGAGAAGCCCTTGCTGTGTTTTGGGTGGTGAAGAAATTAAAAAGGTTTCTGTGGGGTGTCAAGCTTGAGGTGAGGACAGACCACAAACCTCTGGTTGAAACATTTACGAGTAAAGGGATTGACTTAGTGTCAGAGAGGATAACGAAATGGGTTATCGCTTTGCAGGAATAAGATTTTGTGATTAAGTACATACCAGGTGTTGAGAATGGTGTTGCCGGCACATTATCAAGATTTGTCTCTGCTGATTATGATGTGGGCGTTGATCCTGAACATAATTTCAGAGAGGATGAAACTTAATTTATTTGTGTATTTGGGAGTGCAATTGTTTCAAGGAACAATGGCTCCAGGAATTGCAGAATTATGGGGTGCTGTCTGAAAGTATGTTTCTAGTATGGAATGGTTGGCACTCCTAAAAACAAGCCCCAGAAGAGGGAAGGGTTTATTGGGGTGTGAAGGACGAATTGAGCACTTGTGAAGACATGTTTACCCTGCTCAATGATGGTCAGAGTTCAAACCGTGGTCCCAAGAGTCTCTCCCTCAGGTCCTTGGAAAGAAATAGCTCTTGATATCCTAGAAGACCATATCCCTGGCTGAAGCTAACTTCCTGCACCAGAAGGAAGAATTAAACAAGCATTGGCAATGCAATAGGTCTCGCATTTACGCTAGTTTGAGCTATTGGCAATGTAAATGACAATGCCTTTTATTTTTTATGTTTTGGTTTTTAAAACATAAATATAATGCATTGTCATTTACAATGCCAATAGCTTAAACTCACGTAAATTTGAGACCTATTGCTTTGCAAATGCTTGTTGCATTTTTCACGCCGACAGGTATAGCCAGACGTGTATCCTATGCTCTCCATGCCACTGGAGTCAAGCTAGCATGCCACTGGAGTCAAGCTAGCATGGCTGCTTGTGTCTGTCCAGGGAGGACCTGGCCTGGTATTTGGTCTGGACTGTTCCTATGGGGAGCAGCGTGAAGTCCGATTTGCATATGGCTAGGTTTAAACAGGAATATATCCTTAAACTACTAATATTTATTACCTCAACTTAGACTACTTCCCATGCCTTTCAGAAGATTTATTGTGATTTGTCGCTTGCTGGGCCACTACTTTGAGACAGACTGGTCACAAAACATTTCGCTAGTGCTGCATGTTTATGTGCTCCAATGTAGTTAACATTAGTAAATATCCATTGCAAGCAAGAATTGACGAAGCCACGAAGCCACTCTTTACAAAGAGGCTACTTTTTAGCAGTGGACCCATCCCAAAGACTAGGGGCCTCATTTATGAAAAGTGACGCATCGCTGCGTGAAAACAGCGATGCGTCACTTTTCAGTGCGCACTCCTTGCGACACCAATGATGCGTCATATTTAATGTATGACGCATCATGTCGCAAGGACTTACAGATACGTCAGTATTTCTGACGCATCTGTAAGCGCAAAAGTGACGCATTGCTGGAGTGTGTCACAAAAGTGACGCATCTCCTGCAATGCGTCCTTTCACATGGGGAGAGCCCCATGTGAAAGGGCTTGCGTCAGTCTTACGCCTGCTGTGAGGCAGGCGCAAGATTTTGACGCAACCGCATCCTAAAAGTGACGCAGTGAAATCTCATAGATTTCACTGCGTCACTATTACGAGGCTTTTTGCGGGGGAACGCCCCCTCTGCATACATTATACCTGACGCAGGTATAATGTGGCGCAGGGGTTTAAAAAGTGACGCATCTACCTAGATGCGTCACTTTTTAAATATGGCGCAACAAGGCGCATGTTTTACGCCGCGATGCATCACAAAAAGCGACGCATCCGCAGCGCAAAACTGACGCAAGGCCTCATAAATGAGGCCCCAGGTCTTTGCTCTGCTAGAAGCAGGATGGCAAGCAATCCCCTACCGGATCCTACCACAGCCAACTAGAGGTGTGGCAACAGTTTCCACTGCAGGAGAGCAGGCAGTTCACAGTAGGACAGGTTGGTGCAGGCACCTTCCAATAATGCTCATGCAGAGCACAGTAAAATTCCAGTCAATCTTTTCTAGCCCTGTGGCAGTACCAGCAGGCAGCCAACAACATCCAGTGGAATGTAAAAATATGTGTAGAAATGTCATCAAAGTTCTAAATTTTGCAAACTGTATGACGTTTCTACTGTTTGTATGATAGCTCACCCACATATCTTAATTAAGAGGGAACTTCGCCTAGATGTACAGTTATGTGAACTTACAAAATCCACAAATGTATTGAATTTTAAAAATTGCAGGCAGTGACTGGTTGAATGGCAGAGGAACCTCATTATTTACCCATTCACCAGCTAAATAGCATCAATTCTGTAGTATTTGGATGGCAGGCTGGTTTATGGCAGATAAACTTCACTGTTTAAATGGTGGCTAGCTAAATGGTATAGAATCTCTGCTATTGATCCAACACTCAACAGTTAAATAATTACGTTTCTGTGCTATATGGCTTGTCGCACAAGACAAATAGTAAATAATTTTTGCTAATTAACATGTAGTTATAATCTATGGTATTTAGACAGCGTCCTGATAAATAGTGAGTGACGTTTCCTTGCAATGGGCATGGCTGAAAACATAATAATTGCTGTTTATTCAGAGCCTGGGCAAATAGTGAACTTCCTTTGCTTTTTGCACAGCAGATTAACAGATAGTGGTTAATCTCGACTATTTAGCCCCCCAGCTAGTTAACTGGTTTCTTTGCGATTCGCATTGTGTGGTCAAATTGGACATAATCTCTGCTGATTAACTAGCTGCGTTTGCACAGCCTCTGATCAAATAATTCATAATCTTTGAAATTGCAGCTGGGTAAAAGGTGAAGGTTCCTTGCAATTTGAAGATGACGAGTAAATAGAATTCAATCTCTGCTATTTACGTGTAAATTAGTAAAAAGAAGATAATGTACACATTTATCCAATGCCCGGGTAATAGCTGACAATAAGACGTTTCTGTATTGGTTACTATTCATGCAGATGTAGAGGCTGCACATTGCTAAACCCTAGAAGGCAAGCAGCCGAACAACGGCACACGGTGTTAGTGTGTCAAAAAAGCAAGATCAATTCAGAGCTGCAACTAGGGCCAGTACGATTGCTCTAGCAGTGCTTGTATGTCTCATCCTGTGCTGCCTGTTTCTCTTCCTGCAGACGGCTGTCTGAAGCAGCTGCTGGGATGCGCTGTGCACTGTTTATCTCATGTTAAACAGAAATGGAAACAATTTACCGTGCACGTGAAAGAGCACCGTGCCTTTGTGGACCTGCTGCCCAGAGAGCAGTGGTTCGCCCGGCTGAGGAACTAACTGCACAACCAGCAGCGTGAAGGTTACTGTACTTCCAGCACCAACGTATTTGCATGTCTACTTCAGCTCGGACAGCTTCTTTGTCCACAACAAGCAATCTGAAGTGACAAAAACACAGGCTCTCGCATTTGACTATAAAAGGCAGTGGCAAAGCCAAATTGTTAAAAATGTAGAAAGCAGAGCAGTCTGCAGCTAGAGTGAAATGCTTACCGCAGTCCTTCTCCTGACTGTGACAAGCAGCGATGAGGGTGTGTGTGAAGGGACAGAAGATGCACGCAAATAGGGAAGACTGCTTGGGAGAGTGACCACCAAGTGAATGGCGGACAAGCGAGAGAAGAAAGGGTGGGAGCATGTAAACACATTGTATTCAGTTGTTCCAATAATATCATGCTGCAGAGGGAGAGAATGTGGCTTGGTGGTCATAGCTGCAGACTCGGGAGCTGAGGAAGGGTGTTTGAACCTCAATGCAACATTCTGTGTGTTCTTAGAATGTCACTTAATTTAAATTTAAAGAAGCAGTTGGGGTTGTGAGAAGGTAGGTAGTGAGAGACAAATTTAAAGAAACCAGCTGAAGCAGCGCTGTAAGAAAAATATTTGCAATGCAATAGGTCTTGCATTTAAAAGGAAGACCTTTGGCATTGCAAACAAGCTGGCCGCCATTGTGGGACATTGTGGGACAATAAAGAAAAAGTACACATACTGTGTAACAACCAAGTAAAGGGGCCAGTAGCCATGGGAGGATACAAATGACCACATGGCCATAGTAAGGAAGGAAACACAAGCCTATTAAGGAATCAAACACCAGCATTTACAAAAGACAAAGACATAAGCCAATGAAAAATATGGGTGGCGCTTGTCCTCTGTACAGTACCTACAGCAGATCGCCAGAGCAGCGCTTGCAAGCTGGCTCAGGCTCAACCTAAAAAAAGGATGGAATTGTACAGGATGACCCCGCACAGCCCAACGGTGAGGTCTTCCTTTGAACGTTTTAAAGGCAGAGCTCCTATCACTGCTGTGGAACCAGTTTGGGTGAAAATTTTGAGAGGAGGAATTCATGATGGTGCAACTGAGGTGTCTGTGGATTCTAGGCGTGTGAGGGAAGCCATGAAGTTGCACAAAAGAAAAACACATTTTAATTGCAGGAAAGCCATTACAAATACTGTTGTTGAAGTGGGGGACATGGTGATGTTCAAACAGCCATGGTAGAGTGATGCTGGTTCCAAGTTCTCAGATCCCATACGTGTCACCAAGGTGTTTGACAATGCAGCGAAGCCTCAGGACCATATGGGACCTTGGGAGTATTGTGGTATATAAGTGTCCAGGTTTGTTCTGTGGAAATAGGAGTTGTGAGCGTGTATCATGTAAGGAAAGTTCTCCTTATGAGAGTGGATCCAGGAGGTCTCTAAGGAAAGTAAAGACACCTTCACATCTTAAGGATTTTGAATAACTTTGGTCACAAAGTACTTATGTATATAATGTATTTCTTTTTCTGCTTCGTATAAGTTTTATTTCCCATCTGGAAATGTTCTTCTCTTTCAGATTTACTTCTCTATTAGTTATGCTTATTGTATTTGATTTTGTGTGTGGGAGGGAGGTGTGTTATCTGGTTCTTCTCCCATTGCACAGTGCTGCTGCCTTAGTGGAATGTAGACACTAGAACCTTGCCATGCCAAGGGGTTTGGAATGTATTGGGATGAATACTGATAGTTTGTACAGGACACTGCTGGGCTGTGGATGGGATTTTTCCCAGAGAATAAACCACAAAAGTGCATCACAACTTATCTGGAGTCTTGCCTGTTACTTATCAGGATTACTACGAGAAGTTTTTTTAAATGTATGCTAAGCTCTTAGAAAGAATCAGGACTATAAATGCACTTAAACTGCATTTTTTCAAAGCACATCTGTTTTTATTTGATGATATACTACATCCAGCTTTGACGACGTCCTGTGCCCTATCCCCCACAGACAGCCAATGTACCGGAGTGGCTACTCCCCACAACACCCCATTTGGCAATGCACCTCGAGGGTTGGATGCAGGGTCTGGCCCTGTGTCTAACTCCCATGGCCAGCTAACTCACACTGTTTAGGCGTTTGGCTGGGTGCAGCAGCAGTTGACCACCCCCCTCTATGCTTAGCTAACAGTGGTTCGGCTGTAGGCTTTTGGCAAGTTTTTAGCCAGGCCCTTCAACCAGCCTGCCAGGGCAACCAACTCCCCTATAGGCAGTGTGCTGAAGGGCTGGCTGCAGGGACTGGCATGTGGCTTGTTGGCGAAAGCTGAGGGTGACCAACTCCAGCTGTGCATGGTCTTCAGCCACACAGAGCATGGGCTGACAAGAGTGCCTGGTTTTCGGCCAGGCCCTGCAGCAACCTGCAGTGAGCAGATTACGCCCACAGTATTTGACCTTTGGTCATTTCGAGTGGGTATGGCCAGTTTCTGCCGCTAACCTAAGAAAGGCAATCTTTTAGGGTCCTAAAAGTTAATAGATATAAACTCTTTTATTGTATTATTTGGTTGTCAAAAACACTGTTCATTCGTTTTTGTTTTTTTGGTGCACTGTGTTTTTGAGTTTTAGTGTTTCACTTTTAATTTAGTAACTTTAAAAAAAAAAGATGCCCCATTAATTAAATTATATAAAAGTTAGCATTATTTGATTCCCCAGGTTGAGATTTTCTCCCCACCCAGCTATTGCACCCCATGGAACAGAGAGCAAAGATGCTAAGTTGGAGATTGTTATGTTGTGCTCTTTGCTGCACCTCTTGAGGAAAATCTTTGATGTAACTGCTTCATGGCCTGGTGGTGTTTGGTGTTTCTGCCCTTGTACTTCCAAGAACCTCACAAATTCTGCTCATGCTTCAGCTTGAGCTGTTGTCTCTTTGTCGAAATCACAAAGGAGTAGAGTCCTCTGTGACCCACGCTTAACTTCTCACCGCACGTTTGCCGGTGTCCCTCCGTGCAATGAGTTTCTTTTGTCCTGTTGGATGAGTTAAGCTCACCCACAGAACTGAATCCTTGGACTGCTTCTGTGTCTCCTCATTTATTTCAACGCAAAAAGAAAGTTCTTCTCTCTCTAAAATTACTCAACTGAGTTACACCAATCCGAGCAAAGGCATTTCGATGATTACACTGCAGATAAAAGATTACTAAGGGAAACATTTTTGAAAAGTCTCTTTTTAGAACTCAACTTTAGCCTACACCTCTAAATGTTCGAATATGATAATACTTGGCATGATGTAGTAAACCCAGATGAATTTAAAATAAATATTTTATGTAAATATGTTGAATAGCACCAAAGTTAAATGAAAAGCAGAAAACTTTTTTCAATAGAAATTCTCGTTTAACCAAAACGACACAGTTGTGTAGATGGTGCAAAAATGTAGTGTATTCATTATAGGATGCACACGTTGAAGTGATTAACAATAGTAAATACCACTGTAAAAAGCCAATAAAACTATATATTGAAAGTTGTACAAAAACCATCTAGTCCGAGAATGTTCCGTTTGTATACATTCATACCTTCTTTGTTTAAATAATAATATTTTTTTTCTTTCTACTTGGAAAACACAAAAATATCATGTTTTCACTAAGGTTATGGGTTGTTGATGGCACTTCGCAATTTCCCCAAAAAATATATTTTAAGTGCATGCTTTGTAACCCGGTTGCAGTCCCTATGTGCTCCTTATTATGGCTATTTAATTGCAATTTGCTAATAATAGAACGAGCTATGTGAGATATAATATACTGTGACAGTTTAGTTAGCTTTTACAAGGCCTGGTAGGATTTTTGCAAAGTGCTAAAAATGTATACGGTCGGAGCTTGAAGTGCCAGAAACAAACTTGAAGTGCTAACTCTAGACATGAGTTTATCTACTTTTGCAAGGAATGACTGCAACACACTTATATGT
Source organism: Lissotriton vulgaris (assembly GCF_964263255.1). NCBI lineage: Eukaryota > Metazoa > Chordata > Amphibia > Caudata > Salamandridae > Lissotriton > Lissotriton vulgaris. The sequence goes on along the minus strand of NC_141689.1, from coordinate 274,601,878 downwards.
TCCTTGACGTTGAATTATTTCTACCCAAAGGAGGCGTAAATGAGCTTGGATCCCAAACGCTTATATATCACCTACTGGCTATTTGGGTGGACTGTGATGTGGCTTTTTCAATTGTTGTTATTTTGCAGATTCATAGCACATACTTGTATCCTGTTTGTGACAAAGATGCCTCAGATTATTGCTGTATTTTCCAAGCTGTTGGTGGTGACCCATGAGCCAATTTTTGGTGAGTCGCACAGCACCTGAATACCCCCTGGGCAATTAGCCGTGCTATACAAATACTCCTTGATTGACGCGCTTCATGTCCATTAAAGCTAAGTGGGTCATGAAAATCGGTTGTTTTAAAAAGAGGGTTATGGTTCTAAAAAGTTTAGGAACTACTGCTTTATTGTGTTACTTTCTAGCTTCCTCTGTAGTCCCCTTTTCCCTCAAGTACCTGCCTAGGTATCCTCAGACTATTATAGAGGCTGGGCTATGAGGTGAGGAGAATAGGTGGGTGCTGCCCATGTTATAGACAAGATAGGCACACAGGGTGCAACATCCAAATAGACCAATACTAAACAAAGATGCAATGCACCAATCAAGAGCAAAGGTGCATCCCTGGGAACGCCTGAAATATTGTTTTCTTCGCTTTCCAGGTAGATCTCTCCCCCTCCGCACAGCACTGCCTGTGTGTCCCTGCCTCAGCTGCTGCTGCTGAGGAAGTTCGAGACCATCCTCCACCTGCGCCTCATCCCTGGTGACCAGTGGTAGGCCGTAGGTTTGCTCATCCTCCATTGTATTGTCTGTATTTTCTTTCATTGCTCCCGTTGTAGTGACTGCATTTTTATTGTTGTGTCTGTGACTGCTGTTGTCTGACTAACCCGCTGCCTGCACGTGGTCTGTGCCCATTCTCTCCCTCTGTTCCCCTCGCTGCCCCCGTGTCTCTCTGCCCGGTTTCCCTTCTGCTCCCCTTGCTGCCCCGTGTCTCTCTGCCCGGTTTTTTCTTCTGCTCCCCTCGTGGCCCCTGTGTCTCTCTGCCCGTTTTTGCCTTCTGTTGCTTAGCTGCCCCTGCATTTCTGTGACCTTTCTGCCCTTTCTTGAGACCTTTCTGCCTCTGTGCCAATCGTTTCCCCCTGTTTTTTTTGTGACCTTTTCTGCCCTTTCTTGGACCTTTCTGCCTCTGTGCCACTCGTTTCCCCCTGTTTTTTTGTGACCTTTTCTGCCCTTTCTTGGGACCTTTCTACCTCTGTGCCACTCGCTTCCCCCCATTTTTTGTGACCTTTCAGCCCTTTCTTGTGATCTCTCTGCCTCTGTGCCACTCATTTCCCTTCATTTTTTGTGTGACCTTTTCTACCTTTTTTTGGGACCTTTCTGCCTCCGTGCCACTCGTTTCCCCCCGTTTTCTGTGACCTTTTCTGCCCTTTCTTGTGACCTTTGTGCCCTCTGTGCCACTCGTTTCCCCCCGTTTTTTGTGACCTTTCTGCCCTTTCTTGTGACTTTGTGCCTCTGTGCCACTTGTTTCCCCACGTTTTTTGTGACCTTTTCTGCCCTTTCTTTTGACCTTTGTGCCTCTGTGCCACTCGTTTCCCCCGTTTTTTGTGACATTTCTGCCCTTTCTTGGGACCTTTTTGCCTTCTGTGCCACTCGTTTCCCCCTCAATTGTTGTGCCCTTTGGCCTTCTGTTTCCTTCGTCGCCCCTCGCTGCTGAATTCCGTGCGGCCGCACCCCCCTGACTGCCCATTCTCTGCCCCCACCTCCCGCCTCCCAGCTGCTCCTTCCTCCCACCTCCCCATATAGCCCGGCCGCTGCGCGGTGAGGAGAGTGACCCTTGACCCTTCCAGGAAGGTCGCTCCCCCTCGGCACAGCACCGCCTGTGTGACCCTGCCCCAGCTGACGCTGCTGAGGAAGTTCAAGGCCCTCCTTCACCTGCGCCTCACACCTGGTGGCCAGTGGTAGGCCGTAGGTTTTCTCATCTTCCATTGTATTGCCTGTATTTTCTTTCATTGCTCCCGTTGTAATGACTGCATTTTCATTGTTTTTTCTGACTGTTGTTGTCCGTCTCCCCCCCTACCTGTACGTGGTCTGTGCCCGTTCTCTCCCTCTGTTCCCCTCGCTGCCCATGTGTCTCTCTGCCCGGTTTCCCTTCTGCTCCCCTCGCTGCCCCCGTGTCTCTCTGCCCCGTTTTTCCTTCTGCTCCCCTGGCGGCCCTCGTGTCTCTCTGCCGTTTTTGCCTTCTCTTGCTTAGCTGCCCTTGCATTTCTGTGACCTTTGTGCCCTCTGTGCCACTCATTGCTCCCCATTTTTTTGTCACCTATCTGCCCTTTCCTGGGACCTTTCTGCCTCTGTGCCACTCGTTTCACCACTTTTTTGTGACCTTTCTGCCCTTTCTTGGGAACTTGCTGACTTTTGTGCCACTCGTTTCCCCCCGTTTTTTGTGACCTTCCCCGTTTTTTGTGACCTTTTTGCCCTTCTTGTGATCTTTTTGCCTTCTGTGCCAATCGTTTCCCCCTGTATTCTTGGGACCTTTTTGCCCTTTTGTGACCTTTCTGCCCTCAGTGCCACTCGTATCCCCCTCAATTGTTGTGCCCTTTTGCCTTTTGTTTCCTTTGTCGCCCCTCACTGCCCACGCCGCTGCATCCCCTGCAGCTCCGCCCCCTGACTCCCCATTCGCTGCACCCACCTCCCCATACATACCGGCCACTGTGCGGTCGCGCCGCTGGCGCATGGCAAGCCCGTCTGCGCCCATCCGCTCCTGGACCGCGCCCAGCGCCAGAACCCCAGGCCCCCGCACCAGCCACCATGACCACCGCCACTATGACGCCAGCACTCTGCATGCTCTCAACCCTGGAAGGACCCACAACTGTTTCAAGGCCGTCCTGAAACGCACACACGGTCCTTTTACTTTCCGGAATTGTAGCTACACCAGCCACAGAGCCGACGAACCACCCGCCAAGAAAGACCTCAACCACCTCCGATGCATACTACTGACCACCCGCTCCGCAGGCAAACACACCGTCGAGCTCTGGCACCTGCTCATACAACCTCCCTGGACGTCGCCTTCCTGACAGAGACCTGGTTGAACAACTCCTTCGCACCGACATCGCCATAGCTATCCTAGACGGCTAGAAGATCACTCGCAGAGACCGCCCCAACGGAGTCGGAGGAGGAATCAATGTGAACAACAAGGACCCCCTGTTCAAATACTGGATTTGTAATGCAGGGAAATAAACAATGTGTAAAGAAATTAACGCATTTGATAATACAACTAGGGAACAGACCAAAATGTAAAGCACAAAAAATTAAAGAATTTATCAAATTCAATTTATTAATAAAAGTACATTCTCAAGTTATTAAAAAACATAATTATTACAGTGTTATTAAAAAGACGCAAGTTTACATATGAAAAAAATATTCGTGACACAATTATACAAGAAAATGCATAAAAAATTAGGTGGCAAACAGTACAGTTTATCGACGCGCGTCGATAAACTGTACTGTTTGCCACCTAATAAATTGAATTTGATAAATTCTTTAATTTTTTGTGCTTTACATTTTGGTCTGTTCCCTAGTTGTATTATCAAATGCGTTAATTTCTTTACACATTGTCGGAGGAGGAATCGCCATCGTCCACCAGAACAGCATCAGGGTCTTGACTAGCACCGACGACGCGCTCAGCACTGACGAACACATGCATTTCCAGATCCACACTGACCCCAACTCCACCCTCAGAGGCACCCTCGTCTACCGACCCCCCGGACCCCGCCCACAGTTCAGCGACTCCATCGCCTACTTCATCTGCACGCACGCCCTGACCTCCACCGACTACTTCCTCCTCGGAGACCTGAACTTTCACCTTGAGAACAACAACAACAGCAACTCCACCACCCTGATCGACAACCTTGCCAACCTCGGACTGAGGCAACTCGTCACAACACCCACCCACTGCGCCGGCCACACGCTGAACCCCGTCTTCTCCTCAAGCCCGCACGTCTCCGTCAGCCACACCACCGAACTCCTCTGGACCGACCACAGCTGCATCCACTTCACCTTCCAGAACCACACCACACACCACCGCACCCAACAGATCCCCTGCCACTGCTGGAGCAAAATCACAGAAGACCAACTACATGCAAACCTCGCTCTCAGCCCACCCACCGAACACTCCAACACCGACGTCACTGCCCACAACATCAGGCGCTGGATCGAGGACTGCGCCAACACCCTCGCCCCACTGAAGAAACCCTCCCACAGAGACACCAGCAAGAGGGCCAGCTGGTTCACCCCAGAACTCCTAGATTCCAAGGAAAGCCTGCCGGAAACTAGAAAAGAAATGGCACAGTGAACAAACTCCGGACAGCCATGCAGCACACAAGGACGCCGTCCGCAACCACCACCACCACCTCATCAGGGCTGCCAAGAAGACCTCCTTCAAAGACCACCTCGACAACAATGCACACAACAACAAGGAGCTCTTCAACATCATGAAGGAACTTTCCCACCCCAGCTCCAACACCAACGACATCCAGCCGTCGCAAGCCCTGTGCGACTCCCTCGCCACCTTCTTCCACCGCAAAATAGCAGACATCCACGACAGCTTCAACACCCAGACAGCCCCAACAGACAGCAACACAACAGACCCTCCACACACCATCGACCAAGTCCCCTTGCTAGCCTGGACCAGCGTGACCGTCGATGACACCATCAAGACCATGAGCACAATCCACTCAGGCTCTCCGTCAGACCCATTCCCGCACCACGTCTTCAACAAAGCAAGCAGCTCCATAGCACCCCACCTACACAATATCATCAATCTCTCCCTTGAGACTGCAACCTTTCCAGAGAGCTGGAAACACGCTGAGATCAAAGCCCTACTAAAAAAAACCAAGGCAGACCTAAGAGATCTCAAGAACTTCCGACCCATCTCTCTGCTCTTCTTCCCGGGCAAGGTCATCAAGAAAATCGTTAACAGACAGCTAACCCGATACCTCGAAGAAAATACAATCCTGGACCCTTCCCAGGCAGGTTTTCGCAGCAACCACAGCATCGAGACCGCCCTCATCGCCGCCACCGACGACACCAGGATCCTGCTAGACAACGGAAAGACTGCAGCACTCATCCTCCTAGACCTCTCAGCTGCCGTCGACACCGTCTGCCACCGCACACTACGCGCACGCGTCCACGCCGCAGGGATCCGAGACAAGGCTCTGGAATGGACCACCTCCTTCCTCTCCGGCAGAACCCAGAGCATCCGCCTCCCCCCATTCCATTCCGAAGCCTCCGAGATCATCTGTTGCGTACCCCAAGGATCTTCCCTAAGCCCGACACTGTTCAACATTTACATGGCCCCGCTCGCACACGTCGCCTGACAGCACGACCTCCACATAATCTCCTACGCCGACGAAACTCAACTGATCCTCTCCCTCACCAAGGACTCCATCACTGCCAAAGCCAATCTCCATGAAGGAATGAAGGCCGTCGCCGACTGAATGAAGATCAGCTGTCTGAAGCTGAACTCGGACAAGATGGAGGTCCTCATCCTCGGCTCCAAACCGTCAGCCTGGGATGACTCCTGGTGGCCAACGGCACTGGGGGCAGCCTCGACCCCCACCGACCACTCACGAAACCTGGGAATCATCCTCGACTCAATGCTCTCAATGACCAAGCGAGTCAACGCCGTCTCCTCCTCCTGCTTCAACACCCTCCGCATGCTCCGCAAGATCTACAGATAGATCCTGACAGATACAACAAAGACAGTCACCCAGGGCCCTCGTCAGCAGCAGACTCGACTATGGAAACGCTCTTTACGCGGGAGCCCCGACCAAGCTCATCAATCGACTACAACACATCCAAAACACCTCGGCACGACTGATCCTCGATGTACCACAAGGCCACATCACCCTCCACCTGAGAAACCTGCACTGGCTCCCCGTCAACAAGAGGATATCCTTCAAGCTCCTCATCCACGCACACAAGGCACTCCACAAGACCGGCCTAGCCTACCTCAACAGATGGCTCTCTTTCTACACCCCCAACCGCCACCTACGTTCCGCCGACCTCTCACTCGCCAGTGTCCCGCGCATCCGAAGAACAACCACCAGCGGGAGATCCTTCTCCCACCTCACCGCCAAGACATGGAACACCCTCCCACTGAGCCTATGACAGACCCAAGACCTGCTGACCTTCAGGAGGATACTAAAGACCTGGCTGTTTAATCAGTAGCGCCCCCACCTCCTCCCCAGCGCCTAGAGACCCTCGCAGGTATGTAGTGCGCTTAACAAATGACTGATTGTTTGATTGACAATGTACTTGCTGTGAATACGGTCTAAGTGGCCCAATAATTAAAACTGAAAAAGGATGATTTAACTCCAACTAAATGATCACAATTATTTTTACTGTATCTGTAAACTATCTCATGTAACTGGTTGCCATCTCCATGCTTTGTTTTCCAGGGGACACTTAGTCATTTGGATCATTAACACGTGAAAATAGCTTGTGCCAATGTTCCAGCTAGCTGTCTGACAGCTCTTAGTGAAGGCAGAACAAATTAGAAATTCAAATAACATGATTATTTCAAAGCAGAATCAACCACGTGAGTCTTAATGTATTTTACTCAGATTAAATTGAAATTTCTGCTATTGTTAACTTCATTACAAGAATTGTTTAGATCTTTACTTACAGTCAAATGGCATTTGTTTTTAGTTAAAACAGCGTAAACTACTATTGTGATGAGCAAGAGGAAATCAACCTCATTCTGAGTGCTGTGGTAAATTTGAAAACGGAGGTAAATTAATTCGGTTACTTACAGGTAATGTTTATTATTCGGAGTCATAGTCTTCCTCGTCACAGTCACAAAGGATCACCCCGTGTTCCAGACACAGCATTTACCCATAAATTAAAAAGGTCCTCACCCAATATGGCTGCCTGACAGGAATTACCTGTCACCTGGCCTATAAGGGTGGGACCAACACAGGAAACATCCTGAGATACAAAAGTAGAAACTAAAGAAAAGACAATAAATGTGTTCGTCCCCACCCCACCACCAAGGGCGGGCGGGAGGGAACATGACTATGACGAGGAAGACTATGACTCGGAGTAATGAACATTACCGGTAAGTAACCGAGTCATTACCATCCTTGTCCGTCTTCCTCGTCACAGTCACAAAGGAGCATATACCCAAGCGCCGGACGAACAAAGAAACAGACATCGAGGATGCCCAGAAAAAAACAATGCAGACAGCGCAACCAGTAAACAGCCGCAAGGACGGAGGAGTCCAAAACTCCCAGATGATCCACTTCCAAACGCAAGAAACAGGAGAAGAAGGCACTTGGGGAGGTCCAAGACTCCAAAGCACAAAGCACCAACATGGAGGCGTCTAGAAGAAGCCCAGGAGGAAGAAACACACAGAGTGGAACGACCCTTGAAGACTGGGGAAAAAAAGACCCCCGGAAGCAGGATGGCCAAATTCGCCCCACTTGGGGCACAAACCCACGACCCTCAGAGTAAGAGTCACATGCTGACCCAGAGACTAAAAGCCACATGCTCCACCAATAGAGCCAGCGGGCAGAGAAGCCGACCGAACCCAACGGGAACAGAGGCCAACGTAGGACGGCAGCCCCACCGGGCAACCCCAAGGGCGACATGAAAAATCCACCAGGCGAAGGGAGGTCGTATGACAAGGCAGATCACCAGAGCCCTAGGCAAACCAGGGTAAGAAGCCATATCCCCACCCGAAGAAGGGCAGTCGAGGACAATCTGGAGACAGAAGGACCGAACAAGCCGAAGGCCCAGGTTGGCAGAGCCAAATGGATGGACCAAAATGCAAAGCATGAAGGAACAAAGAAAGACCCCCAGGGGGAAACTGGCGAAGCAATGACAGGCTGTCGCAGTAGGAAAAACAGCACAGAAGGCAAGAAGCCAAGATTCAAGGGAGACGAGAGAGCACTCCCGGATAGACGAAATGTCAGACCACCGGCAGCGGAGAGCAAGAAGCACAAATCTCACCGAAGGAACACAAGCATAGAATCCTCTCACAGGCAACAGGGAGAAACCCTACGAAGAAAAAAGAAAACCCGCCAGTGACGGCCGCAGACCCCAAGGGTACAGACCTTAAAGCAGGGACTTGCGAAGCATTACTCTATAAGTAACTTGCCACTGCAAAGTAAACATCAAAGTAGACTGGCATCGCCCATGCGCCACCTTGCATGATGCAAGGGCAACACAATCCTATTTCAAAGCCGGCCCTGGGACTCGAACGTAGAATCTTCAGCTCCAGAGGTAGCAGTACTGGCCGCTAGGCCGCAGGCCATGCTCCCCGAAAGCAACGGCCCGTATAGAACCCAAGCACCAACACCTCACGCAAGGAAGAAGGGCGGAAACCATGGCAGAAGAGCAACCTGAGGGGACGCAAGAGAACCAACCAGGGCCAATGAATCACCCTGCCAGGTGAAGAGAAACCGAAGGAGAAGGGGAGCCAGTCAAGCGCACAAGACCCAACAGCGCCAAATCAAAACAAGGAGAGCGAGCGCCCCTTAAAGGGCAAAGGCCGAACGTGTCACACGAAGACTGGGCGGACCTAATATCCACATGTTGACAGTAGAAGGCCAAAGTGCATAGGAGCAGCGAACACAGCAGCCAGCACCACCCAAGGCGACGACACCCAGCGAATCGCGGGAAACCAAGAACCCAGAACCGAAAGGCTGAAGTACACGAGAAGGGAGTCGACGGCCAGTCAAAAATAACCAGCCGACAACAATGGCAGGAACCAAAACAGTGTCCAGCGAGAGCTGATGCCACCAGAGGAACAAGACCTACCAAGGAGCGAAATCCCCTTGAGAACCAAGCACCCCAAGAGCATGTAAAAGACTCCCCCAGGGGAGCCAAGGCCAAAGGAAACACCCAAAGGACAGAGGGCAACCCAAAGGAGAGGACACAAAAAGGAGGAGCTGACCTAGGGCAAGAACCGCAACACCCCTGAAAGAGAAGATGCGCAGGAAGCCCACAGCACCAGGAATAACCTGGAGGGCACTCACCCAGGAACAAACCAGGCTCGACCATAAACAGACAAGAGCAGGCATTTATAGGGCCGTATGGCAGAAGGCACTAATGGGCCAAGAAGCCAGAAGGGCCCCAGACGAAACAAGATACAGGAGCCACAGTAACACACCAACGTGTCCGAAAGCAAAAAGACCACGGCCAAGAGACCCCAACAGGCCCAAAACCCTGAAATACAGAGTGCAGCAGCACAGACCCAACTCCGGTCCGAAAACCAAATACCACCAGGCAAAGGACCCAGGAGCCGGAGAAGGAGCGAGAACCAATCCGACCGCCCATGAGAGAGGCAGTAAGTTGCAGAGGCAACGGGAAGGGAAGCACCATAAGGCAGAAGCCGGGAGACGGCAAAGATGGGGCGCCACAGCCACAACCCCACCCCTGAAAGGGCTGGGAGGAACCCCGCACAAGACGGGGGATGACCAAAAGGCACGCCCACATGCCTCACCACCAACGAGGAAAAGCCCCGTGGCCAAGGGTTCGTCCAACACAACATGTGAACATAAAAGCGCATGAAACATCCAAGGGCCATAAGGTGCAGAAAACAGAAGCATATTGCCACCCAACACAAAGGAACTCATAATATCGATCCCAGAGGGATGAAAGGCTGAGTGGACCTGCCGGGAGTAGACCAGAGACCATGAGGGCGAACAGAGGACCCTACAGTGGAACACAAGGCCACCAGTGCCACCAGACCGGCTCCATACAGAGAGAGGCAAAGCAAACCTGCTGCTTAAAACACAGCAAAGGTTTCTGTCAGGCCCGGGTAGACTAAGTGAGTCACCCAGAATCACAGGACACAGGGCCGGCTCTAGGCATGTGCAAGCTGTGCACCTGCACAGGGCCACCAAACCCCAGGGGCCACCACGCCAATATATATCCTTAATATATTAATCCTCTGAGGATGGATACATATTTGCGTGGTGGCCCCTGGCAGGGATTTGGTGGCCTCCGGCTCTGTTACACTTCCAAACTCCCTGACCCCCTCCCCTCTTTACTGGCTTGCGCACTCCGCCCCGCCCGGACCCCCTCTTCCGGGCCCCCTACCTACGCTCCCTGCCCAGGGCCACCATGAGCCTAGAGCCGGCCCTGCAGGACATCGAGCGTCCCCGCCGTGACTAGAACCTGAGCCTCAGGTCCAAGATCGACCGCTCCAACCGCAAGTCTGCATCAGGTATTCGCGAACTAGACCCGAGACACCAGGAATCACAGCGCTGTATACATAACAAAAAGGGAAGAGACAGCAACAAGGCCACAGCGACACAGCGAGGCGAAGCCGGCCGTGATGAACAAAGAGAAAAGAAGAACCAGCGGACACCCAGAGCCGGTGGAACTGGACTGAGAGAAGAAACCCCGGTGGCAGAGGCAACTGCATGACATCACACAAAAAACAGCGCACAAGGAGCGCATGACCCCTTCATCATGGGGAACGAGCGCTGCACAAGTAAATTCAGAAATATGGAGACACCTGGATGGATGGACCAAGGCAGAGATTGTGCAGACACAGAGAGGAAACCACACAGGATATAAAGCCACAGGGAGTCAAAGTGACTTGCCCAAATCACAGTAAGTTGAGTGTCGATGCAGAGACTCGAACCAGGCTCCAGGGCTAGGACATTTGCCGAAACCGACAGGCAGCATCCACTTATACTGGCAGGATGCTACCCAAGCCCAGCGAGAAACCTCCACCATAAGGGGAAACATTGGCAGTTGAGAAGCTGCAAGGGACCCACAGCATCAATGGCTAGGCACGCAATAAACGCACCAAACCAAGCCAGATCCCCAGTGGGACAGTAATTTTTGCTAATAAATCACAAATGTTGAGCCCATGCTGATTCTCGAACACTGGTCCCCCAGCTCACAAGTCAGCACTAGAACAGCCTAGCCCCGCCCCAAGCAGCCTAGCCGCCAGTGGGGAACTGAAAAGAATGTCCGCGGATTTCTGAAAGCAGAGGCGGGACCCCAAGGTACTGTTGGAAACATCTCCCACCCTGGGGGAAAGAGAGCGCATCACCATTCCAGAACGGCAGACCCAATTCCAAGCGCAAGTACCGCAAAGCAGCAACGCGCACACTCCAGCCTCCAAGAGGCAGTAAAAGAACACGTGGGAGCGCATAAATAAACATCGCATGTAGGCGGAAAACGCCACTCACCCTGCACCGCTGCACCTCAGACGCTCAGGGCGGGAGCGGCAGTGCAACGGCATACAAATATGCCAGGCGAAGTGGGCAGGCAACCACCCCCCATCGCTCAGCGTGGGAGCAACTCCAAACAAAAACCGCCGCCCCCAATGAAATATACAGTTCAAACAGAAACAGGAGGGGAGCGGCGGCCGGAAGTAAACGGGGACGCTAGAGCAGACCCAGAAAATAAAAATATATATACATTACCAAGGCAGGAACACAGAGAAAAAAACAGGATGTTTCCTGTGTTGGTCCCACCCTTATAGGCCAGGTGACAGGTACTTCCTGTCAGGTGGCCATATTGGGTGAGGGCCTTTTTAATTTATGGGTAAATGCTGTGTCTGGAACACAGGGTGCTCCTTTGTGACTGTGACGAGGAAGACGGACGAGGATGGTAATGTGTTTGGTCTGAACCAATGCGTATTTGTACAAGAAAGAGTGGCAGTGCCCAAAGATCCAATCAGAAGTCTGTGGCCGGTGCCATTAAATGTGGGCGTGCCGAATACCAAGGCTGCATAGTCTGGAATTCACCTCAAGCCTCTTTCATCCACTTCCAGACCTTGCTGCCACTTTACCTCACTCTTGCAAGTTCCTGTTTCTCCATATGTGACAGTTTGTCCGTCTCTCTGTTCCTTCTTCTTTCGCCTTTGTGTGTTTCTCCCTCTCGAGGAAATGTCCGGTGAGGAAAAATAAGTGCAGGTCCCCAAAAAGAAGTGCTGGTGGTCCCCATATTAACCGCTGGCTCAAATTAAGCACTGGTCTGATTCAAATCGCAGTTTCCAAGCAAGTTGCTAGTGATCACGGGTTAAGACTTGTAAAATGTCTTCTAGTAACCAAGTAAGGTTTCGTTGGGCAAAACAGTGTGCGAAGAAGAGTACCATGGAGTAATTCCAGCCCAAAGGCAGTTTAATGTACACTTCTCCACAGGGAATTTAAACAAGTCCAGAATTGATGCTCTATTACATGTGATATTTTCGTGGCATTGAGAGGAACGTTGTGTCTGAAATTTCTATGTTCTAGGAACAGAAAAGTGGTATATATTGTACAAATCAATTGCCTCTCATGTTGTCTTTAAACGATATTTGGACTATAAGAATTGAATTTCCACAAAACAACTAAAGGGCTCAAAAAGGTGCTTCCCCCGCTCACTATATCCAGCTGTTTTTTTCAGTATAAAGAGGCATCTCTGCACATCTGCTAGCCCTTATTGGCGCATGTAGTCCTAGTCATGCTTGCAATTGTGCTTCCCCACCCCCCAGACAACACTCTGTGAGCCTAGCATCTCAAGAGCAGTCATTTTATTTTTAATGTTAATTCAGCAACATAAGCAAAATACTTCGAACAGAAATATACTTATCATCTGTGATGCTAAATAGGACAGGGAAGCTCGGGTTATTGACATGTTTCAGTAGACCTAACAGAATGTTGTGATAAGTCATGCCTAAGTCTTAGTTTCACTTGTAAGTACTTATATACTATAGATATATACTACAAGAGGTGATTTTTATCGACTATAACTCTTAGCTACATTGTCAGTCTAATCTGGTTTGCTAACTTGTATTCAAAAGGTTGTGATTAGTGAATTTAACGTATTATAAGGGATCGCAGGCGTAATTAAGGGTTGTATGACGGAACCCCCCATGCATTTACCCCGCATGCCTTTAGAATGCAGGCACTACCTGACTGTGGCGTTACCACGCGTTACTTTACCATGCAATTCATTACGATTTGCTATAGGAGGCGCTGAACTTTGGAATAGTATAAATTACTATTTCAACTCCAGTCTGCACAACAGTAGAGAAGGTGTTGGACTTAAAAATCCAACATCAATCCAACCAGGTGAAATGACTTGCGTGTTAAAGGAGCGAGTGGTAATGTCCGGTAGTGACTGGGTGTAAAGTCAGGCTGTTGTTGTGACTACGGGGTAAAGTATTTTTCCTGTAATTAGGTAGGCGTACCAGGAGGCTATTGCAGTAATCCACTCTGCCAACATCCAGTGACTTAATAAGTGATCCTGCAGTGTTGAATGGGTTCAATGAGCAGATTCCATTGATGTGAAGCAGTTGGAGTCTTGATATTGTGTCAAGACTGGAAGAGAACACCATGGTTTCTGGCTGAGGGGGTGAAATACAGTGAGGCAGGATGTAATGATACTGAGTTGGTGTGGAGGTAAGTGGGAGGAAAAGTAAAAGAATAGTACTTCTGCTTTGATGGAATTCATCATCAACAACCACAGTGCCATCCAGTGACGTTGGCTGTAAGACAGTTAAAGATGTGCGCATAGAAGTCGTTGTGAGTTTAAGAATGAAAAAACCCTATGTGGCATCAGCGAAGAGATAATATGAAAAGCCAAAGGAGGAGATGATGTTAACATGAACTATATGGGTATAAAAAGGAGAGATGCGGTCCAAAGACTGAGCCTTGAGGAACACCTACCTGGAAGTCATTGAGTAAAGATCCTTTTTAATCCAATGTGTCTGTATGAGATCGGTTGGAGAGGAAGGAAGTAACAAATCTGAGTGCTAGTACAGTGATGTCAAGTAAATGAAGGGAGGATCAAAGGAGGCAGAAAAGTGTAGAAGTGTGAGGGGTGAAGAGACATGGTTGTGGCAATTAGTTATTAAGTTAAACACATATGGCAGTTGTTCCAGTTGAGTGGATGGTGCAAGAACCTTATTCCAGTGTGTTGAGTAGGTTGATAGTGTTCATAAAAAGTTTATTGTTCAGTTAATCAACCATTACAATAAAATAAAATTACAGTAGATAAAATATTTAAGATCACCAGTGCAAAGCAGTACCCCCACACCAGTCAGATGCCCACTATAAAGATGTTTAGTACATATCATCCAACTACCTACTCTTGGATTGCTGCTCACTGCATAACAGATCTTCATATTCTATCCGAGTGCCAAATTCTACTTTATAGTGATTAGTTTACAGTCAAAGAAACTGTTCACATTGTTAAAAATTATTATTTAAAACAATTGATCATTTTTTGTTCATATCGACTCTCTAACCACAAGAGTCTATTGCTCTGGTAGGTGCATATTTATCCGATATTCACCAACACAACTCAGCAAGCCACCTTGCTGTGCTGCTTTGCGTGAAGAGGAGAAGGCAGGAATGTGCTGTATTTAACATTATACGGCTCATTCCTGGTCCCCGCCCGCACTGACACACCAACAGTTGCCTAACACCAATGCAAGCATCCTTTCACCATGGTGTAAGGTTGCATGCATTGTAGGTAAGATGATGTTTGTGCAGGAAGGGACACCTTCTTGCACAAAAACAATTCTCTGAGTATGTTCCCTCTTTTTACGTAATGCAGCACACATAGAATGAGGAAAAAACGAGGAGAAATAAATATTTCTCCTTGTTACACCTACCCTGGGTAGGCGTAGCACTTTGACACATTCCCAGGTCCTCCACTAATGGTAACTCTGGTAATGCGCCAAACTCCATGGATGGATACGTGGGTACATCCATGCTCCACCCACGGAATGTCTTCCTGGGGCAGAGTAACGCAAGACAGGGACTTGCACTGCCTTGCGCTACTCCAGATTTACCAAGACACGCAAGGTGGCCTTGTGTGGCTTGGTAAATGTTATTCTAGGCTTTGCGTCACCGTCGCGACCCCTTGTGTGGCACTATGGCGAAGTAAAACCATATTAAATATGCCCCTTAGTGTGCAAATATGTTTATTCTTTTTATAAGCTTGGGTATCATTCTGCATATGACATGTAATATCGATGATAATAATTTTGTTAATTTCAACCAAATACAAAGCCGTTTTTTCCCGATAAGTTTATGATTTTGAGCAAATAACATTTACAGTTATTGATACCAAGAATGTCTATTCTCACTGTAGTACAAATAAACATATTCTTTATGTGTACCGACTACTGCTTATATACTATTTTTTTTGCAATTAATACAAGTTATTAAAATTGTTAATGGTTAAAATGCAAGATAGTACTCTTTACTTTTTCGGGGCAGTGTGCTGATGTAACATTTTTGAATGTCTAAGAGCCCACTCCTCTTTGACTACTGCTCCCTTGGTGTGCAAATGTGCTTATTTCTTTGATCAGCCAAGTTCTGGTTTGTGCAAATAACATCTGAGTTCAGTGATCCCTGGCTAAGCAATGAGTCTACCAGGCTACTGAAATACTGCAAATAGGAGGAGGTGTGGAGGGGTTTGTCCACTTTCTGTAACTCTAATATTACTTTTCCAAGTATTTTAGTCATTGACTAATTGTCTGAAGATCTGGAGCATGTTAACACACAATCATAGCTTCTTTGATCAACCAGACTTCTAACCTGTTAAAACAAGAGCATGAAAACTTCCTTCGTAAAGACAATAAATAAGGTCAAATAGAGTTGTTGTGTGCCATTGATTCAAGGCGATTGATGTATGATGGAGCCACTCAAGCCATTACAAAGCATAGATGTGCAACGCGGACTATACAACGACCCGGCTTTACAGCTGCATTTCTTTACCAAAGAGGTCTTTACAACCCACAACCACTTTGCCATGGGGAGAACGCTGTAATTTGGGGAGGTATAAATTACTATTCCAACTCCAGTCTGCGCAACAGTAGGGATAGCGTTGGACTTTGAAGTCCAACCCCACTTCCCCTACGGCAAGTACATGTAAAGACTAGTGTGGTAAAGGAAAAGGAGTGTAGTGGTAAAGACAGATTGTTGTACAGACCATATTGTAGAGGTAGTGATTGGTTTAGACTTTGTGGTAAATTTTGTTTCCCCAAGGCGATATCCACAAACTGTACAGCACTTACAACTACCTTAATTGTTCCTGGAGTCTAAAGTTTTAAGTAAAAGCGAAAGGGATCTCAATCATATATATTTTGCTCTTAGCAATTGTTCCATGTTCATGAAAATATGTGCTTGTGAAGTGAGTGATGAGTATGATGGCAGTAGGACCTGTGCACCTGAAAGCTTTTCAAAACCGTCAATGTTTTTCTTAAGTGTTCCTCACTTCCAACTTTGATTTTTTGGCAGAACTCATTTCATTGCAGCTGTTATATGATTCTGTCCACATAAGGTATTCCATTATAGTTGTGAACTTGGGGATGTTCTAAAAGTTCATTCCAGATCATGTTTTTTAAAGACCCATCTGGTGTGCTTCTTTATCTGAAACATTATTTAATAAATTAAAATATGCAATTGTTGCAATGTTAACAAGACTGAACTCCAGTCTTAGCTGGCTGACTTGTGCTTTCCTGGGTAAGCCAAATGCTGTCCGTATCGCATCTGAGAGCATCTTTTCGAAGTCTTCATGAAGCTGTGGTCCGAAAACTAAGAAACTATATGGGATTAAAGGCTTGGGTTTAGCCCTAAATACATCTAATATAAAGGTACCACTTGGCTGTTTAGTCTTTTATAGAGTTTTCATAAATTACTTTGTAAATAATGTAAACAAATATGTATCAAACTTAGCTGGTTTTTGAAAATGAGTTTGCTATCCTGCCATACTGCTAGATGTAGACATGCATCTGTAGTGAAATTTTATGGTCTCCGATCCTCCATGAGTGTTTGTGTTTGGTGTTTCCAAATTTCCATATTTTGTTTTCAACAAGTTTATTTGTAAGTAATTTTCTTCATTGTACTTCTGCCGGCAGTTTAAGGCCTGTTGAAGACCTACTGGATTGTAATCCAAAAGTGCAGCATCGTCAGCGCATTATGGAAGCAGGACAAGTCTTATCCCTAATTTGGGGGAAACAAATTTGGGGTTTTCTAACATGAGATGTTAGTCAGTTTGGTATATATTTTAAAAGCAAAGGTGCAAGAACTCAACCTTGTTATAAACCCTATGAGTTTATATTCTCTTGGGAATGGTTGCCTGATTACCCAGCCTAACCCTGACCAGTGTTAGTGTGTCAAAAGTGAATTGTGCTAAACATTTGTTCTGGAATAGACAAGGCATTGAGCTTTGTCCACAGTCTATCTCTGTTTATTTTCTTAAATGCTACACTGTATTCTGGAAAACTAAAAACTAAATGTTTGACTATAGCCTTTTCTGCTGAATATCAAATTCTGTTCTGTTGTCCAAGATTGCCCAACCTATTCTAAAGCCTGTCTGAAATGTTGGCAAAATATTGAATCTATTGACCCAATCTTGCAGATCTTCAGTAGTATTCTGGCAAATACCTTCACCTCAGTATCTAGTAGAGCTATTGTTCTGTTAATATGAGGGTCGTTTATAGAGCCCTTTTTATGGATGGAATGCAATATTGACCACCTCCAATTATCAGGAATTATATCTGTTGTTAAGATACCCTTGAATAACATTACTAAGGAGTTGTTCTATGTAGCAAGGTTGGATTAAATACCTGTAATGGGGACCCTATTTTGACCAGGAGCACAACTACTTCTTGATGAAGACAAAGCTTTCACTATGGCCTCTTTAGAAACTACAGAGGTTGGTTTGCTTTTAACCATCAGACCCTCTTTCCACATCTGGGAACCACTCTTATTTGGTACTAAGAATGGGCCCTTCATCTTATCTTCTAGCAATAAACCTTTTGCACTTCCACAAGTCCCTTTGTGCACCAATGGGACATGGTCTAGATATTACAGATAGGAGTCCCATGACTCTGCCTCTATGTTGTTAAGTATGGAAGTAGTTGATTCTAAATTATGAATTAGTCTGAGTTATTCCTTGATGTCTCTTGTTTTATTTCCCAGCATTTCACTTAGTTTATATTTCTAAGACATTTGATGGCTAATTTAGTAGATGCTAGATACTACTTTTGATGTACTTTTGACAGTTTATTGCACTTCCTTCTTAAGGTTCATAATTCCTCTATGTATCTATCTATCTTTCTTTGGATTTCTAAAATGCAGTGCTACCCCAACAGGATTTCAAAGTACTAAGTTAGGGACCAGATAGTGGACAGTACAGTTAAAACAGCCACGTATGCAGAATCTTACAAAACTCCAAAAATGAAGTACAGCATTAAAGACAGTGTGTTCCATATAGCGGGGCGGAGCAGGGAAAATACATACTATCTAGCCTTGATTATTTTGCATGTGGTATCATAGCATGAAGAAAATTGCTAGAGTGAAGGGTATGATAAGACGCATGAGAATGCATCAATGAGTTCAAATAGCTTGGGCCACAACCATGCCAAGCATTGTTCATACAGCACAGTGCTTTTAACTGAATACACTTGGCAGTCGTCAGCCAGTGTAGAGCACATAAGTGAATGGAGAACAAAGCTGATTTGGAAACATGGCAGTGTAGATGAGTAGCCTCATTTTTCACTGTCTGAAGCCTGTTCACTGACTTTTAATTGGCCCCTAAGTATAAAAAATTACCATAATCCATCCTAGAGATAATCAAGGACTGTACAATGGCTCTTTGCACAGAGGCAGGAAGGAGCAAAAGAATTTTCTTTATGCATTTCAGAAGACTAAACAGCACACCAGTCTTACTGATGTGATGATCTATAGTAAGTCTGGCATCTTGCCCGAAACCCAGACTCCTGACCTCCGATCTGGGAATGGGCAGTGGCTCTAGGATTACTGGCCACAACTATTGACCCCATAATTGAGGTTAGTCGCCCACCACCAGAACTCCTGTCTTTTTTCCATTCAAATTTAGGTAGTTGTTCCTCTTCCAGCCAGCTAAATAATTAAGGGATAGGATAAGATTGGGTTGCCTCGATGCATCATTTGTGTGCAGGGGCACAATGATTAGTGCATCATGAGCATAAGAAAAGAGAGTAAGGCCATGCAACTTTACAATGTTGGCAAGGGGCCGAACAGAGATATTGAACAGAGGAGGGCTCATGGAGTAACACCCTGGCACCTTACATTGCAACTGTAGCAGCTCGGATGCATGTGGAGAAGTGTGGCTCAGGAGTTAGAGGCGGCAGACCCGGAAGCTGAGATCGGCCCTGGACCAGGGTTCAATTCCCCGCCTCGGCGGGTCTTGGGCTAAAAATTCCACGGACTCGATAATTCTCGCTCTGGTGCCTTCTTGACTCACGGGTTCACACTCTGCGACTCTGGGCAATAGCTTGCTTAATCTCCACAATGACCCCTCGTGGCGGAATGCCTGGCTTTCACCTTGTGGATACCCTGCCTGGGGCTATCTCACAGGGGAATACCAGGACGGGTTCCCTAAGCAAGCGCCAGGAAACCCACTCCGGGTAGCTGTGCGCTATATAAGCTCAAATACATTTACATTTATTTACAGACTTGGAGGACACCTGGAATGAGTGATATTTTAAAAAGGAACTGGACCAGGCTAAAACTGAGTCCTAAATCTCAATGTCAGCAAGCCTCTGAAGTAAAACTGGATGAGAGACTGTGTGAAAAGCTGCCCTGAAATCCTAAAGGATCAGGGCAGCCGTGCCTCCACTGTTCAGTTTCCATCTCAAATGCTCTACAGCACCAAACAATGTAGTTTTTGTGCTAAATACAGGACAAAGGCCTAACTGGAAAGCATGCAACAGAGTGTGGTCCTCCAAAAATAAAGGCAGTTAATACATTTTTCTAGGATCGTTGCACAGATGTGCAAAGGTGATATCTGACGATAATTAACCCAACCTGTGACATCCAAAGTAGGTTTCTTTAGCAAGGGAGCAGCCATGGCATGTTGCCATGTTGCCAGGACCCTGACTACCATCCTTGAAACATTAAATAGCCAAAAAAGATGAGGGGCCAGGAGCGGGCTAACCTTTCTGATAATGCTTGGTGGAAGAGGAGCACATGGAGAGCCAGGCTAAGTTTAAGAATGCACGCAGATCCAATAGAGCGGAATCATCTAAAAGGCAGAAGTTGGCTAGTCTGGATTTTGGAGAATCGCTAGAGACTAAGCTCAGCTCCATAGCACCAGAGATAGCCACAGAAGTGTAGATCTCTAAAATCTTATTGTGAAAACAATTAGCTAGTCTGTTACAATTTTGCTGCAAAAGAGAAGGAGATGAGGTAACCCCTGTAGGATCTAAAAGGGACTTAACAATATCAAAGAGTTCTGGCCCTTGTCACTCTTATCAGCCTAGCAGTCTGCCTGAGCAGAATGGCAAGCCCCGTTATAGACCTTAGAGGCAGTTTTGAGCTCGGGTTTGTCCTCCTGATAACAGGATTTTCACCATTTGTGTTCTGACTGCTTCCAGCTCCTCTTTAATCATCAACAATGGACGAGGCTAAACTACAATTGGCTTCATAAAAGTGACTATTCAGATCTCCCAAAACTTAATTATAAAAGGAGAAATGGCCTTTGCTACTGTTGAGCTCCATCGCAATGTGGGGCCTGCAGGACTATACATTAAGGCCCAAAAGGTGTAAACTTCCTGGCTAATCTCTGTACCAAGAATGTTCATTAGATTTTAAATGCAACTTCTTTTTTTTAAAGTTTTATATAGCGCGAACTAGACCCAAGCAACCGGGTATCAGAGCGCTTCATGAACACCAGTTTCATTACAGATGGACACATTCATTTTTATTAGGCACGCAAGAGTAAGTGATTTGCCCAAAATTGCAGGATGTTGTGCATCATTGCTGAGACTTGAACCCAGTTCCCCACCTTCGAGGTCGACCACTTCAGCCGTAAGGCTTCATCCTCTCCCCATTAATACTATTTAGATATGTCTGTTATGCTGATCTGCTGTAATTTTATGGAATAAGGTCAATTATGCTGTTTAAGTGACCCAAGATGGCCACCTAGCTGCGGAGCTATGCACCGCGTCGGAGATCGCCAAAGTGATTCCGGCGATTCTAGAGGTATTGGTGTTTCCAGATATCAGAACACCTACTCCACAAGATACTATCTTTATTTGGTCATTTACTCTTGTTGACCATTGATTTTTGCAGGTGAACCATTACGCTATTCAGCGGCTGCCATTTTGTTTTTTCTGCCTGCATATTTCTCCTCAGAAAATGACCCACACTGCTCTGAAATGTTACTTTTTTCTATTTTTATGAACTTTCTTCTAATTATATGCTAAGGAATGAAGTTTCTATTTTAAAAAGAATATTTACCTGTTGTGATTTTTCCCTCCGACGTATTGCCCTACTCTGTTTGATTTATATTGCTACACAAGGAATTTCTAACAGTTTGTTGCCCTGGCTCATGGGAAGAAGCAAGGGTTTGCTACTTTATGCGAAAGGCCATTCTCCAAACAAACTAGCCTCTTGCTCTACTCGGATTACGTCCTTACATAATTCCTCACAGCCGTTTGAGGAAATGGCACAGTCAGTGTCCTCTCGTTCTACGACTCACCTACTAATGCTACGAACAAAAGAGTCAAACAAGATTCACCGTCTCCACCTTAATCAATGTCCCCTATTTCATTGGACACTGTCTTGGAGAGGATATGTGCACTGCAACCTTTCATCAAAGAAACCAATTTTGGCTTACAGACTTTGGATAACAAATGGTCAGATATGGGCTCTCTCTTCTCCTCTGTGGAACAACAGATACGTGATGTACAGGACTTATTGGCCAGAATTTTCTACTTGGAGAAAGAGGTGTTGCAACTTAAAAAATCATCTGAAGATCTTGAAAATAGAAACCGATGTAAAAACCTCTGTCTATATGGTATTCCTGAAGGCCTTGAAGGGGATGACCCTGTTGCTTTCTTCACCCCTTTCTTACCACAGCTTCTAGATCTTTCCATATCAACCAAATTGAATATTCAGTGCACACATCGATTAGGTCCACGCTTGTCTTCCTTCTCTGCTCCATCCAAACTTCGTGGAGTAATTTGTCTATTTTTGGAATTCACCGACCTTTTAAAAGTCTTAAATGCAGCCAAACTTAAAAAAACAGCTTTCTTGGACTGGTGCCAGACTGTTAATTTCTCATGATATTTCATCGGCCACCGCTGAACATAGAAAGGAATTTCAAGATCTTTGTCCTGCTCTTCGTTCTCTTGGTGCACAATGTGGACTTTTTCACCCCTGCCTGTTTAAGGTCACATTCTTGAAGAAGACTTCTTCGTTTGAAAACCCCGCTGATCTCAAGAAATTAATTCACTCTCACTTTTAATTTTCAATGGAGATTGCTGGACCTTCATCCCTAACTTGAACTTTAATACTTTATCAATTGCATTTGTTCCTTGTTGTCTTTATTCAAACATGTTTCCTTGACTAATAGACTTTTTCATTCATTTGTTTCTTTCTCATTATGTTGTGTTCTAATTGTTGTTTTTTGCAGATGCCGAGGAATTTGGTGTATACCCGCCTCACGTCCCTGATCCTATATATGTTAAATAAGGCGTTCCGATGTTGTGCGTTGCCGTCCATGTTGGGTGTGATGTCTTGGTTTAGTCCATTGCATCCCTCATTTTACCTTTTGTTCTCCTGTAAAGGTATGTACTGCAGTCGTCAGAATTCTGACATGTACTGTCTCTTGTTTCTTGTTTCTTCTCCTCTCTTCCTCTTTCCTTGCAGTGATGTTCTCCCTTTCATTTTCCTCATGGTATAGCAATGTTAATCTATTCTATCTCTCTCTCTCTTACCGATTATGTCTTTTTTATAATTTGTTTTCTATGGCTCTTGTTTTATCTTCCGATTCTATCCTTACTTTGCCTATTATTCTTTTTTTATGTTCCCATATTATTGTTAACTTTAAGCTCCGAGCTTGGACAAATTGCCAGGGGATTTGTTTAGGACGCAACCGAAAATCTGGGCCCCTTATCTGGTTGTTTTGTTTAATGGTATCCTACAGGGAGAGGACCCCCCACCTACATGGTTAGGGGCTGAAATTGTGCCAATCTTAAAAAAGGGCTGTCCCTTAGCCCCTTCTAATTATAGGCCGATCAGCCTAATCGATACATCTCAAAAGCTGATGGGGAGGGTTATCCTTGACAGGATTCTAGGTTGGATTGAGGATGAAAGGGTACTGTCCATACTCCAGGCAGGCTTTAGGTCTGGTACCTCCACTCTAGATCAAATATTTCACCTGCAGGTCCTATATTGGAAGACTGCCAAGGTGGAGGGTGGCAGCCTCTACCTTGTGTTTGTCGACCTGCGGGCAGCATTTGATCTAGTTCCACGGGAAAAACTTTGGAGAGTACTAGCAGACTTGGGCCTCCCGCCCTACTTGTTAGCCACCCTTTCTAAGCTCCATGATAAAAATTTCATCCAGGTGAGGTGTGGCATGCATGGCGAACTCACAGAGCAATTCCCTGTCCAAAAAGGAGTTCGCCAAGGGTGCGTACTGGCGCCAACGCTATTTAGCCTTTACATAAATGGCCTTGTGGAACACCTGAATGATGTAGAAAACAATGATGCCCCTAAACTAGCCACAGGTAGAGTGCCCGCTCTGATGTTCACAGACGACACCCTGTTGTTGTCTAGAACATCATCGGGCATTCAAAGAATACTTGATGGGTTTGTGGAATTTTGCGACCTTCGGGGGCTGGAATTCAACTTAAGTAAAACCAAATTTATGATTTTTAACCCGCCGAAGCGTGTACGCCCAAATCCTGTTTTACACGGCACTCAATTTTGAAAGGGTTAAAACATTTGTTTATTTGGGTGTCACGTTAACTGAGAACTTTGGTTGGAATATGCAGATTGCTAAATCCACACTTAAGTTATCCCAGTTAGCGGGGTGCAGAGGTAAAGTTTCCAGGGCATCTACTTTCAGGCCGGCATCTCCAGCCCTTGAGATATACTGCCGGCAGGCTAGACCGGCAGCGACCTATGGGGCTGAACTTTGGGGGCACAAGCAGATTATGAGTCTCAAAAGGGTGGCGCACTCTTTTGTTAGAAACTTAGTTGGGTTACCACCTAGCACGAATTTGATCCCTCTCAGATTTGACCTTGGCATGTTGCCAATAGAGGAGGTCACTACTGCTAGACCTATAATGTACTGGAAGAGGTTATGGTCAGTCCCTGAATTGGATGCGTATAGAATGGAACTTTCTGAGATTTTGCCTCTTCTAAAAGAACAAAAAGATCCCCTGGCTCCAGCATATTCGTGCTATTAGTACCCGTTTAGGTTTTTCTGAACTGTGGGAAACTCCTGAGATCTTTTGCCCGGGGATATCCAAGAAAGAACTCCTATCTCAGATACATACGTTAAATTATCAATTAATAATGAGCTCTGCATCATTGGGTAAGCTGACATCTGAATTCCTCCTAGTCAAATCAGAATCTAAACTAGAGGAATTTAGGGACTTAATCGAACCCCTAGCTGTCTGAAAGCTTTATTTACAGTTAAGACATGGCACCCTTCCAGTTAGGTCCTTTACATCCAAATGGTTAAACTCTAATGGTGAAGCTTGCCCAGCTTGCAGCCACAAAACCGAGAACGTAATCCACATACTGTTTTTTTGCCCCGCTTATTCCGCAATCAGAAAACATTGGCTAATACCCATTTGTAAGAACTTGGGGCTTTTTCACTTTACACAGGCATG
Organism: Lissotriton vulgaris; assembly: GCF_964263255.1. NCBI lineage: Eukaryota > Metazoa > Chordata > Amphibia > Caudata > Salamandridae > Lissotriton > Lissotriton vulgaris. The sequence continues at coordinate 274,577,271 of NC_141689.1, read as the reverse complement.
TAGGATAATGATATATGATACACATCCACCCATTGTGTTCACAGTCTCCCGTTATTTGTTTAATATGTGGCGTAGGAGATATACCTTTTTAACTTGATTGTTGTATATACAATTCTGCCCAAATGCTTTGTCTTATGATAACTTCTAGTTTAATTCTCTTTGTAAGATTTTATGAATATTAATTGTTTTATCGTTTGTGCTGATGTATTGTTATGTGCACTTTTTATGGTCTTTTGATCGAAATAAAAGTTATCAAGCGGTTAACTTTTTTTATATATATAATGCTATTTTTTTCCATTCAGAATTGTTACATTGAATGTAAAAGGTTTTATTAATCCTACAAAAAGGCAGAGAATTATTTCCCATTTAACCTCCTATAACCCTGATTTAGTCTTGTTACAAGAGACCCATTTAACGGAAATTAAGGCCCTTAAGCTTAAACGTAATTGGGTTAGTTCAGTTCTTGTTTCCCCAACAAATACAAAAAAGAATGGTGTCATTATTTTATGTAAAAAAAAATTGAAATGCTCTGTTGTTACACAAGACATAGATATTGAAGATAGATGGATTCTGGTCAAACTACTTATTAATAACATTCCTTTAACCATATTCAATGTATATGTTCCAACTCAACCAGACAAGTAAATGTATCCAACATAAATATAATTTTTTTTATACTTGAAGGCAATTGTAACAAGATTATCGACCCCTTCTTGGATCGCACATCACAGATATGTTTTACTCCCACAAAACTCAAAAGCAATTTCATAGTACAATTACACAGACACACCTCGTAGATGCCTAGAGACTTTGTAACCCTGATCAGAATTTTCTTTTTTCTCCCCTCCACATGGGTCCCTAACCCCATTAGATTATATTTTCCTCTCCAAACTTTTAGTTCAAAATGTTATCTCTTCTTCGATTGAATCCATTTTGATTTCCGATCATGCTCCAGTGATGGCTGACTTTGATTTGCTCCGCTCGCAATCCAAATCCTTTAGATGGAAATTTAATAATTTACTTTTACAAGACCCAGTTTTTTCCTCCTTCTTCACTTCCTTTGCTGAGGAATTCTCTCTCACTGGAAATCCGTCAATCTCTCCTGCTCTGGTGTCAGAAAGTTTTAAAGCTACCGCTTGAGTTTGTATCATTGATGTTGTTTCCAGGAAAAAGAACCCTTGGTTTGGAGTTTGTGGAGGACTAGAAACATTATTTGGGTTCAAGACTTGTGTGGCAGTATATCTCCTTGTTCCTTTCCTCAATTCCAAGCCACTTTTAATTGTCCTCGTTCGTTTTTACAAAATGTTTCAATTTTTATGGAAGCAATTTTAGATGTTTTTTATTCTCTTCCTCCTGATGACTCCATGTCTAATTACAATTTTGTGGGTACTTCCAAAAGCCTCCTTGATTTATAAATACTTTTATTCCACTGATCCAGAGGATTCTAAGACTAAGATGGAACTTACTTGTGAGGTGGATTTGGGTTGTGAGTGAAGCATTGAATTATTGGATAAGATCTGGACTAGATCGTTAAAAAATTCCAGATCTGCATCACCACTCAATCTATGTTTTTTCGTTATCACAGATTGTTTTACACTCCCATTTGGATAGCTAATTTTACACGCAGTAACAATAAACCTTGTTGATCCTGTGATTTTCCTTTGGCTGACTTATTTCACCATTTGTTCTTATGCCCTCCCCGTAGCTTCTTTTTGGTTACAAATTTGGTCCTGCCTCTCAACCATTTTTAACTTACATACTCCTATATCAAATGTTCTTCTTTTTACGGGGAGTTTACTAGATTCTTTAAGTTTATTATCTCATGGAAAAGGGCTGTTTGATCTGATGTTTGCCTTAGCTTTTCAACAAATCACAATAAATTGGAAATGCTCAACAAAGCTTTCAATCAAATCCTGGTGGAACACTGTATGTCACTACCACAGATTGGATTCTGCTTTTGCTTCCTATTGTAAGCCACATGTAAATAGAGACCTATTTTGGTTACCTCTAACTACTTATTTGAATAAGATTTCATTCAGTTAAGTATTTCGCAATTGTTCTGAAAATTTCCAACCTCGATGATTCCGTTTTTTCTCTTTGCCTTTTTTCTCTCTATTTACTAACCTTTGGGAATGTATTATTCATATGTAATTAAGTTATTATATCCTTTTTGATGCTCTCAAGCATTATTATTATTCGATTTCTAGTTGCACAGTATATTCTACATTTCCCTTTCTCACTTCCTTCTTTTTCCCACCATCTTCCTACATAATCCTTAAAATGTAAACAGCTTTCTACTATGTTTTACTGCCTATTTGTTTCTCATGTGTTCATTATTAAGTTGTTGGTTTCCGGGCCTATGTTTTATGTGTAATATTTATTAAATAAAGCTTGTTAAAATTAAAAGAAAGTGACCCAATTTCATGTATGTATTTATAATTATTTGCACATGGTGTGACTCACAACTCTCTACTTGTTTGGGGATGAACTGCTATGTTATTTTGTTTTTAAAATCAATTAAAAAAAATTAACCCTATAAATAAATAAATAAATAAATAAATGTAATTTTTTTACTTGAGGGTCTGACGTTTTCATTCTATTTTCGGTGGGATGGTGAAATTCTATAAGCAAGAGAATTATTGTTAACCAGGCTCCCACATCCTTTCTATTCATCTGGTCTAACAATTCTTCATCCCAATATAATTTCCAATTATGGTGCCTTTCCTGTAAATGGGAGTCCCATTTTAATTTGCGCACATTGGTGTTTTTGTTTTCAGAGGAGATTACTTGGTGTTGCTCATTAAAATGTAATTCCCGGTTAATTCTTGTCACCTGCGGTTGGTGGTCACTTTTGCAAATTTTTTGAGGCAACAGTGCTCCTTAACTTATCATGAATTAAAGGAAAGAATATTTACAGACAACAATGTGTGCTATAAAGAAGAAAGTGTACAGCCGGGCACCAGTTTAATCAATGTAAGAAGCAAAAATTCAAAAGAATTACGGTGCACAAATATACAGTGGGATTCAGTCCTGTATCCAGTACATACAAAACAGCAACACATAAGACATGACCAAAAAAAGTAATGAAAAGAGTAGGGTATTTTCAGGCAACCTATGAAGAGGGGACGCTGGTAATAAAAAAATAATGGTAAACCTAGCTGGCCACATATAGTCAACACTAATTCGGTAACACAATGAAGAACCAGGTGTGTAACTATTTAAACTGTTGACAGCATTTCGATCCTATACAAAACATTATAAGGATCATCATCAGGACTGAAAATTTACATTGCCTGAACCGAAAAAATACAAGCCTGTTGAAAGATGGGGAAAGAAAAGGCAAGAAATGTAGTTTAGCGACCATTGCTAATAAAACCATATAAAACTGCGTCGTTACAACAATACTGACCATGCTTATTCGTGGCACCTTTCATACGTGGTTTGAACAGTGAAAGGTGTCCTTGACCGGGTAATTATTAGCCGAGGTGGCACAGGTGAATTATTGTGTCTAATGAAGTGAGACGGAATGTTCGAGGGATCCGTGTTTAAGTGAGAGCTCATGCGTGTGTCTCATTCCTTATGGGGGTGATGGGGGCACACGATATCGGGGAATGATTAATCTCGCCTTGGTTTAAGGCAGATTGGGGTATCGATCGGAGCGCTTGGAATCGGAGCACAGGGACTCCACAATGTGCCAAGGTATTACCTGGAATGGTTACTCCAGTGTATAAACCATCCAGGAAGTTCCGTGGACGAAGGACATAATTAGCAAAAGTGGCTAATTTGGTCGAGATCGAGGTGCTAATATTGCGCAGTTCGTGCTATACCTTAAAGGGAATGAATCGAAGACGCCGCAGGAACGAGGTACTCAGCTGCGTTCGTTCGCACGTGATTATGATATGGTTGGGGGTAGCCGCAGAAATTGTCCAAGCGGCAGAACCAGAGGTCAGGTTACCTGCGGGACAAGGAAAAAAATTGTAACGACTAATTATTTTAAGGAAAACCGTTTAGGCAGGGTCAACAGGACAGTTTGGCTTACTTCGCCGGTCCTTGATCTACGAAGACTTCCGGGCACAATGACTCCTCAATGGCAACCGAGGAAGGACTACAAGCCGGTTTATATAGTGGGTAGATGGTCGCGGCCATCTTGGGTGATGGAAGGGGATGTGAGGGTTGCATTATGTTAGGTGCAACGGACGCGAGTGTACATTATCCGGAATAATGGGTGGAATGAGGGGGGAGCCTTAAATCGGACCTTATTATGAGGTAAAGTTCGAGTGTACAGTGCTGTGGATCGTGATGGGGTATTTACAAGACGGTGAAATTACATGTGAGGCAGAATTTTGATATCATACATAATGCTGGAATACTGAAAAACCCTGTAAGGATTGAGCTAGCATTTGGAACAGACTTAATTACATTTAACCTCATCAATTGTGCTGGAATACTGATAAAACCATGTACAGATGGTGTTAACACTGGGAACAGACTTCATTACATATAACCACAACAAGTGCTTACAGGAGTAAAGTCCAGTCTTCATTCCTGTTTAATCCAGTCCTTATGCTGTCCAATAAAATGATCATTCTCAGTTCCTCTTTGTTTAGCAATTGGGCTATGTCGCCTCTGCGTGGGGGCAATTTCAGGGCTTTCAGGACAGTCCATTTGATATCGTTTTCAGTGTGCCCTTCTTGCATGAAATGTTCGACTAACGGGGCGTTCGGGGTCTTGCATCGGACTCTGCTCCGAAGTTGTACAATCCTCGTTTTGAGTTTCTGTTTGGTTTGACCAATGTAGTTTTTGGAGCATGGGCATTGAATTAGATAAATGACATCACTTGTATTGCAATTGGTAAATGAATGGCAAATAATTTTTACATTATTAAAAAAGAAGGATTTGCCTTCCAAAGTATATTCACAAACATTACATGAACCATATTTGGCGTGTCCTACCAAGGGGGTCTGATTCCAGTGTGCATCCAATGTATGGTGCTGCCTAGGGCTAGACAATGCAGCTCTTACCAAATGCTCCTTAAGGTTAGAACTTTTGCGGAATGCAAAAATAGGGCGCTCCAATTTGAGTGTCCCTGCATTGAGTACTGGCCAAAGTTTAAGTATTGATTTTCTGATGGCATTGGAAGCCGGCGAGAAGGTAGTGACACAGGCAAATTCTTTGTTCTCGGTTTTGGGTTTTGGGGTAAGTAGGGCCTCTCTTGGGCAGTACCAGGCTCTCTTAACTGCATTTCGAACCAGCCTTTTTGGGTAGCCCCTATCCCTCAATTTGTTGGACAATGTGGTAGCTTCCCTGAAGTAATCTTCCTTGGCGAAGCAATTTCTTCTGATTCTAAGAAATTGGGAATATGGTAGTGAGTCCCTGAGTGCCCTGGGGTGGTTACTTGTGTAGGAAAGTAATGTATTGCGTTCAGTTGGTTTGCGGTACAGTTTTGTGTGCAGACTGCCGTCAGAATGATAAATAGTCAGGTCTAGAAAGGATATAGACGAATTGTCAACTGTACAGGTAAATGTGAGTCCTGAGCAGTTATTGTTGAGGCAAACAATGAACTGGTGTAAATTATTGTCCTGCCAAACGAGAAATATGTCGTCTATATAACGTCTCCAAATGGTAATTGCAGGCAAGAAGGGATTAGTGGGAGACAGTATGGTGTGTGTTTCTATGTAATCCATAAAATGTATGGACAAATTGGGGGCAAAAATAGCCCCCGTGGAAGTACCTTTGACCTGCTGATAGTATTGTTGGTCAAAGGCAAAAAAGTTCCTAGTCAGGCATAATTACAATAGTTGGAGAATGAAGATTGAGGGTACTCGGTGTGGTCGTGTTCTGGACTCAAGTATATCTTGCATGACAAGTAGGGCACTGGTTTGAGGAATGTTTGTGTATAAAGATTCTACATCTAATGTGCAGAGTAGATCTGTGTCCTCAGAAAATTGATAATCTTCAATAAGGTTGTCCATATCCATGCTATCTCTCACATAGCATTGGGTGATAGGTACAAAATCCTTAATGAAAAAATTGACGCAGTGTGCGAGAGGCTAAAGAATTGACCCACAACCCGAAACTATGCGTCTCCCTGGTGGGTTTGTGGCATTTTTAGGCACCAAAGGAAGGGTGTAAATTACCAGGGTGCGTGGTGCCTTAACGTTGAGGAGTAAGCATTCTTTCTGGGTGATGAAACCTGTTTCTAAGCCCTCAGTTGTTATTTTCGAAATTAGTGCTTGTAGTTCCTTATTAAGGTTTGTAGGGAGCCTCAATTAGTGGTCAGTATTAGAGAGCTGCCTAAGTATTTCAGAGGTGTATGTGTCTCTGTCTTGAAGGACAATGCCACCACCTTTGTCCGCACTTTTGATAATTTAAGTGACTTGATAGCTTTCTTTTCCTCAAGGGATATGTTATAGGGAATGTATTTTGTGGTTCCTTTGAGTGTTGAGAGATCTTTAACGACCATTTTCTCAAATACCCTCATGCGGGACCATGCCCGCTGCAGGAGAGAAGGTGGATGTTGGCCTGAACGGGGTATTTGATGTAATCATGGGCGAGGGATTCAGTTGGAAAAAAGCCTCTAATCTAACCCTACGGAAAAACCTTAAAATTTCTGTGTGTAAATCATGAAAGTTGGTTGGTATGGTCGGAACAAAAGATAACCCTTTATCAAGGAGAAAAATTTCAACCTCAGAGAGCTTATGTGCCGACAGATTAAAGATTGGAATAGTCTGGGAATTAGACGTATTATTTATAGACTGGATCACCATTGATAAAACTTCTGGCGGGTCTGCCGCTCGCCCGGTGGGTTGTGCCATCCTGGCACGTGTTTCACTCTGCCTTGTTTGGGTGTATCGTGTTGGCCTCGACCTAAACAATTGCTATTACTAGGGCCTTGGTTCCTGTTATATGGACCTGGATTTTTTGTGGTATCGGAATTATCAGCGGAATCAATTGAAGAATCAGAGAACCCCACTAGGGTTTGGCGTTGATTAAAGTGGCCCCAGGGTCTGGTATTGTGAGGGTTGGAATATGTCATATTGCTATAAAAGTCTTTCTGAAGGTATGGATAAGTGGTTTCAATGTGATATGATTTTATATCTTTCTTAACTTTATTAGAAAGGCATTTATCCTCTCTAGGAGACGAGGAGTGACTCTTGCAAAGTACAACACGTTAGCAGAATTGCTAGCTTTCTGAGTTGGCTTTGCTGGAAGCCAGAATGAAAGAGGCCATTTAGTTTCACCCAAATAAGTTTGTCAATAACTTTTTGTCACATCTTTCCATTCTGGGAAAGTCAGTCACCATATCAGGTATCCTAAAAAAGTGTTGTAGTTAACTTAATGCAGTGTCTTGCAAATAAGCAGGAAAGAGCAATTCACTCAAATCTTCTGGTGAGATAATGTCTCTTTCTGGATATGCTGTTGATCGTTTAATTGCTGAGTTACCATTTCCTATTATCCCCACAGAATCAAGATGATTCTATGTGCTGTATAATTGAATTCCCAGGTGACTTCTGCATTTAGAACTGATCTCTGTTACTAAAGTATAGTTAGAATCTATCTCTAATGTGAGTCTATCTCATGTTTTCTTCAACCATATGATCGTATAGGCACTTTTGAACACTCAAAGTTCTGAGTCGGTTTTAAATATACTTACTCCTACTATATTCCAAGAAAGTAGCGATAACTGTGACTATTGGAACTTTTGTGACTTTTATTAATTACTTGCTAGTAGTTTACAGATGTTAAGGCTACGATTCTTGGCAACCATTCCCTATCTTCTAATTACTGTTTCTGTTTTTACTTGATTTTGGTCTGGATTGATTGAGAAAGATGTTTGCTGAGAACCTTGCACATTTTTCAAGATACTCACAGGCCTAATTATGAGAAGCTTGCACCACTTGAGCATCACTCTGCGTGACTTTTCACGGCCTCATCAATATGAGAAAGACAAGCAGCGCAAGTCGTTGTCTTGTCTTACTCTGTGTCAAGGAGGCATTCCTTGGGCGCAGTGGTGGGTTTTCCCACTCAACACTGATTGATTTTGACGCTGCCACAGAATTACTTAATCACAAAAACCTGAGGCAGAACCAAAACCTTATGACTCCGCAGAGCAGGTGGAAATCTCTGAGAAATATTTGTATTACTTCTCATTTTTTCCTCTTTCTACGTTTGCTGCATTCTACAGCAAACATGGAAAGAGGAAAACGCCTCTCAGGATTGTTTTTGTGCAGGTAGGTGCCTCTTCCTGCACAAAAATAATCCTGCCTTCAACGGAGACACCCTTTTCACATGGTGCAATTGTACCTACATTGGCGCAAGGCCGAAAATTGGGTGCCAACACATGGGGATAGAGCAGGAATACACTGTATTCCTGCCCCTTCACATTGGCATAGGGCAATGCAGCAAGAAGACCTGCAGTGCTGCCCTACTCTGAAACCTCATAAATGAGGCCCTCAGTTTTAGACGATTCACACTACAGGAAAGCGCTCCCTGCTTATCCCCGATGATTATTAGTGGTACTAGATATTTGTCCCCTTTATTTTAAACTATTTCGATACCCTCTTCTTGAAAGATTTTTCTCTGCGACTTTATCAGGTTCACAAGTTCAATTTCAGAACAACTTATTGTAGTTGTTTCTTTTTGGTAATGTCAGCTGTTTTATTATCCTCCATAAAAGTCACACATTAAATATGATTTCATTTAATTTTAGATAGTGGGGAATACCGCAAATAATCATAGGAGGGTTTCCCGAGTTAATATATCGTATTGACCCCCCCCACTGTTGTAATGAGGCAAAAACATTACTGTGTGGGAGGAAAGTTTCTCAACTAAAGTCAAATTTTTGAGGTACACATGAATATTTTCCATTTGTATTAACTTCCTCATGTTTCCTTTGGAATTGTCATATTGTATTGAATGGATTACATTGTCTTCATCTTTCTGGATCTTTCTTGTGGTGTGTATTTAGACAAAATGTCAAAAACATAAAATCGTGCTACAAAAATACATGTCAAGAATATCTGGATTACAGAAATATCATTGGCAGGAATATCGAAGTTAATTATATTGGGCCTGATCAGGATGTCAGGTGGTCGAATCATGACAGGTCTTCGATGGCAGTCCGACCACGGACATCTCTTCGGTGGTTGGAACCACAGTTGTCGGATGCAAGTCTGCTTCCTTCGCCAGGATCAGAGATCGCAACGAGGAGGCAGTTGGAGCAGCATCCTAGCATGGCGGCTGTGCCGATGCAGGCACCACCATTGGGATTACGATATCTCCTTCCGACAGCCTTTTCATGGCTGGAATCTCGTCATAAAAAAGTTTTTGTAAATAACCCTGGGCGGGCAACTTTGCTACGCCCACGAAGTGGGTGTAGTGTTGCCTACTTCGCCCTTTGCAAAGTAGGCAATGCAGGCAACACTACCCCCACTTTGTGGGCATAGCGAAGTTGCCCGCCACCCGCCTCCCTCCCGCCCTCCCTAAATGCGGCCGCCCGCGCATGCGCATTAGCATCCAAGACGCGCGCGCCAGCGGCGCAATGATGAGCGGGAGCCCCGGGGACGCGGCAGGACAAGGTAAGTGGTTTTATAATTCTTTTATATATTAATGTAAGCATTTAGGGAGGGCGGAGGGAGGCGGGTGGCGAATAGTGGGGCTACGCGAAGTGCGTGGGTGGGCGTAGTTTTTTGCCCACTTCGCGTAGCTTCGCGTAGCTTCGCGAAGCCCCACTATGCCCACCCTTAGTTGTAAAGCGATATAGAGGGCCCCAAACAGGGCCACTGAAAAGTGGCATGGTGTCACATGTAGTGCCCCTACTCAACTCTGTGCCAGGTGCCATGCATGACATGGTGCATGGCACACTGTGCATGAATGTGCAGAAGGCGCTGCACCATGGTGGTATCTCCTGTGGCCCTTCTAAATGGGCGAGTCATGTCATCGCCGTGGGACTGAAGACTTTCCAACTACCAACCAGGCAGTCATATCCAAATATGGTGGTTAGACTGCTGCATGCACGTCAGGCAGTCTCCCGACTGCCGCAATAGCAGCAAGAAATCCGACCATCTGGCATTGTAATGATGTCTATTGTTTTTTGTGGTGTTTTTAGGATTGTTGTAAAAATATCTATGTAGAACACGTCATTGAATATAATATCGTTTGTATGTGTTCATTTGTCTACAATTTATTGTATTGTGTTTAATTGTATATGTTTGGTATTTCTTCTATTTGTGTTTTTAGGAAGATAAATTCTGCATTATGAAATTGTTGAAATATGAAATTTTTGTTTAGTATATTTATATAAATAATGGTTTTATACATTTTTTCATACTGACATCTTGGATTTTTAGGGGGTAAGGGAGGGTAATTTTTTTTAAAGTTTATATTTTAATACCTTGGGCGCGGCCGCGATTCTGCGCCTGTGCGGCACTTTTATTGCGTGGGGGGGTTCATGACGGCCCCCAGCCATCATCAGCACACGAGCACCATGATGCATGACGGCGGGGGCCGTCATCAGCATGGAAAGGGTTAAAGTACAATTTATAGTACCATTTTAAATGATATGCAAATCATTATTTTAGAATTGTATAACTTATTTTGTTAATGTAACTTCATTTAAATGTTCGACTTAATAATAATAAAAATGTTTATTTGTGGTATTAAGTGTAAAATAATTTTTTAATATATGTTTTTATTTACAAAACCGGAATAATAAAAAATAATTTAATAATGGGAACAAATCATAAATTAACATTTTATAGAAGTTTCAAAAGTTTTCTCGAATGTGATCTGATTTAAAACAAAAAATAAATTATAACTAAAATATTATAAATATATAATAATGGCATAACATTTAATCTAATCTAATTTGGGTTTTTTTAAACGTGCATTTTAAAGAAATTTTCCAAAATAACATTTAAAAATATATTTAAAAAAGCAAAAACTTAAACAATGTTTTAAAATGTACACTTTTATAGGTGGAAGCAGCTTGATCATACATTCTTGATGGGGAGGAACTCAGAATTGAGCGAGGGAGCAGTGCGAGCAGTGGCAAGGGCAGAGGAGGCGGGGACGCAGCAGAGAGATGCCACTACCGCCGCCACCACTACCAATGCTGCAACTGCCCTTAAATGGGCTTTCAAAGTGATTTACAGCTATATGTAAGATTGGGGGCAACTGGAACAACCTCAATCTGCCTCATGGCATCCTCTGGCTGTCGCCCGCCGGCCACCCACCCCCCACCTAATTGATGCATTGTCGCAATGTAATTAAATCCAACAGTCAGTATTACAGCAGACTATGTCTATTTGTTGAAGTTGCTACAAAGTCTGGAGCGTATTTTATCATCTATCAAGCTCTACTGAAAAAGTTCAGACAACTCTGAACTTAACTTAAACATCTTGACGTTGATACTCAAAAAGCTAATGATAAAATCTGGTGAGGGTCATGATCCAGAATGTCTCAAGCTTTACGGCTCCTAGATATGTTGAGACTGGCATTCAAGTGGGTTGCTCTTGTGTCAAGAATCAGAGGAAGGGTAACAAATGTGATTCATTAATCAACCTAATGCATCTAAATAATCTCTTCAAAGAAGGGGACCAATTTTCCTTTTAGCCTGCTAATATACCTGAAGGGCCCCAACCCATGCCCCTGAACGGGGTAGAGGTTTGGAAGTTTACCTGTTAGAAATGGTAGGCTCTAGTTGTCAGAGGTAGGTACCTTTGTCCAAATAGGGACCCTTGCTTCTAGTCAAGGTAAGGGGGAAACACACTCTAGATAACCCCTGCTCACCCCCTTGGTAGCTTGGCACGAGCAGACAGGCTTATCCCGAAGGCAATGTGTAAAGTATTGCAACAACATTCACAGTAACACAGTGAAAACACCACAAATGGACACCACATAAGTTTAGAAAAATAAAGTACCTTTATCTTAACTAAACACCAAAATGACAAAAATCCAACCTACATATATTCAGGAAAATGTTTTTAAAACAACGTCAACGGTGTCGGAAACAGGATTTCTGGGACTTCAAAACAGGAGGCAAGCTCTTCTTTAAGCCCTTGGAGACTTTCTTCAAGCCAGGGACACAGCACACAGCAAAGTCCTTATTCAAGCAGGGGATACAGCACACAGCAAAGTCCTTTCCTTTCTTTGGCAGAAACAGCATGAAAAAAATCCCTGAAAAAAATGAAAAAAATCAATTTTACAGATATTCAGGAAAATGTCTTTTAAATGGATATTGCAAAAAAAAACCTTGTAGAACTCAAATAGCACCAACTGGCGCTATCACAACATCAGTACAGCACGAAATCCAAAGTACGGCACCACCCACGAGGATCACAGCATCTGGCGCGGAGTCACACTGACCCCCCAAAAAACTGTACCTTGAAAACAATGTTGGTGCGACGCACGGAGTCGAAGATGGGCGATGTCGGCTCCGGTGGTGTAGCAACCTCAGCAAGTTTCTCGAGTCACCCTCAGCGGTTATCGGCGGCGCCAAAACAAGATGCAGGCGCTGGCGAAGACGGAGTCGCTGTGAGCACTGGCATCGGGCACTGCCGATCACTGCCGGCGTTGGTGGGCGTCATAGGGCATCAGGGCTGCGGTGCAGGCAGGGCACTGCGTTGTTCACTTCACAAGCGGTTCCCGGGTCTCAGTGCAGGTTGCGGCGTCACAGCGGCAGCGCCGACAGAGTTGGAAACAGGATTTCTTCCTTCTCTTGTGTTTTTTCTAGCCCCCAACAGCAAAAACATCCTCCAGAGGCCCAACACAGTTACAGGTTCCTCCTGGCAGGTCAGAACTCCCAGCAAGTAAGTTCAGGGTAGCTGAGGGTGAAGTCCTTTTGTTCCTGGGACTTCAAAACAGGAGGCAAGCTCTTCTTCAAGCCCTTGGAGACTTTCTTCAAGTCAGGGACACAGCACACAGCAAAGTCCTTCTTCAAGCAGTTTATAACAGTGAGCAACCCAAACTACCCTTGAGGGCTTGGGTAAATATAAATGGAAGGGTAAAAGATGCCTTCAAGGGAATTTATTTCAAATCTGTATTCGGTTTAATTAGAATCAATTATTAGGACAAATTAATGGTCCCAGGGTTGAGCATTCAGCAATAAATTTCTTTTGGGTCATATACATTTCAAAGGATGTAGACAAATGTCAAACAACAAACAGAAACAAAGAAACAAACCAGGACTAGGCGGGTGTATATGAAAATGTTGAATTTATCATCAAAATAAAAAAGGCAAAATATACAAATATATAAACAGGTCTACAGGGATATCAGTGGTAAATCAATATATAACACTGTAGGTCCTGCTAACACCTTTCCTTGTTATCAAATTTGCAAATTAATTATTGACAGGAGAAGGCGATGGTCGACATTTCGATCTCTTATGTGTCCATCTGCGAGACCATCCTCAGGACTGTGTAGTTTATATTTGTAATGCCCTGAGGTAACATGAAACAAACATATTTACAGTTACCTAGTTATCTAAATTATCAACACACATATATAAAACCCGGCTTTATAACTCTCATCATCACTTTGAAAGGAGTCCAAACTTTGCAATTCTTTAAATCTGGTTAGTATCGTAATTTTTTCTGTGTTCCTATTTGATGGATTTCTCACCATTTCCCTAGTTTTTTTCTCAATTTCCACAACAATCTTACGCTAGTTTATATAATTCACCTGAATTGATTTTTCAATTTCCCTTCGATTTTCACCCAGGGAGAGTTGGATCTGATCAATTTTGTTCAAATACTCATTCGTTGACTTTCACTGCTGTCAATTGTCAAAATTGACTAGTGATATATGCTGGTTTTTCCATTTCCTGATCTTTCCGATTTTCTGTCCCTTGATTCAATTTGCACTGTTTTTGGATTTACACCTGTCCAACTATTACTTTTTGCGATTTCCTAGACTGTTGCTTTTATGTCCGGAATAATGGTTGATTGTGGAAGTTCTCGTTGTGCACTTGTGCTAGCACACACATCTGCTTGTGTGCACTTTACTACTTAGGCCACTGTTTTGCTCCTACTAATTCGAGATCCAATTTAAGTGCTTGCAAAAGAACTGTGTATTGCTTGTGTCCCTTCCAGGTTATGATCTCTAGTTTCTAGTTCTTGCTCTTTAACTGTATTAGATTTAGCAATTATCTCTGGATCAAAGGTGATCATATCATATTTGTCACTACACCAGTAGATGAATTCCTGCTCCGTTTATTATTCTCAGGTTTCCTCTCATCAATCTTTCCTTTGCTATGATAGTATGCCCCTGAGTATAGTTTTGCCGTAGATAAAATATCTGCTGCACTTTTTAAGTGATTCTTTAAGGATTCTTTTGCACCAGTAGCCACTGCAAACGCCAAGCTACTGCTTTGGAGCTTTGCTTTGGTTCTGGTCTGACACATTGTAACTAAAAAATTTACTAGAAGTGTGGAGAAGGTATAGATCACTTATAAAGTGTCTTTGAAGTATATTTGACAAGAGTTGTTGAGAATAGCAGCTAAGGGCCTGATTACGATGTCGAATGGACCGGAGTCCACCCAACATCGTTCTGGAACTAAAACCGAATGACCTCCTGTCGTCGGTTCCTGCCCAGCAAGTAGGATGCTACTTTACAATGGGAGCATGCTTTCTGAACAGAATGCAGGCTCTCATTGCAAAGAGCAGAGGTGCAGTTTGCTGCCACCGGGTGGCCTTGCACCCATGGGGGCCAGTTTGGGGCCCCAAAGGCAGATTCCAAATGCATTTCTGTGTCGGAAAGGCTTGCACAAAAAGGCAGTGGAAATCTCCCATCGTAATTTCGCGGCCAGAAAGAACCAGCAGGGGATTACTGAAGGCTTTCCAAATTACGGAGAGGCTCTCTGATTTGGATTCCCTTCAAACCGACCCCATGAAAATGGGTCAGTCGGAAGGGAATCAGTCCATTATAATGCAGGCCGGAGGGCTCCGACTGATAGTCAGAGCCGTTCCAGCCCGCATCGTAATCGGGCCCTAAAAGTTGAACAAAATGATGGAGTCTGGGAATAAAAAAAAAACTAATTCAGCTGGAGGAGTTTTACAGGTCTTTAAGGTGTGTGTGCGCTTGTACATTCACAATGTGAGTCAACTGTCCCCAATGCTGCTAACAAGGTCTATGGGGCCTTCCTGTGCTGCCTTCAAAATGGTCTCCCCTAGTAAGCTACACTCTGGTTTCAAGATCAACCTTAGCTCTGTGATTCTGTAGGCAGGCTCAGCAGAGGTTAATAGAGGATAGGTATGGTGAGGCATGAAAAATGGCCAGTCTTTATCATATTTTTTAAAAGAAGGGAATTTGAGCCACCAGGCAATATCTAGCTGAAGCATTAGGTGCTTTAAAAATAGGTGGAATCGCTAACAGTTTGAAGGAAGTTGGGTATGCACTTGTGGAGAAAGAGTAGTTCAAAAAGAGAGGTTATTCAAAGTATGACATTGGAAGTTAGTGATAAGGGTTTGATGATAAGAGGGCTGAAGGGTCAGATGGTGGGAAGGGATGATTCAAAGTTTGATTTTTGAATGAGCTCAATTAGTGAAGTTCTAGTGCACTTGGGGTGCCTCATGGGGTTAGGGTGTGGTGGGTTAAAGAAGGAGTGGGGTACTGCATAGAGAAATTAATGTAGATTATTTCTGATGGTTGTAATTTTAGATGAAAAATAATTGACAATCAGTTGCAGCTAATGTTGAATAGGTTTTGTGATGCAGTGGCAAGAGAGGAGAGTGTTCACATATTTAGGCATCTCTATGGACACGTGGTTAGAAGGATGCAGTGAGGCTCTGAAAGTAGTAGGATCTGATATTGTTTAGAGTAGCAGATAGTGAGAGTAGAGCTTCTTGGTATGCTATGTCACAAAGCAGGACTCTTATCTTAGTTTAAGAGGTCTGATGACAGGTGAGATCCATGCCTGTGCTCTGAAGGAAGTAGGGATCAAAATACTTAGTGGGTTGTGAGTATTGAAGCGACGACTAATCGTGGAGCTAAAGGGATCAAATGTTGTGTTGGACAGGAGTGGTATGAGTGGGTTGTGGGCTTGGAAAAGGAATGCGGGGAGAGAGCTTTGAGAGTGATCCTTCTTAGAGCTTGGGATATTTGTAGACGGGAGGTATAGGTCTGGACACTCTCACATCTACAATGTCATAATCTGATGGTGATAGAATGATGATAGGTTCAGAGGTAACCCACTGGGTGGCTGCAAAACCCAGCATTTGAAAAACATTCTTCTCTCAGTCTCAGCCAGGCTGTATTTGTTCCAGTGATAGTGGCAAAACACACTTGTCAATAGAGGGAGAGAAGTCCCTCTGACCCTGCCGTGCTGCTTTGCCCCAGAGTCCAACTCACTAGATGTAATGGGTTCAAGAACACACATCCATTTTCAGTTATGGAAACATGATCTAGCCAAAGTCAATATATCATGGTATTTTTCATTAGACACAGAAATGCACAGAAGAGAAAATTATGAATCCTCATCTCTCACTAGTCTATAAACTGTGTAAAACCAAATAAATAACATGCTCACTACTGCACCTGCTTCTTAGAGTATGTGCAGCTGCGCTGTACTTCAGGACAACCACCACATCTTAGTTTGCAGCTAAGCAGCAATTTCACAGTATTTAAACATTATTTAACCTCTTGGATGTGAATTCTATGTCCAAGATGCTCATAACCTGGCATCATTGAAGTGGAGGTCACATCCAAGCATTTGGCACCAGAGCAGTATCTGTTGTTTGCTGCTCTGTTGCCCCGAGTCCACCCCCTGGGTCGTAGCTGGAAACCCTTCAGCTCGGGCCCAGGAGGGTGTGAAGGTTCTATAAATGACACAATTGCATCAGTGATGAGAATATGACATTTGCAGGACCAGCATTCCCATAACGGCTTCCTTGATTCCCTGCGAGCATGTTTGGAGCTGAAAACATTCCCATTTTCCATGCTCACAAGCAATTGTGCAAAAAGGGGGGCCTTGCTGGAGAGCTGAGAAACTTGGCATTACAGAGATACCTTATCAAGAGCAGGTTTTCTTGGTTTAGATATCCTTTACATGGCTGTCAAGTGTGCACACAAGCATTTCTCCAGACTGAAATGGATTAGTAGGTTAGTGTAACCCTGACACAAAGTTGCAATATGCCTGGGTGTTTCATTTGACATGGATGTGGCCTAGCTGTTTTGGTGGGAATGTCCCTTTAAGACACAGTAACAAAACAGTAGGCTTTTTATTGCCGGCGATATAGATTGATTCAACCATTTACATCCATCACATTTGTGCTTTGAATTTTGTATGGAGTAGTTCCTGTCTGCCGAAACTGCTTTCCTGGGGCATTCAGTGCAATGAAGAAGCTGAGTAATACAACATAACAGAAAGGGATGAGGTAGTGTGACTTAGTTATCCACCTCGAATATAGACATCTTGAAATAACAGCTGCTTTTTAGACCACTTCTGATATTCTGTGCTCTTAATATGATTGCAAATGATCAGACTTAAGGCCTGGGTAGGATGTCTGTAGAACTCTCTTTCCCTGTAATTCTTGGATTTCTGTATGGACACCATCCACGGCCGGACTGGGACCAGAAACTAGCCCTGTCAATTCCGCTTGACCGGCCCGTGGGTTGGGGCCTACCAAGGAGCTCTGCCCCCAAGAGGCCGATATTACAGCACTACTACAAACCCGGCCGCCTGTAACAAAAGTGGCACCCACGGGTCAAAAACCGGCCACCGCCCTCCAGGCCCACCAATAAAACACCAGCTACAGCCAATCCATCCCTGCCACCATCCATCTGGTATTGATTTTTGATGTTCAATGTGTACAACTTGAGTCACTCACAACCACTCAAACTCACAAAGCAATATCACACAACACATACAAATTGGTGGGTAGAGACATGTTTGTTCTGAAAGGAAACATTTTTCTTCTTGGACAAATTTCTGTGCTATAGAAACTACCTTCGATATAATAAACGTACATAACTACTACATATTAGACGCTCAATCTGCATTGATTGGAAAAATAATCTATATATATATATAAAAACGAAAGTATGTTTGTCTGTCTGTTTATCCTTTATGCATTACTACACCATTCATCCGATCGCAATGAAACTTTGGAAAGTTGTTGAGTACACTCCTGCGAAGGTTTCTGTCAAAAAGATTTTTTTTTAAATCGGCCCCCCAGAGCCATCATAATCTTTCGAATACTGAAAAAGACAGGGAATTTGCGAGCATCGTCAAAAGTTATGACCTCAAACGGAAATCGATTGGTCAATCTACATGAGAAGCATGAAAGAAAAAGGCATTACGAGCTTCAGAAACAGACAAGCAACGGGAAGCAAGATTAGAAGCTGTTCAAATACAAACTGCTCAAGCCTGTAATTCTCAAACGAACGCGCAACAAGAATCAAGATTGGAAGCCGATCGAGTACGTACTGCTCAAGCCTGTTCTTCTCAAATGAACAAGCAATGAGAATCAAGATTGGAAACAGATCGATTACGCACTGCTCAAGTTCGCTCGAATGAAACAGGAGAGCAACCAGAATCAAGATTGGAAAACGATCATTTACGCACTGCTCAAGCCCCCTCGAATGAAACAGGAGAGCAACCAGAATCAAGATTGGAAGATTGGAAGATTAGCATCTCTTCTCAGAGCTCAAGCAGTTAGGCATTTGTAGTTTTGTACCCTGGTTTGCCTCATAGAGGGAGCATTCAATTATTTAGGAGATATTGTATCGAGGCTTGC
This sequence comes from Lissotriton vulgaris, assembly GCF_964263255.1. Taxonomy (NCBI): domain Eukaryota; kingdom Metazoa; phylum Chordata; class Amphibia; order Caudata; family Salamandridae; genus Lissotriton; species Lissotriton vulgaris. The sequence continues at coordinate 274,558,534 of NC_141689.1, read as the reverse complement.
ACATATATTCTGAGAAAAATTTGAGTCAGCACAAGCTCCAAAAATTCTGTGGAGATTTTCAAACTGCATGAGGATTAGTGAATTATTAGTATAGAGAGAGAAGCTGGCAGTGAATGTGAAAAAAGGAATTAGTCATACATGAGTTATTGTATATGTGTAAATACTTACCCTCGAATGAATCCGGGTGTTCTCCTCATTTCTTAATCTGAAGGTGATAGTAAATCTAATAAGATAAAAGATAGAGAGTAGGAAAAGGCAACAAGGTTACCTCAAGTTAATTCAGAGAGGAAATCGTTAATTACACGAAGCCTGAGAATTAAAAGAAGAAATATCGATAGCCTACTTACAACATACAGAAAGCCATAATTAAAAGAGAGAGGCATTGGTCGCACCTAAGTTGGGTAGGTACATTGAATTGCATTAACCCTGTATCTTGCATAATTAATAATAAGCTATAGAGTCAGTAGCTTACAGAATGTCATTGTATTACATTTCCTAAGCCTATTCCATAAAAAGAAAAGAGAAAAAACACAAACATCGAGCGAGCGAAGAATAGAAGAAAAACAAGAGAACAACCAGACGAAAGGAGTGGCTGTCTCTTCTGTGTCCCCTATCCTTTTCCCTCCTTTGGGCTCTTCAGTTACATGATGCACTTTGTGTGACTGGGAGGTCGGGGAGAATTGTGAATTTACATTGTTCTGCTACCGTGCATTATTGGTACCAGCTCTGACAAATTGCCTTTCATCTGTAGATTGATAGAGTTGGCAATTAAAGAGGCAATGATTTAGCAGAGATAGTGTAAACTAATGCTAAATAGCATTCTTGTGCTACCATGAAAAACAAAACCCTTAAGTGTTGGTAATATTCTTAATAGTACTGGATCTCTCTGTAGCCTTTGACATATACACAACTTTAACCATCTCTTGGCCAGACTTAAGGTTTCCATTACAATAAATGTACATATAGAAGGCTTTGGTTCAGCCCATTTGGTTCTTGCCTATCTCAGTTGTCTCCACTCTAGCCCTCTGTTTGTCCCAGTCAGGAGCATTTGGTCACAACATTCTGACTGGATGAGTTAAATGCTTTGATTGCATACATGAGTGTGAGTGGAATTTTTGTATTCTAAATGTACCACTCCATGGGAGTGCATCTTTCCTTGCACTGTTCCATTCTTTTTTCTTTGCTCCTTTCAATACCCCACCCATTCTCTCTGCCCCCAAATACTTCCTCCTCCTCTTCCTCCCCTCCGCTACTCCAAGATTTGCTCCTCTCCGCCCCCCACTTTTTTTTTCTACCAGGCCCTGGAAGCTGCAAAGTGCTGCCAGGCTGGTAGGACTACAAATGCCCTAAACGAGTGTTTAGCAACATACTATGTATGGCAGAAACATGTAGACTTGTAGTGTTGATCATGCAGGGTCCTAACATTCCACTATAGGTATCCTTTGTGTGCTTAATCGTGTGCAAGGAAGATGGCAAATAATTAAAAAAAATACACCCTCTTCGCTACACAATTTTTTCTCTCTCAATCCTCCCCACATTCCCCTTAATATGTGGTTTATGTATTTATTTATTTATCTATATCTTTATCTATCTATCTATCTATGGATAGATAGATAGATAGATAGATAGATAGATAGATAGATAGATAGATAGATAGATAGATAGATAGATAGATAGATAGATAGATAGATAGATAGATAGATAGATAGATAGAAAGATAGATAGATATGAACTACGAGCAACCCAGCAACCCTAGCACCTGGGTTTTCAAGTAATAAAGAAAAACAGTGGTCCCTCGAGGGGGAAGTGTGAACTTCTATGCTACAGTGAAAGGATCAGACACCTTAAATTCCAGCCAGATCAAAAAAAGGCATGCCTTCTCGGTTCCATTTCACTGCATGTTCATTTGCATGAGATCTTATGCCTTGATCTTGGCTGACCTCTGTGACCTTTTGGGCTGAACTGTGATCGTCCCTGTACTTACTGGGTCTGTTCCCATCAGGCAAACAACCAAATGCTATAGCAAAGTCTGTTGAACTTGGCCCTTTCTGCAGTGCCACCCCCAAACTTTTTTGCCTTCACCTTCCTGTTTTCTGAAACCGTTTTTGTTGGATTTTAGGACTCTGAGATATTTTCCACTGCTAACCAACGCTAAAGTGCTTGTGTTCACTCGTTTTAACATGGTTAAATTGGCCTACACCCAACTGGCATATTTAATTTTACCACGAGGCTGGTGTTTGGCCCTTCACGGAGATGCAATTCACTTTCTTATACTCAGCAGTTGACACCTACTAGTTTTAGACCTGACATACCGCCCTGTTATGTGCACCTGTAACTTTATTCCATAAGATCAACAAACTCAACAGCACGCTCTCCTAAACTCCTCTTAAACAACTCCAAGCTGCATCGTAGAACCTTCAGATCCAAATAGCTAAAGCATACCATGCACAACATTACATCATCGTTAATTACCTAATTTGTAATGACAGCTCCAAAACAATCTGTCAGCCAATGACCCATCCAATGAAAAGTACCACCATTCAGGCTACGAATCAACACTTTTAACCCACAATACAAATATTTAGCAGGATCACACTCATTTATTGACACATTACCCAGCACAGACTATTACTAATCTAGACAGGTAACACATTCCATCACCATAGGAAAAAAGGTACCCAGATCGAGAAAGCACTAATATCAGAAGGCGCTATAGAAATGTTCCTCACTTAACATTAGGAATGTTCTTAAATGTTGAACTGCTTCACAGGTCGGTTCTGTTTCTTTGAATCTTTATTTCCTAAAAGATTTCACTTTGCATTTGCAAACTAAATAATTGAGTGACTTGTGAATGATGTTGTCCTTTTCTGATGTCTTCTGAGCTGGTTGTCTCATCTGTTGGGCCCTGTTCAGACATGCTGTTTTGTCTGCGGCAGTAGACGCCCTCAGCCGCCTGCTGTTAATGCTACTGCTGAACCAAAGAGTGGGAGTAACTTGGAAAGGAAAGTTGGCTGTGATGCCACACATTGGGATTTGTGTCCTCCACCTCCTACATGGCTTCCTTATGTTACTCCTCGCTGTGACAGCACTGCAGATGGTGCCTTGCTGCACTTAGCGGTAAGGCATAGAGAACCATGTTTCCTTCCTTACTGTATTGTTTTTCTTAGAAAGGAGACTGGACACATGCATGGGGTGGTTTGCACTTTCCACAATGTTTACATAAAACAGTAAGGCGTTTCTAACTGCATCAATGCCTTCTTCCCTGCCTGCCCAGTCTGCATAGTAAAAACCGAACAAGCAGGGCATAGTAAAGGATGTGGGTTTATGTAAGTATTGTATAATGTTATTATTTGGTGCAGCATCAACATGGTAGGTGTTGAGAGCGAAACACAAAGGTGATGGGTGGAATGCTTGCAAAGGTCTCAGCCCCTGGAATTCACTCTGGGAACATTACACACGTACGTTATCATGCTTCAATGTAATGTGATTACCATGAGGGTATGCCCAGTTGTGTGTTTCTCTCATGGCCTATTTGTGGCAGGTTACAAACAACCTTTCTCCCTAGAGATAGCACTTGATGGCTATGACCAACTTGAAGATGGAGACTGCATTGCAGTAATAAGAACTACAAACATTGCAGTTAGAATTGCAGCTAACAATAAGGCACATTCTGTACAGTGGCAGTAAAAAGTCAGGACAAGTGGTCAAAATTCAGGACAAAAACTCAGGACAAAAGTTAATTTTTAGGGACACATCCGAGGATGTTGCACGAGTATAAAATAGACAGCTGCAGAAGTACAAGCCAAAATAGGTTTATGTTCTTTAGTTTGTATTACACATTGGAGTTTTAAGCAAACATTCACAAATAGCTGGACAGATTTAAAAGTGAAAAAACTAGTAAGAATATACACTCCAAGCAGAATTTGAAAGCCAACATAAGAGGAAGATTTCACAATTCTACCCCATACCATGAATGATAGTTCCAGAAGCACCACTTTGTAGCTGAACATAGACTTAGAGTTCACACACAGTAGCACTACTAGAGAATGTGAAAAAGTGAGGGAAATGATGGTGAGAAAGGAGAGTGGGCATATGCTGAGAGAAAGAAACAGAAGGTTGGAACAGACGAAGAAAAGGATAGCAAGTGAGGGTCTGCCAGCTGAGAGAAAGTGCAGATGATGAAAAGAGAAAAGAAGACAACAGAATAAAATGGAGCAAAGAAAAGAGTAAAGATGCAGAAAGATGGTGAGGGTGACAGTGAGAAGGTTGAAAAGAGAATAAAAGGTAGAGGGGGTATGTAAAAGGAGAGGTAGGGGCAACTGAGAGAAAGTATGTGGGGGAGAGAGGCTGAGACAAATAGGTAGGGAAGAGAAGGGAAAAGATAGAGAAAGGGGAACCAAGAGATGAAGAGGTTGAATAGGGAGTGCACAGAGAGATTATGTGAGAGTTCACTTTGTAACTTGCATCTCGGACCTTTCAATCCCAATTCCAATGCACCATGGGGGATATTCTCAAGAGCATGTGATAATCATTGCAAAATAAGCTTAACGCAACTTTGCACATTGCAGTCTATCGTGGGAAAATAATGCTGTGTTAACGTTGTATTCTCAACACGGCGGTACCATGCGATCAGCTCACGATTACGCATCTAATGTCCGCGTTAAAACCAACGCAAAGCCAAAAATACACAAAACACAAACGCAAAAATTGTAGCGATGAGGACAATCGCGATACAAACATCAGCGATAACCAGCGACAGGCATTCTATTCCCACGCGTCATGCGGTAAAATGCTCCATAAAAGCAGAGTAGAAAAATGGTGAGATGACAATGTACGAGCACAACCCCACAGACGTGACGTAGAACAAATGACCATTGTCCCACATCAGATAGGCATCTCCTCACAAACTGTCACAAAGTACATTGACATGCATTCTGTATGTAAACTGCGCCAATGTGGAAATATACATGGAACACACTGTGAAACCGCATCTCCCATTCACATTGCAGAGGGACAATCAACACCGCCTGCACACAGATGTGCCATGTCCATGATCAAACAATTATGAAAGCATGGATGAATGTAGGGGCCGTGACTCCCCCTTACCTACATGTTGCCATGTTGTGGGACTTGAGTCACAGGGTGCATCCCTGCATCATAGTGATACAAATCTGAGCCCAAAAGAAGCCCTGTTGTCACTTGTAGGCCACAAATGACAGTCAAAATGGAATGATTTGGGACACGTGAAACGCCGAAGAGTGGGATACCGTACCAACTGTGACACACAGAACTGGCAGTTCGAATATGTGACACCCTAAACAGCCTCTCTGCACAGAGGTGAGACACCCGCCATCCATTAACAAATGCCAAAATTGCTAGCACTACATGTCGCACTCAAACTTGTCTGAGTGATGTGCCTATACAGATGAGTGACATGCACGCAGGGAATGTGTCTTGGAATGCATTTATTTGCATATGATGTGGCTGTGGTCATTCATCGTACTGTCCCATGATTGCTAAGGACTGTCACAATGTGACGTTAACATGAGAAGAAATTGCCAATGATGGTGTTCCTACGGGCTATTCCTGCTGAGGCTGCAGTGGGGTGTGGTACACCTGCCTCATTTTCATCATCATTATCTGGTGCATATGGCACTCGTATCCATGGAAGCAAACAGAATTGTGCAGGTGCACCGGCTATTCTTTGTAGTTCTTCTCCAACTTATTTTGAGTTTTTTCTAGGAGAATTCTGAAAATTCTTTGGGTGCTCCACGGGTGGCGTCTCCCGTCCTTAGATGTCCACATGTGACTTTAAAATAACGTGCTCCTAATGACGATTAGCAGCATACCCCTGGGCACACCTTGGTTCCTTCCAAGTGGAAAAAATGGACTCCAAAAAAAGAAGGTTTTAATGAAATTCTTAGGCCCCAGGGTATGCATTGCACCCTGTGATATTTGATGAGCGTTGATTCATGAAGACATAGCCCAGTCATTCACCAACCGGACCAAGGAGCAAAATGTAAGGCAGCTACTATACCTATCCAAAAGAGAAATTAATAAAAAATTACACGCCAGCACGCTCATCAAATATTACAGGGCGCAACGCATACCCCGGGGCCTAAGAATTTCATTAAAACCTTCTTTAAGCAAAAACTCAAAACGGTTTCAAGAACGGTGGTATGCCATCCTAAATAAATACTCTTTAGATTTGATTTTACTAATCATAGAAGAATTGTAGAGTATTTTAGAAGACCTTACAAAGGAAATAGTTGAAGTTTCAAATGAGCTCACTAATATGATGTCGGCTGACGTAAATAATTAATTTACCCTCTTAATTTCTATGCAGGTAAGTACTTAATCAATAATAACTCAAGTCGGAAAGAAAGAACCAGAGTCCGTGGTGTTAGAGTTCTTAGGGGTTTTTATTCCTCAAAAAGGAATGATCAGGACCATAATATCATGTTCTTCCCACCGCAGGGGTGGAAGAAGGGATAGAGCGCTACATTTTATTGACAGTACATAGCTTATATACTTAATTCATGTCATAGGAAACAGTTATAGTAGGCGTAACAGCTGAGAGAAGACAAGATAACAGTATACACGTGTTACTAGTACGTAATCAGAAGGCGTGGACTAGGCGTGTGTGCTAGAAACGTCACAGGTAGGTGTCACAAAAGGGGTGGCACTAAACAGAAATGTTGCAATGTCAGCAGAAATCGGAAGCTTGGATGCGCGCGCAGCTGCATGACGTGTGATGGACGTGAAACTGGAGGGTGCAGGGGGCTTGACATTTGCACCGACGGAAAGAGACAGAAGTCTGGCATGTCAGATCAACTTGTGCTTCTATCATATCTGGTATCTGGTGTTTAGGAACTGAGCTATCTGGGCAGAAAGGTCTCTAGGGCAGAAGCTATTCTATACTGACTGTGAGTGCGTGTATAAGCGCCTGAGTGTCTGTATGAGAAGCGTGGGGGCATGGGCCTTCCATGGGAGCATGGCAACAGAAGCTATGAATTACTTGCACGGAGACAGGTCGGCCCTTTGGCTTTGCAGCTGAGGAGGATGTTTACTTAAACTAGTAGGCAGGAATGCATTTTCGAGGAGCGGAACAGATAACTCGAAGGTTATAGTCAATCTTGGCAGGCAGCAGGCTGAGCTGAACGCGCTGGGCCGCGCTAGAAGTAAGGCAGAGTTCACGGGTACGGGGGCAGCCTGGGCAGCCTGGCCTGAGGCTCCCAGAGTCAGAAAGGAGAAAAGGCTTGATGGCAGATATTCTGGGCCTACTTTGCCAGAGCTGAAAAACATGTAGAGTACACTACAAAAAGACGTTGGCATAGTATACTTAGGAACGGGCTATCCAACCCATTCAGGGTGGGTCTGAAAGAGGACATGTTGATGTTGGACGCAAATGTATTTGCGTCTTCATAGCTGGTACAGGAGGGAGGTTACATGCACTTTAACTCGTACATGGAGACGGTGGGGTACACGCTAGGGAACACAACTTGACCAGAATTTATATTTCCTCATTCCCTCCTTGTTCCCTACGGACCCTTCATGATATATCAATCATCATAAATTGATCAGTTTGTTCTTGTAACATAATTTGTTCGTCTCTCTTCCGTTGTCTATTTGAGAGAAAACTGGAATGTTCAATGCACGATGTGGCACACAGTCCACATATCGCCGGCCCACACTGTAGGCACAGGCAGCAGCTGAATACTATGACAAGGCCAAAACCTAAGAAGGATAGGATCTTCCATCCCCAAGCAGTTAACGTTGTCCAGAACCAACCGGACCAAGTCCAGGTGCCTGGATTCTGATGTATCTGATTTGCAATTTTATGCAGACGGGTAATAGCTTGATATACAGATGGCGCGTTTTGTGGGATGAAAACGCAGCAACTTGACCCGATGACCTTACAGGCTCCACCTCTATCTGCCAAGATGACGTCAATAACAAGACGATTTTGAAGGACAACAACCCGCATAGCAGATTGCTCCTCTGTTAGGTTACCTAAGGCGGAGGCAGTTTCATGTACTACAGCTTCAAGTGTTCTAGTTAATCTACGTATTAATTTACTGTTTTGGACGGGGCCTAAAAAGAAAAAGAATCCCTTATTAAAATCGGTGTATTGTTCCCATGCCGTTTCTGTATAGTCGACAAGCGGGAGATCTCTTCGGAGTCTATTCTTTACTAGATTTGTGTTTCTGTGGTAATCAGGAGGGGCTAGAAAAACAGGTGGCAGAAGGAATGCAATATAACAAGTACCATCCCAATCTGGAGGCAGACGTATGTATGCGGTATGACCACAAACAAAATAAGAGTGACTGATAGCTTTGAAGGACGATTTACCATGATCACTGAATTCGACCACAGTAGTGCATTTACTATGACCTAAGTGTACTGAACCTTTCTTTTTGACACATAATTCACCAGTGACTGACAATACTAGCATAGCGGGCAGGACTGGTGGAGCTTCGGATTCAACAGTAAGGATCATGAGGCTAATTGTGTAATTACCTAATCCATATACTTCATTTTCTAGATCAGTTCCTATTCGAGTGGGGAGTCCCTCCTTATCAGGGTAACAGACGTCGAGCAGGACCAAGTTCAAGTTTCCCCAAACCCAGCCCCCATCGAAAACAGCAATATCAGGATCTAAGGAATTAATTATTTTAAACCATGCCCCACAGGAGCCATTGTGAGTGAACGGGTACGGAAAGAGGGGAAGGGCTCCCTTGTAATTCTGGTAGGGAGGGAGTCGGCCACATATCCAGCAGTCTGTAGCATTGTTAGTCTGATGGGAGTGGTGTAACATACTAATGAATGTGTTGTTGCGCAGCGCAAGTCTGTAGGAGAGTTCGTGTGGAGGTAACTTGCTAAAAGAGTGTTCAGCAGAAACATTGTAAGCAGATTGTTCATTCTTGAAAATAGGGCAATAGATAGGGAGAAGAACGCTGGCAACAATTATCAGAATACTTAGAAATAACATTATTAATAATGTCACTATACAGTGACTACGCAGTGATTTGCAGTATGTACGTTTCTTGAACTCTCTTTCTCTCTCTCTATTTCGATCTAGGGGATACATGTCAGAAACTATTTAACCGATTCACCTAGGGGAGGACTTAAACAATTAAACTGTCTGACTTGCTAGATCGAAGCTTCGACCGGTACTCCTCTTGGGGAGTTTTTTCTCGTTCGGTAACTGTAAAGTCTTTTGGCTCAACACAGTCTTTGGTGGGGGTGGACGAGTCTCGGTCTGGTTTCAGTTCATGGAATTTTTTCACATGACTCGTATGGACCCACCCCTTTCTCCCTTCGATCTTCACGGCGGTCCTCGTGGTGAGAAGGACGGTCTTCGGTGATTTCCAGCGGGGCTCCAGCGGACTCTTCCTATCGAAATTTCGCACCAAGACTAGGTCCCCAGGACGGACATCGTGCGGCTTTACATCAGTGTTGTCAGGGAAAGCTGCGGCAACCTGTGAACGACATGATTGGAGTGCAGATATCAAGGAGGCAAGGTAATCTGTCAACATATTACAATCAACATCAGTGATCTTTTTAGGAATGGGCGTCCCCCACATATTCGGTGGTCTGCCAAAAACCACTTCGTACGGGGATAGCCCTGATCTCGAGTGGGCGACCATTCTCATGTAGAACAGTGCCACGGGCAGGGCGACTATCCAGTCGACCCCTTTCTCCTGACATATCTTTGCAAGGCGGATCTTTAGTGTCTGGTTATGCCTTTCTACAAGGCCTGCGGCCTCAGGATGTCGGACACAATGAAATTTCCACTGATATCCTAGCAGCAAGGAAACCTGCTTCATTAATTCGGATGAGAATGGCTGACCGTTATCTGAGTACACGACACGAGGCATGCCGTATCGTGGGAAGAATTCACAAACCAGCTGCTTGGCAGTGGTCGGAGCAGTATAATCTGGGACTGGGTAGGCTTCGGTCCAACGGGACAGTGCACAAACAACTACGAGGACATATTTAAATCCCCGACAACGGTCCATCTGGATATAATCCATCTGGAGGACTTCAAAAGGATGATCGGGAGGATGAAATCCACCTTGCTCTACAGGGACGCTTTTACCTGGATTGAACTGACAACAGATCATGCAAGTGCGCACTTTCTGTTTTGCTGCTGCTCGTAAGTGTTTATTGCTCCAGAGATTCTGCAAACTGTCTAACATTGCTTTTTCTCCTAGATGTGCTGGGCTATGTGCTGTATTGATTATGACTTGAACCATAGAGTCAGGGAGAAACCATGTAGATTTTCCCTTCGTCATCCAACCTTGATCTGTCTGGATCCCTCCTAGTTCAATCCATTTCTTTATTTCATCTGGGGTAGCATGTGTCTGAATATCGATAACATCTAGTGCGGGATCCCTAACTGTCATGCAATTTGTCGGTCCTATTGTCTTTGTCATGTCAGTTGTCTGAGTGTGAGTCAATGCTGTATGTTTCGCTGTCTGATCTGCCAGGTCATTACCCTGGGAGACAGAATCTGTGACCTTAGTATGTGCTTTACACTTCATGACGGATATGCCTGAAGGCAGATGTATTGCTTCTAACAGTGCTTGAATGAGGGGACCGTGTTGTATCTTGGCACCATGAGAGGTCAGGAAACCTCGTTCTTGCCATAACATTCCGAAGTCGTGTACGACTCCGAACGCATAACGGGAATCAGTGTATATGTTAACATTTCTGTTCTTGGCTAGTATACAAGCTCGGGTCAGAGCGATGAGCTCTGCTGCTTGAGCAGACAATGTGTCAATACGATGTGTTTCTTTAACTTCAGTTTCAGTGGTCACTGCATACGCGGCCACTAATTCTCCTGTACTTGTTCTCATGCATGAACCGTCCACATAAAGTGTCAGGTCTGGATTTGTCAGTGGGACATCTGTTAAGTCTCGTCGTGGCTTTGTTACTGCATTAATGATTTCTATACAATCATGCGGGCTGGATCTGTCATAATTGTAGGTAACAGTGTTGCGGGGTTCAGAATGCTGCAGCGTCTGATTTCTATGTGTGGCTGGAATAACGTTAACTCGTAACCTGTCAGTCGTGCTATAGTCAAGTGTTGAGTCTGGGTTCTGTTTAAAAGAACTTCCACAGAATGTGGAACTTGTACGGTTAACTGATGGCCTAAAACAATTGAATCGCTCTGTCTGATTGCTAGTGCTGTTGCTGCTACTGACTTTAAGCACGCAGGGAGTGCCTGGGCTACTGAATCCAGTGTACTTGAAAAATAAGCGCAAGGCTTATGTGAACCTGCTTGATCTTGGGTGAGGACAGACAACGCTGTACCATCACGTTCTGTAACAAAAAGTGTAAACGGTTTGCTGTAACATGGTGTCGCTAAAACTGGTGCTTGGCATAATGCTTTCTTTAATTCCTCAAAGGCTTGTGTATGTTCCTGAGTCCAAGGAAGGACAGTCGAGGTTGCTGCCTCCTGCGTTGTTAACTGAATGAGTGGTTTAGCTAGAAATGCATATTGAGGAATCCATTGTCTGCAGTACGAGGTGAGGCCTATGAAGGCCCGCACTTCTTTTTGTGTCTGCGGTTGTGGCATATTTGCAATTAACTGAATGCGATCGGGAGTGAGCTGTCTCCCCACTTTGGACAGCAAGTGGCCCAAGTACACAACTTGCTGAACACAGAATTGTAGCTTCGAAGGAGACACCTTGTGTCCCTTGTCTGCCAGAAAATGTAAAACTGTCAGTGATGCTTGTTCACATTCGGGCTCACTTCGTGCGGTGATCAGCAGATCATCGACGTATTGCAGTAATGCGGTGTTAACTGGCATTGTGATACAATCAAGTTGTCTCTTCAGTGCTTGGCTATAGATGCTGGGGCTTTCTGTGAATCCTTGAGGTGCGCGTGAAAATTTGAAACTGCGTCCATTTAAACTGAATCCGAAGAGATATTGGCTCTCTGGATCAATAGGCACGCTGAAGAAGGCGTTCTTGAGGTCAATTACAGTAAAGAACGTTGCTTCTGAATCAATAGCAGTCAATAGGGATGAGATGTTGGGAACCACAGGGTACTGTGGAATAATGCATTTATTCAGTTCTCGAAGATCAATCACCAGCCGATATACTGGCGGTGCATTGGGATCAGTACGTTTAAGAATCGGAATAATGGGTGAATTACAGATATTGGAGTCGGTCTCTACGACCACTCCTTGTGTTATAAGCTCTTCAATGATTTCCAGTAAAGCCACTACAGCATCAGGTGGTAACTTGTATTGTCTGATTCGTGGTAGTACGACTCCTGTCTTGAGTGTAACACGGTATGGTGTGATATGCATACAACCTACATCAGTTGGGCCTTTTGCCCACAAGTGATCTGGTACATTTTTCAATCTGACATCGAATTCTCGCAAAACATAATGACCCTTGAAATCCCGTAGAAAGAGTCTAACTCCCTCCGGGGAACAGCAGATTATAGCTCCTAGAGCCTTCAATGTTTTAATTCCTAACAGATTTTCTGGACATGATTTTGTAAGTAACAAGTCTGTAACACGTGATAATGGACCCACAGCCAGGGGGACTGGTTCTGATACTTCATTTACAATGGGCTGTCCTGAAAAGCCAAGGGAAACATTCTGTGAGCCTGAGAGGGGTGCCCCTGGGACTTCATTATGACTTATTGTGGTGCGGCTTGCCCCTGTGTCAATTAAAAACTTTCTGTCTTTTCCCAATACTTGACTGTGTACATAAGGACCCTCTTGATCTACAGGAATTTCAATAAGAGGCAAGCCAAATTCCCTCTCTAGGCTGTTTCATGTATATCGTTGATAATCAGGGTAAGCGGACTGGGCATACTGGTACATCTGTTGTGAAACTTGCTGGGACGCGGCAATGGGCTGTGGCTGTGATACCGCTACTGTCTGTGCCGGAGGTGAAGAAGCATGCATAGGCTGTGTATTCTGTGTATTCTGTGAAGACTGATGCTGGTTATGGTCTTGTCTAGGCGGATGCGGTCTTTCTTTAGTTGTTTAGTATAGTCGGCCCATAAGTCTAGATACAATATGGCATCTATGCCATGTTTGTGGTACATAAAGTTACCTGGAGTGTCCCTAGGGGGGATAGGAATTTCTTCCTCCAGTATCCCTTTCCTAGTTCCTATCTGCTTCAACTTGTTGAAAAACGGCATTTTGATTACTTAGTACTGAATGCTCAATCCTTGGTTTACTTAATACTGGGTACAGCTAATTATACAAGAAACACAATAATGCACATTAAAAACGGTCACATTCATACCACGACATTAATCACATGAAAAGACATTTGAGACATAGATGACTACCCCCTATACTGGATGTACTGCTAAACAGTACAGATACACTGGTGTAACAGTGCAGAAATTCAGAAATTCAGAATACTAGATATACTGCTAAACAGTACAGATACACTGCCTAAAAAACAGTGCAGACCGGACTTGTGTACCCAAACCCGTCTAGATACGTCCCAGCAATGGTACTCACCGGGAAGCACGGAAACAGAAGGCCTCGAAAAACTCGACTGGACTCGATTCGACACTTCGGAAAACTTCGGAAAATTTCGGAAACCTTGTGGACCTCTTGACACCTCGGACCTTGCTTCTTTCGGCTAGGCTCTGGTCGGGATCCTCCGCACTCCTCACCGCCTCGTCTGGGTACTGATCGCAGTCTTCGTCACCTCCGTGGACCAGAGGGAGATGCAGGAAATCCTGCCGGTACGCGTAAGTTCCTTCTAGCTGATGGCAGGGAACGGAGCTTGCAATGCACCTACCGGCGCGTGAGGTGGGGGAGGGGTCCCTGTTCGGGCGCCAAAATGACGTAAATAATTAATTTACCCTCTTAATTTCTATGCAGGTAAGTACTTAATCAATAATAACTCAAGTCGGAAAGAAAGAACCAGAGTCCGTGGTGTTAGAGTTCTTAGGGGTTTTTATTCCTCAAAAAGGAATGATCAGGACCATAATATCATGTTCTTCCCACCGCAGGGGTGGAAGAAGGGATAGAGCGCTACATTTTATTGACAGTACATAGCTTATATACTTAATTCATGTCATAGGAAACAGTCATAGTAGGCGTAACAGCTGAGAGAAGACAAGATAACAGTACACACGTGTTACTAGTACGTAATCAGAAGGCGTGGACTAGGCGTGTGTGCTAGAAACGTCACAGGTAGGTGTCACAAAAGGGGTGGCACTAAACAGAAATGTTGCAATGTCAGCAGAAATCGGAAGCTTGGATGCGCGCGCAGCTGCATGACGTGTGATGGACGTGAAACTGGAGGTTGCAGGGGGCTTGACATTTACACCGACGGAAAGAGACAGAAGTCTGGCATGTCAGATCAACTTGTGCTTCTATCATATCTGATATCTGGTGTTTAGGAACTGAGCTATCTGGGCAGAAAGGTCTCTAGGGCAGAAGCTATTCTATACTGACTGTGAGTGCGTGTATAAGCGCCTGAGTGTCTGTATGAGAAGCGTGGGGGCATGGGCCTTCCATGGGAGCATGGCAACAGAAGCTATGAATTACTTGCACGGAGACAGGTCAGCCCTTTGGCTTTGCAGCTGAGGAGGATGTTTACTTAAACTAGTAGGCAGGAATGCATTTTTGAGGAGCGGAACAGATAACTCGAAGGTTATAGTCAATCTTGGCAGGCAGCAGGCTGAGCTGAACGCGCTGGGCCGCGCTAGAAGTAAGGCAGAGTTCACGGGTACGGGGGCAGCCTGGGCAGCCTGGCCTGAGGCTCCCAGAGTCAGAAAGGAGAAAAGGCTCGATGGCAGATATTCTGGGCCTACTTTGCCAGAGCTGAAAAACATGTAGAGTACACTACAAAAAGACGTTGGCATAGTATACTTAGGAACGGGCTATCCAACCCATTCAGGGTGGGTCTGAAAGAGGACATGTTGATGTTGGACGCAAATGTATTTGCGTCTTCATAGCTGGTACAGGAGGGAGGTTACATGCACTTTAACTCGTACATGGAGACGGTGGGGTACACGCTAGGGAACACAACTTGACCAGAATTTATATTTCCTCACGGCGGAAGATTGGTCCAAAACTTTAGAGGAAATCAATGAGTAGATCTCGAAACACTCCCAAGAGGTTAATTAGAGGAAAATCAGAAAATTCAGGAGGTATACCCTCGATTATAAAGTAGGAGAGGTATACACATGGGCTGACGTCTATGCCCAAAGAAGAAGAAATTGTCCCTATACGGAACAAACTGACACCTCCTCATCTGGTAGTGACACATCAAGCAGACAACAAGTCGGCAGAGCCCACCCAACAGCAAGAGCTCAGGAAATGACATCTGGTGATCGCTCTTAACAACCACAACTCAAGCCTCTACAAGCGTGCCTTTTTTAGACCAAGGCCTTCAGGAAAAGGGAACCAGGAGGGAAAAAAGAAAAAGAGCATCCCAATACGAGGAGCACCACGTTACCGAAAAGAGACAAAAAGAAGACAACCCCGAAAGACAATTAGTTATCAACATCTCTGACTATACTTTGGCTCCAAATGAGATCAAATTATTGCAAAAAGGGACGTCATTTGTACCAACTACACAGACTGATTCACTCGAACTTGAAGTAAGCTTATTTAAGCTGATGAGGAAATTGAGATATTTTTTTGAGAATGTTCTCCCAGACAGGAGCACACAGGAACATGGCCAACTAAAGGGGTTAAAACCCACGAGTACATACCAGGCTCCTGCCAGCCATAAGACCTTAGACCTATTCAAAAGTTTAGTTAAACAGGATTTGTCTAAACTCAACATCAACAAGAAAACAATTAAAAACATCACACAAAAGGATATGAGCATACTAAGAAAATTGGCGAACAACAAACAAATCATTTGCGTGAAAGCTGACAAAGGGGGAGCATTAGTGATTATGAACACCACTATGTATGAAAGCAAAGTAAGAGATCACATTCAAGACTCTGCAACATATATGAGGCTCAATGAAAATCCATCATCGGATTTCATTAAAATCTTGAAAAGAATAACAGAAGGAGAGCATGACAAAGGAATAATCAAACCATTTTTTGATTAAACAACATCTACGGCGTCCCACACTAAACATGATTCCAAAGGTGCATAAAAATGTAATGGATCCACCTTTAAGACCAATAGTTTCCACGCGAGGGAGCCTTCACGAACTTGTTGGACAATTCCTGGAAAAGCACTTACAACCAGTGGTGAAAATATGAGAGCATACGTGAAAGACACAACCGACTTCCTATTAAAACTACAGTCAGTGGAAGTGGAACAAGGAGAAAGGTTAATATTATGCACGGCTGATGTGAAGTCGTTGTATACCTCTATCCCGCACCAGCAAGGTATAGAAGCAATGGAACAGGCTATAATGACAACTGATCTAGAGCAACCATTACAAGTGTTCTTGATGGAACTTATGATCTTTACCCTTTATCAGAGCTACTTCAAGTATAAGGACGACTGGTATCTTCAGTTAGTAGGTACGTCCATGGGCAATTGCGCTGCACCAGTGTACGTAAATTTGTTTATGCGGCAGTATGAGGAGGAAAACATCTTAACGAACCTTGAATGGAACAACAACACAAAATTAATGGTGAGATACATCGACGATATTTTCATAATATGGAATAACACACAAGAGAAACTGGAAGAAGCATTATTAAAGTTAACCGGGTCGATGAACGCATTCAACCAACATGGGAAATTTCAAAGAAGAGGGTCACATTTTTGGATGTGGAAGTTACTCTCGGCCAAATGGGATTGGAAACTGATATATTTCGCAAATCTACAGACAGGAATAACATACTGCACTACACAAGTTTCCACCAAATATCACTTAAACATCATCTTCCGATTTCACATATGATAAGAGTTAAAAGAATAACATCAGACCTCACGAAATTGGAACACAGGATTGAGGAAATGGGGGAGAGGTTCATCGATTGAGGGTACCCGCGAAATGTGATAACTTCAGCTAAAGCACGTACACATTCGATGAACAGAACTGACTTGTTGAAGAAAACCACCAAACCATAGAATACCTGGATGGTAGTGGTATCAAAATTCTCAACCATGAGCATCAATTTCAAACGAATTATCAAAAAACATTGACCTATTCTCAATTTAGAACCCGATTTCAATTCAATATTTGCACAGCCACCATTGGTTGCTCATACCAGGAGCAGAAACATAGGGGAAATACTTAAACAGAAAGAAAGAGGGATGCTGACAGCCAAAGGAATCAGACCATGCATGAACTGTAATAATTGCAACAACATTATAAAAGGCAACACCATAACACACCCGATAAAGGGATATAACATCAGGTTAAAGGTTTCTGCCACATGTGACACATCTAACAAGATATATCTTTTGAAATTCCCATGTGGGAAAGTGTATGTGGGTAAAACTGAACGGAAAAGACTCGCATTAACGAGCACAAATCAAACATCAGAACCCACAATATGAAATCCACGATTGCGTCACATTTTTGGGACGCACGCCATAATATTTCACAGTTGAAGTTTCTGATTCTTGAAACAATAGAGAAACTGGAGGGAAGAGATAACAACAAATTCCTACTGCGACGCAAAAACGTCTGGATTAGCAAATTGAACTCGAACAAACCAAATGGTCTCAATGACCGTATAGAACTGGCATGTTATTTATAGACAATTGTGTATAATTCAATTATACAATCACGCTGTCGGCTATCTTATGACTGGCGTTGGTGGGCATCTTTCATCACCAGCAAAAAGGTTTTATGCTTTTTTGCTTTAAATGTTTTTGTCTTAACTGCCATATACATAAACAAGCACCTATGAAATAATGTATATGCCTGTTTAACATACATCAACATGAACATGACCCTACTCCACACACTTTCAGGCTTTTTTTCTCACACCCAAAAAAATGTTTTCACATGAACAACGCGTTTTTTATTAATTTGTTATGAGTTCAGATTTTCAATGCCCCTCGTTTTCACACAGTATTCTGCTATGAATGTTCTTTTAATTTTGATAATTTATCCTGTGTCCCGCAGCTTTCTTTTGACTGCAACACAGCCTGTTTTACATTTCATGCAGAACACGCAGTCTCATATCACGTGACCGGGCTCTAACAGCCTATCACCATAAACTATAGCGTAAGACACGTAAGTGCCGCCAGCGCCTGTATGAACCTGCAAGATCCGGTCCCGTAACAAGATACTAGTAAGTTCAAAGTCTACTTCGTTTTACCGGTTGCTGCATGAACGTTAAAAGAGCAACGTTTAGCATGTGCCTATTTACTTTCTCAGATACGTGGAATTGTACTTAAAACATAAACTCTCAGCGTTTATTCACAGTGTTTTGTCACAGGGTTTTTTTCACTGTGCTTTTTACACTCAAGAACACTGGGGTCTTCATAAATGAATACACACACGGATATTGCATGTGAACACTGTGCACCACAGTACCATAATGTCGATACAGTTCTTGGCAATGACACAATGTAAATCATGTGATGTATAAATAGTTGTGTTATGGGTCTTTTTGATTTCCAGAAATGCTCCCTGAAGAAGGGCTTTCGGCCCGAAATGCATTAGAGCAATTAATCAACAATATATGTTTTGAATAGAATTATTGGAATGATTGTAATTCCAGGATTAACTTCAATTTGAATTTGAAAAATGAACCCTAAAAATTGGAAGCAATAAAAATAACAATTTGACGATTCATGCAAACAAGTTTTTGGAGTCCATTTTTTCCACTTGGAAGGAACCAAGGTGTGCCCAGGGGGATGCTGCTAATCGTCATTAGGAGCACGTTATTTTAAAGTCACTTGTATCCATGGGGCATTGCTGCGTACCCATATGTTGTGCAACATACAACATGCAATGATCATCTTGCACACGATACCTGTGATGTCCAGGCACCTGAAACGTGACTTCAACATGCCAAATGTGCGTTCCACAATGCCCCTGGTGTGTTTGTGGGCCAAATTGTACTGCCTCTGGGCCTGTGTGTTCGGGGCTCGGAGGGGTGTCATCATCCAAGTGCAGAGTGCATATCCTTGATCACCTGTGACAGTGCAGAGACATGAGCCAAGACTTCGTACTGCATGATGTGTTGGCAGGCTCACTGGTACATTGGTGTGTGATATGTGTGACTTAGTGATTCCTGTGTAACATGTACTACTTGTTGCAAACGAGCTGCATCAATGTGTATTACATAGCCTCACTGCTGCGCCTCCCTCCCCCAAGCCTATTCACTACTGTGTGCAGCGCTGTTGGATCACTTACACCCCTACGGCACACCATTGTCATTCCTGTCTGCGCATGTCCACAAACCTGACTATGACACAGTGATGTTGTGCGCTGAAGGTGGCCGGCCACATGTGTGTAGGCTTATGGTAAGGAAAGTGCAGACACAGATATAGAGTTCATGCCTGGCTGAACCCGCCATGCGGTTGCGGGTAGACCTTTGGCTGCGCTAATAGCAACAGACACAACAGTTGGCATGTGTGTTCCCTGACCCCGAGCAGGCTTGTGATCCCTCATTTACCCCTACGGTCGAGCCCACACTCCGGGGACATGCAACATACCAACATTGTCCATTGCGGGACGGGTGGCGCAGACACTACAACAGAGACACATGCATTAATGACTTCCTTGGCAAGGCCTAAACTTAACCACGCCCAGAGCCACGTGTTGATTAACCACACTCCTGTGCTGTACTGCCGTACGCCTGTCGACTCCGCTTACACTCCCAGGTGGGTACGACACAGCAACATGTGCCAGGTCTTCCCCACTGCCTGAGGTGACAAGGTTGCAGCAGCTGTACACATCACAATGTAATGCGGTATGGCCTGGGGCCCTCATGCATACGTAATGACCACACAAACACACTTAGATAGTTTGTGGAACTGGCTAGGGGCACATGCCCCCGGCCACTTTTATTGCCAGGGTCACATGTCCAGTGACGCCTGTGCTGGATGGGTGTTGGGTAGTGTAAGCCACCTCTCAGGGGTTGGTTGGTGCTGGCAACAACTACATATTGATCAGACAATCAGAAGTTCAAAGTTCAAACAGCAAGGGTCCATGACTTGAGCTGTACAGTGTTAGTGGCCTTGGATGCACTGCAGCCGGCACAGGCACACCGCCATGGGACGGTGACTTGAGCTGCACTGCGGTCGGGCCACAAGAGCTGAGTGGGTCCTCGTTGATGTCCAAGGAGAATGTCATGGAGTGTGACGGGGACAGTGGAAGGTGTCCTTCCAGGGCATGATTTAGAGGGCAGAAGCAAGCAGAAACAGGCGCATGGAGGAGTTGAATGCTACAGACTCCTTTTTACAAACATGTCAGTATCAGCTATTTGATGATGAGGACAACCCCAGGCCATAGACTCAGACACCACCAAAGTTCAACCAGAGGGTGTCCATGACTTTCGTGGCACAGAGTTAGTGGCACCAGAGCTGAAGGGGATGCAGTCTGCGATGAACCCTGTACAGTGATATAAACTCTGCCAAGAAGAGATAAAGACACAGTTCCAATTGTGCGACCTACTCGACCGCAGTGTGTGCTGGAGGCAGCAGTCAGCAGTGGCCCACAGCCATGTGTCATCGGCTTGCGAAGCACAGAGTTAGTGGCACCAGTGCAGTCGTTGGTAGTGTTCGATCACCTCCATAACGGGGATCCTTTTTTCCTCCGGACTGAATCGCGTCTTCCTCTCACTACTCTCCTTGGGTACTGTGACATGAACTCTGCCATTGTGTAATCAAGACTCAGTTCCAAATGTGTGACCTACTTGTCCGCTGTGTCTGCCGGTGGAGTACATCAATGAGAAAGGAGTACTGTGGGCCTTGCTCGAGGAGTCCGTCATGGTCTGAGGAGGCTGCCAAGATCGCAGACCACGAGTTTGGAGCACGTGGTGGGCTCTCCATGACACACGCTGGTGTCGGCAGGTGAGCAGTGCTGCCTGGATGTGCAGGGGCATGCAAGACTGGTTCGGGGACCAGCGACCCGGGCTGCAGCAGGCGCTTAGGATGGAAGGCACTGCCGCTCACGGTGTCGGCCTCGTGTGGGGTGAGAGGTGGCGCCCTGGCAGAGATGTTGGCCATTCCGGAAGACAACCACGCCCAGAGCTACGTGCTTCTTATTCACACCCCTATGCAAGCCTAGCGTACGACGGGCCATCCCACTCTGCACACGCTTGCAGGGGGGACGTGACAAGCTACATTTCCGTGATCTTCCCCACTGGCTGGGGAGACATGGCTGTGTCCATTACACTACCACCACCACCAGCGTATGTCGACATTGATATGTCTGTGGTCTGCATACTGCAGTCTGTCCAGCACATCACCACCACACTTGTCATTGTGTACATTCTCAATAATGTGTCACTTGTCTCCTTTGCACATGCCTGGTTCCCACCTCTTCCCACATTCTGCTAATGTGTGGCTGAGGTGCCATGCCGTTGATGGCGTGGGTGCATGGCTAGCCCAGGTTACCATAGTAAGTTGTTCCGTGATGTCTGGTGGGTGGGCATGTTGTTTGGCATGTTGTATGTGAGTTAGTGATGTGTGCATTCCCAGAGTTGTGAGTTGGATAATTGTGGATTTGAGGTGTGTGGTGTGTTCATTTGGTACTTACCAACGAGCAGTGGATTTCCGTAGGTGCCAGCCTGGAAGAGCTGTTTGATGTTGGACTGTCTAAAGATTTAGGAGTCATGCACACTGCCTGGGTAGTTGACAATGACATTGGTGAAGAGTCCTCGGTGGTCCACTATTGCCTGCACATTGAAGGAATGTGTGTGTTTTCTGTTGCGGTAATTGTGTGCAGTGTCGGCAGGGGGCACAAGTAGGACATGTGTGCAGTCAATTGCCCCCAACACATGCGGGAAGCCAGCTATGGCGTAGAAGCCTTGCTTGGTCTCCAGCTGGTCCTGCGCAGTGTGGGGGAAGTATAGATACTGGGGTACCAAGCTGATGGTGGCATCCAGAACAGGTGTGAGGCACTTTGAAAGGGCTGGCTGTGAGACTCCTTTAACTCTGGCGGTTGTTGGTTGGAAGGTACTAGAGGCCAACAGGTGCAGCACAGCCAGCAGCTTTGTCTGAGGTGGGATGTTGGTTGTCCACTATGTTGGTACGGTCAGCCTGTGGGCAATGATGGTCAGGATGCAGAGGATGGTAGTCCTTTTGAGACTGTAGTGGGCAATGACATTCTCTGGTGTTAAGTCTGTGAGGCTGGTGCATTTCCTGAAGGTCCGCTGTCTTTGTCTGCACTGCCTCTGTGGTGGTCTGGGTGGGGGGGCAGGGACGGTTCTTGGGGTGGGGTGGCGGTGTGTGTTGTGGCCCTGTTGGGACACCGAGCTGCATGATCAGTAGCTCCATGGCATCTGTTGATCTTCAGGTGTGGCACTGGGCTGGGCTCCCTTTTATGGGGAAGGTTGTCGTCATACTTTACACCAGGTCAGAGCAGGTGTTAATTTCCTGCTGCTAACGCGCCTTACCCCTGTTTTGCGATCTTATCGCCGATCTGGCTGGTTGTTGAGAATGTTGCGGAGTGGTGTTGTCAAGGCTTTTTGCACGGGAACTCCTGCTCTGTATCTCATTACCGTTAGTTGTCTGGGTCATATGTGGTGATGTTTTTTGCGGCTGTTATAGCAAGAAAACTGGTGATATGGGCTGTTAGCAACAGCATGTGAATGGGGCGATACATTTATTGCAGCTTTGGCTGCGATAAAGTGCAGATAACTTGCTGACAAATCCTTGAGAATATGCCCCTATATCTTTGAAAATATGGTGCTACTCTACTCTTTCCTTTTCATGCAATACAGCACAACAAGTTCACTTAGTGCATAATGTTGTGCAAAATGTTGATAAAAATATCCCTTAAAGATTTGGCACAGGTGTCCAGAATTAAATTTTGTCTTGGTCCTTATACAATGCCCTGCTCCCTTTTTGGTGGGGTTGTGCTACTGTAATAACATATACATATATAGTTCAGTTTGGGTTTCGACCGGCACACGGGACAGAGTCGGCTTTGGTGACTGTTCTCGATGACCTTCGGACGCGTGCCGACCAGGGTCAAGCAGCCTTTCTAGTGCTGCTTGACATGTCGGCCGCGTTCGACACGGTCAACCATGCAATCTTGATCAGGAGATTGAGAGAGGCTGGGGTGTCGGGCTTGGCCCTTGAATGGCTGATGTCATATCTCGATCAAAGGCACCAGGTAGTTGCTCTGCCACCCTTTCAATCGAACATCAAGAGGGTTGGGCAAGGAGGGCCCCAGGGCTCAGCCATTAGCCCTATCCTCTTCAATATGTACCTGCGTCCCCTGATCAGGTTGATCAGGTCGTTCGGTATAACAGTCACCAATTACGCCGATGACACCCAACTTATCTTCTTGTTTGAGGGTAAGGGAGGGGTGTCACAGGAGGTTTTCCATCGGTGCATGTGTACTACGGCAGAATGGTTGGGTAATAACTCCCTCCAATTTAACAGCTCAAAAACTGAGGTACTACACTGCTCCATGGACCGGATTCCCAGACCTCTACCACAGGGTTTCTGGCCCCCGACTTCCAAGGCACTAGTTTGCCTGCTGACACGGTTCGGAACCTGGGGGTTATGTTCAGCTCTGACCTACAGCTGGACATAACGGTAAATAAAACGGTGGCTACATGTATGGCGCTACTTGGCTCTCTGAGAAAGATCTTACCCTTGCTCCCGACACAGGCAAGACCAGAGGTAGTGCGGAGAATAATATTAAGTCGTCTCGACTATTGCAACGCATTACTGCTGGGGGCCCCGACTACTGTATTAGGAAAACTCCAACGCATACAGAATTTCGCTGCCAAACTGGCACTGTCGCGACGGCGCTCGGATTCTTCTACCAAGGCACTTAGAGACCTCCATTGGCTCCCTATTTCTCAACGGGTGAACTTCAAGGCTCTATGTCTGGTCTTTAGAGCGTTACACAATCAAGGCCCGGCCCCTTTGCAAGAACTTTTCTCATGGTATCTCCCATCAAGAACACTCCGGTCAGCTTCGACTCACTTAGTGGTAGTACCTAAGTTCATAAGATCCCGGATGGGAGGACGGTCCTTCAGGATCACCGCAGCACGGCTGTGGAATTCTTTGCCGCTAGGTTTAAGGGGCCTGGAAGATTTAGCCAGCTTTAAAAAAGCGTTAAAGACTTATTTGTTCCCCAAGCAATGTAACAGAGTGGTAGCTGGTAAAATCATGTTCTGTGTCATCATAGTCTAAGCGCCAGGATGCCCGTTGGGTGACAGTGATAGCACTATACAAGAACGCCTATACATACATATACAGGCAGAAAATCACTGGTTATCAAGAAAAGGACATTTTTCAAAGAATGAGGGAGAAATTCATCCAAGGTTCCAGCCTTGAGAATTTGGCTGGCAGCTTACAGTTTGGCACTACTTGATTCTGGGATTAGAGCATATTGGTCATGTTATGTAGGCATTTCTACTTGTGCTCTTCATTTTCACGTAACTGTAAATGTTGAAATAAAAACTTTATAGAAACAATGATTACAACGAAATTAAATACCTCCATTCATAGACTATGCCATCCTACCAGCTGTCCCACAATCAGCTGCTGAAGTGCTTTTACCTCAGGGCCTGCAGCCCTGCACAGGCTTCATGAATGATAGCTACTCCTCTGACTGGCCTGTCTTTAATGCTGGTGCCAGATGGTGTGAGAATATTTGCTTTGCTCCCCCCCCACAAGACCTCCTTTTCCAATTAGTACCAACCTCCAATGGTGCCCCTTGTCTCTACATAGACCCGCTCTCATGTGTAGTTAATTTGTTTTACACTGCTACTCCTTCCAAGTATGTACCGTATAGTAGGGTGTTGGAGTACATTATATGACACACATATTATACAGGCACAGTGGTTTGTATAAGTGTGTAAGCCAATGTATAGGAAATGTTACTTGATACCAGGGCCACTTTATTTATTCAATTGTTCGACTGCTGTGATTTTTGCGTAATTATTGTTTTGCTGCATTTGCCACATATTCTGCAGATTTTATCACAAATGATTTAAAAGTTACTAAAAACATAGCAACATGTTTCTGTGCAGTGGAAGGCACTTTGCAAAGAGTGACTGGTCACTTATCTGTTGTTCATTGCTATATTTGGGTGTTAAACTAGTACTCATGAGGTGCAACCTATGTCCAAATGGTTTTAACACGTTTAAAAATGACAAAATAATTAGGTATTACTATTACAAAATGTGCCCTTATAACGCAACATAATTTGAATTGTCTTGCTGCATAATTTACTCAACCCTGCCATGCCACATAATTTGTCCCTCCCAGAATGCATAATTCAAGTGTCCCTGCTCAAGACTATGAGGACTACAATGTGTAGTAGTCAAATTCCATCCATTCTGCTGGTAGTATATGTTAAAACTGCTTAGTCTGTATACATATACACTCGGGTAATAAATATAACATAGTGGTTGGGATTGTGTTTACTAATAAGTAAGTATTATTATTATCCAAAGGGACCCTATTTGTCAGCCTTAGAATAATGAATGATTAAAGAAATATAATAAGGCTGTAAACCCGTGCCTTGTAGTTTCTATGCTGCTATTCGATTTTGGCTCATAGCTCACATTGCTATATTAGGATTGTATCTTATGAACTGCAATAAACAATAGAATCCCTGTGACAAAAACAGTAAACCACTGAGATCCCTACAAACAAAACTATTCTTTTATCTGCATGTTACTCATTGTGCTTCTCTGCCAAGCTCTCTGTCTGCACAACTATATGATGAGTCATAACTCAGATGGACAACACTCAGATCTCGCAGATATATTAATCGCCAGAGATAAACTGACGTTTTTAGCCTATATATTGCTGGCGCACAAGGGATCTCAAGTCTGTGCCTTTAGCCCTGTAAAAGGTGTCAAAATAAACCATTGCCCCTCACCTCAACAGAACAGGGCCCCTGATCAGGTGACACCAGCCCCTGAACAAAAGCAGAATGCTATGCTCTAGACTGGGACAGGAGGAGACTCAGCACATGCTGTAATTAAACAGAGATGCCCATTATCAATCTGTATGTGATAATTGTCCAGCAGTCAGAATGATAATGTGCCGATAGCAGCATGTTCCAGGTCGGGGACGTGCTGATGTAAGCCCTTTAGTTCTCAGCAGGAGTGCGACCTGGCCCCTGTAATGAGAGTAACATAACTCTGAGGCTGCTAGAAGGGGGCAGCACAGCTGGCTCGAATATCCAGAATTAGGGACAAAAGGCGTCCGTGAAAGGGATAGTCACAGACAATGCACAGGAAGTCCAAATAACGGGTGGCCCATTAAATTTATGGATGGTTGGTCACCCTAAGTTCTTGCCAAGGGTCCTTAAGGCCTATGGGGCAAGACTGGCAAAGACAGAATGAGAAAACCTCATGACACGACACCTCTCAATGTGTTGTGGCTGTCTTTGGCATTTTTGCTGTTGGTCAAGTTCGCACCCAGCCTCCATTTCCAGGCACCTATTAATTTCCTTCTTCCCGTTTACCACCCTTTTGTCTCTCTGTAGTCTCAGAATCTGGAGATGCTTATATTGAAGCCCTCAACAGGCTTCAGTATCTCTTGTTAGCTGTGCCACCTGTCTTCCACATCAGAAGGTGGCTCCCCAGGGCTCCAGGTCAGCATCCATGTCCTGCATACTGGATCTTCATCACTGTTGCTACTGTGGAAACCAGTGCGTTATCATCTCTGCATGTCACTAACTTAATATATTTTGCCTTTTGCATCATAGCCCTTTTGTATACATATCTGCCATTATCAGGAGTGAAAGAGCCATTGTCCTGTGCTCAAAAAGATGAAAGGCATAGCTGTGCTTTGTCTTTCACTGACCACATCCTTTTGTACCATTTCCTGCCTCTTCTGCT
This sequence comes from Lissotriton vulgaris, assembly GCF_964263255.1. Taxonomy (NCBI): domain Eukaryota; kingdom Metazoa; phylum Chordata; class Amphibia; order Caudata; family Salamandridae; genus Lissotriton; species Lissotriton vulgaris. The sequence goes on along the minus strand of NC_141689.1, from coordinate 274,531,614 downwards.
TTAACAAAGTTGCTACACTACATTGCATGACAGAGAGAGCAGGAGCACTCTCCCTAGCACTGGTGTGCAATCAGACGGTCTAGCGCCCCCCCACACACACACCTTTGCACCAAAGTGCAAGGGTGTTTGCATGAGTTTAGCACAGGTTTTGTACAGAAATGTACCCTTCCAGTATAAAATACTATACCTAGAAACATTTTAAAACGTTTCCTTCGAATGTGTACTGTACAGTACAACACACATTCAAAGCTGGAAATGTTAGGAGATATAATGCTTGTCTGCTTGTAATGCCTGCTTCAAAGTGGTGTTATATTTAGTGCAAATCATTGTGTACTATTGTCAGTAGATAGGAGTTTGCATCAAAAACCATGGGTACCAATGTATCACCCATGGAGCTCCCCCTGATGCAGAGTAAGACAAAGTAGCGCTTTGTTCTGCTTGTGTTACTTATAGGTGACTTCCCAGTTCAAAACAAGTTTTGCTCTAAAAGGTACATAAAAAAAACTTCTACACTGGTTTGAGTAATTTTATGATGCATAGTCAAGGCACAATGTTTGTAAATCTGAGCCTACATCTTCTGAATATGTCCGACAAGGGTAAAACTGGTCTAGGGTTGCTAATGTTCCCATCTAGAGGAGATCTGGCCTGTGCCTATTAAGGCCAAGCTAAGCGTGATTTATATATAATATAAATATAATATTATTTCACATTTGTGAAGCGTCAACTTATCACCCCTGAGGGTCTGCAGGCGCTGGGGATCCGTTGGGGAGATTAAGTGAGCTATTGCCCAGAGTCCCATGATGCTGAGCTGCCACCAGCACTTGGGATCAAACCGTGAACCCCCCGCTCTGGAGTCAGCTGCTCTGGCCCCTATGCCGCACCTCTCCCTGGCTGGTTCCTCTCTAGCAGGGCAAAGTGGGAAAAACACAATGGGCTGGAATGCGTCTGTGAGGAACTGCCCATAGCTGAGACTTTCAAAGCATTAAACTCATTGTCTTCCTGTTTCAGTGCCTCCGTAATTGTGATGGGTACGCCCATGACACAGGAGTCGGGCGGTACTTCAGCAATGAGGCCTAACACGGACCGAACTTGTCTGGGGATGACCATCTTGCCTATAGGAGACCTGACATCTAGAGTGGACTGTTAATTTTAGGAAATGCTCAAGTCTCACAAACAGAAGACTTATCCTTGTCTGGGATGGGATATTAGGAAAAAGCAATGCACTGGAATGCAGCCACAGGTGGTTGCTGGTGGCTGAGACCATTGCCTGGTTTCTAACACAACATTGTGCTCAGGTGTTGAGAGTGAACATGAAGATGTATTTTATGAGTAGTTTGTAAAATGGTGCAGGAAGAGGTTGTGTGTACTGGCTAAGAATATTATCTGTATGACATATTCAATATGCATGTAATGTCTTAAGTGGAAACATACATGACCTTGAGATTTGTGTGGTATTTGTTAAGTGAAGATCAGTTGCAGAGTAGTTATGAGTATGATATGTTCTTTGTGAAAGGACAGAATGTGGAAGGAAGAGGAGCACTCCTGTATTTAGTGTTTTTTTAAACAAAATTGCTTCTTTATTTTAGTTTTTATAAAACTTGATTAGATGGGTGCCTGACTGCTGAATGTGTTGATAGCACGTGCATGTAGTAAACTAAGAATCTAACAGGATCAATACCCTGAGTGCAGTGAGCACTGTTCACTTAGAACTAACCGTTCTGTAATATCTTTTACGCAGCATTTTACGAAGAAAGGATTGCTCTGGCAGGAAATAAACAAAAAGAGATCTTTGCCATTCTGAAGGAACTGAGTCATAAAGGGGAAAAAATGCCCACAATCGCTCTTCCAAACTGCGATAGATTCCAGGATTTCTTACTCCAGAAAGTTATGGACATTGTTTTGGAAATCACCACAACCCCCATTGACTTCAGCTCTCTGGATCAGAGTAGCCCCCCCCCTGCCCTAGCAGCCAGTTGTCTTCTTTCACTAGTTTTGACTGCCACCCTGGCTGCATTAACAAAACAGATCAAATCGGGCTCTCGAATGGACCCTTGTCCTCCGAGGCTTTTCCAAATGGCTCTGCCTGGATTGGAAAGGCAGGCTCTGGGATTACTCATTGAGTCTTTAGACCTGGGCTATCTACCAACTAACCTGAAGGAAGCAAGAGCCACCCCCTATTGAAGAAAACAGGGGCGGTTACGGCAGCCTTAAAAAACTACAGGCCCATCTCACAGCTCCCCTTTCTAGCAAAAATCTTGGAACAACACATCCTGAAAACACTTGCAAAATACTTAGATGACCACCAATTGCTCCACACTAGACAGGCGGGCTTCAGAGCACACCGTGGTACAGAGTTGGTGATGGTGTCCGTCCTGGACGAGCTCAGAGTCAGGGCCGATGACAAACAGCCGAGTGCTCTGATTTTATGAGATCTGTCAGCAGCATTCGACACGGTGAGCCATAACATGCTGCTGAACTGTTTATTGAATCTGGGCATAAAGAGGCAAGCACTTCAATGGCTAACATCCTTCCTGACAGATCGCACTCAGAGAGTTCAAATGGGTGAGCAGCTGTCGACCTTGGGCTCCCTGACCTGTGGAGTCCCCCAGGGTTCTGCAATGTCTCCACTCCTCTTTAATATCTATTTGCAGCCCTTTGTGGATGCTCTAATGTCATCTAATGTCGCTGAAAGGCGACTCCTGTAGGTGTGATGCTGCATGGGACGTGACTAACAGTGCGTCCCGGATCTGCCAGGTATGCAATTTCCGTTTTCGGCCCAGCCTTACCCTCCCGCCTCTCTATCCCACTGATACCTCACTGGTGAAGGCCGGTTTGATCAATGCTAGGTCATTGGTCAAACATGCAGCAGATATCTTTGAGCTGCTGAGTGACAATAAGTTGGATTTATTATTTATTACGGAAACCTGGCTCAATGACACATGTGCCCCTTCTGTGGAACTTGCTATTCCTCGTGGATTTAAAATCTTCAGGTCTGACCGCCTTCTGGGTAGAGGTGGCGGAACCGCGGTTGTTTTCAGAGAACAGTGGATCTTCTCCTCTGACCCCCAAGAACAACTGGCTGAGGCGGAGTTGCTACACTTCTCTCTGATATTCAATGCCCACTCATCCATTGGTGGCACGCTGGTTTACCGTCCTCCTGGCTATATCGGCAATTTCATACAGGTCCTGGAAGAAGTTATAGTTCCTAGGATTTTACGTCATTCCCGGTACCTCCTTCTGGGGGATTTTAATATCCATGTTGACAGCCCGGACTTACCAGAGGCGGCTCGCCTTGCAGAAGTTCTCTCCATGGCCCAACTAAAACAATGGGTGGTTGCTCCAACCCACCTGGGCGGCCATATTTTGGATCTGGTATGCACAAACTTTGACATCAACATGGCCCATCCTGAGCCAGTACCTTGGTCTGACCATGAGCTTATCAGATTCGCTTGGCCTCTTCTGCTCTCTACTGCGATCCAGCCCCAAATTGCCCACACACCGAAGATCAATTTAAATACTCTTTCAGCTGGTCTTGTTGCTTCTCGCCCACTGCTTCCGCCTGACATTGATGCTGCAGCCAGCGCATTTAACCTATGGGTGGAGCGTGCGACTGTCGCAACAATTAAGAGCAGCCGGGTCTGTAGACTTCGTTCTACCCCTTCTAAACCTTGGTTTTGTCCTGCTCTCCGAGACCTCAAATCAGGCTGTAAAAAGCTGGAAAGGTTATGGAGACTAGCTTACCTGCCTGAGGCGAAAAAGGATCTGCGGACTGCACAGAAAAAGTATTACGCAGCCATCAGATCTGCCAAAAGTAGCTACTACGCTGGGCGCATCAGTAAAGCTAACAACAATAGCAAGGAAATATTTGCGATTGTCAATAGCTTTGTATCCCCCTGTGCATCAAAACCTTTGCTGTCCGCATCAGAAGAATGGTGCGAAGAATTATCTGAGTTCTTCGTTGAAAAAATTGCCAAAATTCAGGTGGACTTGCAAAATGTTTGTAATGGCCCTTCTTCTCCTTTAACAACTTCGCTTCCTTTAATGCCCAGTCGCACCGCCCAATTGGCCAATTTTACCCCCCAACTAGATTCGGATATCACTGCCATTGTTGCTGCCTTAAAATCCGGATCTCCCTCTGACCCATGCCCGGCCAGAGTACTTGCGGGTGTAGCGGAATCGGTGGGAAATGAGGTAACCCAAATTATTAACCTTTCGCTCCACTCAGCTACCGTCCCTGGCTGTTGGAAACAAGCAAAACTGCTCCCACTATTAAAAAAAAATGGACTTGATCCGGCCACCCCGTCCAATTTTCGACCAATATCTTTGCTGCCAGCGCTTGCAAAAGTATGCGAAAAGATTGTTTTTGGGCAACTAGAGAAATTCGTGGAATCCACGGAGGCCCTACACCCAGCTCAGTCTGGCTTTAGGGCCGCCTACAGTACAGAGACGGCTTTAGTCGAAATATCGGAGGCTATTCGGGAGTGTCTTGACGGGGGTGGCAGAGCGGCTCTGATTTTATTGGACCTCTCTGCTGCCCTCGATACGGTGCCTCACTCCCTTCTACTCTCCAGACTAGCCGATATAGGTATTACTGGCTCTGCATTTGACTGGCTGACCTCATTTTTAAATAACCGCACGCAACAAGTTTGGTTGCCCCCCTTTGCTTCCACTCCTAAATTGCTTTCTACTGGTGTTCCTCAGGGGTCTATGTTAAGCCCTTTGCTTTTCAATATTTATCTTACCCCTCTGATCTACCTGGCTGAACAGTTAGGGGCAAAAATTATGGCGTACGCCGACGATACGCAACTGTTGTTTACTTGGCCCAAAGATAATTTAGATACGTCGGCGGCCCAATTATGCCTATCTTCTGTCTTCCAATGGTTAGCTAATGCCCAGTTAAAATGTAATGAAAGCAAATCCGAGATCCTGCTATATGGCTCTTTCCCTGAGGATTTTAGTGACTGTCTTTGGCCTACCGACCTACCCCCTCCAAAAGCTGCTTCGGGCCCAGTGAAGAATTTGGGGGTTTGGTTCGGTAAGAACCTTAAGTTTGAAGACCATATAAATAAAGTCACTGGAGTCTGTTTTTTCACTTTAAAAACTGTGCGCAGGTTTTTCCCTCTATTACCGAAAGAAGCTAAAGAGACTGTCATCCGGGCATTAGTACTCTCTCGGTTAGACTACGCTAATGGACTGTTTTCTGGCCTACCGGCTTACCTGATTCACCGCCTTCAGGTTATTCAGAACGCCGCCGCCAGACTCCTGTTCAATGTCCCAAGGCGTTCCAGTGCTCGACCTCTTCTCCGTGCTTTGCACTGGCTCCCTGTTGCCCACAGGATTCTGTTTAAAATCCTAGTGCTGGCGTATCGAGCCATCCATCACACTGGGCCTGTCTACCTGAGAAATAGGTTCTCCCTGTATATTCCCAATCGCCCTTTGCGCTCGGCCAATCTGTGCCAAATGGCTGTCCCCAAATTTAAATATTGCAGACTTGGCGGTCAATCGATCTCAGTGAGAGCAGCGAAATCCTGGAATACTTTACCTCTTCATCTAAAAACTGCACCGACTCTTTGTTCCTTTAAGAAGAGTCTTAAAACCCATCTTTTTAATATTATAACCTAAACCTCCCCATTCCCTGTATTCCTAGCTATTTACGCTCACCTAGTCTGCTCTGCCTTCAACGCGCCAGGATACTATTTTTTTAGTAATAGAGCGCGATATAAAAGCCTTTAATAATAATAATAATAATAATCTAGCACACAGAGACTGCCAGGTCTTTAACTATGCCGACGACACCAAACTTCTGGTCCGGCTTGACAACACCGGCCAGGCTCAGGATTCAGTAAAAAATCTGAATAGGTTTACTATTAACTGGATGGCAGCCAATTCCTTGAAAGTTAACCCGGATAAAACCGAGGTGCTTATTATTCCAACTCATAATAGCCCTTGGTGTGACCTTTTTTGGCCCCCAGAATTAGGTGTGGTCCCAGTCCCAGTGCCAGTAGTAAAAAGCCTGGGACTGAAAATTGACTCGGATTTGTCCATGTCCTGCCAGGTTTCTTCGGTTGTGGGAATCTGCACGGGCTTACTTAGGCAACTGCGGAGACTTGTTCCTCTCCTCTCTACTTCTGCATTACAATCAATTGTCTCCGCCTCTGTCATCTCTCGGCTGGATTATGGGAACGCCCTTTATTTGGGCATTTCCCAGAAGCTCCTCAGGAGATTGCATGTTGTACAAAATGATGCGCCAAGGCTCATTTTTAGACTCCCTAGGAGAACATGAGCCACTCCATTATTACATAAATTGCACTGGCTGCCCATTGAACAGCGTGTGCAATTTAAGAGTCTTTGTATAGCCCACAAGGCTATCTATGGGGATGCACCGAAATATATAAAAGATCGAGTGCAGCAGTAGGTTCCCGGCCGGGCTCTACGTTCTTCTGAGGCCCGGAGGCTAGCCTCTTCTAGGTACAATCTTAAAACCAAAGGGGGCAGAGCGTTCTCGGTCCTCCTTCCACGGATCTGAAATGATCTACCAGAGAACCTGCAACAGGAATGAGTTCTGCTTACCTTTAGGAAGCTCTTAAAGACCTACCTTTTTAGAGAGGCACTGACATCGGTTTAAGCTTCGCCTCCGCTGCCTCTAAACTTTCTTACCCTAGCGACCTGTTCTCTTCTCTAGAAGCGCTTGGAGACCAGTGGGTGATTTGCGCTATATAAAAATAATATAACATAACATTATATAACTTATTTTACACAGTTCACTGAAATTAAATCCAAAAACAATAAATGTAATTTAAAACAACACCATTATGTTGTGTCATGTTCCAATTCTTATCGATCAACAAATCATATAAAACACATCATTCGGTGTGCTGTACTTAGTGATTAACAGCAAAATAACATGCACATTACAATTGTGGTTTACAAACCAAACCAAAATATATTTTTGGGGATTTAATTTAAGCAAACTGTGTAAAAGATAGTACAAAGCGATTAGTTCTAAGTGAACAGGGCTCACTGCGCTCAGGGTTTTAATCCTGTTAGATTATTTGTGAAAGGACTCCATTGCTTTCCACCATCTATGTTATTTGTTAAGTGAAGAGGTGTAGCACACTTGTAATAATTCTGATTTGTTATTTGTGGAAAGACACATTGCCCTTTATATACTTATGAAATTTGCTTGGTGAAGGCAATAGTACACATTGTATGAATGTTTTATATGATTGTTGGAGAGAGATCATCTATTTGCTATTAGTGTAAAATGTGTTTGGAGATATGAGGGTAGAACCCTTGCTATGAGAACATAGAAACAGGTTTCAACATTCCAGGGAGGAGATTGGGCTTTGGAGGAGACAGGTCTTTGTGCCCACCACTGTCAAGCAGCCATTTGTATTTGTATTTGTATTTAATTTATTTATAAAGCGCTAACAATCATCCTAGGTAGGTTATCACGGCGCTGAGGTTTGGTGCTGAGGGGTACGGTAACCGCATTGATTACTGATTATTCTGGTTTAGGGAAGAGTAGTGTCTTTAATTGTTTCCTAAATGATAAGAGACATTCTGTCAGTCTGAGATTGGGAGGTAGTTCATTCCACTTGGTTGCAGCTAGATGAGAGAAAGCCCGCTCTCCCATCCTGACAGTCTTCACGTGGGTAGTGTTTGCTCTTCCTGAAGTTCTGGATCGAAGGTTCCTCGATGGTCTATGGAATTTGACTTTATTGTGTAGAATGGTAGGGCCTGTATTGTAAAGTACCTTGTGTGTGATACACAGTAATTTGAAGTTGGCTCTTTGTCGCATTGGGAGCCAATGTAGTTCTCGCATGCAACTTTTGGCCGAATCATATCTCTTCTTATTGCATACAGCCTTTGCCGCGGCATTTTGCACTATCTGCAGTTTAGAGAAAAGATAGTCTGCCATTCCAACAAACAGAGAGTTGCCGTAGTCCAGTCTGCTCATCAGCAGCGACTGGACCAGGGTCTTCCTACACTCAGTCGGAATCCAGGGGAAGACTCGTCTGAGCATTTTCAATAATGCAAAGCCTCTGCCACAGACAGTGGAGACATGTGATTTCATGGACAGAGCACTGTCCAATACCACACCCAAGTTTTTCGCTTTTATGGTAGGATTTGGGGGCAAGCCCAGGTTACTTGGCCACCAGCTGTTGTCCCAGAGCTGGGGATTTTTGCCAAACAGGAGGATTTCTGACTTGTCTGCATTTAATCTCAGACAGTGCTCTTGCATCCAATTGGCCAGCTCAGTCAGGCATTTTAGTAGTCGAGTTTTAGGATCATCTTTCTCATCAATGGTGACCATCAGCTGGGTGTCGTCAGCATAAGAACACATTTCAACACCCCACTTTCTTCCAATGGCTGCCAATGAGGAAACAAATACATTAAACAGGGTTGGGCTTAATGAAGCCCCCTGAGGAACCCCATATTCAATGTTTCGCTGGGGAGAGATGAAATCACCCAGACACACTGATTGTGTTCGATCCGCCAAAAAGGATTGTAGCCATCCCAATGCCTTGTCTCGAATACCTTTCCCTTCCAGGGCTTTCAGTAGTTGGTCGTGTGGTACGGTATCAAAAGCCGCCGATAAATCCAAGAGTATCAGGACGACTGTCTTACCCTGATCCACCTGGGCCCTGATATTATCCGTCACCTCCAAAAGTGTTGTTTCAGTACTGTTGTTCGCCCTGAAACCTGTCTGAGAGACATCCAACAGTTCATTGGCTTCCAAATAAGTGGATAGCCGTCTATTGACCAGTTTCTCCAGCACTTTTGAGAGGTAAGGTAACTGGGATATTGGTCGATAGTTGGCAGGGTTGTTTACATCTAATCCTGCTTTTTTTACTAGTGGGGTGACTAGGGCCTGCTTCCAAGATCTTGGAAATTTAGCAGAGCATAAGGAAAGATTGAGTGCTTTCGTTACGGCAGGGCAAATTACAGGGGTTAACTGAGAAAAAATGTAAGTATATGTAGTATAGGGCCACGAAGAGGGGTGGGACTTAAAGCCATCATGACCTGAGAAGCCTCTCCTATTCATGAAAAAAATACACAGATAAAGCCTTATGTAGCCATCACCTATGTCCTGAAAAGGATTAAATACCCGCAAGGAATTATATGAAGGTGCCATGGCTCCTAAACAACCTGAAAATGTACTTTATGCATGGGTATCAAGCTCACCTTCTGGTTGCTGTGTGATATAGGCTCTTCACTGGGTGACTGTGCGATTAGTGCCATATGGTGACACTGTGTGAGTTGGTCGGTCTGTTGCTGCTTGGTGAAGGGGGCAATTCGCTAATTGACATTTGTTGGGTAAAGAGGGTGAGTTCACTTGTAAGAAATGTGATATGTGTTCAGTGGTGCGCTGTAGTTCACTTGTTATGTGTCTGAGCGAGATATTTACTTGGATTAGTGTACAGAATCACCCCTTTTTTTTGTTGTGGCACTACCTGTTGAACTATTTAACTTACATTTTAAAACTGAGTGTAAAATACACATAAGGCATGAATGTAGGTGTGGGCCAAAATGCAAGTACTCTGTCATAATTTGAGTAATTTTAAGAATTTCACACATGAAATTCCCAAAATTATGCCATTACACAATTTCATAAAATTACGCCACATTCACAGCAACATTATAGGATGGGGGCATAGGGACAAAGGGAACGACCAGTACACGAGTAGCTGTCATTTGCTGTACTTTTGTTTTTCACTCTAAAAATAGTGATAAATGCTGGATTTGCATTTTGCATAAGTATGCTTAATTTCGTGTTATTTTCCTGAAATTCTACATAATAATGTAAAAGCATATCACTTCACTTTCTCACACCCCTACAAAAGGGTAAGTGTCATATGTGGGCTGAAGTGTGTCTTTACACCACCCACAAAAAAAGTATATGCCTTCCAGCAACACCACTGTCGACTAGTTAGACTACTGTTTAAATGCATTGCAGTGATATCTGGAAAGTCTTTTTTTCAACTGTAGAAGGGCAGAGACAAGTTACTGAGGTTTTCCCCAGAGTTTGCAGCCTAAGCAGGGCAAAAAAAAAAACAAGTTCACCCAGCTTGGAGCTCTTTGCTGTGCTGAAAATGCCTTAGCAGGACATTGCGGTTAAGGTATCAGTCTTGTGGATCTCTGTTCGGCTATAGCTTTCAGCTTAACCCTGCTGGAGGATTTTGACTCCAAAAAAGTGATTAAAGCAAATGGTATACCCTTGGACCTTGGCAAAGTGGCAAATCTATCAAATTCATGGAATAACCATGGTGGCTAAGAAATCCAAGGTTTGGTGCCAAAACCAACTGCTTCAACGGGTGCTCAACAACAATGAATCAGTTTTTAAGGGGAACCACAGCCTTGGCCCTTACCCCCTGGAAGATTTTTACTTCTATTTCATAGAATTACTCAGAAGGCAAAATATTTGTCTAGAATGATCTGTTTGTGCCTCCAATTGCTATACTGGAGTACTGTATACTGGTATGCCATATAGCAAAGTAGCTGAGAGTGCAGTTGCATACAGTGAAGTGGCGTAGAGGGAATTTGAATACAATAGAGTGGCGTTTATTGGAGTGGCATATAGTGTACTGCTGTACAGCGCACAGGTATGCAGTGGGATAGCAGAAACTAGAGTGTAGTTAAGTAGATTGACATCCTGAAAATATTTTACAATGTATTTGCATATACTGTAGTGGAGTAGGGTGTAGTGCTATACCTTAGAGTGCTGTATAGTTTCGAAGTTTCGAGGCTTATACTGGAATATTTTGTAATGAAATAGCATATAATGGAGTGGCGTACAGTGGTGCATGGTACAGTGGATTGACAAACTAAAAAAGTAAATGATTGGGGAATACGGGAGTGCTATAGAGAGGAATGGGGTAACGTTTAGAGTTGTACGGGGGCTTACGTACAGTGAAGTGTGGTACAGTGTAGTGTTGCAAAGTCGAATCGCGTACAATTGTACAGCGTATATTGGAGTGCTGCTTAGTGCAGTGGTATTGAGTGGTATACTGCAGACTATTGTTGGGTACAGAGTAATACAGCGCAGTGCCGTAGCGTATAGTGGAGTAGCATATTCTACAGTGAGATCGAGTTAAATACCCTATCATTTAGAGGTTACTATAATAAAGTTGAGTTTAGTAACATACTGTTTAAATGTATTCATTTATTTAAAGAGTTTTATATGGCGCTGGCTAGACACGAAGGTATCAGAGCGCTTTACATGCGAATCAACAATGTAACAGAAAAAGAGCAACAAAAAATAGGCAATACATTAGGAGAGGAGAGAAAGGAGAGAGAAAAGTAGTGGAGGGGGCAGGAGAGGTGAGAAAGGGAGGATAAGGGAAGATACAACAAGCAGAGACGAAAGGAAGTCTGTCTAAAGACCGACTGCGTAGGTGACGACCAAGGAGGGAATCCACGGCCCATCTCCCCTATAGCTAAACCAGGTAGCTCCATCGGGCATCGGACAAAATAGTTCAGTCTCAATACACTGAGAGAGGAGATAAGGAGAGACATAAATAAAGGGAGTGTGCGGGAAGAGATAGTGGGGTAGCATACAGTAGAGTGCCATCCAACTGAATCGGGTTAATTATACAAGCGTATAGTGTAGTCATGTACAGTAAAGTGTGGTTTAGTCGATTGTTGTAGAATGTACTCTTGTAAATCAAAATAACATACTGTTGATTACCGTACAGTGCAGTGGCGTAGAGTCCAGTAGTGGAGACTGAAATAGCGTACACTCCAGTAGTGTACCATTGAGAGGGCCATAGTGGAATAGCATAAATTAGAGTAGGATACAGTGGAAAAGCGTTGAATTGCGAGCATTACAGTCCAGGTGTGTACAGTAAACTGGCATACATGAAAGCGTTTTAGAAAACAGTGGTGAACAGTATAATATCGTAGAGTAAAGTGGTGTACATTGCAATGGTGTTCAGGCCAGTTGGGTTGAGTAGAGTGAAGGTACATAGAGTGGATTAGAGTAGAATGTAGTGACGTATACTGTAGTGTTGTAAAGTGGAGTAGCATACCATTGCAAGGTGGATTATTAGAAGGGGTAAGTATGCACCTACCACTAGCAATAAGGTCACCAACACAATATAAGGTCCAGTCAAGGTCTTGGCACATTAGTCCCTGGCTCGAACCGTGGTAGCTGGCTGCGAGCAGGCAGGCTTAACTCAGGAGTCAGGTATGTAAAGCATTTAAAAACTTCAATACATTAAATGAATAAGACACAACACACAATGAAAATGTCACGCCAATTTTAAGAAATAGAATATATTTCAATCTTTAAAATGACACCAAAATGGCAAAAATCCAAAATAGGGAACCTGAGATATGGATTTATAAAGAAAAAACAATTTCTAGTGCTTAGAAACGAATTGCACCAATTTGGGGCACGCTTGACTACATGGAATGCCACATGTAAACCTGTAATTTTGGCCTCATTTCCAGGCATGTATTCCACCTGATTTTAGCAGGTGCATATGTAACCGAAGTTTCTCACGCATTACTGTTACCAGGATTACCGGGGGCAATTTGTAATCATGCTTAGAAAAAGTTTTCTGGCGAATCCTAAATCCCAGACTGCTGGTGATGAGAGAATCACTGTCAGATCTTTAATAAATTGTAGAGCTATTTCAGGTAGTTATAGGATAAACACATGGTGCTCACCATTTACTCCTTTTCTATTAAAATAATTGTAGTGATATAAAGTATCAAAATAAATAAGTACATACATTGTAGGCAATATTGATTGACCGAGCAGAGTGCCCTTTGCATTTTGTAGGTCTGTCTGTTAAATCCCATAACTGAGCTACTCTTCAAGTTATCAGCCTCACCAAGTCCCTGATCTGAGTTTTCTGTGGTGAAGTCATGCTTCATTTTCTTAAAGGCCTCTGTCTCTTCGATCCTTTTCGTTCACAGTCTGCTTTTTGAGGGTGATTGGCCATGAGGAGTTGTATGATACTTACAGCCCATCAGGTGATTGAACAAAGGCAGAGCTTCCTATTCAGACATAAAGTACCTTGTTCAGCACTGGATGGGTTAACCAGGGCCTTCTTCATCTTACAAAGCAATGCATTCAGACTCTTGGGTGGAGAGATACAATACATTTTCTTTTAGTAATTGGAGTAATGGGTGGCAAGGTTCCCCACAGCATTGTGAAATGTTCTTGTATTGGCAAAACATGATTTCATTGCCAGTAATTGCTTTATAATATATGTACAGCTTTTGTTCATAATGGTTGCAGTTCCCAGCTGTATAGCCACTCACACATGTTCTTTATTTATAAGAGGGGATAATGGGCTCTGCACTGTAAAGCTGTCTGTTGTAATCTCGCTCACAGCGAGGACTTAATTTCCAGCCATTTGACGTTTCACAAGGACTCTTGATTGCATGAATCCGAATTTAGACGAGGAAAATAATTGGAGAATTATTAGGAACAAGCACTAATATATGGATGGCAACATTATAATTGGAGGCACCCATGCTACCACTGGCCATCTCAAGTTTAATGCCGAATTGTCTTAATTTTACCTTCTCGTGTAAGGTGTTGAAGGCAGTGAGATCGCCTCTAAATACCACCTGAAAGGCCTAACTGATAAATGCAAAGCCGACTGGGAGCGGTGGTAATCAGTGTTTATGCTTTGCACCTGTAATGCAGAAACAAACTTCTGTCACCCATCTTTGAGGTTTTGTGGGAATCCTACTGTAGGGCTTGCAGCACTGCGCTCATTTAATCCTTTCTGTTGATTTCTACCTCCACTGGAGTCCGACAGAGCCTTTGCTTCATCCCTTCTACGCCTGCACAGCGATGCTGAAGGGGGGCATTGCCCATTCAAAATTTGCAGGGACCGCTCCTCCTGTAAGGCGGAGAAGTATCGCCCCACTGCTTTAAAGCCGTGCAAAGAAAAAATTAAATGATAATAACGGAACGTTTTGAGAATTGCACTGCAGCCAGGATGTTAGGGCGGGGCAGGGCTCCCCTGAAGTTGAGGGAGGAGCAGTGGTGGCTGAACCTTAAGTGCACATGGCGGATTGCCCGTCATCTCAGGTCGGCCAAACTGTCATGCGCACTGTGCATGTTCTCCACAGGCTGCATTGCAAAGCCTAGGTGGAGAACATGCACAGCCTACCAGTACCCCTCTGAGCGCTGAATCACTGCACTCAGTTCTATCACAATGTTGCTGTAAGGCAGCATTGTGATGGGTCAGGGGATTCTGAGAAGCTGTGTGCTTCCTGATTCCTGCTGGAGGAGAGGCGGCGGCTGGGGACTGCGACCACCAGGGACTTTTTTTCTCCTACCCCCTCCACCATCCCCCACCCCTGTTCCTTACCAGCCGCGACTGAAAATGGGATGTCAATAGCGGGTCCACCAACTCATTCATTCTTTGATTTAGACCTTCTTTATGCATGCCCCATAACTTCCGATGGAGCTTGTAACAGCATTGGCTGGAGTTTTTCACCATGTCACTTTGCTTCAAAGGAGTAGCCAGAAAAATAAAATACCCTCCACTTTGACACATATATTGTAACAAATGTAAAGTTAGTGACACCAACACTTCCCATGAAGGTCCATGAGAATTGTACCCTTGGGGAAAATCTGTACAAATTGGTACACAAATATGAATCTTACAGAAAGATTTAAAGAAATTTGGCAAACAGCTACACATTTACCAGTACTAGCGTATTTCTCTCATTTATCCATTCCACCTTCTTTCTTTTCTTTTATGCTTATTTCCTTCCTTCTTTCCATTATCTTATCTTTGTTTTTATGCATATTTTATTTTTTCTTTCCAACTTTCTTCTCATCTGTAAATTCTTCTCTCATTCTATCTGACCTTTTTCTACTTTTCCATCCTTCTCAGTATCCCTTTATTCTTATCATGCTCATGTTGTTCCTTCACACCTTCTTTGCATCTTTTCTTTTTGTCTTCCTTCTATTAAATAATTATTTTATCTCTTCTTTCTTTCAGTCGCCCATCCTTTTGCCTCACATTTCTTTTTTATTTCAATATAGTTTACTGTTTTCCTTCTTTCTCAACATTTTTCTTTTTCTTACTGTCCCTTCCTTTTCTTCTTTCCCCTTTTCATCTTTTTTGCCCTTTTCCTTCCTTTCTCTTTTACATATTTTTCTTATTTCCCATGTACTTTTGTACTCTCTTTCCTGCATGCTTCTTTTCCTTCCTTCGTTCATTATTTGCATTTTAATTTCTTTCCTTTATGCTTTCTCACTTCATTCGTCTATCTTATGTTTTTCCTTTTTAATATTTTTCTTTCTCTCTGTCACTCGTTCTCCTTCTGATTTACGTTGACCTGCAAGTCCGAGATAAAAGTTATGAAGGATCATAAAACAATAGGATCTGCTTCTGTACCACCCCCGCTAAAGCTTATATAGTGGATGGTTAACTACGCCCTTGCTTTGCATTATAAAAGCAGCTTAATCCTCACAATAAAGTTTTGCCGGAAATGAAGGAAAAAAACATGCAGAAATCAGTGGGGGCATGTTGTTTCCCAATGAATTTATATTAGGAGGTAATTCCCCCCACTTGTAATAGGCCCCTTAGCTTAAGAGATATACCCATGTGTGTGAGCTCTGCTGTCTGCAGCTCATGCACAATTCCAGAAACTAGACATCAAAGCATTCTGTAATGTAGACTACTCAAAAAATAAATTAATATATTTGGAAGTGCCTACTAAATGTCGAAGTCAGAATATCGATGGCACTACATATCAAGACAAAGTAATGAAACAAATACTGACAAGTAAGAAATTCCAGATTTTCTATACTTAACTACACATATGTGTTCCTACACAGTACATTAATCTTCAAGGAAAGCATAGGCATTAGCAATTGCAACAAAAATATTTTTATTTATGCTGCAAAATTCTGAAAAGCTGCTAAAAATGTATGCTTCCAGCTTTTTGTACACCTGGGTATCATCTTAGACCTGGGTTCCGCTCTGGGTATATGCCTCTGTTTTTTTCTATACATATATATATATTTTTATAGTTATTATTTATAGGTAGGACCTGGTTTCCATAGAGGTAATGTGTTTTGTTTTTCTAATAACCGTTTGACGAATCTTAGCAAACTTTTCTAGACTAGCACTTCAATCACTTCAGTAGTTGTCTGGAATGTTTCGGGGTAATTCATCAAGCAGGGGCCAAGAAAAAGGGGGGCTCCCACATGTTTTCCCTATGAAAATTCCCATAGGAATTTAGACACAACTACAGCCTGGACTGCTGAATAGAATAACATCAAATTAGGCAGACACCCATCTAGCCATTGACACGCCCACTCACAGACTCACAAATCCACTCATACACCCACCTTCAGACTGACATAATCACATACCCACTCACAAACCACAACACCACGCACACACCAACTAAGAGGCCCTGCAAACACATACATAGCCACACATCCATACAGGTAGTCACACACCCACACAGTCACTCACACACTCAGACAGTCTCTCACATACCCACTCATACACCCATTCAGGTTCTCACACAGCCACTGAGACACACATCCAGTCACTGACACTCCAACTCACAGACCCACACAATCAATGGCATACATACTTACAAACCCACACAACCACTGACCCCATAGACACGTACACACCCATATAAGCACTCACAACCACTGACACAGCCAATCCACACCCACACACACACCCATGCAGCCTCTCAGACACCCACACATACACCCATCTAGCCACTCACACACCCACTCATGCACTCTCAAAACCACTCACACTCCCTTTGACAGACTCATACAATCAATCACATACCCACTAATAGACCCACACAACCACTCACAAGCACACTCATGCAGCCATGCAGTCACTTACATACTCACTCCCAGGCCCACAAAACCACTACTACACCCACATATAGACCCACACAGCCACTCATACACCAATCCACTCACTAACACACCCACTGTTACACTCATACACCCACTCACACACCCTTACAAACATCCACTCACAGACCCGTAAAATCACTACTATACCCCCTTACAGTCCCACACAACCACTCACACACCCATCCAAGCTCTAACACTTCAAATCACCCATCCACTCATCCACTGACACACCCAATCACAAAAATCACTCACACAGCCACTGACAGATCTATACAATTAATCACATAGCCACTCACAGACACACAATACCACTCATACACCCACTCACACACCCTCATCCTCACTCACACCCTCTTCCAGCCACTCTTCCAGCCAGGGGGAAAAACTCACACACCCTCTCATGGAGCCACTTACACACTCACTTAAGGACCCCCTTTTCTGGTCCCCCATTTAACAGAACCCCCCAAAATGTTCTGCACAAACTAGGCAATAAGGAGTACTTCCTATGGACCTAGTTATAACTACCCAGTGGCGAATATATATATATATATATATATATATATATATATATATATATATATATATATATATATATATATATATATATATATATATATATATATATATATATATATATATATATATATACACATAAACACAAACAACCAACTCCCACAGAATGAACCATGGAAGGAGACACGACACGAGGCAGTTGGGATATGGCATCTGTTTTATTTGATTAGATCAGCCTCAATCCCAAAATTAAAAAGAGAGACGCGTTTCGGCTTGCTCGAAGCCTCTGTCAATCTGGTTGCCGCCCTTGCAACAGCAACCTATATATTCCATCCCCCTTCAGGTATCAATAGACATAGAAAGCATACTTTCAAGCATGAAATCACAATGAAACCCTGTAATAAATATACAAGATTTCTATGTGTGGATATCAACAGTGTAACAGGTAAAAAACATCCAATGATAATTTGCATAGTGCAAATATTCAACGGTCTTGATTGCATGCTTTTTAAGATCTATAATAGACAAGCCCTCCGCCCTAGTCGGAAACTTGAATACATGTTTGATGTGCTGCCAAAACCCTCATTACGTGTCACCTGAAAAATACCAAAAAGTAAAATATATGGCGTGCATTAAAAGAATCATGCTGCTGTGTTTTCCCTCAATAGTCATTTAACCGCTACCTTTGACCCAACATATTTCTCATCGATGAGAACTGTTCCACCAGCATTTGGCCCCTGACCTGCATTGCATGAACAACGTCACTTCAGCCCAGTCTCTGAAATTCTTTGATCCAAACACATTTTACGAAAAGCATCGGGACAGGATAAATGGCAGCCCCTTCCCCAGGAGTCCAACTAAGCACATAGTGTGGATAATTAATTAGTGTTCCGTCTCCCAGCGCATGCTACGACCTCAGCGGGACTAACTGTCCCATAATGCAACATGCCAACACTAAAATAAAAGGAGTTACGCAGGCAGAAGACCAGGGTTAAAGTCAATATATTGAAAGCTTATAAACTGGACAGGGTATTGAAGTATAAAGCAATGCCATGTGTATAGTCGCTGGAAGGGAAACAAAGTCTCAATGTCCTGATTGACAAACAGTATGTAAGATTGAATTCACACTAGGCACAGGTTCGAGATTGACGGAGACTGATGAACAAAAGTTGGATTCGACAAACATACCCCACCGCATCAGCATAGGCCATCGGCAGTGCCCGGTCACCAGGTGGGCTGCTCTCCTGCCAAGGCATTTCTTGCTGGAGAGATGTAGTTCCCTCCTGGCAGTCGCATAAACTGCCCCGTTATATACTTATATATACATATATGAGGAAACACTCCAAACCGTAGTTCTTCTGCAAGGATAGGAGCACGGACCACCAGGATAAGTGCAGCACGTTTCTTTGTTACTCCATTTGAAAGTCAGTTTCAGCCCGAGGCGCCTTGATCACACGATGCGCTACACAGCTTTGTTTTCCTTTTCATACCATTCTTTTACCCATGTCTTAAAGTGATACGTGCATGTTGAACACTAGTCATGGGCATAGACAAAATACCACATGTTGATGTTTACATTATTCAGTTTTTTCAACAGTTCAATTGCAACAAACGTGCCAAATTGGTTTTCTAGGTATTTTGAAACAATACAATTTGCTCTAACACCATTTGGTTTGTACGTTGCATTAGTGCACAGTTTTAATTTCTGCCATCTTAACGCAGTTGGTTTATATAAATCCATTACAAAATTAGTGTATGAAAACAATAACCACTCTGTATTCAAGGATTGTATAGCTGTCTTAAAACCAATTGTGCAAATTATGTGCAATACAGATTGTGCAAAAAACTGCTGACAGTACATGTATAAATACAATAACACAATGTGTTCCATGTATTAGATAACTAAAATCCATTGTGCAAATCATGTCAACCTAAAATTGTGCAAGAACCACCAACAATTGAATTTTAATGTAAACAAATATTGGTACCGCTCCTGACAGATGAAAGTACTTGTGCTGTAACATGTAAAAGTGCACATGTAAACCACACCCAAAGTGATAAATAGCTGGAAAAGTTTAAAAATTCTGTGTGTACATGCAGAGGAGCGGCCTTGTTCTGGCTAAGGGAATGTGTTTATGTGCATACGCTCTAAGTGTTTGCACTGTTTTTTAGTCTGTATAACGTATTTCAATACTAAAAACTGAATAGTCCATCACAAGTTATAGTTCACAGGCATGTGTAAAGGTCTTCCATGGTATTTAAACCCCCAGGAAATTTGGAGTCCAGCTCTAAAATATATCTGGACTCCAACTTGCAACTTACTGATGATGTCATATATTACATCACTTATCACATGGTCAGTGACATCACTGAATCACTGATGACATCTCAAATGATTTGTTAATTACAGAGTGAACTGTACTCTGTGTCCTCGGATTTTGTCAAGAGGAAGTGACATAAAGCATTTTCCGATGCCTGTGCTGACTACTGCCTTCGATCTACACTACGGACTGCAGGGCTCACAATTCAGATCGAGTCGCAATTGCAGATGACGAAGTTCAGGAGGCATCAGACATTGCTCCCAGTGTGGCCTGCCCGGACCACGCATCATCACAGGCTGCGCACACGCTGAGTGCTTCAGGTGTCACTAACTGTGCAGCTCAAGTGAATGTCACATGGCCTTTGGCCCTTGCTGACCGCTGCCTCTGGCCTACAAGCCATTGTTAAGGATTTTCCACCTCCAACCTTAAATTCATCCTCTCGGGAAAGCAAATCTACAGAAGCAAATGGAATAAATGATCCATCTAAGCCTCTTTTCAATGTTTTTGCCCCCATTTCCTTGGAGGAATCACGTCAGGCCATCCTATCTAGTAAGTCTGGATCACCATTTGACCCTTGCCCGCCTATGTTTTTATAAAAGCTTTGGTAAATGAGGTAAATCCCATAGTGAATGGCATCATCAATTCTTCATTAGCAACAGCAGAGATTCCATCAGATTGGAAATTAGCCGCGGTTAAACCCCTTCAAAAAAAACCTCTACCCGACCCTACCACCCTCACCAACCTAAGGCCTATCTCACTACTGCCACTGTTATCCAAATTGACTGAGTCATTCGTTAATAACCAACTTACCACTTATCTGGAAGATAACAATGTCCTGCATCCGAATCAGTCGGGTTTCAGGTCTAAACACTCAACCGAATCGGCACTCTTATTCTCCACTGAATCCCTGCGCTCCGCTATGGACTCTGGAAAAAAGACCGTCTTGATATTACTCGATCTATCGGCGGCCTTCGATACGGTCTCCCACACCATTCTGATTGACCGTCTCCAGAGCGCAGGGATAGGTGGAGTAGTGCTTGAATGGTTTCAAAATTTCCTGAGCCACAGACGACAAATCACTGTGCTGGGCCAATACAGATCTGAGGAAAAATCGATTACAACAGGGGTACCACAGGGCTCTACTTTGAGCCCACTACTTTTCAATCTCTATATGGTACCCCTGATCGAGTTAATCTCTTCGTATCAGATCAGCACTATTTCCTACGCTGACGATACGCAGCTCATTCTGGTACTTGACAGGGAGTCTCCACGAGCAGAAGAAAATTTCAAATCATGCTTAACTGCGACGTTCGAATGGATGAAGATCAACCACTTGAAATGTAATTCTGGTAAAACAGAAATACTTCCATTCGGCTCGCATAATCTTTTCTCCCCTAAGCAGTGGTGGCCTGAAGGCGCGGAAGCTCCCCCAAACACCATCTCCTCTGCCCGCAATTTAGGTAGCAAGTTCGATAATACCCTATCATTCAAGCAACAAGCCATTGGGGTAGCAAGCTCCTGCTTTCATATCATCCGAATGCTAAGGAAGTTTTTCGACCTCCTTCCTTTGTCCACGAGAAAGACGGTGGCGGTGGCACTTATCACATCAAGACTGGACTACTGCAACAGTCTATATGCTGGAGCCAACAAGACCGTGCTCCACAAGTTGCAGATGGTCCAGCATGCCGCCGCCCGTCTTGTCCTGGGCTGGCCCAGGAAATCATCGGCCTCTGCAGCACTTCGTACCCTCCACTGGCTGCCCATCCACAAGCGCGTGCTGTTCAAAATCTTGACTATTACCTTTAGAGCCTATCACGCAAAAGGACCTAGATATCTGTCCAACATCTTCAAACGACATCGCCCATCCCGAAATTTGAGATCTTCCCACCTCAACTTACTAGTGGTCCCAAAATTCAAACTAGCGACCAAAGGGGGAAAATCCATTGCAGTTTTAGGCTCTAGAGCCTGGAATAAACTTCCTCTCGCACTTCGTCAAATCTCAACAGAATCTCTGTTCAGGAAAGCCCTAAAAACTTGGGTTTTTACGCTCTCCGACGCGGCCTGTAAGGAATTGGTGTAATGCCTAAATCTCTTTAGTTGTTCCAGCTTACGCTCCCTTTTCTATGCTGGGGTGACAAACAGCGCCAAGATGCTCCTTGGAGTGATAGCATGCCCTATACAAAAGCCTCCTTACATTACATTACATTACTGTTGTCAGCAGGGCTGATAATTCAGATAGAGTCACGATTGCAGATGACGCAGTCCAGTCGGCAACAGACATTACTATCAGTGCAGCTAACTCGGTGAAGCTCAAGTCAACGCCACATGGCTGTGGGCCCTTCCTGACTGCTGCCTCCGGCCTACACTGCGGTCAGCAGGGCTCACAATTCAAGATTAGTACCAATGCAAATTGTGTAAGAGACTATAATCGGTTAAGAAGCCCAAATGCCCCTAATCTGTGCAGCTCAATTCAACGCAACGTGGCTGTGGGCCTTTGCTGACCACTGCCTCTGGCCTACACTGTGGTCAGCAGGGCTCACAATTCAAATACAGTCTTGATTCATTTATTTCAGAGTGCAATAAGCAACTAACTATAACGTCCCTGAAACCTGCATCTTTCGACAGTGTAGTCCATACATATTTCATATTTTGTTCCATATGCCTACACTGCGGTCAGCAAAGCTCACAATTTGAATTCAGTCTTGATTTATAAATTATAGAGAGAATTGTACTCTGATTTTGTAAGAGGAAGTGACAAAAAGCATTCCTCAATGTCTGTGCTGACTACCGCCTTCGATCTACACAACATTGCTGGCTGTGCACACGCTGAATGCTTCTGATGCCCCTACCTCAGTGCACCACAACTCATGGACCCTTAATGATAGAATCTTTTGTGTATAATTTCACATCGGGTGATTGAATCTCTGTGTGTGATCCGATAATTACTGTTATTACTGTTGTACTAGTTACCAGCACTAACCATTCCCTGATGGCTGGCTTACACTCACCCACACACATCCAGCACAAATGTCACTGGACATGTGAAACTGGTAATAAAAAGGGGCAGACCCCACATGCCCGTACCCAGTTCCATTATCTATCTAACTGGGTCTGTGTGTTCATTATGTATGTATGATGCTGCCCCTGGGCCCTACCACATTACATTGTGCTGTGGACAGCGCACACAACCATTTTACCTCTGGCAGTGGGGAAAACTTTGGTTATATAACTTTGGCCGGGTCATTGTATGAGTACATAGGCAGAGACTGGATCATTAGAGTCCTGCAAGGAGAGTGTATAGTGAATTTATAAGTGCTTGGAGATTGGCGGAGTGATTAGATAAGTACATATGTTGGCGGATCCTAACCCCAAGCACGAGCTGGGCTCTAATTGGCTGCCTTACATGTGCCAAAAACTGAAATTTCGGCTTTGCAAGGCCCTGTATTGCTACAGCTTCAACACTCCACTGAATGTGCAATACACATTCATATCCACACAGATATGTCATGTCCACGATCTTTCATGTGTGGAAGTAAGGATGAATGTAGAGTCAGTGATTCCCCCTATGTTCCATGTTGGCCATGTTGTGGGACTTGGGTCACAGGGTGACACATTGGCGCTTGTGGCCCGCATGGCGGCAACACTACAACAGAGGCACCCGGATCAGTTGTTTCCTCATGCAGCCCAGGACGGAACCACGACAACTCAACATGTCACAGGTATTCCCGGCTGATCACAGGTCTTGTCGTCAATAAAAACAGCCGGGTGCACGTGCTGGAGGCCATTTCCATTCTCTCCCATGACTTGAAGTACACAGAGTTGGTGGCAGCTGACGCACTTTGCCCGCCATGTGGCGATGACTTGAGTTCCACTGAGTTAGTGCCACCAGACCTGAGCGGGTGTGCAGCCTGCAATGATGCATGGCCTCAACACACCATCCTGGCAATCAAGACCCGATTTGAATTGGGAGCTCGGCTTAACCACGTGTACACCAAAGGCAGCTGGCTGTACAGACATGACTCCTCAGCGCCCTGCAGCAGGATGGGCTGGGAGTCTGTGCTGTGGTATCCAGCGACAGCTGAGGAGCTTGCTTCGGCACGTGGTGGGCCCTCTTGGACACACAGTGCTGGCAGAAGGGGAGCAGAGAGGCTTATTTGCGCAGCGGTGGGCAGTCACCTCTGGGCGGTGGGAGTAGGTGCTGTGCAGCAGCCTGGGTGCGCAGGGGTGGGCAGACACCTCTGGGTGGCGGGAGTGGATTGGGTGCAGCAGCCTGGGTGCGCAGGGGCAGGACAGCGATGAAGGTGTGTGCAGTTGTATGTACTCTACCATTACTAATTCTATACTATGTTTCAGATGAGTGAGCTTGAGGCCTGCAGTATGTCCCGGCATGTGGTTGGAAACACACTGGTGGGAGAAGGGTGAGCTTGAGAGTTTTGTTCGCAGTGTTGGCACTCACTCTCCCTCTCTATTTCTTCCTTTCTCTCTCTCTCTCTCTCACACTCTTTCTCTCTCTCTTCCTCTCCCTCTCACTCTTTCTCTATTTCTCTCTCTCTCTTTCTGTCTCACTCTTTCTCTGTCTTCATCTCTCTCACACTTTTTCTATCGTTCTCTCTCTCTTCCTCTCTCTCTCACTATTTCTCTCTTTCTCTCTCTCTCCTTTGATGGGCACATGACGCACAATCTTATCTTGCTTTTTGTCTTGCAGGCTGTGATTCACAGATTGTCAAGGGATGACACGCCATGGCTGTACCTACTTTTATTTTGTTGTTTTGTTTCAATAAAATATTTTATATGTAAATCCATAGATGACTGTGATTCTCATTTGTACAACCTCACATGCATCTTGTTTGTTATAATTGTGCGATATCATACGATTTGTTTTGTTCCAGATTTCGGAAGGTTGCTGTCACATTTGTTTGTCGGTGAGGTCAGGGGGGGCTGGCGGACGAGGGGGTGTTGGCAGGGGTTGGCTGGGCACTGTTGGGTGTCCGAGCTACATGATTGTTGGCTCCATTGCATCTGTTGTCGTTCAGGTGTGGCTGTGGTCAGGGCTCCCTTTCATGTTGCAGGTTGTAGTCCGACTTTACACCAGGTCAGAGCAGGTGTAAACTTCCTGGTGCTAACGCACCTTATTGCCTGTTTTGCATTCTCTTCACACTAGGGGGACGCTCTTGGGTCGGGACGCCAATCTTTTTTGAGAAAAATAAATAAAAAGCCTTCACTTTTATTAATTTACATTCTTCTTGGGTACCCCATCCCCCGAGGCATGCCCACATCTACATATTTTTTTTTCAAAGGGGAGGGGGGCCGTGTGTGTTGTTCAGTGAATTTCTAAGGTTTTTTAAATGCTAATTTCTAAGTATAACATGCCTGAAACCTATGCTTTTTTCAGTGAAAAAAAAATAAAATATATATATATATATATATATATATATATATATATATATATATATATATATATTTTTTTTTTTTTAAACAAACAAATGCCAATGGCTTAGAAAGGCACACCCAGCTCGCCTGCCTGTTGGCATACAGTTCACCACTCGCCTCGATCTCCAGGTGAATAATTAATTCAGCTGACGCGTTTCAAGGCTTTCCGCCTCTTATTCCAGGGCTTGTTGACATTTTTATTGGCTCCTGACCCCTCGGTGGGACCGCCCTCCGTTTACATTGAAAGCAGTTGCATTCTGGAACGTGATGTTTTGAAAAACGGGTCCTCAATCAACCCTCAGTGGGTGCTTTACATTATTGTCCTCATTTAACATATTATTTCCTTAGGGTAAGGTCCGGGAACCACGAGGTGAGTGCATTAGGAACGGCTTGCTGTGCTGCATACTATCCGGCAATAGTTACCAGACGCAGCCTCTCTTTTTCTTTTCCATGAGATGTTGCTCCTCCCCACGGTGTGGCCCCCGTGTGAATAATTTTAACAAAGAAATACCAATGGCTTACGAAGGCAAACCCAGCTCCCCTGCCTGTTGGCATACAGTTCACCACTCGCCTCGATCTCCAGGTGATTAATTAATTCAGCCGACGCGTTTCAAGGCTTTCCGCCTCTTCTTCCAGGGTTTGTTGACAAGAAGTAAAGCTGACTCGTTTTTAAGCTCTGATCATTGAGCATTTTTATTGGCTCCTGACCCCTCGGTGGGACCGCCCTTCAATACAGTTCACCACTCGCCTCGATCTCCAGGTGATTAATTAATTCAGCCGACGCGTTTCAAGGCTTTCCCCCTCTTCTTCCAGGGCTTGTTGACAAGAAGTAAAGCTGACTCGTTTTTAAGCTCTGATCATTGAGCATTTTTATTGGCTCCTGACACCTCGGTGGGACCGCCCTCCGATTACATTGAAAGCAGTTGCATTCTGGAACGTGATGTTTTAAAAAACGAGTCCTCAATCAACCCTCAGTGGGTGCTTTACATTATTGTCCTCATTTAACATATTATTTCCTTATTATTATTTCCTTATGGTAAGGTCCTGGAACCACGAGGTGAGTGCATTAGGAACGGCTTGCTGTGCTGCATAACATCCGGCAATAGTTACCAGACGCAGCCTCTCTTTTTCTTTTCCATGAGATCTTGCTCCTCCCTACTCATGGAAAAGAAAAAGAGAGGCTGCATCTAGTTTTTGGATATTTATTTGTAATTTTAATCTTTTTAAAAATCTACCTGAATACAAATCATGTGAACTGAACTAATCTAATATTAGACCAGAAAAACATCTTTCTTGAAGGATTGTGCTTTGACCAAATCAATCAATACTTTTGTCCAGATTTACTGTGACTTTGCACTATTGCAAAGTGATGTGAAGTAACATATATAAATGCATTGGTGTTGATGTGTTTTGCACTGGAAAGGTGCCCTTTAATTAGCTCAGATTGTGCTCAATCCCCACCTTTGTGTCCCCTCCAAACCAGTTCTGGGTGTAGCTTCCCTGACATTGAGTTCAGAGCCGGCCTGGCTTGTATGGGCCTTGAGGACAACGGCTTTGCCTTCTTTCAGTCTCTCTTTACACTAAACAATAAAAGGAAAGGCCTCACATTTGCCTCTCTCAAGTTAATGAAGGTCCTGGGCCCACTCTAACTGTTCTTCCTGTGACGATAAAGTTAAAATGCCTCACACTCAGTTTATCCTGTCTCCAGTCCTAAGTCATTGTTCTGGGGGGAAGTGTTCACACCTTATTAAGGTCAGGCACTTTCTGGGCAGCTGCTGGCAAGCTAATGCACATTACCATCCAGGACCTTCAGGTATGGAAAAGGCAACTTTCTAGCAGTTACTTTTCCAAAATATTTATTAACAATCTAGCTTCACCAATGAATTGGACTTTTAAGAAATATGGACAATTAAATTAGAATGAATATTTTAGCTGGTTCTTGTAAAATGTTACATATTATAGTTTATAATCTGCACTTTGATGCAGCTACGGCCCTATCAGTGAACATAGCTTTTAGGAGACTAGTCAATGGAAGAACATGCAAACTTAAATTTGCACATTTTCCACTTTTAAATACCAGGAACCCTATCATGTGGGTGACAAGGTGCACTTAAGGGCAACTTACTAATACTTAAAAGCAGGTTTTACTACCTGTCAAAATGGTTTAATTTATACAGATTTGACAGCTTGTTTATGGGCTTCTGCAGTCAGGCTAAATCTGTGGATGGCTTAGTTGGTCCCTCAAGGTTCCTCTCTGCGTCCAACACTTTTTAGAGCTGTACATCTACCCCATTGCAGATCTTATTGAATTGCACAAGGTGAGTCTACTTTCCTAGGGGGGTAATGTGCAACTTTTCATCTCTGATATGTAATGACCAATTTCTCAGGCTTCTAAACTGAATACATGTTTGTCTGCAGTGGCTGAGTGTGGATGATTCAGAAAAGGGGGTGGTGATGAACAGAGTGTCTGAATTAAGCAGACCACTCTTACCCAGTCCAAAGATCAGGGCTTGATCCATCACCGTTTTTTAGCTCACTGCACCATCCCAGCTCAGAACTTGGCTATATGCAAATTAGTCTGACCCTGGCCCAGTGCATCATGGGAACAGGGCAGACCAAACTACCAAGCCAATTCTTATACTGGGAAGAAAACAAGCTACCGGGGACCGGTTTCTGGCATTTCAGCCGTCTTCGGCCCGGATTGCTTGAATCCTGATGGTGCAATGAGCTATGGACTCACATCTGAGTATACCCTTCCACGCTTATGGTTGACAAAAATGATTCAGAAAAGGGGGTGGTGATGAACAGAGTGTCTGAATTAAGCAGACCACTCTTACCCAGTCCAAAGATCAGGGCTTGATCCATCACCGTTTTTTAGCTCACTGCACCATCCCAGCTCAGAACTTGGCTATATGCAAATTAGTCTGACCCTGGCCCAGTGCATCATGGGAACAGGGCAGACCAAACTACCAAGCCAATTCTTATACGGGGAAGGAAACAAGCTACCGGGGACCGGTTTCTGGCATTTCAGCCGTCTTCGGCCCGGCTTGCTTGAATCCTGATGGTGCAATGAGCTAGGGACTCACATCTGAGTATACCCTTCCTGGCTTATGGTGGACAAAAATGATTCAGAAAAGGTGGTGGTGATGAACAGAGTGTCTGAATTAAGCAGACCACTCTTACCCAGTCCAAAGATCAGGGCTTGATCCATCACCATTTTTTCATCACCACCCCCCTTTTCTGAATCGTGAGTGTGGATGAGCCAGAACTAGTTTAAATGTAACAGCTCCAAGATGGAGGTAGTAACAATAGGCAGTCAAACAACCAGCTGGTTCCCTGCTTGGTTGCAAAATTCCCTGGATGGCCTTGCAACACCTAAACCAGTAGTGACGAACCAGAGTGTCTGGATGGATAACACCTTATCATTCATGCACCAGATTAAGTCTCTTTCTTTCAGGAGCCTAAGGAAAATTCTGGGGTTCTTTCCTATCTCAGCCAGGTAAACCATAGTCCAGGTTCTGGTTACAATTTGCTTGCACTATTACACTATTGTAATATTATATATGTTTTATATTATGTAATATATATATATTTTTTTTATGGCATATCTATATTGATGGTGATATTGCAACGGACCAGGTGCAGACACCAGTTTCACCTCAAACATAGTTTATTGAGAGATTGTTAGAAATGATGCATTTCCGTCACCCAGTGACCTTGTTCACATACGCACAGCGCCGTCTTCGGCCCGGCTTGCTTGAATCCTGATGGTGCAATGAGCTAGGGACTGATCACAACATTTAAAGTGCTCACGTGACTAAAAGAACAAAGAAAGACTTTCCGTATCGCCTTTAGCTGATAAGAAATTCAATGCATTTCCACAATGTGATTAATCACTAATGATTTAACTTTTCAATTCCTTATTCATACAAAGCATAACAAAGTGAGATAATAACAGGAGAAATTTTAGTAAAGTATCAAAATATTCATAATGGAAAACACCAATACAACTGCCTTTAAGATTATGGTCTTGTTCACGCACTGAAGAATCAAACACACCTAATCAGTGTATAAGAGATTCTAATATATCAAAACCAAAAGGCTGGAGGCAATGCCAGGCCTATTAACTTTGCCAATGTTTGTTCTGTTTTGGCATAGTGGCGCTCTAGGTTGAGATGCACTGTAGTGGCATGGAATCAAACATGAGGAGTATGGTTATTAGTTTTTTTTACTTAATCCATACACCCAAGGAGTTTATCATGCCCCTTTACCTTGATGAGCAGAGTTGGTGCCCTCATACTCAGAGGCAGATTTATATGTGACTGTCTGGTTTACAACTCTCAATTAAATAACCCATAAAACAGACATTGTTGGCATCTTCCCTGAGAAGAATAAAAGCAAGTGCTTAACCCATTGACCTATTTTACAAAGAGTGGGAATTACAGGTTATTCCTAAATATCAGGAAACATGTCTGAGAACCCTCCAGCCTTCCATCTCACTGAGCACTAACATATGTCACAAGAGTGTTGTGGCCAGTAGGTGATTTATGTTCCTGTATTGTAAAGCTTACGATGTTCACAAATCACGAACTCCAAAAGAAATGATTTTTTGGGAAGGGACAAAGTATTCATGAGTACTCCTGGGAAGCAATTTCCATTCATGAAGCTATTTGTTCACCTAAGTGAAATCAGGCCAACAATGTACTAAATAAACCTATGTTTTCTTTTCTCTAACACTGTTGTAATCTAAATTGAGCAATTGAGGAATGTCCAAAGATGAAATAATTGGCCACTGTGAAATTGGAAGATGTATTGACTACTTGTTGGTCAGATGTGAGTTAATAAAGGCTCTGGGTAATAGAGATCCTGAAATAGGTTCTGATTATTTGTTTGTTAGGTCAGTTCTGCCAGAGTTTATAAGGACCCTAAGTGTCATGATTGGCAGACCACATTGCTCACCTGTATATTCTGGATAGCCTCCTCTGAACTTCACGAGTATAATGGTCTTCAACAGCAGAAGAGGTTAGCAGACCGTATGGGATCCGCATGGTGAAAAGCTTCACTGTGCGGTGCAGGTATTACACAAAACATGCAATTGGACTAAGGATGTACTACAAGTCCCATGGCGCTGATAGAGCGTGGGCTCACCTGCTCAACATACTCACCTGGGCCCATATTTCTATATATATATTAAACAGGTAAACCTACACTCAATCAATTGGGATTTTACCATTTGGGATTTATACCATTTTGTCTTACCAATCCAAGCCACCGTTACCTATAGACCTAAAGGATCAAGGGAGTTATTAAGAAAATGGGTAGAAAAGATAACATTCAACATTTCATAGAATAACCACAGACTCAGGAAAAGTTTAAATTCTTTTATCTAAGGAAAAATCTTTGGAGTTTTGAAAAACATTAATTCAATTAATTTCTTATTCTATTTAGAATGATTCAGGTTTAAACGTGAACATATGCAAATAATTTGGAGAGAAAATATCGATAAGCATTTAAACAAAGGTTTGGTAAAGAAAAGGGGAAACAATACAATGACAAACCCACACTTTATAGTTACCTAGAATGGTGTGATGACCAACCCTAGCCACAGGCTGAGTCAAAGGATAAGAATCCCAAAATGCAGGTGCCAGCAGGAAAGAACAGGTGCAGATCAGTATCAGAACACGTTTCGAACCAAATTGGATCAGGACAGGACCACCACAGGCTAAGACCAGCACCACAGTTAAAGTTCAAACGCCAGCGTTGTAGACCCTCTCTGCAGCTAACAGTCGAACCCTGATTGGGTCATTGATCTCCTTCCCAGAACCCCAATTGGGTTATCGAATCTTCTGACAGAGTGCTCTGCCAGCAACTCTGCTCCCTATTGAGTGCATTGGGTCAGTGACATGTCAGCTATTCGGACAAGTGGGACAATCTAACTAGCTAAGCCTACCCTAGTTATACTATTTCCAGGTCAGTGTACCACCCCCAAATGTTGCAAATGTGTGAATCCCAAAATTTTATTGGACAAAGAACGAGGAATAGTCATCACACCATATTACGATGAAGTAACTTGTCAATCATATATTCAAAATGTTCCCTCCCATAACTTTATCTTCCCATGTACTTTTATTCCGCCTGGTAGTAAAATGTAAGAATAAGATATAAAAAACATTTTATTCAATTCAGCTTCCTCTGGCAGCGTAAGGAGTTCACTCTTCCCATAGTTCTTGCCATCCATGTCTGATTGGCTTGAGTTCAAGGCTACAGCTTCAGTGGCTCAGGACTTTTGTCTCACAGGCGCAGTTTCTCCAAAGATGGAGTTCAACAGAGTATTTAGGCCCAAAATTCGTAACATGTAAAAATAGAAAAGAAACCGTTTTAGAGACACAGAATAAATGAATGCACTGTATACCACTTCTTTCTACTCTATTCCCATTTATTTTATTTAAACTATTTCATTAGAAGTTAAGCAAAAACAAACAGTTTAGCAAAGCAGCGATGCAAGCTTCCTGCACGATAGTTTATAGAACAGCCATCTTAGTTCTAGTGCGCAGAAGCAAAAGTTTTCCCACCAAGCATATCACATGAGCATGACAGACGCATGCGCAGTAGAAAATCCCGCGTAGCAGCAGCCATTTTAATGCGAGTGGATTATAGTTAGTAAAAGCACATAGACAAGCTTCCCCTAGATGTCTGATATATGTTGTGTAATGCAATATTAAAAAGACAAAACATGTTAGTTAGTACATTAATATTATTTCGAAAGAGTTGAGTACAAGTAAGTCCCTTTACTTGTGAAACCTTGCTCCATCAGCGCCCCTGGACTCTCACAAGACTTGCAATGGTGATGACCATCTTGAATTCAAGGACTATAAGTTCCTAATCTTTCAGACGTTCTTTGATATGTGATTAAGATACTAGGTTGCTGAACCTGGGCCCTTATCAGTGTTTGGTATGGAATGTGCTATGGCTGGAAGTATTAAAAGACTTGCTAAATACAGCCACAGATTTTTATAGTACTGGACATAAAGGATTTAAGACACTGGAAGGTAACAACCTAGGCGGGGATTTTTATACAATTGCCTACCCAATGGACACAGGACAAAAATGAAGAAAAGTACAGTTTCCAATAAACGTTATACTATTTAAATATATACTGAATAAATTTTATTTTTAAACAAAACAATATAAAATATACATAAATTTCAATAAAATTGCAATTCATAAACAACAATTTAACAATAAAAAGATCACATAATGTTTTCTTTTTCAAATTACGAGAAATGGTGTGTCTAGTTGTATATATGTTTATGAATTGCAATTTTATTGAAATTTATGTATATTTTATATTGTTTTGTTTAAAAATAAAATTTATTCAGTATATATTTAAATAGTATAACGTTTATTGGAAACTGTACTTTTCTTCATTTTTGTCCTGTGTCCATTGGGTAGGCAATTGTATAAAAATCCCCGCCTAGGTTGTTACCTTCCAGTGTCGATTTCCCTGACCTAGGGGTATATGTTTTATGTAAGTAAACAGGGAGCCCTTGTTTGATGCAAGTCATAAAGGATTTAAGGCCAAACTTGAAGTTTGGCAGACTTTGTCAAAATGTGGCGAATGCCCCGTATAACCTTTAATAAGTGCCATAGGCTTTAATGCATTTGTAATACCGTGAACAGGACATCCACCATGTTTGTGATGGGGTCTAAATAAGGCCCTTAGATCTTTGATAATTGCACATTGTTTCTAGAGTCATCCTTATAATGTTTGTAAAGTTCAAATTGCACGTACTATCCTTTGACAGGAATAAGAGAAATTCACAGCTTGTACCGAATTTGTTTATGATTTATTTTCACTTAAGTATAGTATTCAGGTTTTGACTGTGGTGGGGAAATGAATGTTTTGCAAGGAAAGCTGCAATACTAATATTCATAATTTTAAAGCTGATGAAGCTCAGAGCACAGACTGAATTTATGACTCACTGAAGGTAATTAGCAATATAGGACTGAGTATTCTCGGTTAGGTATTTCCTTGCACCTGTTGTAACGATTCCATTTGTATTTCAGTTCTAGGAAGTCTCAGACTTTCAACCACCTAGAAAGAGTCAGCAATACAGAGATTGTCAGCAGGTGTGTTGTAAATCATATTAGTATTAATACATTGAAACCTCAGGAGTAAAATTCTAAAATACTTATGTATGGTTTAAGATATTAATACTTCTACAGTGTGAGTTGAGCCCTGCTTTAAGAACAGGCAGAACAAATATGTCTATTTTCAGTATTTCTCTGTTTGGCCCTACTCCCCTTTACCTGTGTTCACTCTTGACTTGCATAATATTCTCATCACAGTTGTCAGTAAATTCAGTGTTGGACTGACGTCACTCCTATTGGATCTAGATTACCAGGCTAGTGAACACTTGACACTGAGGTACATTGCTAATTAAAACGTATTCTCCTTGTTGTGGTTTACCTGAAAATCAAAAGAATTACTAGAAGAAAATGTGTGTTGGGTTAACATGGAATGCATAGACTTAGCCAGTTTTCAAGGAAGGTATGTACCTTAAGTTCATCTAAACGAGGAGAAGAAAAAAAGGCAAAGAAGTTAGTCAGTTACCTGGAAAGATGACAGCGAGGTTCACCTTGATGGGGAGTTATGAACTCTGAATGGTAGTGAGCAGGGAATTAATATATTTGGATTCACTCTGATGAAGAGGGAAAGAAAGCAGAGGGCCATATTTACAAGGGCATTGCGCCACAGGAATGTCACTTTTAGTGACGTTGCTGTGGCGCAATGCCTTGATCCATATTTACACGAATTTATACGAATTTATACGAATTTCGTTGCGCGCACTGCATCACATTTGGTGATGCAGTGCGCGCAACGAAA
Organism: Lissotriton vulgaris; assembly: GCF_964263255.1. NCBI lineage: Eukaryota > Metazoa > Chordata > Amphibia > Caudata > Salamandridae > Lissotriton > Lissotriton vulgaris. The sequence goes on along the minus strand of NC_141689.1, from coordinate 274,497,584 downwards.
TTCGTTTTATGTATTTAAATGTTTACTTACCTGTAAAACTCCGTAATCCATACATTATTTCCCCCCACCCTGCCCCTCCTCCTGCCCACGTCACCGCCCTATAGAAACACCTACTGCCGACCGCTACTGTGGTCCGCCTATGCCAGTTCACATCCCCCAAGATGAGAACTACATGAGGTGTTCCTCAGGGATCCTCACTTTCCCATCACTTGTTCAACTTATACCTTCTCCCTCTGATCCACGTCCTGAAAGAAAGGAAAGTTCACACCTTTAATTACGTGGACGATTTCCAACTTCTGTTTTCCATTAGTACCTCTCCTACATCCATCCATGAATTCCAGACTACGATGCTGTTCATCTGTGACTGGATGAACAGCAACCATCTGAAGTTAAATCCAGATAAGACGGACCTCCTAACAGGAGGTCCTTTAAACCCTTGGAGTCCCCGGTTCTGGCCTGAAGAGCTGGGACAGACCCCTACCCCTTCTAAATCTGCCAAAACACTGGGGGTCATAATTAATAATGACCTCAAAATGAAGACTCAAATAGGATCAGTAATCTCAACGTGCTTTTTCAAGTTGAGAAAAATAAGGACATTGAGTAGGTTCCTTACACAGGAAGCAAAAATACAGGCAGTCCTTGCTATGGTAATATCCCATATAGATTACGCCAATTCTCTATACTTTGGCATTCCCCCTTATCTCTCCCACCGTCTTCAACTGGTACAGAATCAGGCAACTTGACTGATTCTTCAGGAAAACAGGGGTCAACATGTCACTCCCCTTCTGAGGAAGCTGCACTGGCTCCCCATAACTCAGAGATGCGCCTTTAATGTGGGATGCATTATCTTTAAGTCTCTGAATGATAGAAACCCCAAATTCATTGACAGTCTTTTCGAAAGATGCTCTCCGACCCGCAATCTGCGATCTGCCTATATGCATTTCGTGACTATACCTTCCTTCAAACTGAAACGTTTTGGTGGAACAAGGTTCGCCATACTAGGCGCCAGATACTGGAATTCCCTGCCTCGAGAAATCAGATCCTGCACAGACCTCATGAGTTTTTGAAGGCTTCTAAAGACATGGCTATTCAGACAGTCTTAGGAGTAACATCTCAGGACTAGCACCATTAGAGTAGCACCATGAAACCAATCTGGTGTACGTGCGCTCTACAAATAAAGTATAACACAACATAGCATAGTATCAACAATCATTCCCTGCAAGGGCAAGCACCCTTGCACTAAGGTGCCTGCATTGGTGCTAGGCAGGAAATCTTTGCGCCAGCGCTAGGGAAAACACAAGGGTACCCTGTATTGTTGTACATATATCACATCCTTGTGTTTTGGAAATGTCGAAGCGCTGTGCTGCCAAATTTGGCGCTGCTTCGCGCTCCAACATTTCATTGAACATATGCCCCAAAGCGTTACCCAGTTTCTAGTGACATTATTTGTGAGCAGCACCCAGATGAGATGCAAGAAAGAACATATTGTTTTGCCCATTTAATCTGTTTGAGAAAAATCTTGCATTTAGATTCTAAAGTTAATTATGTTTTGGACACAGCTCAGTGGAGCCATGCATACATGCTTAGAATTGTTAGGTAGTTAGAGAATAATAGAAAACAGCATAGACATTTCCTCTGTTAAGGTAGAATGTGAAAATAAAACATATATCTTCTAAGACACAGTAACACCGAGTCAGAATAGCATGGAAGTGTGTACCTAGAAGTTAAACATCAAAGGAGCAAGCAACCATGTGTCATCCTGTAAAATAGCCACCTTATTAATAACATCATTTTTTTTACCAGTCGATGCCACAGCACAGGTGTGTAAGAACATTGGGGCATATTATCAAGCCTGTGCGCTAAAATTATCGCCGCTTTATCGGCCGAAAACGGCCGATAAAGCGGCGATAATGGGCTTGATAATATGCTCTATGGAATTCCAATCGAAGCCCATGTTAGATGTGAAGACATCTAACATGGGCTTCGATTGGAATTCCACAGAGCATATTATCAAGCCCATTATCGCCGCTTTATCGGCCGTTTTCGGCCGATAAAGCAGCGATAATTTTAGCGCACAGGCTTGATAATATGCCCCCTGACCTCTGCAGGGACATTTACCATCTGCATTCTCGGAAAAAGCTTAATTCTGTCTATGATGTCAAAAATGGATTTCAAGTCAATATTTGCGCAGAGTTGAGAATACATATTGATTAAGTTAATACAACTGAGATCCAGCTCACAAGATCTATTCTATAGGAAAGCGTGGACATATTTTGACTTAACCTTGTTTGCAAAATCAGAGGAGTTCAGTCTTGAATTACATTTAATATATGTTTGGTGAACTCCTTGCTAGCATTGCAAAGCATTGCCAGGAGATGATAAATATCACAGGGATCCCTCTTGAAAACAGAGGCCACGGTCATGCTTTTCCCAGGCTTCAGGTTTAAGGCTGTATCTGGCAAGGGGCGACCAATCGGTCCCCCCGAACGTATGGCAGAGTACCACGATCCCCCCGGGAAGCCATCTTGGGCGGGAGGCGAGTCTCGGCTGCTATGCCCGAAGCGGCGTAGCCGGGGCGCGCCTTTTCCCGCCCTCGAGTGGGTTGGCCTAGACACTAACGCGGCTGGCCACGCCCTTGGGGCAGGCAGGGGCGGGTTTACGCCCGCCCTGAAGACGGATAAAAGGAGAAACAAGACCAGAAGGCATCCTCTTGTTCCTGTGCTCTGAAGCTGCACCTCCTCGCTGCACGTGAGCTCGAGACGGAACGAAGAGCCAATTTTGAGCGTTGTAATCCTCTTGTTTGTTTTCTAGATAATCTGCTGGAGAATGCCGAAGAAGGCGGGAAAGCAAATGACTACCGACCAGATGCTGCGTGTTCTCATGAAAGAGGTGACCGACCTGAAGAGGCGAATGGATAAAAATGAGGAAGGGGGCCCGAAACGTCCTTTGGAGGGAACGGCCCCGGGAGGAAAAGGCAAGAGGCCCAGGAGGGGAGCAGCTGGGGGAGATATCCCGGGTCCCAGTGTCCCGCTCGAAGCACCCACTCCTGTGCCGGAGGAAGGGAATCCGATTCCCGTGGTGGTCACCCCCGTGTCCGGGGAAGATATGCCGCCCGAGCTGGCAGCACAATTAGCAGCGTGGTTGGGTAAAGGTAGCGAGGGCGCCACGGCTGTCGACGCGCAGGTGTTGATGAAGCAACTGCGGGAAACTCGAGAAGCAGCGAGGGTATCCACGCCGGCCGCGGCTGTAGAGAAGTCACAGGGGACGGTTTTAGTCGCAGAGACAGCGTCCGGTTCAGGTAAGCGGCCATTGCCGATTGCGAGGGAAGAGTCGGCACCCTCTCGAAGGGAGAGGTTGGGTCAGCATGTCCCTTTAGCTATTAAAGAAAAGATATGGGCAGGGGAATATGTAAACATCTTCTCGTTGCTTACTGATCATTATGAGATGGAGCATGTTAAAAGTCAAAAGGACCTCATGCATCCGAGTGTTTGGCGCGCAAAGATGGCTGCCTTTAAGGTTAATGAAAACATTGGCAATTGGGGCAAGGCGTGGGGGATTTTCACATCGATTTTGGGAGAACGGAGGCCTGAATTGCTACCCGAATTGCCGAGTTATCAGTCACGGATCATGGGGTACTCGGTATCACACGAGGGTAATCATTGGTTTTGCTATGATAATCTTTTCAGAAAAGCGAAAGAACATGGTAAAAACTTAACTTGGGATTGTTATGATTCTGTGTCCTGGTCCAAAATGAAGGATACTGGTATGTTGAAAGTGCCATTAGTAGGGAGTACCGTGGGCGAATCCTCCCGTCAGTATGCGGGGGCGCCCTTTCGATCAGGTACGGGTACCGACAATCACTCGAGGCCTACCGGTAATGCAGGTAAAAAGGGGGTTTGTTGGAACTTTAACAGGGGTAAATGTACTAGGCCCCAGGGATCGTGCAAATTTAGACACGAATGTAGTGGGTGTGGGCAATCATCCCATCCTGAGTCCACGTGCAGAGCCAAAACGGGTGATAACGGGGGTAGAGGAGGTGCCAAACAGGTCTAACATAGTCCGAGGGGCGCCTTTACCTACCCCGATTGATACCTTGGCAATGATTCCCTGGCTCAGTGAATACCCGGATCGTGCTTCTGCTGGGGTGTTGCGGAATGGGTTTTCGTATGGTTTCCGCATCCCAGTGGGGGACTTTCAGGGTGTGGAAAAATGCAAAAATCAGATGTCGGTCTTGCAGCATACGACCGTGGTACAGGAAAAGATCCGGAAGGAGGTTACTCGAGGTCGAGTCGCCGGTCCGTTTAGTGTACCCCCGGTGGCTAACTTTGTTTGTTCGCCTTTAGGAGTGGTCCCCAAGAAGGACCCGGGTGAGTTTCGGCTGATACATAATTTGTCAGCACCACGTGGTCTTTCCGTTAACGAAGCGATAGACCCGGAAATGTGTTCGGTACGGTACGCATCTTTCGATGAGGCCGTAGCCACTTTGAATCGCCTGGGGCCCGGGGCGCTGATGGCAAAATCTGATATCGAGTCAGCGTTCCGGTTGCTCCCGGTACATCCAGACGATCAGCGTCTACTGGGTTTCATGTTTCAGGGTCAGTATTATATGGATAGATGTATGCCGATGGGATGCTCAATTTCTTGTGCCTATTTCGAGAAGTTCAGTAGTTTCCTACAATGGGTCTTCACAAAGAAGACGGGTTTCCAACATGTGATGCATTATCTCGATGATTTTTTGTTCCTGGGGGCAGCCGGGGATCCGGAATGTGGGCAAGCTTTGGCTGCATTTTGTGTTTTAATGAATCAGTTTGGCGTGCCATTGGCACCAGGTAAGACGGTGGGTCCTTCGACTTGCCTCGAGTTTCTGGGGATCGAGTTAGACTCCGGAGAAGGTTGTTTCCGTTTACCAGGTGATAAAGTGTTAAAGTTCAGGGCATCCCTGCAAATGTGTTTGAGTGCAGCTAAGGTTAAGCTGCATCAGTTACAGCAGTTAGTGGGCCAGTTGAATTTTGCCCTGAGAGTTATACCAATGGCCCGCCCCTTTTCCCGTTCGATCGCTCAAGCCATGGTCGGACTGAAGGAGGGCCATCATCGCACGAGGCTCTCGGCCGAGGTCCGCCAGGACATGCGCATTTGGTTGGCATTTCTGGCAGATTTCAATGGTCGAGTCGTCTGGAATAAACCAGCCGTGTCCTCTGAGGAGCTGGGGCTGTGGACAGATTCGGCAGGGAGTATAGGTTTTGGTGCCATTTTCGGTACTCGATGGTCTGCACAAAAATGGCCGGCATGGTGGCGCGACAGTGGACTGACAAGTAACATTGCCTTCCTGGAACTCTTCCCCATTTTGGTGGCCCTGAGAACGTGGCCTGAAGGGTTCAGAGATCACTCTGTGGTATTCTGGTCTGACAATATGACCGTGGTTGAGTGTATCAATAGCCAGGCAGCACGATGCAAATGGATTTTGAGACTGCTCAAAGAAATCGTATTATTGTGTATGCAATTGAATGTGCTATTCAAAGCGAGACATGTCCCGGGGATAATGAATCAGGCGGCTGATGCCCTTTCTCGTTTTCGTATGCAGGCCTTCTGGGGTTTTCTTCCCACAGCGGACCCGGAGCCAGCACCCTTTCCCGAAGCTCTCTGGTCTCTCGGTGCCCCGAACTTCGTAACCTCGTGGGAGAGAGTTTAGCACCCAGGACGAGGAAGGCATATGAAGGGGCGTTCCAATCCTATTTAGCCTTTTTGGGGACTGCTAGAGAGGAGCTTTGGGGTCAGGAGGAATGGGTAGTGAACTTTCTGATGTCTTTACACCTGGCAAGGAAATCGGTGGCCACGGCCCAGAGGCATCGGGCTGCCATTTCCTTTGTTGCTAGGGCTCATGGGATACAGGCCCCGACAGCGTCTTTCGTTGTGCAAAAAGCGCTACGAGGGTGGCAACGCCTTGAGGGTCGCAGAGTAGACGAGAGGCGCCCGATAGGTTTGGATAGGTTGGCCCAGTTATTATCCAGACTCCCTACAACATGTTCATCTCACTTTGAGACAGTGTTATTCCGAGCCGCTTTTACGCTGGCATTTCATGGAGCTATGCGGGTAAGCGAATTAGTGGCAAGGAACAAGCAGGATGTTACGGGAGGGCTGTGCGCAGAGCACGTTCAAATCAGAGGGGAGACGATGACTGTCTCGTTTGTAAGGTCCAAGACCGATCAAAGCGGGATGGGCGACTGCATAATTATACGCAGGATTCCCGGGTCGTCCATGTGCCCAGTGAAGTGTTTAGAGGATTATTTGACGCGAAGGGTGGCATCATGGGGGGGGACCTTGTTGAGACACGCGGACGCCACCCCACTGACAAGGTTTCAGTTTCAGCGGGTGCTTGCGATGTCAATTACAGCTGCGGGCTTGAACCCGGGCGAGTTTGGGACCCATTCCTTTCGGATAGGGGCTGCTACAGAGGCTACAGCCAGGGGTCTGAATGTAGAACAAGTTAAACGTGTGGGGCGTTGGTCCTCCAATTGTTATAAAAGGTATGTGCGTTTGCACATGTTGTGAAGCTGTAATGATGTACTCACGCTTCTTGTTTTGTTTGGTTTTCAGTTACGCAAGCCTACGAGGCGGGGCGGACTATGCAGTCGACCCAACACCGGGACAGCGGTCAGACATCACCGGCTGTGAAAACGGAGGTGTGGGTCGTGGGCCACTCATACGTGAGGCGTGCCGCGGACGTATTCAAGGCAGGTGACATGGTGCACATGGCTGGGGAATACGGGTACAGTGTGTCCTTCTACGGAAAGGGCGGTCTCTGTATTGACCAGTTTCAATCATTTTTCGAGGGTTTGCTAGGGCGGACGAGGTCACCGCCGTCTGTAGTCATAGTACATCTTGGGGGCAATGATTTGGTCACCACTGGTAGACGACTTCTCCTGGAGGCGATGCTTTCCACTGTAAGTTGGTTAGCGAGGAGAGTTCCAGGGTGCACAATTGCGTGGTCCCATATGATCCCACGAAAAGTGTGGCGGGGGGCTATTTCTGTTTCTGCTTTAAATCACTCGGTGAGAAAAATTAATAACAAAGTGAGTAGGTTGTTCCGGTCCAATGCACTGCATTCTATTTCGCATGGGTGTATTAATGATGACAGTATGTATTTGGGGGACGGTGTTCATTTGTCTCGGGTGGGGAATGAGTTACTCATAGGAGACTTCATAGCGTGGCTAAAGATGTTGAAACATGACCTTTAGATAGGAGTTTGGTGGGGGGTCCGGATAGCCGGTCAACTATCCGGACCTGTGGCGGTAAGGTCATGATCGGTGAGCACTAATTGGAAGATCCCTATGAGTGGGCGTTACCCATTACGGATGGGGGCGCTCGGGGGAGGTGGCCATTGGCCCCTCAACGGGGAGGCGGTCCCTTCTAAGGATGGGTCGCCGAAAGGAAAGGGAAGGCGGTCAAGGCCCCTTCATGGGTAGGAGGGGTTACAGCCCCCTCCTGGGGAATTTCCCGGGGCCAGGACGTCTGCGACGGCAGATGTGGTAAGTTGTGTGGGGTGTGGGGGGGGGTCTACGCTACCTTCTAGATACCTCACACGAGCCTCGTACGACCTTTAAGTGGCGTCGAGTTTTACTGGGGCCCCCGTCAAGTAAAGGGAAATTGGTATTTGCACTTGAGGTATGCCTCCGTGCCGCCCCTCACAAGGGAGGGGGATATGTCTGGGTTAGGGATCTTGACACCGGTTACGACCTTGCCGTTGGCCCTTAAACGTTAGGATGTACAATTTCAAAATTTCAAGTAAATGTTTTGTAGGATGTTAGTTCGGCTAGGAGAACCTTTGTATTAGAGGATATGTTAAGGTTAGCCAAACATCGCAATGTGGTAATGAAATTGTACATAATATGAAACTGTTTATTTTAATGTTTTAATTTTGTTTCATATTTTAATAAATACGGCCGGGAAGGGTAACTCCCTTCCCGACTTCCAAAAGTTCAAGAACGGTTTCCAGTTTCCCATCCTTGGGGAGTGTGTTGAGAGGGGGTGGCGGGTATCTCAGCCATATGGCAAGGGGCGACCAATCGGTCCCCCCGAACGTATGGCAGAGTACCACGATCCCCCCGGGAAGCCATCTTGGGCGGGAGGCGAGTCTCGGCTGGTATGCCCGAAGCGGCGTAGCCGGGGCGCGCCTTTTCCCGCCCTCGAGTGGGTTGGCCTAGACACTAACGCGGCTGGCCACGCCCTTGGGGCAGGCAGGGGCGGGTTTACGCCCGCCCTGAAGACGGATAAAAGGAGAAACAAGACCAGAAGGCATCCTCTTGTTCCTGTGCTCTGAAGCTGCACCTCCTCGCTGCACGTGAGCTCGAGACGGAACGAAGAGCCAATTTTGACCCACCCACCAGCCCCTGAAGACAGCGAGTGGTTTTAATAAAGTTTGAGGGATAACTGTGATTTTCGTTTACAGGTTGTGGTATTATCGTGAAGATTTTGAGTATGCAATAAAGAATGGTCGATTTGTGTTATGTTTTACAAATAAAGTAATTCTGCTTTAGTGTTCATCAGTACGCATGTGTTTGAATAAAGTTGTTGTTGCTACTGTTGGTTAGATATAGTCATTTAGTATTTAGTTAGCATTGTCGTATTTATTTTGGTCGGGCGGTAAGGTCATGATCGGTGAGCACTAATTGGAAGATCCCTATGAGTGGGCGTTACCCATTACGGATGGGGGCGCTCGGGGGAGGTGGCCATTGGCCCCTCAACGGGGAGGCGGTCCCTTCTAAGGATGGGTCGCCGAAAGGAAAGGAAAGGCGGTCAAGGCCCCTTCATGGGTAGGAGGGGTTACAGCCCCCTCCTGGGGAATTTCCCGGGGCCAGGACGTCTGCGACGGCAGATGTGGTAAGTTGTGTGGGGTGTGGGGGGGGGTCTACGCTACCTTCTAGATACCTCACACGAGCCTCGTACGACCTTTAAGTGGCGTCGAGTTTTACTGGGGCCCCCGTCAAGTCAAGGGAAATTGGTATTTGCACTTGAGGTATGCCTCCGTGCCGCCCCTCACAAGGGAGGGGGATATGTCTGGGTTAGGGATCTTGACACCGGTTACGACCTTGCCGTTGGCCCTTAAACGTTAGGATGTACAATTTCAAAATTTCAAGTAAATGTTTTGTAGGATGTTAGTTCGGCTAGGAGAACCTTTGTATTAGAGGATATGTTAAGGTTAGCCAAACATCGCAATGTGGTAATGAAATTGTACATATTATGAAACTGTTAATTTAATGTTTTAATTTTGTTTCATATTTTAATAAATACGGCCGGGAAGGGTAACTCCCTTCCCGACTTCCAAAAGTTCAAGAACGGTTTCCAGTTTCCCATCCTTGGGGAGTGTGTTGAGAGGGGGTGGCGGGTATCTCAGCCATATTTTCCCTGACATACACAGCCTGGTTACAGATGGCACCCGCCATTCTGCAAGGCTTTGTAACGCAATAGCGGCAGGACTGGGGCTCCATTGGGGCCGTCAAACTAAACAAACTCAAAAGTGTTCATTTTGTCATTTTGTTTTAGTTGATAATTCAGTCTTTCACAAGTATTCCTCAGGTGGTTTAACAAGTTAGGCGTGATCTCCCTTATCAGTTGGTTTAATATACCCCTAAATAAATTCTTAAAAATCAACTCAGGACCCTTTTTGAGATACCTAGGAAAAAGTGGCGACAATTTTTCCTGGCAAATGGATTTAATGAATTGTTAGATTTTTTCATGCCCTGGCTTGCCAGTCGAGCTGCCGCCAGACAGGTATGTGAGAATCACCAGGAAAAGGGCTTTGGCTCCATCCACATGCTGAGAGCTAGGAGTACATATTTAGATTGGGCAGATGATGTATGCTTCTACAAAAAAGTGCTTTCACTCCACGCAGCTGCAATCATTTTGTTTATTTGTCAAGCTGTCTGAGCTAAACATTCATGGGCGCATACATAACATTATAATGCTACTAAAGTGTCTTACATAAAAATATAATTTATGGCGGATTTCTCTGGCAGCAACACAGATAGAAGCAGGACATTCATTAACGTATATGGATTTTTAGGTCTGACTTGACAGTGCAACATTCAACATGCGGAGAAGTGTGGCTCACTGGTTAGAGCGGCAGACTCTGAAGCAGAGATCAGGCCCGGGACCAGGGTTTAAGTCCCGACGCGGCAGGGTCTTGGGCTCAATATCCGCGGACTCGTTAATTCTCGCCTCAGCGCCTACTCTAATCATGGGTCCCACGCTGCAACTCTGGGCAATAGCTTGCTTAATCTCCACGACGGCCCCAACAACACTCGGATGCCTGGCTTCACCTTGGGGGTGCCCAGGAGGGGCATCTCACAGGGAGAACCAGGAAGGGTTCCACAGCATTATACAGCTCCGGGATGCCCCGTTGCTGGGGCAGCTGTGCGCTTTACAAGTATACTACATTTACATTTAACTGACGTTTATACCTACTCCAATATTGTTCAAAGGTTCTTTGCTTACACACAAATACATATCCATTCCCTTGCTTTCTACTTGCTGTGATACACATTACCAAACAATTCCTTTAAAACCAGACCTATTGACTTTGCCAATGCTTATTTTAATCTTTAACTTAAGGTACGAAATACCAAGGCACATCTATGGAGCAGTAGAGAACAGAATGCAAACAGAGACCTGTAATGGAGCGAGGGCCAGAAGCACGTAAAAAGATCTAGGAGGGAGAAGAATCTCTACTGGCGAGGCCGACTTGCCAGATGTTGGTTTCAGAGAGCAAGGGACCTAAATGAAACAGATGTGTGCTTTGACCATTGTGAAATTACTCAAACAAATGCGAAACACAAACAAATGCCTTCACATAAATGCCAGCATCCAGGCCTCTACTTTGTGTGCATTTTACTTAGAGCATCCTGAATAGGTTAACCCGTTATTGCTGCTCTAGCCGCCATCTTGGATGGGGTCCAACCATGTATCTTCTTTTTGATGGATACGCGCACCCAGTCTTGCTGGCTCCCACTCAAGGAGATCCTGACTATTCTCCAAAAGATTCAGCCCTAGCAGACGCCTCATGAGTCACAGCCCTTATTGAGTTAGAATAAACATGTTGTTCTAATGTGTCTGGCTCACGGCAGACGTGTTTTTAGCAGGTCTTGCAAGACTATGATATACAATTCGAAAGCAGAAAGGCATGAAAAATGTTCTGGGAAGTGCAAAGATTGGCCAATCTTTGTTGATGCAACAACACAGTTATTTTGTGTAATATACGCTGTTTGACACCAAAAGACTGAAAACAATGTAATTTGTTCTTTTAAAAAATATTATTTTGATTACATCGTATCGGTTACTACCTTTGACCATTGTTTGATCCTTGATTCAACCTTTCTTCAGCAGACATGTGCAGTTCATGCTTTAATGCTAGTTTGTCCTTGTCTTCCTTGTGCTGTCTCTTTTTTTTAGATCCTTTTTACCTGCTTGGCCCAAAACTTTGAAATGTACTTCCTGCCTCTGTGAGACATGAACATTGACGCTATTTAAAAATCTTTTGGGAAGATCAGCTACTGGACTTGGCTATTAAACATGCTTAGTTCTTATGTGGACTATTTGGCCAAGCTCAAAACACATGACATTTTTCATTTGATCATATGCAGTGCTTAAAGTGTAAAGAATATGATGCCGAGGCCTAGAGATTTGCTCAAAAGCCAGCGACCAGCACTTTTGAATATCATCATGCATGTCAGTTCTGACTGGACTGTTCCCTTGAGGGACATGGTCAAGACTGATTTGCATATGACTGCATCTGAATTGGAGTGGAGAAGTGAGCTAAAGAATAATGATGGAGTCAACCCAGATCTAATAGTGACTGGGGGTGAGTGTCTCAAAAGTTTCAGCTCTACGTCCATCATCTCCTTGTGTTTGCTAACCAGGAAATAACCACTCCATGCTTCATCATGGTCTGCCTGAACATGTGACTTTGTCCAGGCCTGCCATGACCAGATAAACACAGTTGGTGTTGCTATTTTCACTTAAAACTGTGAAATTTAATATCTACAGTTTTACTGATTGTATTTTTGTCTTTCTGGTATCATTTTTCCTAATAAAAATGTACTCTATTATTCTAAATTGGTATGGAACTTTTCTTGTGTTGTGTTTTCACCTTATTACTGATTGTGTGCTGCATACATGCTTTACATGTATCTTTTAAGTTGAGCCTGGCTACTTTGCACAATCTACCAGAGGCTTAACCACAGGTTAATTAACTTTGCTCTACTTTGCGTTATTTTTAGGCAATGTATAGCACAAAAGAAGTTTTGCACTGGAAAGTAAATATTAAAATAAACATTTTGTGCTAGTTTGCTTAACTTTTGTAATGCAAACACAGCGCAACATTTTAGTAAATCTGCCAAGAAGGATGGATTAGCAGGCTTGAGTGGAGTGCCTGGTGAGCAGCAGTTTGGTAATGCTGCTGCTTCATGTCTTGTGTAGCCTTCACATGTCTTGATTTTAGGTCAATGATATAGTGAGTTGTCCTTGCTGACTGCTTCACAGATGTTGCATTAAAATAATGTATCTGTGTACCTTATGTTTGGCGCTCACTGCCCAGGCTCATGGAACCTTGGCTTTGTCGAGCAAAGGTTCTACGTGGAATGTTGTTTCGAAAATCTGCATTTGGTTTTCACTTGTGTGCCACCAGCAGCTCATCCTCATCCACTGTCTAAAAATTATTACTGGAAAGTTACCTTTGGCTCCCTTCGTCCTTGAGTCACCATAGGGTGTAATGCTTTGATTAATCTCAACATCTTGTCATTACTAGGGGAAGCATTTCAATTAACTGTTTTCTGCCCACCATGCTACTTCAGAGAGGAACCAACCATGTACTAATAGACCATGGTCATGCTCCAGTAGCCTAGCTCAAACTGTCAGGTGAGGTCTTGCAGTATCTCTGGATGATTGTGAGGGCTGGACGTGGGGGCCATGGGAAATCCCAGCATTGTTGCTGTGGTGGCAGACTATTGGAGACCTTTGAGGATATGCGTTGCAGTATGGAGTATGCTCTTCATTGTGCTCAGATTGGTTTGTAGGATTCTAAGCTAAAGAGGGTTACCTCCATCGAGGTGAGCTAAGATTTGCAACATTGCCACTCTTTCTTTTTTTAATGAAAGTTGTTTCAAATGTCTGTTAGTTCCCTGCTTCAAGTCATGGATTTATGAGAATTTACATTTCAGAGACATACTCTGCTGCATTTCATTGTGCTGGGGTTCTTATCTTCTTTACTGTGATTACCTCCCACACCTATACAGTGTACATAGTTTTTTGCCTGTGGTTTAATTTCATGTTTGAGTTTAGCAGGACTGATCGACCACCCTGTGTAAGGGTATTTCCTGATTGTTTAGCAGTGATTGACTGGTCTCTTTTAACACTGATATTGCCCTGGCATGATTAGCGTAGATGGATGCTGTACTCAGAGTATGTGATGCATACCTATTTAGTTGTGGGCGTCTCTGTTGACAACAGGATTCTGTGCCACACATTCTTGCAAGAGGTGTGTGAGCAATCTGTTTGCCTGGCACCTAGTCAGGGTATATTTTTTAACAGTGCCCTGGATAGAAGATCATTCCGGCTGCATAAGTTAATTTCAGGATGCTCTACAGGCATTAGCTCCAATTTAAATCTGTGCATTGTTCCCAGTGTTACTTGCTACCGGTGCTTTGGTTCATTTTAAAATATGTGATGAGTTTGAGGCTCAGTAACAGTACTTGTTAATTAGCTACTCACTTTAAGATGCCTAGGAGTATACTCATGAGAGGCATGAGCCGGCGTTGTGCCATATAGTGCGACGCAACGGCTACACAAGCAGTAAGTCATATTTAAAAAATTATGCAATCGCAGAAAAGCATTGTTTTTAAGGGTAGTGTGGGGTAAAAACTGCACTAAAAGCAGCTGCGTCACACAACATTTAATATATACAATGTAGGCATTCCCCTGCAAAATCTGATGCAACTCTAGCACAGTGGTATTGGTGTATCACTGTGTCACGCATCTTTGGGTAGACCAACGGAAAGCTTGAAATGCGCCAGAATTGCTGCGCATCTGAAAAACAGGCATAGGAAATGATGCAGTGGCTGTAGAATAACATTCTCAAAACAACAGAACACTTTGGCATGGAGGTTGTCATACTGCAACTAGGAGTAACTAGGAACTACCACTGCCACCACCACTTAAGCAGCGAAGGAGGAGGAAGCATTTGTTCCTGCAGCATATATCCCTTATTGACCTAAGTAAGGTCACAGTTCTACGGACTCAAAAGGGAATCTATCATTGAATTGCTGGAGAAGATTGGGTCAATTCTCCAGCTACCAACTGCAAGGCCCACTAACATCCCCCCAAATATAAAACTTATGGCTGCGCTCCACATGTTGGCATCAGGTTCCTTCCAAGTCAAAACAGCTAGATTGGCAGGAATTTCACAAGGAGCATTTTCTTCCTTTCTTCCCTCTGTTTTGGATGCCATAATTACACTCCCACCCCAGTACGTTCTTAATGCGAAAAATACACAAAAAAGTGGCTCCCAAACAGGGATTCTATGCCATAGTTGGATTTCCTCAATCTCCTTGGTGCAATTGATTGCACAAATGTGCAGTTGGTGCCCCTGCTGCAACATCCCATCTGTACAGAACCCGCACGCGCACATACTCCATCAATATCCAGGTCATAGTGTACCATCAGAGAATGCTCTTAAATGTGCTGGCTAAATATCCTGGGAGTGCACATGATGCCTTCATCTTCCTCCACAGTACCATCAATGAGTAGTTTCATAATGGCACTAATGAGAATGGCCTACTCATTTGGTAAGTAAAACACAAATATTATTAATATCAACAAACAAATTGTAATATATGACATAATAGTCATCTCTGTGTTTGTGTATGGGTCTCATGTCATATGCACATAGTGGGAATAACGTACTCCAGCATGTAGGGAATGATGCCCCATTGTGTCATTCCCTCACTAATCCTGCAATGGAAGTAGGAAAAAATCAACTGTGAGAAGTATTGTGTCATCTCACAATGTGTGAGTGGACAGAACCACATTTTATGTACTAGTTACCAAATCAACACACAAATCATGTGGTTCACAAGTAAAGTATTGATGAGTAGAAAGGCTACATATTAGCTGAGTGTGAGATGTATGGATGTTTAGTGGTGCATCTAGACTCTAATTAGTTAAAGTTTCACAAAAATAATGGGTATTGAACAAATCATGTGTTCCTAAGTAAATCTGTCCCACATGGCAGAAAATGTGTATGTTAACCAAAGTATCAGGAGCACTAATGGAATAAGAAGTTCTGAATTCCATGTATGTAATGCACAGTAAGTGTAGCTTCAAGTCATGTGCAAATGTCAATTCTAGGTACATATGTGATACCAAAAGTACAAAGTGCAAATATGTCTGTCATTGCTACAGTCTAGGTCCAAACATACTCATAGATTTCAACCCACATTGACATACTTCATCAATGTGGTAGATGACCAGTTATGTGACTCTAGTTGCCTATATTTTCCGCATTTCACTCTATCAATGTAAAACTGACAGTCAATTAATATGCTGCCAAACATAACATACACCAGTAAATAGCATTAAATGAAATGCAATCAAGGAAAGGTATCAAAGTGCACTCAGGATCCTAAACCGAACACTCTCTTGCCACATCAATGATGTCACAACCAAGGCATACAAGTTCTGATTCACCTACAAAGCAAAGTCACATACATTCATGTGAAATCTGAAAGTGTTGTGTATGCATCTCTAGTATTAAGGTACCTTTATCTACATCAGTTTTTCTCATACAAAAACGGCCTATATTGCCGTACCTAAATGTCAATCTAAGTTCAGCACAATACCTTGCTATACACAAACCTATATATTTATCCATTTCACATGTTGTAAATGTATTACATGTACTAATAAAATAGCAATACTAAATGAAGTAAACACACCAAAGGCTGTGCTAATGCCATGAATGGCCATCACAGGTGACAAAAAGACAAATGTATGTGTCAGTGTCAAATTTGTTAGCAAAAGACACACAGAGCAATCAAACATTAACCCCCAGTCAAGAGATCTGGATTAAATCCATTGTTCTTTTGCTCACCATGCCACCCCAGTTTAGACCCCATATGCAAATCAGTCTTGACCATGTACCTCATGGGAACAGTCCAGCCCAAACTGCCAAGCCAGGTCCTCTCTGGTCCAGCAACAGGCATCCTGGGACCAGTTTCAGGGCATCACCCCTCATCAGCCAGGCTAGCTTGAATTCAATGGCACAGTGAGCCCGGTCTCCATCTCTGGGCATACTCAGCGCACTAAGGGCGAGAAAGCAAAAGACACACAGATGATGGACAGAATGCAGAGCAAATCAAACATTCGCCCCCAGTCAAGAGATCTGGGTTAAATCCATCGTTCTTTTGCTCACCATGCCACACAAATTCAGACCAAGCCGTATGCATACCAGTCTTGACCCTGTGCCTCATGGAAACCATCCAGCCAGAAATGCCAAGCTAGGTCCTCCCTGGACAGGAAACAAGCATCCTTGGACAAGTTTCAGGGCATTACCCCTCATCAGCCAGGCTCGCTTGACTCCAGTGGCATTGAGAGCATGGGACCCATATCTGGGCATACCCATCCCACTCAGGGTGACAAATGCCAAAAGAACAACTGATGGACAGAATGTTGAACAAAATGTCAAACATTTACCAGAGTACAGCGACTTGGGTCTAAATCCATTGTTTTTTTTTACTCCGCATGCCATTCCAGTTTGAACCTAGCCATATGCACATCAGTCTGGACCCTGTTTGCCATGGGAACAGTCCAGCCGGAACTGCCAGGACAGTTCCTCCCTGGACCGGAAACCAGCATCCTGGGACTTGTTTCGAGGTAACACCCATCATCAGTCAGTCTAGCTTGACTCTAGTGGCATGTAAAGCACGGGACCCATGTCTGGGCATACCTGTTCCACTCGGGCTGACAAATGCAAAGAAAGAACAACTGGTGGACAGAATGTTGGACAATGTCAAACATTCACCCCAGTACAGAGATCTGGACCTGAATCCATAGTTCTTTTCCTCCCCATGCCTGTATGGGCTGAATATATGCAAGAGTTTCTGTGTATGAGTTTACCAACAAAGATAACACACATGGTCAGTCATGTTTAAGTGAAAATGTAAAAACCCATTTACTGTGGTCTTTTTGTGCGCTTTTCAGGTGACCATAGATATGGGTTGGAGCCATGGATCATGATCCCATTCAACAACCCTCAGTTGGAGGCAGAAAAACTATTTAATACTGCACTAACCAAGAC
Organism: Lissotriton vulgaris; assembly: GCF_964263255.1. NCBI lineage: Eukaryota > Metazoa > Chordata > Amphibia > Caudata > Salamandridae > Lissotriton > Lissotriton vulgaris. Next base: position 274,480,240 of record NC_141689.1, on the reverse strand, counting down.
AAGGAACTTTGTGGTCCTAAAGTCTGGGTCCCGCTGCCTGGACAAGTGACACAGAAGACTGTTGTACTCACCCCTATCCTTTTTATGTGCAATATTGCACAATATCTGCTCAAAGCTTAATGTGCTGTGGGACTATGAGCAGCAAAATCCAGAGGAAGACATTGATGGAGATATCCAGCACACAAAGGCAGGTCAGCGGAGACGAGACTAAATATTGGCCAATTTCTTTTCTTAATCAATAGCACTTTATGGTAACAGAAAATATGCCAACTTATCAACTAATCAATACTTTTTTGCAATTCATACACTGTGTTGTGTATGAATGTCAATGTAAAAATCTAGTTACTCACATCTTCTCGACTAGATGTAGGCCTCGACATGAATGAATCTTGTTGTGCTGTTGATAAACATGGGGCTGTAATTCCAAATAATAAAAAATCAATGCATCAAGCCAATGCAACGCAGTGTACTGTATTAAAGGGACAGGGCAGGATTACCACATATCTAGTTGTAATGAGCAATTCCTATCCTCAAACACTTAAGCAGTGCAGTGCAGTGCAGCACAGAAACCTGTCTTGCTGTGTTCTACAGCGACAAAGTGTGCTTCATATGGTACTCAGTTTGCCCCAGTATTGGAACTTTCATAGATTCCCATGCTTTTGTATCATTCCCCGTCATCGGAATGGGAGTCTCAGTAACAAAAATACCATAGCAATAGGCACAAAAGAGAAAGAAAAAGGCCTAGGCCTCATTCCCTTTTGTAGCACATCACCCTCTTTTCGCAAAAGAGACCAAACTTAGGCATCAGCCAATCAGAAGTGCCTCACCCCATAGAACCCTCCTGAAGGAACCTCAGAGCCACAGATTTTCTACCGCACGTTGTGCTTAGGGAGTCTCCTTTGAGCTCTGCTCATTTCATCTCTTTTCAAAGGTTTTTTCTTAAAGTTTTCTCTTCAGGATTGTAAAAGGGTGGCTGACAAGAAAAAGAGAAGGCCCTTTTCAAGCCATGTTCCACCTGTGGCAAGAAAAGGTTGTTTATGGAGGATAAACATAAGGATTGTATCTATTGCCTCTATCCGGATCATAAGGCAGAGGACTGCAAGATCTGCTGCACTTTTTCTACCAAGACCCTCCGGGATCGTGCTGGTAGACTTCTGACCTGGCTTCAGAAACAGAAGGAAAGGAAACACAGAGTTTCCAGTGACAGTGAGGATTCATTGTCAGCTGTGTCATCTCGAAGGTCAGTCAAAAGGGGTAGGGGTTCCCCTTCTCCTTCTGTGGAACATCCTTCTAAGGCCTCAAAAAAGACCCCGAGAGAGTCTGAGAGCCTAGGTCCAGGCGAATCTCCTCGCCATAGTGAAAAGGAGAGGGTAGGACCTTCTAGGCCTTCTAAGGGATTTAAGACTGATCCAGCCTTCAAGAAACCCTCTTCCCAATCTTCTGACAGGAGTTGCAAGTCCTCGAAGATGAAGGCGTCGTCGACGGAGGTTCTGTAGATGAAGAAATTGAAGCCAAAGTTAAGATTGGTTCTGTTGACGGGGTCGTCGACGGGACATTCGACAACGAAGGGATCGTTGTCGAGAAAGGAAGCGTCGGCGACAGTTCCAACAGCGTCGACGGGAGGATCACCGACGACGACGACTACAGCGACGAGGGCCTCGACGACGACAATTTTAACAACAACGACGGCTGGATCGTCGACAATTTTGCCATCGACGACATCGACGACGCCGATCTCGTCGTCGAGAGTACAAGCGTCCACGAGGCATATTCCGTCAAAGGAGTCCACGACGTCTGCACGCACAGTACCATCATCGACGGAACCGTCGACAATTTTGGCATTGGAGAAAAGGATTACTATTTCTGTCACAAGAATTACACCGGAGATAACATCTCCGTGGAGAGTAACCCCCTTGCCACCAGCTCTGCTATTTGATGAAGAGGAGTCGATGAGGATAATCAAGACTCATATAGCTACGCTAATAGTCCCTCTCAACTTCTGGTCAAGTGTCAGGAGACGGACTCTGAAGGAGGGTATGACCAGGAAGATGGTTATCATCATCAGGCGGCCCAATCACAGCATTATTCAGGTCAAGATATGGTTACAGTACCATATTCTTTCCTGCAGGACCTGCATAAGATGCTGCAGGAATACAAATCTAAGGCTACAAGGCCGGTTCCGGCTCCAGTAGTACCTGCAGCACCTGTCTCGGCTCCTGCCTCAGCGGCTGCTCCTGAATTACCTGCTCAGGCGTCCCCTCAGCCACATTCCACAAGAGCCTTCCAGACCTGCAGACAGGCATGATGATTCCTCGGAGAAGGATTGTGATTCGGATCATGAAACTGATCAAGCTACTGAATGGGATGAATACATCATTCTGGACCCTCCATCCCCATGTCCTGATCCAGTGGATTCCCCACCAGCGGACGTAGGCTGGAAGCTGGCAGCTTCAAGTTGGCTATGCCTGCGGTGGCCACGGAATGCTTCCTGTATGACTTTAAGGAACCTTATTGGAAGACGACAAAGTCCATACCTATAGTGCAAAATCTGTGGGAGGAAGGCCTTAAGGCTATGAAAAACCCAGCGACGGTGGTTTCTGTACTACCGCGTCTAGATAAAAAGTACAAAACACCTGACGATGGACCAGCTGCCTTAACGGGCCACCCAAAACCGGACTCAGTTATTTCGCAAGCGGCGCAGAGGAAATCCCGCAACCCCTCTGCTCCCTTAACAAATCCTCCGGACAAGGAAGGACGGAGATTGGACAATGCTGGAAAGAGATTCTCGTCGATGGCGAGTCTTCTGGTGCGAGCTGCCAATGTCCTTGCAATATTGGGCAGATACGACCGCCAGCTTTGGTGTGATGTCGCTCCGTTACTGGATCAGCTTCCTCCAGAATCGAAATCTGAGGCAAAAAAGATCTTACAAGAGGGGGAGGCGACTTCATTGGAGATCATTGATTGTGCCATGGACATTGCCACAACGGCGTTTCGTTCGTTGGCTGGGGCTGCAGTCCTCCATCGCCAGGGGTGGCTGAAGGCAACCTGGTTTCGATCTGAGATCTAAAATAAGGTCCTAGATCTTCCCTTTGATGGGAAAGCACTATTTGGAAAGCTAATTGATGACACTCTCCAAGACATCAAAAAAGACACTGAAACCGCGAGATCATTGGGTATGCTTCAGTACCGCAAGACCCCTTTTAAAGGGTCCAGAGGCAGAGGTACGAACTACAGAGGATCCTATCAGCAAAAGCGATATTCATCCTATGGTTCAGGTTCCCAGCAATACTGCCAGCCTTATCAACAGAGGCAAGGACAATCCTCTAATTACTCCAGGCCTTACAACAAGGGGAAACAGGCTCACCAGGGACGTGATATGTCCAAGCGACAATAGCGGCCTCCTGGCTCTCCCTACTGTTCCCTCCTCAAAGAAGTCATCAGTTGGAGGCAGGGTAACCAAATACCTTTGGAATTAGTCCAAGATAACATCCGACTGCCGGGTACTCAACATCATTCGTAAAGGCCATACCTTGGAATTTACGCAAATCCCACCACCCAAGCCCCTGCCGCCATTCCATCGAAACACCTGCATCTTCTGCGGCTCGAAGTTCATCGGATGCTCCGGAAGGGGGCTATAGAGACGGTTCCCTCCGACCAAAGAGGACAAGGATCCTATTCCAGGTTCTTCCTGGTAAAGAAGACGCTGGAGAAATGGCGCCCCATTTTAGATCTCAGGGACCTCAACACCTATCTCATCTCAATGTCTTTCCGGATGGTCTCTCTTCAAGACATTTTGCGGCTGATCAGTTTGGGTGATTTCATGGCCACGCTCGATCTCGATGCTTCAACATCCTGCGCATGCTACGTAAGATCTTCCGGTGGATCCCCACCAAGACCAGGAAGACGGTCACCCAGGCCCTGGTCACCAGCCGTCTGGACTACAGCAACACCCTCTACGCCGGAACCACCGCCAAACTCCAGAAGAGACTCCAGCGGATCCAGAACGCCTCAGCACGACTCATCCTGGACATCCCCCGTCGCAGCCACATCTCCGGACACCTGAGAGATTTGCACTGGCTCCCGGTCAACAAGAGAATCACCTTCCGTCTCCTCACCCACGCACACAAAGCCCTACACAGCCAAGGCCCAGGATACCTCAACAGCCGCCTCAACTTCTACGCTCCCAACGCCAGCTCCGATCGACCAGACACGCCCTCTCCGCCGTCCCCCGCATCCGTAGAGCCACCACAGGGGGACGGTCCTTCTCCTACCTCGATGCCAAGACATGGAACTTCCTCCCCACCCACCTCCACCTGACCCAGGACCACCTCGCCTTTAGGAAGCAACTCAAGACCTAGCTGTTCGAGCAGTAGCAGATCCCCCTCCCCCAGCGCCTTGAGACCCTCTGGGTAAGTAGTGCGCTATATAAATGCGATGATTGATTGATTGATTGAGGATGCGTACTTTCATGTACCGATTCACCCGGCACACAGAAGGTTTCTACGATTCACAGTAGCCAAGAGCCACTTTGAGTTCAGGGTTTTACCCTTTTGTCTTCGCTCAGCCCCGTGGATCTTCACGAAGGTGCTGGCGCCAGTAGCAGCATTCCTGCGAAGGAACCATTTTCAAGTCTTCCCCTACCTGGATAACTTGTTGCTGAAGGCCCCATCCAGGGAAGCAGCGCAGGACGCTGTTCAGGCTTGTACAAACTTGTTTCAAAATCTGGGACTCACTTTAAACAAAGACAAATCATCCCTGGTTCCGTCCAGAAAGGCATGTTTCCTGGGAGCCATCCTGGACTCAAAACTCTCAAAGGCTTCCCAACCCTGGAAAGGAGGGGAAAACTGCAGACCTTGGCTCGGGACTTACAAAAAAGAAGGTGTCTTTCAGTACGCCGCTACAAATCTCTGCTGGGGGTAATTTCATCATGAATACCTCTGATTCCTCACCGCAGACTGAGAATGCGTCCTCTGTAGGAACAACTAGACATCCAATGGAAACAGGTTCACGGATCATTCGACGACAGGGTGACCGTCACTCCAATGATGAGAAGAGCAGCCTTATGGTGGACAGATCAGAGACACTTGTCCCAAGGTCTATCCTTCCTAAGCGATCCGTCTCCTCAAGTAGTAACAACGGACGCGTCATTGGAGGGTTGGGGAGCAGTGATGCAAGACCTACATGTCAGTGGCCATTGGTCTTCTCAAGATCGTCGGCTCCACATCAATCTTTTGGAACTAAGAGCAATAAAACTGGCTCTACAAGCCTTTCTTCCTTGCCTAGGAGGTTCACAACTGCTCATCAGAACGGACCACACCACGGCCATGCATTATGTGAACAAGGAGGGAGGAACCAGGTCTCTCCCATTGGTGCAGGGAGCTCAAGAGATCTGGGAATGGGCGATCCTTCATGGAATGTCGCTGCAGGCAGAACACTTGCCAGGAATTCTAAACGAAAATGCCGACAGATTGAGCAGGTTATCCTCGGTCAGTAATGAGTGGGAGCTGAACCAGCGGGTTCTGGAAGAGGTCTTTTACCAGTGGGGCAGACCAACAATAGATCTCTTTGCCACACCGACCAACAAGAAATGCCGGTCTTATGCAAGCAGGCTTCACCACCAAGGATCATTGGGGAATGCGCTTTCGATAGCCTGGTCAAGGACATTTGTCTACACCTTTCCCCCCATTCCACTGATCCCGAGATTGATCAGGAATATCAAAGTGGAACCATGCAGGATGATCCTAATAGCCCCTGCTTGGCCGAGACAGTTCTGGTATACGGAGCTCCATCTGCTATCGCTAGCTCCTCCTCTCCCCTTGAGGACTATTCCAGATCGCTCTCCCCTTGAGGACTATTCCAGATCGCCTCACAAAGTCCGAAGGACAGGTTTGACACCCAGATCCATAGTCATTATACCTGACAGCATGGCTCCTGAGCAGCGAGAATTTAGGAATCTTCCCATCTCAAACAAAATTAAGGAGGTCCTCTCCCAGGCGAGGGCTCCTTCCACGAACAGGACTTACTGCTTTAAATGGAAGAGATTTTGTATTTGGTGCAGGAGAGAAGGAATTGACCCCTTTACTTCAAAGCCTCATCAGCTTCTACCTTATCTTTTGTCCCTGGCTAAGTCGGGGCTGGACCATTCTTCTATAAAAGTTCATTTGGCAGCCATTTCGAGATACAGACGGTCTGGGTCTGGACCTTCGTTGTGGTCTTCCAGGATTGTTAAACAATTTCATAAGGGCTTGTTCCCGGGTCTATCCACCAGTGAGGCCTCTGCCTACTGCTTGGCACATAAATCTAGTCCTCACGCAACTTATGAAAAACCCATTTGAACCAATTCATCGTTCCGACATGAAGTTCCTTTCATGGAAATTGGCTCTCCTTCTTGCCCTCACATCGGCAAGATGTATTGGAGAATTGCAGGCTCTTACAATCCAGGAGCCTTTACTACAATTTAAAAGGAACACTGTTATCTTGAGAACTAACCCTAGGTTCATACCCAAGGTACCCTCAGACTTCCACTTGAACGAGCCGGTTATTCTGAAAGCGTTCTTTCCTCAACCGGCTACACCAGCGGAAAAGTTGCTGCATTCTCTGGATGTACAACGATGTTTGAAATTGTATTTGGATCGTACAAAAGGATTCCGGAAATCCTCTAAATTGTTTGTTGCTTTTGGTGGTCCAAGCAAAGGTCTCCCGCTGTCAAAACAGGGGATAGCAAGATAGATTACAAGTGCCATTCTACATTGCCATACTGCAGCAGGGAAACCACTGACTGTCAGGGTTCGGGCAAATTCCACAAAATCAGTGGCTTCTTCAACAGCCCTCTTTGCGGGGGTGCAGATTAAGGACATTTTCAGAGCTGCTACCTAGAGCAGCGTTCACACCTTTACTAAGCATTACTGCTTGGAATCCTTACAGCAAGAGGATGGGGTAGTAGGCCAGGCTGTCCTGAGGAACCTCTTCCAATAATTGGTGAGCTTTCCTTTTTATCCCACCTTCCGTTTTTTCCCGCATTTTGTATCTTTATGTCATGTTGGCTATTACAATGTATTTATTACACAAAATGTGTTTTTTTATTGCTAACTGCTTCCTACTCTGATACAAAAGCATGGGAATCTATGAAAGCCCCAATACTGGGGCAAGAAAGCAAGTTACTTACCTGTAACTTTGGCTCCCCAGTATTGGTAACTTTCATAGATTCCCATGCGCCCACCCACCTCCCCGAGGAAAGCTCAGCCTGCAGCAGATATGGTGACTGTTACACAACGGCTACGAAAATCTGAGGCTCTGAGGTTCCTTCAGGAGGGTTCTATGGGGTGAGGCACTTCTGATTGGCTGATGCCTACGTTTGGTCTCTTTTGCAAAAAGAGGGTGATATGCTACAAAAGGGAATGAGGCCTAGACCTTTTTCTTTCGCTTTTGTACCTACTGCTGTGGTTGTTACCAAGACTCCCATTCCGACAACAGGGAATGATACAAAAGCATGGGAATCTATGAAAGTTACCAATACTGGGGAACCAAAGTTACAGGTAAGTAACTTGTTTTCTTATGATGGATCACAAATTTCCCCAAAAAGTCAGTCGCTGTGGCAAACTCCTACTTGTAGAATGTCTCATATATGGATTAGCATGCAGAACAGCAGCACTTTACAAGAGCAAATGTAACAGCAGATAGCATCTGAACAAAGGCCTAGTCTCAGATGTAGATGTCAAAATGTCATCTACACATGTAACTCCTTCCATGGGCATATTGATGAAGATACTACATCTGGCCACAGTTGACAAGATACACATTTAACATGCATTGCACAGCAGTGCAAGGTGTCAGATCAACCTCCTCCTCAGGGTCGGATCAGTGCTTTAGTATGTCCACCTCTTGATAGCATCAAGTCTGTATGTTATAATTGCACAGATCAGTGAAGAGATCAAGCGAGGGAAGGGAAGGATGGGGACAGAGGGGAGGGAGATCTAAACAAGAAACAGAGAAACATACCATAAATACACTAATGTAGAAGTGTTTCTACTTATCTCTCTACCTCTCAATCTATAGATCTAAGCATAAACACAATGTAGAAATGTACCTGTAAAGGAAAATAACGTATAGTGGAGCACACCATATGCACACACTCTCCCACTGCAGCATAGTGTTGTGACCCATGGATTTTAGATGCCACTGAGTAAGTTATATGCTGTAACGAGAATAACATTAAGATATATAGCTGTTGTTGGAACCTGGGATGTCAGGTCACCTAGGGTAGCCCGGCCTAGGGTAAGACACATTCACTAGAGGCACATGTGTGAAGGTTGCAAACTTCCCAGCAGTAAATTAACGCAATAACACACAAAAAGGACACTACACCAATGTTGGAAAAAAATACGAGCTAGTTTATAAAAATAATATTTGCTCTTTTGCTTTTAGGAATCACCGCTTAATACACTACAGATTGTCAAGACATTAATCACATTACTCTTAAAGTTGCTAAATCATATCAATACTCAGCATCAACAGTACTTTACATTAGACTCCCCACTTTACTGGCTTAGACTTCTCTGAAACACTTAAACCTTAATTCTCTCCCCACCTTAGATCACAGAAGGATTGACTAGCCTCCCTCTTCTCTAGGTCCTTTCAGCTGGATTAACCACTAGAGCTAACATAAGTGACATTTGAATCAGGTTATTGGTTTACATAAGAGAGAACACTCCACATTCAAAGTTGTATATCCCAGTGCTACTTTCCAGAAACCAGACGGGTGCTCCCAAGCAACAGCCTGATCCTGGTTTAGTCAATCGGAAGTCTCTGCTCCTGTGAGAGACACTTCACAACCTCTGACCTTTCCCTGCTCAACCTCTCCTTACTTCGTTTCGTGGGGCGTGGGGGGTAGGGGCCCTCCGGCCCGTGTCTCCGTTGTTTGGAGGAGACAGACAAAAGGCTCCTGATTCCTCCACTCGATTCCGTGGTCTCTTGACCTCCCGCTTCGTTAGTGCGGAGGCAAGGGACAAAATCACACTGTTTGCACCTCTCCTCCCGAAGTGCTCTTCTCCTGGTAACCGGACCGCCCCACTCCCTCTCTCCTTAGGGAAGCAGGGGTCCTCGTTGAAGTCGCTTCCCGCGCTTGAGCGGGAAACTTGATGCCCGGCGGCTGCTCCTAATCAGATTCCCTCGCCGTCTGCTGACTGGGTTCTCTCACCCGCGAAAGCGCAATTGCGCATGCATGGGGAGTAGCGGACAGCCTCCCGAGTCTGCTCTGCCGGCTTGGCGCTGGTAGTGTCTCCGCAGTGGGACTGCTCGACCCTAGGCCCCTCCTGGGAAGATTAGCAGGTCAAACTGGAGAATGCGCAGTAGCGCCGGCTGCAATACCCCTAGTCTCTACTCACACTTCCTCGGTCAGCGCTGTCTCAGAAGCGCAATCGGCACCCCAGGGGAGCCTGCTCACGAAAGAATCAGGACAGCAGGGGGGTCTTCAGTTTACCCTCTCACCCACTCAGCCTCGCGCGGCAGGTCCAGTCACCGGTAAGGGGGAGGAACAAGGGTCTCAACTACACGCAGGACAAGAACCTGCTTTCACCACTGCAGATGTGGAGTAGAGCTGGATTACCACATATGAAAGCTCCCAGTTCTTTATCTTCCTCACAGATCTGTCAGCTCTCCGTACTGGACAGGGGCAAATGAAAGGGAAGGGCACCCAGTTCTATTCTCAGTGCAGGGATCCTTGCAGCTCCACAGCCCACTGGGATTAACCCCTTCACCTGACTGGAGACTCCTTACTGTCCAGGGTCAGCAGGACAAAACTAACTTGGCTAGGACAACAGGACTGGGGGGAAAGTACCTAGACAGAGGGCAACCCTTGTAGAGTAGACCACCCTTCAGGACCCTACCCCTACCAGACCTCAGCCTTCACTCTAGCTGTTCTTCACTGGCAAGACAAAATGGCTGCCCAGCATTCCGCCTTTTATAGGCTGACCCTCAGGGGTCCAGAAGGGACCAGAAGGTTCTGGAACGCCCTATTCTACTCTATGGGACAGGTTCTAGGTTTGACAGTTGGGACAGTTGGTAGCCACCATTTTGTGACTCCAACTATATTCCTGTCAGAAAAGGCCTCTAGGCCTGAGGTGAAACACTATGAGGGTGAAAGAACACCTATCCCCTTGACCAACACCTTGAAAAAGCTAGTGGACACAAAAATTAATAAAGGAAAGAGGGGCAAAAAGGGGACAAAATAAATAATAAATTGGAGGGACTACCCAAAAAGCCAGACAGGTCTAACACGCGTCCCCCCCCAGCTGAAAGTAGGGAGAACTACCCAACCCCTTGGGAGTCCTCATCACTAAGGCGGAAATACCTGGAGAGACCGTCTGCATTGGCGTGGTCCACTCCAGGCCGATGTTCCACCCGGAAGTCCATTCCCGGGACAAGGGAGAACAACGTAGAGTACTGCTCCAGTATCTGGCTGCAGTCCTCCCGCTGCTCAGGAGTTAGAGTGGGAGAGAGAATCACCCCCTCCACTGACCCATCCTTCTCTTGAGACGAGAACAAGTCCGGGAGAGGTTCGCTTTCCGCTTCCTCTCCCCCATCAGTCACCATCATCAAAATGACCTCGGGCCTCTCATGGTGGGGTTTGAGTCGGTTGACATGCAGCACTCGTAGGGGCTGTCGAGGGGTCTTAAGGTCCACCAGGTATGTGGCCTTACCCTTCTTTTCCAACACTTCAAATGGGCCTGTCCAGCGATCCTGGAGGGCACTAAGCTCTCCAGGTTCCATCACCCACACTTTCTGACCAGGCTCCAATTCCACCTGGTGAGCATTCGGGTCATACCACTCTTTCATGACTGCCTGGCTGGCCTCCAAGTTGTCAGAAGCTTGCTTCCACAACTTCGCCATTTGGCTCCTGAAGGCCAGCATGTAGCTCACCACATCCTGGGGTGGTTTCCTCGGAGACTTCTCCCAACCATCCTTCACCAGGCTGAGAGGACCGCGTACAGGGTGCCCATACAGAAGTTCAAAGGGGCTGAAGCCCACTCCCTTCTGTGGCACTTCCCTGTAGGAGAATAGCAAACAGGGTAGGAGGACGTCCCATTTCCTCCGCAGGCTTTTGGGCAGACTCCTGATCATGTGTTTCAAGGTCTTGTTGAACCTCTCAACCAGTCCATTCGACTGGGGGTGATAAGGAGTGGTGAACCGGTAGGTCACTCCACACTCCTTCCACATCGCCCGCATATAAGCTGACATGAAGTTGGTCCCCCTGTCAGACACAACTTCCTTGGGGAATCCCACTCGGGTAAAGATCCCCATTAGGGCTCTAGCCACCACAGGTGCAGTGACTGTCCTCAGAGGAATTGCCTCTGGGTACCGTGTGGCATGATCCACCAGAACCAGAATGAACCAGTGACCAGCTGTTGTTGGTGGATCTAAAGGCCCTACAATGTCGATGCCCACCCTCTCAAAGGGTGTGCTAACGACTGGAAGTGGTTCCAGGGGAGCCTTCAGCTTCACCCCTGTTTTCCCACTGGCCTGGCAGGATACACATGTCCGACAGTAAGTGTTGGACGCCACTTTCATCTGAGGCCAGTAAAAGTGGAGGACAAGCCGAGCAAAGGTCTTGTCCTGACCTAAGTGTCCTGCCAAGGGTATAGCATGAGCCAATTCCAGTAGAAAGGCTCGGTATTGTTGCCGGACTACCAAGGCCCTTGATGAACCAGGTAAGGGTACCTTGGGTTCACTGTAGAGGAGTCCATCCTCCCAGTAAGAATGGTAGCTTCCCGTAACTCACCTGCTGCCTGGGCTTCAGCCTGACGCCTCAGTCCCTCAAGGGTAGGGCACTCCCTCTGCCCCTTACAGAATTCCTCTCTGGTAGGACCTCCCTCCACATGCTACTCAGCAGGGATGGGTAAATCCTCCAGAGAGTCTACTTCCCCCTCCACGAACTCCTGGTCCACCATCGCAGGTGACCTATCTGTCACATGGGGTGTGGAAGCCGAAGCAGGCTCTTCCTGTCTCCGGGTCTGTCCCTTTTTGGCAGCGGGTTGGGCCATTGTTCCAGGCTCCAACCCAGGCGAACTCCCTCTCTGGGCAGTCGCAGACCGTGTGCTCACACAGGCCCAGTCAGGTGTACCCAGCATCGCAGAGTGCGTCCGGTATTCCACCTCTCTCCAAGCGTTGTGCTCCATGTCATTCCCCAGCAGACAATCAACTGGCACGGCAGGGCTTACGGCAACTCGAAGTGAACCTGCAACCCCCTCCCACTCAAAGGGAACCTCAGCCACTGGATAGTGGCCCATTCTGCCGTCAGCCATCGCGGCGGTGTGGAGTACATGGGGAACCACCTGCTCTGGAGACACCAGTTGACTTCTCACCATAGTCATACTGGCTCCTGTATCTCTCAGAGCCTCCCCTCTCTGGCCATTGATGGTGACCCATTGCCCATACTTTGCAGTATTTGGGGGCACCTGGATCTTACGAACCATCTCCCGTTCTCCCAGGGACACTAAGGTGATACCCGCCCACTCACCCCCCTTATCTAAGGGCAACTCCTCCCCGAGCGCTACACTAGCTACTCCCGGTGGTTTTCCTCCAGTGGGAGGGGGTGGTCTCTTTGGGCATCTGACATCTCCCTTATAATTTCCAACACCACCACACTCAAAACAGTGGAGAACCCTTGGCTGCTGGCTTTGGCCAGGATTAGGGTTTCTGGGTGGGTTTGCCTTAGGGGTGAAACCTGTTCCCTTTCCTTGGAAATTGTTTTGGGGACCTTTAGAGAACTCCCTCTTTTTATCTCCCCCCTCCTTCTTCTGGGGGGCGCCCTGTCCGGCCTTTTGGGAATCCCCTCCAGTCCCCTTTGAGGACACCCGGGTACTTGCCCAGATGTCCGCCTCCTCTGCAAGCTTCCGGGGATTGGTCAGCTTGCTGTCCACCAGGTGTTGGCGCAGCTCGGGAAAACATTTCTCGAGGAGGTGCTCTTTCAAAAATAGATCATACAGCCCCTCATAATCCCTCACCTCACTGCCCTTGACCCAGCCCTCCAAGGCTTTCTTGGCGTAATCTAAGAAATCCACCCAATTCTGGGTACTCAGTTTATGACTTCCCCTTAATTTTTGTCTGTATTTCTCAGGGGTAAGTCCAAACTTTTTCACCAGTGCCACTTTCATTGTAGGGTAGTGGGTTTGCTCATCCCGCTCCAGAGCCAACAAGGTATCCCTGCCATCAGGTGGCATATACTTATACAGCTCACCCCCCCAGTGGGTTTCTGAGATCCCATGAGCCCTTAAAGAGACCTCATATGCGGCTAACCATTTGGCAATGTCATCACCTATGGTGTAACTAGCAATAACATCCTTGGGTAGATAGGGTCTGGGTTCTCTGGTGTTTTCTTTGTTTTCGCTGCCACCATTGTTTGGATTAGGAGACCTTAATGTTAAGGCTTGAAGGTCTAGCTCCTTTATGGTTCGTTCGTGGGCCAACCTCCTGTCCTCCCGCTCCATTTCTAATTTAGCCAACTCCAATTTCAGTCTCCTCTCTTCCCTCCTGTCTTCCAGCTCGGCGTCAGTAAAACTCCTCACTGAGACGCTGCTGCCCTCCCTTGAAAGTGTCCGGGACCTGTCAGCAGATTCCCCCCTTCAGCTTGGTACAGCATTGCAGTCTCAAGGACAGTGTCCCTATCACCCTCTTCTGTGTCCTGTTCCTCCTCTATATGAGCTTCCATCCATGCCCTTATGCTTGTCTGTAACTCGCTTTTCTTGGCACCTTTTTTGAAGAATACCCCCTGTCGTTGACACACCACTCTTTAAGTTGGGTCACAGTGTAGGTCTCTAGCTCTTCAAGGTTTAATTCCATTCTTCAAATATGGGATCAAATGAGCACTCAGGAGAGAACTAAGAAGCGTGATCTGAGGATAACCTCCACCCACCACCAGGAACAAATTTGGAAAAACAAAAGTCAAATTAGGAGGGCCGCTAGGAGAAAACTCCTGGTGTAGGCTAGTGTATTACGTTTAATTACTACTGAGTAGCTGCAACCACAGTCAGGATCCCACCGCTAGACACCAATTTGTTGGAACCTGGGATGTCAGGTCACCTAGGGTAGCCCGGCCTAGGGTAAGACACATTCACTAGAGGCACATGTGTGAAGGTTGCAAACTTCCCAGCAGTAAATTAACGCAATAACACACAAAAAGGACACTACACCAATGTTGGAAAAAAAATACGAGCTAGTTTATAAAAATAATATTTGCTCTTTTGCTTTTAGGAATCACCGCTTAATACACTACAGATTGTCAAGACATTAATCACATTACTCTTCAAGTTGCTAAATCATATCAATACTCAGCATCAACAGTACTTTACATTAGACTCCCACTTTACTGGCTTAGATTTCTCTGAAACAATTAAACCTTAATTCTCTCCCCACCTTAGATCACAGAAGGATTGACTAGCCTCCCTCTTCTCTAGTTCCTTTCAGCTGGATTAACCACTAGAGCTAACATAAGTGACATTTGAATCAGGTTATTGGTTTACATAAGAGAGAACACTCCACATTCAAAGTTGTATATCCCAGTGCTACTTTCCAGAAACCAGATGGGTGCTCCCAAGCAACAGCCTGATCCTGGTTTAGTCAATCGGAAGTCTCTGCTCCTGTGAGAGACACTTCACAACCTCTGACCTCCCCCTGCTCAACCTCTCCTTACTTCGTTTCGTGGGGCGTGGGGGGTAGGGGCCCTCCGGCCCGTGTCTCCGTTGTTTGGAGGAGACAGACAAAAGGCTCCTGATTCCTCCACTCGATTCCGTGGTCTCTTGACCTCCCGCTTCGTTAGTGCGGAGGCAAGGGACAAAATCACACTGTTTGCACCTCTCCTCCCGAAGTGCTCTTCTCCTGGTAACCGGACCGCCCCGCTCCCTCTCTCCTTAGGGAAGCAGGGGTCCTCGTTGAAGTCGCTTCCCGCGCTTGAGCGGGAAACTTGATGCCCGGCGGCTGCTCCTAATCAGATTCCCTCGCCGTCTGCTGACTGGGTTCTCTCACCCGCGAAAGCGCAATCGCGCATGCGTGGGGAGTAGCGGACAGCCTCCCGAGTCTGCTCTGCCGGCTTGGCGCCGGTAGTGTCTCCGCAGTGGGCCTGCTCGACCCTAGGCCCCTCCTGGGAAGATTAGCAGATCAAACTGGAGAATGCGCAGTAGCGCCGGCTGCAATACCCCTAGTCTCTCCTCACACTTCCTCGGTCAGCGCTGTCTCAGAAGCGCAATCGGCGCCCCAGGGGAGCCAGCTCACGAAAGAATCAGGACAGCAGGGGGGTCTTCAGTTTACCCTCTCGGCCCACTCAGCCTCGCTCGGCAGGTCCAGTCACCGGTAAGGGGGAGGGACAAGGGTCTCAACTACACGCAGGACAAGAACCTGCTTTCACCACTGCAGATGGGGAGTAGAGCTGGATTACCACATATGAAAGCTCCCAGTTCTTTATCTTCCTCACAGATCTGTCAGCTCTCCGTACTGGACAGGGGCAAATGAAAGGGAAGGGCACCCAGTTCTATTCTCAGTGCAGGGATCCTTGCAGCTCCACAGCCCACTGGGATTAACCCCTTCACCTGACTGGAGACTCCTTACTGTCCAGGGTCAGCAGGACAAAACTAACTTGGCTAGGACAACAGGACTGGGGGGAAAGTACCTAGACAGAGGGCAACCCTTGAAGAGTAGACCACCCTTCAGGACCCTACCCCTACCAGACCTCAGCCTTCACTCTAGCTGTTCTTCACTGGCAAGACAAAATGGCTGCCCAGCATTCATCCTTTTATAGGCTGACCCTCAGGGGTCCAGAAGGGACCAGAAGGTTCTGGAACGCCCTATTCTACTCTATGGGACAGGTTCTAGGTTTGACAGTTGGGACAGTTGGTAGCCACCATTTTGTGACTCCAACTATATTCCTGTCAGAAAAGGCCTCTAGGCCTGAGGTGAAACACTATGAGGGTGAAAGAACACCTATCCCCTTGACCAACACCTTGAAAAAGCTAGTGGACACAAAAATTAATAAAGGAACGAGGGGCAAAAAGGGGACAAAATAAATAATAAATTGGAGGGACTACCCAAAAAGCCAGACAGGTCTAACACTCGTCCCCCCCAGCTGAAAGTAGGGAGAACTACCCAACCCCTTGGGAGTCCTCATCACTAAGGCGGAAATACCTGGAGAGACCGTCTGCATTGGCGTGGTCCACTCCAGGCCGATGTTCCACCCGGAAGTCCATTCCCGGGACAAGGGAGAACAACGTAGAGTACTGCTCCAGTATCTGGCTGCAGTCCTCCCGCTGCTCAGGAGTTAGAGTGGGAGAGAGAATCACTCCCTCCACTGACCCATCCTTCTCTTGAGACGAGAACAAGTCCGGGAGAGGTTCGCTTTCCGCTTCCTCTCCCCCATCAGTCACCATCATCAAAATGACCTCGGGCCTCTCATGGTGGGGTTTGAGTCGGTTGGCATGCAGCACTCGTAGGGGCTGTCGAGGGGTCTTAAGGTCCACCAGGTATGTGGCCTTACCCTTCTTTTCCAACACTTCAAATGGGCCTGTCCAGCGATCCTGGAGGGCACTAAGCTCTCCAGGTTCCATCACCCACACTTTCTGACCAGGCTCCAATTCCACCTGGTGAGCATTGTGGTCATACCACTCTTTCATGACTGCCTGGCTGGCCTCCAAGTTGTCAGAAGCTTGCTTCCACAACTTCGCCATTTGGCTCCTGAAGGCCAGCATGTAGCTCACCACATCCTGGGGTGGTTTCCTCGGAGACTTCTCCCAACCATCCTTCACCAGGCTGAGAGGACCGCGTACAGGGTGCCCATACAGAAGTTCAAAGGGGCTGAAGCCCACTCCCTTCTGTGGCACTTCCCTGTAAGAGAATAGCAAAAAGGGTAGGAGGACGTCCCATTTCCTCCGCAGGCTTTTGGGCAGACTCCTGATCATGCCCTTCAAGGTCTTGTTGAACCTCTCAACCAGTCCATTCGACTGGGGGTGATAAGGAGTGGTGAACCGGTAGGTCACTCCACACTCCTTCCACATCGCCCGCATATAAGCTGACATGAAGTTGGTCCCCCTGTCAGACACAACTTCCTTGGGGAATCCCACTCGGGTAAAGATCCCCATTAGGGCTCTAGCCACCACAGGTGAAGTGACTGTCCTCAGAGGAATTGCCTCTGGGTACCGTGTGGCATGATCCACCAGAACCAGAATGAACCAGTGACCAGCTGTTGTTGGTGGATCTAAAGGCCCTACAATGTCGATGCCCACCCTCTCAAAGGGTGTGCTAACGACTGGAAGTGGTTCCAGGGGAGCCTTCAGCTTCACCCCTGTTTTCCCACTGGCCTGGCAGGATACACATGTCCGACAGTAAGTGTTGGACGCCACTTTCATCTGAGGCCAGTAAAAGTGGAGGACAAGCCGAGCAAAGGTCTTGTCCTGACCTAAGTGTCCTGCCAAGGGTATAGCATGAGCGAATTCCAGTAGAAAGGCTCGGTATTGTTGCCGGACTACCAAGGTCCTTGATGAACCAGGTAAGGGTACCTTGGGTTCACTGTAGAGGAGTCCATCCTCCCAGTAAGTATGGTAGCTTCCCGTAACTCACCTGCTGCCTGGGCTTCAGCCTGACGCCTCAGTCCCTCAAGGGTAGGGCACTCCCTCTGCCCCTTACAGAATTCCTCTCTGGTAGGACCTCCCTCCACATGCCACTCAGCAGGGATGGGTAAATCCTCCAGAGAGTCTACTTCCCCCTCCACGAACTCCTGGTCCACCATCGCAGGTGACCGATCTGTCACATGGGGTGTGGAAGCCGAATCAGGCTCTTCTTGTCTCCGGGTCTGTCCCTTTTTGGCAGCGGGTTGGGCCATTGTTCCAGGCTCCAACCCAGGCGAACTCCCTCTCCGGGCAGTCGCAGACCGTGTGCTCACACAGGCCCAGTCAGGTGTACCCAGCATCGCAGAGTGCGTCCGGTATTCCACCTCTCTCCAAGCGTTGTGCTCCATGTCATTCCCCAGCAGACAATCAACTGGCACGGCAGGGCTTACGGAAACTCGAAGTGAACCTGCAACCCCCTCCCACTCAAAGGGAACCTCAGCCACTGGATAGTGGCCCATTCTGCCGTCAGCCATCGCGGCGGTTTGGAGTACATGGGGAACCACCTGCTCTGGAGACACCAGTTGACTTCTCACCATAGTCATACTGGCTCCTGTATCTCTCAGAGCCTCCCCTCTCTGGCCATTGATGGTGACCCATTGCCCATACTTTGCAGTATTTGGGGGCACCTGGATCTTACGAACCATCTCCCGTTCTCCCAGGGACACTAAGGTGACACCCGCCCACTCACCCCCCTTATCTAAGGGCAACTCCTCCCCGAGCGCTACACTAGCTACTCCCGGTGGTTTTCCTCCAGTGGGAGGGGGTGGTCTCTTTGGGCATCTGACATCTCCCTTATAATTTCCAACACCACCACACTCAAAACAGTGGAGAACCCTTGGCTGCTGGCTTT
Source organism: Lissotriton vulgaris (assembly GCF_964263255.1). Lineage (NCBI taxonomy): Eukaryota > Metazoa > Chordata > Amphibia > Caudata > Salamandridae > Lissotriton > Lissotriton vulgaris. Next base: position 274,461,742 of record NC_141689.1, on the reverse strand, counting down.
GGCCAGGATTAGGGTTTCTGGGTGGGTTTGACTTAGGGGTGAAACCTGTTCCCTTTCCTTGGAAATTGTTTTGGGGACCTTTAGAGAACTCCCTCTTTTTATCTCCCCCCTCCTTCTTCTGGGGGGCGACCTGTCCGGCCTTTTGGGAATCCCCTCCAGTTCCCTTTGAGGACACCCGGGTACTTGCCCAGATGTCCGCCTCCTCTGCAAGCTTCCGGGGATTGGTCAGCTTGCTGTCCACCAGGTGTTGGCGCAGCTCGGGAAAACATTTCTCGAGGAGGTGCTCTTTCAAAAATAGATCATACAGCCCCTCATAATCCCTCACCTCACTGCCCTTGACCCAGCCCTCCAAGGCTTTCTTGGCGTAATCTAAGAAATCCACCCAATTCTGGGTACTCAGTTTATGACTTCCCCTAAATTTTTGTCTGTATTTTTCAGGGGTAAGTCCAAACTTTTTCACCAGTGCCACTTTCATTGTAGGGTAGTGGGTTTGCTCATCCCGCTCCAGAGCCAACAAGGTATCCCTGCCATCAGGTGGCATATACTTATACAGCTCACCCCCCCAGTGGGTTTCTGAGATCCCATGAGCCCTTAAAGAGACCTCATATGCGGCTAACCATTTGGCAATGTCATCACCTATGGTGTAACTAGCAATAACATCCTTGGGTAGATAGGGTCTGGGTTCTCTGGTGTTTTCTTTGTTTTCGCTGCCACCATTGTTTGGATTAGGAGACCTTAATGTTAAGGCTTGAAGGTCTAGCTCCTTTATGGTTCGTTCGTGGGCCAACCTCCTGTCCTCCCGCTCCATTTCTAATTTAGCTAACTCCAATTTCAGTCTCCTCTCTTCCCTCCTGTCTTCCAGCTCGGCGTCAGTAAAACTCCTCACTGAGACGCTGCTGCCCTCCCTTGAAAGTGTCCGGGACCTGTCAGCAGATTCCCCCCTTCAGCTTGGTACAGCATTGCAGTCTCAAGGACAGTGTCCCTATCACCCTCTTCTGTGTCCTGTTCCTCCTCTATATGAGCTTCCATCCATGCCCTTATGCTTGTCTGTAACTCGCTTTTCTTGGCACCTTTTTTGAAGAATACCCCCTGTCGTTGACACACGACTCTTTAAGTTGGGTCACAGTGTAGGTCTCTAGCTCTTCAAGGTTTAATTCTATTCTTCAAATATGGGATCAAATGAGCACTCAGGAGAGAACTAAGAAGCGTGATCTGAGGATAACCTCCACCCACCACCAGGAACAAATTTGGAAAAACAAAAGTCAAATTAGGAGGGCCGCTAGGAGAAAACTCCTGGTGTAGGCTAGTGTATTACGTTTAATTACTACTGAGTAGCTGCAACCACAGTCAGGATCCCACCGCTAGACACCAATTTGTTGGAACCTGGGATGTCAGGTCACCTAGGGTAGCCCGGCCTAGGGTAGGACACATTCACTAGAGGGACATGTGTGAAGGTTGCAAACTTCCCAGCAGTAAATTAACGCAATAACACACAAAAAGGACACTACACCAATGTTGGAAAAAAAATACGAGCTAGTTTATAAAAATAATATTTGCTCTTTTGCTTTTAGGAATCACCGCTTAATACACTACAGATTGTCAAGACATTAATCACATTACTCTTCAAGTTGCTAAATCATATCAATACTCAGCATCAACAGTACTTTACATTAGACTCCCCACTTTACTGGCTTAGACTTCTCTGAAACACTTAAACCTTAATTCTCTCCCCACCTTAGATCACAGAAGGATTGACTAGCCTCCCTCTTCTCTAGTTCCTTTCAGCTGGATTAACCACTAGAGCTAACATAAGTGACATTTGAATCAGGTTATTGGTTTACATAAGAGAGAACACTCCACATTCAAAGTTGTATATCCCAGTGCTACTTTCCAGAAACCAGATGGGTGCTCCCAAGCAACAGCCTGATCCTGGTTTAGTCAATCGGAAGTCTCTGCTCCTGTGAGAGACACTTCACAACCTCTGACCTCCCCCTGCTCAACCTCTCCTTACTTCGTTTCGTGGGGCGTGGGGGGTAGGGGCCCTCCGGCCCGTGTCTCCGTTGTTTGGAGGAGACAGACAAAAGGCTCCTGATTCCTCCACTCGATTCCGTGGTCTCTTGACCTCCCGCTTCGTTAGTGCGGAGGCAAGGGACAAAATCACACTGTTTGCACCTCTCCTCCCGAAGTGCTCTTCTCCTGGTAACCGGACCGCCCCGCTCCCTCTCTCCTTAGGGAAGCAGGGGTCCTCGTTGAAGTCGCTTCCCGCGCTTGAGCGGGAAACTTGATGCCCGGCGGCTGCTCCTAATCAGATTCCCTCGCCGTCTGCTGACTGGGTTCTCTCACCCGCGAAAGCGCAATCGCGCATGCGTGGGGAGTAGCGGACAGCCTCCCGAGTCTGCTCTGCCGGCTTGGCGCCGGTAGTGTCTCCGCAGTGGGCCTGCTCGACCCTAGGCCCCTCCTGGGAAGATTAGCAGATCAAACTGGAGAATGCGCAGTAGCGCCGGCTGCAATACCCCTAGTCTCTCCTCACACTTCCTCGGTCAGCGCTGTCTCAGAAGCGCAATCGGCGCCCCAGGGTAGCCAGCTCACGAAAGAATCAGGACAGCAGGGGGGTCTTCAGTTTACCCTCTCGGCCCACTCAGCCTCGCTCGGCAGGTCCAGTCACCGGTAAGGGGGAGGGACAAGGGTCTCAACTACACGCAGGACAAGAACCTGCTTTCACCACTGCAGATGGGGAGTAGAGCTGGATTACCACATATGAAAGCTCCCAGTTCTTTATCTTCCTCACAGATCAGTCAGCTCTCCGTACTGGACAGGGGCAAATGAAAGGGAAGGGCACCCAGTTCTATTCTCAGTGCAGGGATCCTTGCAGCTCCACAGCCCACTGGGATTAACCCCTTCACCTGACTGGAGACTCCTTACTGTCCAGGGTCAGCAGGACAAAACTAACTTGGCTAGGACAACAGGACTGGGGGGAAAGTACCTAGACAGAGGGCAACCCTTGTAGAGTAGACCACCCTTGAGGACCCTACCCCTACCAGACCTCAGCCTTCACTCTAGCTGTTCTTCACTGGCAAGACAAAATGGCTGCCCAGCATTCATCCTTTTATAGGCTGACCCTCAGGGGTCCAGAAGGGACCAGAAGGTTCTGGAACGCCCTATTCTACTCTATGGGACAGGTTCTAGGTTTGACAGTTGGGACAGTTGGTAGCCACCATTTTGTGACTCCAACTATATTCCTGTCAGAAAAGGCCTCTAGGCCTGAGGTGAAACACTATGAGGATGAAAGAACACCTATCCCCTTGACCAACACCTTGAAAAAGCTAGTGGACACAAAAATTAATAAAGGAACGAGGGGCAAAAAGGGGACAAAATAAATAATAAATTGGAGGGACTACCCAAAAAGCCAGACAGGTCTAACACTCGTCCCCCCCAGCTGAAAGTAGGGAGAACTACCCAACCCCTTGGGAGTCCTCATCACTAAGGCGGAAATACCTGGAGAGACCGTCTGCATTGGCGTGGTCCACTCCAGGCCGATGTTCCACCCGGAAGTCCATTCCCTGGACAAGGGAGAACAACGTAGAGTACTGCTCCAGTATCTGGCTGCAGTCCTCCCGCTGCTCAGGAGTTAGAGTGGGAGAGAGAATCACTCCCTCCACTGACCCATCCTTCTCTTGAGACGAGAACAAGTCCGGGAGAGGTTCGCTTTCCGCTTCCTCTCCCCCATCAGTCACCATCATCAAAATGACCTCGGGCCTCTCATGGTGGGGTTTGAGTCGGTTGGCATGCAGCACTCGTAGGGGCTGTCGAGGGGTCTTAAGGTCCACCAGGTATGTGGCCTTACCCTTCTTTTCCAACACTTCAAATGGGCCTGTCCAGCGATCCTGGAGGGCACTAAGCTCTCCAGGTTCCATCACCCACACTTTCTGACCAGGCTCCAATTCCACCTGGTGAGCATTGTGGTCATACCACTCTTTCATGACTGCCTGGCTGGCCTCCAAGTTGTCAGAAGCTTGCTTCCACAACTTCGCCATTTGGCTCCTGAAGACCAGCATGTAGCTCACCACATCCTGGGGTGGTTTCCTCGGAGACTTCTCCCAACCATCCTTCACCAGGCTGAGAGGACCGCGTACAGGGTGCCCATACAGAAGTTCAAAGGGGCTGAAGCCCACTCCCTTCTGTGGCACTTCCCTGTAAGAGAATAGCAAACAGGGTAGAAGGATGTCCCATTTCCTCCGCAGGCTTTTGGGCAGACTCCTGATCATGCCCTTCAAGGTCTTGTTGAACCTCTCAACCAGTCCATTCGACTGGGGGTGATAAGGAGTGGTGAACCGGTAGGTCACTCCACACTCCTTCCACATCGCCCGCATATAAGCTGACATGAAGTTGGTCCCCCTGTCAGACACAACTTCCTTGGGGAATCCCACTCGGGTAAAGATCCCCATTAGGGCTCTAGCCACCACAGGTGAAGTGACTGTCCTCAGAGGAATTGCCTCTGGGTACCGTGTGGCATGATCCACCAGAACCAGAATGAACCAGTGACCAGCTGTTGTTGGTGGATCTAAAGGCCCTACAATGTCGATGCCCACCCTCTCCAAGGGTGTGCTAACGAATGGAAGTGGTTCCAGGGGAGCCTTCAGCTTCACCCCTGTTTTCCCACTGGCCTGGCAGGATACACATGTCCGACAGTAAGTGTTGGACGCCACTTTCATCTGAGGCCAGTAAAAGTGGAGGACAAGCCGAGCAAAGGTCTTGTCCTGACCTAAGTGTCCTGCCAAGGGTATAGCATGAGCCAATTCCAGTAGAAAGCCTCGGTATTGTTGCCGGACTACCAAGGCCCTTGATGAACCAGGTAAGGGTACCTTGGGTTCACTGTAGAGGAGTCCATCCTCCCAGTAAGTATGGTAGCTTCCCGTAACTCACCTGCTGCCTGGGCTTCAGCCTGACGCCTCAGTCCCTCAAGGGTAGGGCACTCCCTCTGCCCCTTACAGAATTCCTCTCTGGTAGGACCTCCCTCCACATGCCACTCAGCAGGGATGGGTAAATCCTCCAGAGAGTCTACTTCCCCCTCCACGAACTCCTGGTCCACCACCGCAGGTGGCCGATCTGTCACATGGGCTGTGGAAGCCGAAGCAGGCTCTTCCTGTCTCCGGGTCTGTCCCTTTTTGGCAGCGGGTTGGGCCATTGTTCCAGGCTCCAACCCAGGCGAACTCCCTCTCCGGGCAGTCGCAGACCGTGTGCTCACACAGGCCCAGTCAGGTGTACCCAGCATCGCAGAGTGCGTCCGGTATTCCACCTCTCTCCAAGCGTTGTGCTCCATGGCATTCCCCAGCAGACAATCAACTGGCACGGCAGGGCTTACGGCAACTCGACGTGAACCTGCAACCCCCTCCCACTCAAAGGGAACCTCAGCCACTGGATAGTGGCCCATTCTGCCGTCAGCCATCGCGGCGGTGTGGAGTACATGGGGAACCACCTGCTCTGGAGACACCAGTTGACTTCTCACCATAGTCATACTGGCTCCTGTATCTCTCAGAGCCTCCCCTCTCTGGCCATTGATGGTGACCCATTGCCCATACTTTGCAGTATTTGGGGGCACCTGGATCTTAGGAACCATCTCCCGTTCTCCCAGGGACACTAAGGTGACACACGCCCACTCACCCCCCTTATCTAAGGACAACTCCTCCCCGAGCGCTACACTAGCTACTCCCGGTGGTTTTCCTCCAGTGGGAGGGGGTGGTCTCTTTGGGCATCTGACATCTCCCTTATAATGTCCAACACCACCACACTCAAAACAGTGGAGAACCCTTGGCTGCTGGCTTTGGCCAGGATTAGGGTTTCTGGGTGGGTTTGCCTTAGGTGTGAAACCTGTTCCCTTTCCTTGGAAATTGTTTTGGGGACCTTTAGAGAACTCCCTCTTTTTATCTCCCCCCTCCTTCTTCTGGGGGGCGCCCTGTCCGGCCTTTTGGGAATCCCCTCCAGTCCCCTTTGAGGACACCCGGGTACTTGCCCAGATGTCCGCCTCCTCTGCAAGCTTCCGGGGATTGGTCAGCTTGCTGTCCACCAGGTGTTGGCGCAGCTCGGGAAAACATTTCTCGAGGAGGTGCTCTTTCAAAAATAGATCATACAGCCCCTCATAATCCCTCACCTCACTGCCCTTGACCCAGCCCTCCAAGGCTTTCTTGGCGTAATCTAAGAAATCCACCCAATTCTGGGTACTCAGTTTATGACTTCCCCTAAATTTTTGTCTGTATTTTTCAGGGGTAAGTCCAAACTTTTTCACCAGTGCCACTTTCATTGTAGGGTAGTGGGTTTGCTCATCCCGCTCCAGAGCCAACAAGGTATCCCTGCCATCAGGTGGCATATACTTATACAGCTCACCCCCCCCAGTGGGTTTCTGAGATCCCATGAGCCCTTAAAGAGACCTCATATGCGGCTAACCATTTGGCAATGTCATCACCTATGGTGTAACTAGCAATAACATCCTTGGGTAGATAGGGTCTGGGTTCTCTGGTGTTTTCTTTGTTTTCGCTGCCACCATTGTTTGGATTAGGAGACCTTAATGTTAAGGCTTGAAGGTCTAGCTCCTTTATGGTTCGTTCGTGGGCCAACCTCCTGTCCTCCCGCTCCATTTCTAATTTAGCTAACTCCAATTTCAGTCTCCTCTCTTCCCTCCTGTCTTCCAGCTCGGCGTCAGTAAAACTCCTCACTGAGACGCTGCTGCCCTCCCTTGAAAGTGTCCGGGACCTGTCAGCAGATTCCCCCCTTCAGCTTGGTACAGCATTGCAGTCTCAAGGACAGTGTCCCTATCACCCTCTTCTGTGTCCTGTTCCTCCTCTATATGAGCTTCCATCCATGCCCTTATGCTTGTCTGTAACTCGCTTTTCTTGGCACCTTTTTTGAAGAATACCCCCTGTCGTTGACACACCACTCTTTAAGTTGGGTCACAGTGTAGGTCTCTAGCTCTTCAAGGTTTAATTCCATTCTTCAAATATGGGATCAAATGAGCACTCAGGAGAGAACTAAAAAGCGTGATCTGAGGATAACCTCCACCCACCACCAGGAACACATTTGGAAAAACAAAAGTCAAATTAGGAGGGCCGCTAGGAGAAAACTCCTGGTGTAGGCTAGTGTATTACGTTTAATTACTACTGAGTAGCTGCAACCACAGTCAGGATCCCACCGCTAGACACCAATTTGTTGGAACCTGGGATGTCAGGTCACCTAGGGTAGCCCGGCCTACGGTAAGACACATTCACTAGAGGCACATGTGTGAAGGTTGCAAACTTCCCCGCAGTAAATTAACGCAATAACACACAAAAAGGACACTACACCAATGTTGGAAAAAAAATACGAGCTAGTTTATAAAAATAATATTTGCTCTTTTGCTTTTAGGAATCACCGCTTAATACACTACAGATTGTCAAGACATTAATCACATTACTCTTCAAGTTGCTACATCATATCAATACTCAGCATCAACAGTACTTTACATTAGACTCCCCACTTTACTGGCTTAGACTTCTCTGAAACACTTAAACCATAATTCTCTCCCCACCTTAGATCACAGAAGGATTGACTAGCCTCCCTCTTCTCTAGTTCCTTTCAGCTGGATTAACCACTAGAGCTAACATAAGTGACATTTGAATCAGGTTATTGGTTTACATAAGAGAGAACACTCAACATTCAAAGTTGTATATCCCAGTGCTACTTTCCAGAAACCAGATGGGTGCTCCCAAGCAACAGCCTGATCCTGGTTTAGTCAATCGGAAGTCTCTGCTCCTGTGAAAGACACTTCACAACCTCTGACCTCCCCCTGCTCAACCTCTCCTTACTTCGTTTCGTGGGGGGTGGGGGGTAGGGGCCCTCCGGCCCGTGTCTCCGTTGTTTGGAGGAGACAGACAAAAGGCTCCTGATTCCTCCACTCGATTCCGTGGTCTCTTGACCTCCCGCTTCGTTAGTGCGGAGGCAAGGGACAAAATCACACTGTTTGCACCTCTCCTCCCGAAGTGCTCTTCTCCTGGTAACCGGACCGCCCCGCTCCCTCTCTCCTTAGGGAAGCAGGGGTCCTCGTTGAAGTCGCTTCCCGCGCTTGAGCGGGAAACTTGATGCCCGGCGGCTGCTCCTAATCAGATTCCCTCGCCGTCTGCTGACTGGGTACTCTCACCCGCGAAAGCGCAATCGCGCATGCGTGGGGAGTAGCGGACAGCCTCCCGAGTCTGCTCTGCCGGCTTGGCGCCGGTAGTGTCTCCGCAGTGGGCCTGCTCGACCCTAGGCCCCTCCTGGGAAGATTAGCAGGTCAAACTGGAGAATGCGCAGTAGCGCCGGCTGCAATACCCCTAGTCTCTCCTCACACTTCCTCGGTCAGCGCTGTCTCAGAAGCGCAATCGGCGCCCCAGGGGAGCCAGCTCACGAAAGAATCAGGACAGCAGGGGGGTCTTCAGTTTACCCTCTCACCCCACTCAGCCTCACTCGGCAGGTCCAGTCACAGGTAAGGGGGAGGGACAAGGGTCTCAACTACACGCAGGACAAGAACCTGCTTTCACCACTGCAGATGGGGAGTAGAGCTGGATTACCACATATAAAAGCTCCCAGTTCTTTATCTTCCTCACAGATCTGTCAGCTCTCCATACTGGACAGGGGCAAATGAAAGGGAAGGGCACCCAGTTCTATTCTCAGTGCAGGGATCCTTGCAGCTCCACAGCCCACTGGGATTAACCCCTTCACCTGACTGGAGACTCCTTACTGTCCAGGGTCAGCAGGACAAAACTAACTTGGCTAGGACAACAGGACTGGGGGGAAAGTACCTAGACAGAGGGCAACCCTTGTAGAGTAGACCACCCTTCAGGACCCTACCCCTACCAGACCTCAGCCTTCACTCTAGCTGTTCTTCACTGGCAAGACAACATGGCTGCCCAGCATTCTGCCTTTTATAGGCTGACCCTCAGGGGTCCAGAAGGGACCAGAAGGTTCTAGAACACCCTATTCTACTCTATGGTACAGGTTCTAGGTTTGACAGTTGGGACAGTTGGTAGCTACCATTTTGTGACTCCAACTATATTCCTGTCAGAAAAGGCCTCTAGGCCTGAGGTGAAACACTATGAGGGTGAAAGAACACCTATCCCCTTGACCAACACCTTGAAAAAGCTAGTGGACACAAAAATTAATAAAGGAATGAGGGGCAAAAAGGGGACAAAATAAATAATAAATTGGAGGGACTACCCAAAAAGCCAGACAGGTCTAACAGCTGTATAACCAACAATGAATGTTACACCTCCATAGTCATCAGTAGCATTATGGATCCACTGTTTCCTAATCCCATACTGATTTCTACCTACCCAATGAATGCCTGAACACTGTTTCAGAGGCACTGTAAGAGGGAATGAGGGGCATCTCAACCACAGTGCCCTGTTAGTAAGGCAAATAGAAAGCAGGAGACCATGTTAACATCACACATAGAAGTTGTACAGTGTTATTATATTCATAATGCACACCACTTCACCAATGCACCATTTCTAAAATGAAATGACAGATGAACAATAAAGTTTCATGAAGGATTGATAAATGTCAAAGTTGTGTTCCTTCTCCCTGAATGAGCATATGACAAAGGAAAGAATTTAAGGTTAAACTTACAATGAAGTCCCTGCCCCCTGCAATAGACTACAAACATGTGTCTTTCCAACAGGGAAGAACTCAGTTGTAAGCCATTTATACGAATAGTCAAATATGATACTCCCGGCATTGTAAAACAATATACTTAGTTCTATACAAGTGTAGGATATACAAATGACATCTAAGTTGTTTCATGAAGGATTTTCTCAACCCAGAGAGAGATTGTAAACTCCTCCAAACGGAACTAATAAGCAAATATTGGTGCAACCGCAGCCTTATCAGCCCTTAACCAAACTGCAGGAACAAGAAGTGCCTCCGCGCGCTGGGAACTCCGGCACCAGAATAATCGCCGAGGGACACTGAAGCCAAGATAAGCTTTCCGGTCTCCCGTGACATCCACGTCAATGCCGCCATGGATCATGGGCATTGTAATATCAAGTTCTTTCTCGATCTTGCCCAACTACGCACAGGACTTGGGCAGTGTTCACCATGTGTTCTTAATGCACTCGTGGATCGCGACACAAAGGGAGCTCAAAGGACTGTAACAAAACATAAACTGAAGATGTAACAATGCCTGGCGTTAACAAGAGAAGTTAGACAAGGGAGATTTTTGCCAACCATCACATCACATTAGGAAGACAGAGATGGTTAATGGGTGAAGCATTCATGTCAAAATTCAACCATAAATGTATGTGTACATAAACAATTTCATTGAACATGGTGCCATGGAGGTGCTGGGTAGGACTTTTTTCCTGCATGGTAAGAGTAGTGTACCCCTGTCCTGAGTGTCCAACTGCATAGTTGTGTGGCTCAGTAATTCTGATATATAACCAAAGGGGAACATGGAATATTGGTGTGTGCCATTATCAGGATGGCCACAGAAGGACCTGCGCTCTTAGTGGATGTATGCGCTGCCTTCACCAGGAGTAAGACAGAGTTCAAATGGGGATGGCAGTAGGCTGTGTAGTGAACAGTAGTAGTGAACATGGCCATTCAATACTAGTTGACTGCAGTTAGGCCTATTGGCTCACTCACCTCTTCAGAAGTTCTGTTGCTGTGTGTTACACTACCCCCTGCCCAACATCAGGTTAGTCGTGAAATGTGTGCATGATAAAACCATGTGCAGAATGCATGTGTCTGCGCAAGACATACACAACATATAGGATCAAATGTCGAAAAGTTTTCACATGGTTAGTGTGTGTGTGCTGGTAGTGTGTGTTTGAAGTGACACATTCTAGTACAGTTCAAAAGGAATGGAGAATTGAACGATGTGTGCAGATTTAGTGTGTGTGCTGAATGTCAGTATGCTGGGGGTAAAATGATACATGTGGATTACAGTATTGGGCACTGAATGTCGTGTGACGGTACACTGAGGGGCATATTAGTGAGATTTGTCATGCAATGCAGCTCAGTAATGTCATCTTGTTGCCCTGCAATGATTGACAGGGACCTGGCACCATCATGGTGCAAAGTTGCCTGCAGGATTGTTTTTGTACTTAAAAGGCACCTTCCTACAAGGGAGTAGCCCGAACATTAAAATACCCCCCACTTTGATTCATACCTCGAATGCCATTGAGTGAGCGAAGCGAGTAAGACCTACCCACTCTAGAGGAGGTCCGCTATTAACTCTTTCTGTTCATCTTTACGCCTTTCATAATACATTCATCTATCCATCTTTTCATACTTTCATCCATCCTTTCACTATTTGATCCATCCACCCTTTCATTATCATTTTCCCATTCCATCCATCCTTCCACTCACACTTCCAAACATTCATACATCCTTTTTATCCATCCACCCATTCATCTATTCATTCTTTTACATTCATCCACCAATCCCCCCTCCTTTTATCAATCCAGCAATCCATCCTTCCTCACCTCGTTCCAGGCGACCATTCATCCATTCACCCATTCATCCAGACTTTTATCATTCCAGCCACTTTCTTTCTCTCACTCATGCAAATATGTTTTATCCATACATCCATCACTCCATTTGCCCTTGCATCCATCCTTTCATCCTTTCTTCTTGTCACAGTTTCTTCCATATTGTCATATGCCCTTCATTTCACGCTTCCTTCTAGCCCTCTCTCTCCCACTGTCTCTCTCTTTCTTCCCTCTTTTCCTCTTAATTTCTTTGTTGCAATTAACTTTTCCTGCTTGACCTTGGTTATTTGGTGTCCCATATTTTTGTATTTTAAGAGCTTTTGCCTGCAGAGATGCAGACAAAAAAGGCTCATAAATAACTGTGAGTTTCAACTCTAGAACCTCTCAAGCTGCAAAAGCGGGGGCTTCACAACGCCACTACCTTCTTGAACAAAAACAACCCTGAGAGGCATATTTCTCTATCTACGTGTGGTGCAGAATTTAGCACACATTGAAAGAGGAAGTAATGAGGAGAAATAAAGATTTTACTCCTTGTTACGCCTTTCCTGGAAAGGTGTATCTATTTGGCATATTTCCCAGTTTATTAATTCTGGTATATCTGGGACTGCGTCAAAAACCATGGTAGTTGCATGGGAACACGCATGCAACACCCTTGGAATACCCCTCTAGTTTAGAGTAAGGCAATGCAGCGATTTGCGCTGTATTGGTTTACACGAGATTTATGAAGCAACTCATGGCTACACAAGATAGACTTGCAGGGCTTCATAGATCACAGTTTTGAGTTGTATCGCACATGTACCACATTGCGTAGTGCAAGCACCACACAACTAGGGACCTTCATATACTACTGAGTGCAGAAGTGGCTGCCTCGCTCCATTACATGGAAGACCTTAGACTCCTTTCTTTGTAAGACATGGCTGCCTGGTCAAAACATGAGGATTATTGCAAATACACAAGATGAAGCTTGACAGTCCAGCAAAGCTGCAAGCTATGTGAGACATATACTGGAGAATTGGTGAGCCAGCTTGTCTCTGTGCTTCCCTAAGTATGTATTCCATCTCTGATACATCACAAGGAAGAGGCCTCGACACATCACAGGAAGAGAAAGATTGGACTGACTGGGGAATCAAAAACAGTGGGATTTAGGTCTGAGGATCCATCTTTACATGCACATATCTCTGTGAGGGACATCTAGGTAAGTACCCTGGTAACACATGTGAACATTGATCTGTGAACATTCAGCATTTGGCTCCTACCTTGCTGTGCTGCCATGCTGCCTGATGTTCCCCTGGCTGAGTGAGAAGTACTGCACATAGATCCCTTGAAACCAGAGTAACTCCAAGGGCAATCTGCCTGGCCTCATGTCATGAAGTCTCAGGGACATGAAAGACTTCCAATCACCCTACTTCAGCACCTGGACACTCCCATCACTCTGACCTGCCACGTTGTTCCACCCCAGTCCTGTCTGAGCTGGTTAGGGGTGTTTGGAGAGTGTCTGCTGGATGTTTGCTGTTTTAAGTCTAGTTGGTGTCTGGTCTCTCCCTGTTTTGTGTCAATTGTGTACTTTTTGTGTTTTTTTTGTAGCTAATTGGTTAAGTATTTGTCCTCATATTGTCGTGTGTTCGTAAATGTAGGGCTTTTTCTTTTGTCTAGGAATTAGTTTAAGGGGTGTTCTTTTGGGGTCAGTCAGTTAAAGAGGGATGGGGTCATGTTGGTAAAGGGTAGAGGAAAGAATTATACAGAGGGAAATGTGGGGAACCTAATCTGGCCTGGCTAACAATGCACTACCTACCCCACATCGCGGACTCTGGGGGTAGGGTGAGCAAAAGCGTTCCCCCAAAGAACAGGAATGATCACTGGGAGCGGGTGTGTTGGCATATGTGTCAGGTGTTTGGAAGAGATTGTGCCATCTCCCAGCTCAAGCATCGGTGGGCATCCAGCCAGCTAAGCCCTGCAAGATGACTACCTGACTCCCATATTCAAACAATGTGTATGGTTGTGTGTCAAGAGAGTAGGCTTTTAGGGAATACACGGGGATGTCACTGTATTTATTATCAATTTTGGACCATTTGTAGTTGCACTATTAACAATGCAATGTCAAAATCGTTGTCTTGTAGGTGGACATGTCCCATTCACCTGGGAAAAGTGGACAGCTTCCAGGATCCAAATGCAACTAGTAAATGTAATTAGTATATGGCTGTAGCTATGTGACGCCTGAGTGTGATCCATGAAAGTTGTAACATTGTGATTTGTATGGGGAGGTATTTATCACCTTCAATCAAATTACAGTCAGTGGGCCAACACAATAGCATGTGTGCACAGAATCATTTCGAATTGACAAGGAGGCATGTTATTGTGAATGTAGGGCTATGTAAGCAGGCCCAGAGGATTCATGCCTTTTTGCATCTGCAGTGATGTTTGCATACCTATAGTTTTGATGCATTTGGCACATGGACCATAAACTGGTGCTTATTCTGCAGAAGTTCAACACAATCAAATTTGGTCGTACCATGAATGGCACAAACATGATGAACAATGTTTGAACAGATGTAGCAGTAAAGTGGAATGATGGGCAGATTTCTATTGCCTATGTCCATATTTGAGTAAGTAACTGGTGCAAATGACGTGCAAAAATACCCAGAGTTTCCAAATCAAAACATTAAATTATTATGAAATCAGATTATTGCAAATTGTGTGTCATTATATATCCTGCAGCATACTATACTCATACAAACTTCATACCTCCAACCTCTCCTGCTACATAATTCCAGTGTGACTGACTAAAGACATGGGTAAAGATTCCTGCGGATCAACACTTAACATGTTTGGTGACACATACCTTTCCCAGTAGCTGTGTATCAATTCAAAAGCAACATTGTTTAAACATGGAGGACAGTATCAACAGGATAGTCATCATGGTATTGGCATGCCAAAGTTTATCCACATCATGATTTTATTCCATGAAAGAGTACAAATGACATCTCAACATGTGTTTCTGTAAGGGTGTTTGTAAATTAAAAAAAATATATAAATAATACTTAAATTAAGCTGAGGAATGGCTCCTGTAATCCAGCCTCAGGGGTGCCTGAGCCTCCCTCAGAGAAGTCCATATCCTACCTGTGTGAAATTAAGTGACAGAGGAACTATTACATTTATACCCTGGAGCCTGCACTGATGAAGGTATGCTACTCTATTGATCCATGGTGATGTACAAATCATTACCAGACTGCTGACTGAAGCATACTGTGCATGTAGATATCAACATGGCAGGGTTCTGTTCATATGGCTTTGCAGGTGTAAACTGGATGCCAGGCCTCATATCTCAGTGCAATGCATAGTAATGGAGCACAGTGTGCAAATGTCATTGTTATTAAACCTATGTAGCACCAGTATGCCTCAATGGATGGATACAGTTTCATTAGCATGGTGTGGCTAGCTGGACAAGCACACTAGTCTACACATGGATTGGCATTGAAATGCCAGACGCATACCCCGTATATCCCCTATGTGCCATTTCTGTGAGGCATTCATATAATGCAAGGTATAAAGTAATGTTGCAGCACTGTGTAAAAGTTTACATACAGGAATGCACTATGTTAGCAGCATGTGGCACATTTCACTGCTCACCCACTAGTAGGGTAAGTTAGACTGGCTGCCACCAATACATAATGTTACAATTGACCCTGAATTATACCTAATAAAGTTATTGTACAGATGATGACTCCAACATGTATGCACACACTCGTGAGATGCATTTTCATGTGTTGTTTGTGCTCTGATCAATGCAGCCCTGAGAGAATGAGTGTACAGAAAAGTAAATATGATAAGGTCATCAAGGTTTTAGTACAACTGTATACCAGAAGCTTTATGACAGATTTTAGTGCATTTGCTTGAGGCTATTTAGGTGAAGTGTTCAACAATAAAGTCTTGCAGGAGGGTGCCACCCAAACTCCATCTATGGAGTGACTACCTGATACAGAGTAAGTCAAATCAGCAATCTGTGCTGCTTAGTGTAACTTCAGACGGCTAACGCATTGTAGAAGCAACTAGTTGAAATTACTCACATGTGTTTGTGACCAAAATTGCCTCCCCTTGCTTGATGCAAGACCAACAGCAAAAGTGAACACATCTGGACCATGTGTAGATTTTGCCATGACAGATCTGAATGAGCGTGATTCACTGGTATGAATGATATGCACGTGATCTAATTGTGACTCCATAGGTTTACTGTATACCTACCTCACTTAGGTCAGTTTGACATATTGTATTAGGAGATGCCATTGTACCGAATGTATGTGTTATATATATGGAGGAGGGTGTAAGATATGTTCCTCCCTGCGAACAGTCTATTTTATTCATTGG